>NC_140601.1:36278323-37478323 GCF_057381915.1 Diplotaxodon limnothrissa
TTTGTGAGAGTGTCTCCTGACAATGACGTACGAGCATTTGGCGTCCGTGGTAGCATCACACATGTGTAGATCAACAAAGCATAATATGGAGTGTGGGAGAGAGTACGACCATGCAGCATTTAAAGCTTGTAAGTAACACCATTACTTTAATTTTGGTTCCATTAAAAAGTGACACAAACATTAGCGTCCACTGAAGATCCTGCTGCTGAATCTTTACTTTTAGTTATTTTTTGCTGGAATATGCAGAAAAAATAGAATTGGGCTGAAAGGGCTAAAGTAATCAGGTTGTGTATCATGTTTTTTAAAAGTAACTAAGTAATAAAGTAACTAAATACTTTTTTAAAGTAACTTGACCAACACTGCATATGATTATGCGTGACAAAAGTAATGCCAGCTTGGAAAACATCACAATGAAAACAAAGAGAGAAAACAAGGGAGACAGATGTGAGTGTATCAAATAATAAATATAATGCTAAATAATCAACTGCTGCTAGTCTAGCCCTAAATATGAGGAAGATTTGAATAACTTCCACTAGCATTACGTACTTCTTTTGCTTATTTTGATGTTGCAGCCTTGTGTGGTAATGTAACAGAGTGGAGTTCATCAGGACACAGACAGTAATCTTTTTAGCATAGCTAGCAGACCAAAAAAACGTAGGAGCTAGCTGGAGTATTAACGCCTAATAACCAGTCAGTGTGCTCTTTGGCTGCCGTTTCCTTGTTATTTTATAGCACTGTTGTTGGTGGCGTCAGATTATTTGTAACATAAGTGATAAATACTGATTAGAGCCCCCCTGCCCCCGAGAATTTTTGCTAAGAACCCCAACAGTCTCCGCTAAAGATGTCTTAATTTGAAAAATACCAGGCTATCACTCTTGTGATAGCTTGTTCAGTAATGTTTGTCACTATTTACTGTTTGCTCGGTTCTCAGAACCATTTTATCAGCACAAAATATTCAACAATTGAAGCTGAGAGGACAGAAATGCCATTTAACGCAGACAAATGGAGTCAGCCCCAAGGCTTTAACATTTACAAAGTTAAATGACAGAAACAAAACGAGCAGAAGTAGTCTCTGTTTTGTCATTTTTTTAATATTCTGACTTCTAAAACAGACTCACAAAGACACATTAAGCTCCTATTTACCTTATAATAAATGCTGGATGGTCTCCATTTTTGGACTCTGCCCTGTCTTGCCAATTGGCAGTTCATGTTCTCGTGCATTCTTTCATCTTTCTTTCAACTTTCATCTGCCACAAATGAACTGTGTAAGATATGTGACTAGACTGATGAAGAAAATTTTTGACCACCCGGATTTAATGTGGAAAAAAACTTGATCATTTACATAAACTAATTTTTTATTTTTTCATCCATCAATTTATTGTCTTAACAATTTATCCAATTCAGAGTCACAGGATTGCTCTTGTTTGCAGATATCAATGAAGTCGCTTCATTGCTTTGAACTTTGTTGGCTACTGTGATGGACATCAGATATCTCTCTATGCATATACACAGAGACCTTAATTATACATTATTAATTTTTTAAATGTTTTTCATGCTGAAGATTTACATTGCTAGCACTAATATGAAACCTTACCACTGTGGGTGGGTTGAAATGTTAAAGCCATCCATCTTTCTTCGCTCCAGTCCCCTCCACCTATTTAATTTCCGTTTTGCCATCAGTGTCACAGCCGTGATGAAATGTCTGTGGGTGGCAGTGCTCTGAAGATTAAAGCTTTATATCAATAGAATACATATTAACTCAAGTGTCATTGCAGAGCTGTTGATAAAAACATGCTTTCTCAGATTAAAGTATTGAACTCACGGACCAGCAGTAATACCTTTAAATGGGCCAATATTGTTGCACACTGTTGTGGTGGATTGGGAAGCTGTTTGCATAAGAAGCTCCTCCTTCACTTTTCCTTCATTTGTCTTCTACTTGAGTGGTTACGCAGGGATGAGAGTACTGAAGTGTGTGGCAGATTTAGTGCAGGCCGCCCACAGCTGTGTGACGCTGCAGGACATCGTGTTGGCTGAAGGACAGATAACTGCTTTCACGACACTGATCTTGCTCAGCATAGTTTGGTACAGGCTGTACCTGGTGACACAGCAAAAGTAACCTGCCAGCTCACACATAATCGTAACACTGCTGACAGTTATTGTGCTGTCTGACCTTTTTCTACTGTCAGGTAATTTGTCTTATGACTCTAATAAAGGTCAAACCTCATCTCTAGGATTAAAGGACATTTATCCTTAATAGCAGGAATAAATTCTTTAACACCCCATATAACATTTACAGAAAACCAAGAGATGATGAATACGACATGGCATAATACAATTTCAAGCACTTGTTTTTATAAGCTTTTAAAGCATCTGTAACTCATCTAAAAGCAAGTTGATGTGAGGATTTATATAAAAAACAAAACAGTATTTGTTTGAGAGACTGGTGATCTGCTCATGATGTATCCTACCTGATGGATAGATGTATGCATATATGTAGGTAAGTGTGGCAGCCCCTGGCATCAGCAATGACAGAAGAGTCTCATTCACTGGGCATCGTTGAGCAAACTACAAAAATAAGAAAAAATTTCTACTCACACAGTCCCTTTGAATTATGCTTTACCGATAAACAATAACAAAAAATTAGTTTAAATTAAGTCAGGTAAATTCAAAAATAAGTACTTCTGAGATTTACTTTCAGTCACTGATTAAATAAAACAAAAAAGGGTGCTTCACAGGTTAATCAAATAAAATATAACATTACATCACATACCTTGTTCCGCTTGCCAAGGGGGAAAACTCCCGTGAACATTTAAACATTTGATCCCTTCCTCGTGGAGCGCTGCTAGCTTAAGTGACACACATGCATCCATTTGCTAAAAATAGCAATTCAACGTAAGTATAGAACGAGAGAGTTTACAGATATATCACGATGCAAACACAGTAGCAAACCTTATGTCAGAAACAGACTTAACAGTGTATTTTATCCCATCCTATGATGCTCCATCTAAGCACATTTCTTTGAGCAAAAGGCTGATTTTCTCAGCCTGCAATTATTTCTAGATGAAGCAGTGCTGATGGGCAATCGTAGCCAATCAAAAATCCCACTTAACAGTCTTAAAGTGGCTGTAGCTTTTTTGCCAGTTGCCCTAGGTGTGGCCACTAAAGTGCAGTATCCTTTGCAGGAATGTGAGACTTATTAGCTGGGATGAAATCCCTTGTGTACACCTGGCGTAGTTGAACATGCAACTCACTGTTGAACCCATGAACTTGCAATCCACAAGCAACTTCACTATGACTGTCTATGTCAGTGTATTGAACTGCACTGACTGAGGCTTCACATTTAGTCCAGAGACCAGATGAAAGTTGAGTCACTCTGTGTGCTAAGAAGAGCATATGTGAAAATCTGTGGGGGTCTGATGCCAAAGACACAAAAACTGGAACAATACTAGATGTAGCAGAGGAGTATCTTGTCAATGTGGGTGACATGACATTGTGAACTTCCTTTGTCTCATTTCCTTCAGATGGTGAATCACTTTGACATTTCACTGGCACCCTCATTTCTCTCTATGTCCAATCAGGTTGGATGGCTTCGACCACATACAGTGCATGTGTGCCTTCTCTTGCATTCTTTACTAGTGTGACCCGTCACCTGGAAGATAACTTTTCGAGTACAACATTTTTCTCCTGCAGGGAAGGATTTTTTGGCCAATCAATGCCATAAAAGATATCTTCCAGTCTTTAAACTTTAAAGGGTCACCAGTGAACACTGTGGGTTCAGGTGCAGGCAGACGGTTGGAGACAAGCTTGCAAGCTCCTGTGTCAGGCTGACCTCCTCCTGCTTTCACAAAATCTCAGGTGGTGCACATTGAGGTTGAAATGGTTTTTGGCCTGTGGGATCAATGAATTTAGAGATTCAATAATTTGGCTGTAAGGCTGTGATTTGTCATCTGCCTCATCCTTAAAGCCTTCCAATCTATTGCAATTGTTGTAAGCTCTCACTCTTGCTGCTGCTACTTTTACCTTATTTTCTGCTTGTAGCTGTTGTAGTTTATTTCTCTCGTCCTCTAGTTTTACTGTAAATTCTGCAATTGTTTGTGCTTCTTTGATTTTCCATTCATGCTAAGCTACTCAACTTTGCTTGCTGTTCATGTATTTGTTGCATTGCTTTCGTCTGTTCTAGTTTAGCTGCAAGGTCAGCTTCTGCGTCCACAAGTTTGCTAGAAGACATAGAGGCGGCTCTGGAGTATGAATCTGAGCCTGAGAATCTGAATGCTCTGAAATAACTGTTTCTGTTTCAGTTTCCCCCCCAAAACAGATCCATACTCCTCTTTACTTATTATCATCCTTACAAGCTCCTTCTTGAGCCTGTCATTAAAGGTCTTATCTATATCTTCTAGTCGTTTACCAATAAGATCACAAATTTCTGTTGTTAGGGCAACACACTCATCCATTCTCTCGACAACATCTGGAGTAGACGTATGATTATGGCAGATAGGCTCATACAGTTGATGCACTAATGCTTCTTTAGCCTGTCAATTTGTGTTCTAATAAGGTCTTCTGTTGAGCAAAAACCTTTTAGTTTCGGTCAAATCCCTGTTGCTAACTCCTTCCAGGACTCATAAGCCTTGCTAAATGACCCTTTGTTTTTCTTGGCTTCCTGTTAATGCATCTCCTGCCCATTTTTTGTTAGTCTTCACTCTCTGGAGCAGGACCTGGCCTGTCTTGTCTCTGTAGATTTGTCCGTTTTTTTCAATGGAGGAAAAAGGTTTTTTTGTTTTGTTTTGTTTTTTGGCTTGGTGCACCTGCCCTTTATGTGTATATATCTGAACTCAAATGGGTGAACCAGTTTAACCAAGGTGTACAGGCCATCATCGAGCAGTTGTCACTTGGAATGTTACATCATTTCTGTCAGTTCATCTCAGAAATTAACATGTTGATTATTTTTCCCTTTCAACAAGAATCACCAATTTTTGGATAGGTCGATCGATAACGAGGGGCTTTTAAAGCACGATCCTGTTCCTTAGTCCGACTAAGTATGTATGTACGGATGTATAGGTAGTCTTTCAACACGTGAGCCTTTCTTTCTAGCAAAAGGTTTAACATTATAGGTTATTGCCTCTTAATAGAGGTTCCCTAATGTTTGTTAATTTTTATCATAGCGAAGGTTACAATGTCATATGAAATTTGCAAATTTAGGAAAATCCAGCACTAAACTGAAATACTGATAATTTTAAAAAAACTATTAAAAGCAGTGTAAGTCATTTATTTTAAAATCAGTCCTAGCTTTTCCAGGCCATCTGTTGCTCCATGACTCCATCTGACTATTTATTAATCCTGTCAGGGTAGAATCCCAAAAACAAACACTTTTTCTTTTTATAAACACAAGATCTCAGCAATAAAAGCCTCATAAAGAGGTTAAAACAAAAGATAGTTCTTTTAAAAAGATAAATAAATCAGGAATTAAAGTCAATACCATTAGAAATTATCCCCTATCTTGGGGATAATTGCTAGCAGCTTGCCACATTAACCTTTAAACCCTTTTATTTTAGCTACTTAAGATGCATGGCAGCAGTCACACTCCGCCTTGGGCCTAGATGTACAGCTGTTTGTCAACACACCACTTAAAGACAACCCCAATATCCTTGCAGCTTTAGCAGATGCTATATCACAAACCTGGGTTTGACATTAGTTCAGTTGGAGACCTACTAATAATATGTTTACTAGCTTCAGACAGCTATCCGAATTCAATGGTCTACACAGACATAATCTTTTTAAATGCCTACAGATTAAACATTGGGTCAGGAGCCAAACATTAGCATACCATACCAAACGCAACTCCACAAAAGGCCTTATTTCTTCTGTTTATGAAATTGTCACTGACAATTTACCAGCCTGTGATAATTGTTCAAAAAAAATCAAATAAGGAATTAGACTTAAATTGAACATATGAAGACAGTAATTTGTCTGGTTGCTAAATTCATCTCAGACATGATTGTTATCTACTCAACACAGTTAATATTATCCACTGAATATTACACTTCATATAGACTGAGTAAACTGAGAGACTGTATCTCTGACCAGTTCAAAAGGTGTAAAATCTCTGTTGGGGATCTTGTTCATATGCTTTGGAGTTGTGTGCAGTTACAGTCCTACTGGAACGCTGTGATCACAATAACCTCAGAGGTGTGTGAATTTCATTTGGACTCTGCTCCTAAGATCTGGATACTTGGAGATACTTTGCGTTGCTTCCAACTACTGTAGCAAAATGCGTATACTTAAAAAACTGGAAATCAACAGCACTTCCGAGCCAGAAACACTGGATTAACGAGCTGTCATCAAACTACACTCCTGAAAAAATCCTCCATTCAGTATAGGGGGAAATGAACAGTTTGAGCAAACATGGACTCGCTTTTTGAATTTTCTAACATGACTAGGCTTGATGGACTATTCTTTTCTGGTTTGGCTACAGCTTTTACTTATTTTACTTATTTATCTTTATTCTATACTTTATTTACTTTATTTTCACTCCTAAATGTTTGTGTTAGATGGAACTGTTAAAATTAATTTTAATATATACATTGTGATTTTGTTTGTCCCTTATTTATTTACTTTTTCTTAAATAGAATGTACTGCTGTGAAGCACACTAGATGTCAACTTTTGTTAATGATCATATGTTCTTAATAAAAAAAAAAATAAAGATAAATAAATCTCTTATAGATTTAAAGGTTCATACAAACTTACCCAGTCCTGATATTTATAAAGTAATTTAAAAGTGTGGATATGAAGTCACTTTAATAGAAAAAAATACATTTAGATTTGCAAGGCTTAACAGTCATGCTGCTGGGTAGTGCAGTTTGTCTTCTGTCTTGCTTATATGTAGATAATTTAATTTGCACCATAATAAAACAATTAAAATAAAATAAAAATCACAAAAGTAAAAAAGACATATTTTGGAAATTCATCAATAACACGATAAAATTAGAATTTCCGAGCTTTTCACTGTGTCCAACAAACGGATTGCAAATGCAGGCAACTAAATCAACACTTTACGGTTTGCACAGAAAGACAAACAGCGTTTCTGATTACAGAGGCTGTCCTGAGGAGGCTGTTTATTTTCTCTTCTCTAACAGCTGGGGTGAGAGCCAGGGGAGGTCAGTCATTGTTCTACCCTTTCACGAGGCTTTATGGCGGATCAAAGGCTCATCACCGAGCCTCGTTTCCACAGCATCTTTACAGCATGGGCTCAAACTGATTTGATGGTATCACACATTTTCTTCCAGTTGGTTCCTCTTAGACAAAAATAAAACTGTGGAGTGGCATTTGAGAAACACAGAACCGGGACACATCTTTCAGAAGCTCCTGCATTTCTAAAGAATAAGTATTAGAAAAATAACTGGACCAAAGGGGTTTTAAAAGCTCCTGTAAGATACTGTAGCTGATTATGGTATGCGGATCATTAGGAGAAATGACATGGATCACTAATACTTTCATTGCCAGCTTAAAAATGGAAGTTCACAGCTGTTAATGGTTTTAATGTTTTGGTGTGATTGGTGCATGGCTCACTGTTTGTATATATTCACGGTTCATAGTCCTGTGTTGTTAATGAAACACTGAGAGACCAAATATCACACAAGGCTTTTAGTCACAAGCAACTAAACATGATTATAAACATGCTTTGGGTGAGCTGGCTTTATAGATACATGTGCACACTGCACAAATAAATACACAAACATATTCATTGACATATGCAGTCAAAAATGCACATAAATCCCAGCACTCTGATTTTGGCTGTGCTTGAACAACATTTTTCTGATGGACGTGTTGATGTGCAAGTTTCCACTTAGTAACGTGGAGCTTATTCTGTGTAGGTGGACGTCTGCTACAATCTCTGCAGTAAATATGTGAGGATGAAACTTGATGGAAAAATATGGATGGTAATGATAGCACTACTTTTAGATAGACGGGCATTAAAAGAAGCACATTACATCACTCCTTACAGTGCAATTTCACAAACATGGGAGAGTTGGGTAGAGACAGAGCTGCTGGCCAAGAAATGCAGTTGGCATAAAAGAGCGACTTGACTTTGTGACCTATACTGTAATTTCCTCTTATCGCATTGGAAACACTCCAGCTTGAATTCTGTAAGTGTTTCTTATTTACACAATAAACTCAGTGAAAGGCAGTAAAATAGCAAGGTCTCCACAACTCCTGCTTGTATGTATGGTGTGTTAACAGCACGAGTGCATGTTTGAATGACCCCGTGTCCTCATACACTGAACCAAAACCACATGTTTGGGACAAACAGCTGCTTTTCATAACCACACACTGTCGCAGTGTTATCCATGTTAGGGCACTACAGCCCACATTTTACGGGGTTAAAAAGCAGTTTGAGCTTAATTTGCATCTGTTAGACATCAGAAGGAATTACTGTAAAAGCAATAAATGAAAAAAGTTAACTAAAATTCAATTTCAGACATAGCTCAATATAAATATAGTACTCAAACAGAAATGTGAGTTTTTCTTAATATATTATAGCCTTTTGATTAAAGAATGAATGAGAATCCAGACTTTGAATCATCTGGAATCAATAACATGTAAGCTAAGTATTTTTTACAAGATCTGGGCAAGAGAGTGAATTTTTCACATTTTGCACATACTGAGAGCAGATGTCAGTCATAAATATTATAATGGATAATAGTTTAGACACTGTTAAATATGAAATTTGACATTTCTTGATCATCCTGATTCACTAATGAGAATATATAACGCATCTGAAGTCTTTGAGAGTCAACAGCACCTGAGGCTGGCCTCTGTTTGACCTTTCACCCTGTATGTCAAGTCAAAGTGTACTTCAAGACCTTATTTCAAAACTACAGCAGTGCCGCATAACTCTCAGGAAAAAAAGGCTATCTAAAACACAAACACACACGTAGAAAAACACACTGACTATCTCAAACAATGGGCACAAATAATACATAATAAGTAAGTTATTGCTTACTCATAGCAGGATAAAAAAATATTAATAATTCTCAACTCAAGCTGGACCAAACGTCTGCTGGAAACAGCAGGTGTAAAGGATTGATTTAAAAGTAGATAATATTTTGGCTTATCTGATAAAAAGCAGTAAATTGCTTCACGCTTCAAGCTTTATGGCGGCAACCTGAAAAGCATGATCCTCCTGTTAGGTAACCACAAGAAGCATCTGGTTAGAGGCTAAAATTATTAAAAGACAGGCTGCTGCATTTTGTACCATCTGCAGATGTGCAAGACAGGAAATATTAAAAATAACATACCAAACTTTCACGAGTCAAGTCTACATGAAGTGAAAAGCATGCATGACTACCTGCAGGTCTATAAAATATTCCACCTTAAAAAAACAACAGAGCTTTTAAAGTTGTCTAAAATCACAGCCATTTTTTTTTTTTTTACTGTAAATGTAGGGTCTACAGGGGTACAAATCAGGAGTACTAGCAGTGTCTGATTTAACCTCATTTTAGCTACTTAGACATTAAGGAAGTTAATGGATGTTTTTAATGAGTACTTTGTATCATTTGGCAGCATTTCAAAGGACGCTTTAGTTGCACATTTTTAACCCAGCATGAGACGACCTTCCCTTTTTCTGGCTGTTTTGACAGGTAAGAGTATTTGTTTAGCTACAGTACAACCACACAAGTCCCTCAGCCCATGATGTGCTTTTTGGTTATTAAAATATATAAAACCTTTGATAATTCCTAATAGTGTCACTTATAATCTAATTTAAATGTAAATTAGATTATAATTTAAATAAAAAATACATTCTAGTATTCTCAGCTCACAGTAGTCTGCAATTCTTTGCTGAAGTATATAGTTATTGTGTAAAAGTGTGGCTATTGCTTCCTAATATTAAAGATTAAACTATTGGATATGCAGTGTTGGGGAGTAACGGAATACATGTACCGCCGTTACGTATTTAAAATACAAAATATGAGTAACTGTATTCCGTTACAGTTACCGTTTAAAAAGGTGGTATTTAGAATACAGTTACTTTGTTGAAATAAATGGATTACACTGCAGTACTTTCCTGTTTCATTTTGTCGCGGGTCAGGACTGTTTGGGTTTTGTTTGACAGCTACGTTCTGTTGTTCCAGGCGGCAGCGCTACGGTTGCCATGGTTACAGGGCGACGCTCTATCTCTCTCTCTCTGCGTCTGTGTGTTTCCTGGGTGAGAGAGCGCCTTTTCGTTGTTGTTGTTGTTGTGCTAAGCTAACAGGCAGAATGCTACAAGCATAGCTCTAAAGAATGTAGCATCATGGGCAGTGTAGTCCGTGTTGCAGGGAGAATGGACTGCCATACACGTTATTGGTCTGTGAGCGCGAGGAGGGAGAAAAAGGGGAGTGGAAAGGTACGAGTTGTCATCGAGCAAAAACGGGAGCTGGAAGCATGTAAATATAATAATAACCACTGCAGCCAAGAAGAGTGCCTGACGAGCCCAGTTGTAAGTAAGCTATTAAGACTCGACTGTACACCGTGTTCATGTTTTCCTCCGAAACAATAATTTCCGTTGGAGCAGCCTTTCAACGCCTCTCTCTATCTCTCGCAAGAAAAGTTGACCCACACAACAAAGTAAAGCTATTTTTCGGCTACGAGCCGTATTAGTCAGAGGTCCCTTTACTACAGTTCGGAGTCGCGGACCTTCAGTAATAGTAATAAATCACACAGCAATAGTACATTCACGTTGTTGTAAAAAGCATGATAATATATTAAGTAATCCAAAGTATTCAGAATACGTTACTGTCATTGAGTAACGTAACGGAATACGTTACAGAATACATTTTAGGGCATGTATTCTGTATTCTGTAATGGAATACATTTTAAAAGTAACCTTCCCAACACTGTGGATATGTAATGGCTGTTTTTTCCTCCCAACATATTTACATATTGCAGATCAAATTTAGAGAAAAAATAAATTGAATCTTGGATTTTTTGTCTCTAAAAACAGACGCAAAACAAATGAGCCGAGTGTGTGTAAATAAAATTGTCATTTGGTAATGAATGGAAGAAGAAGAAAGGAAATTTTAAAAGAAAAGTGCAAAAAGAAAAGAACTAAGCCTTAATACTGAGAACAAAGGAAAGCCAAAGTTTTATGAAGAGTGACTTGACTGGTGCCAACTTTCTGTCATTTAACGATTTCTCTGTTAGAATTTCTCATACTGAATCCTCATGCAGTCAATGTTACCATGTTAAATGCGTCCATGTTGTAAGAAAGGAAATAATTTCAAACACCACAAATACCATGAAGAAGCAGCCTAAATCATTCATTTTTAAATGCAGAGTTCTGGTTTAGATTTCATAGTTATGAAAGAAAGAAAGTTTATTTTATTCAGTCTATGGCTGTGATGGACTTGACAGACTAATGGTCTGTCCATGGTGCACACTAGCCTACCCTGGATAAGTGATTAAACAGACAGATGGATGGTGAACATAAGATTGGTATGATGATGACAGTTCTATTTCAAGCTTAATTTAAAACTCTAGTTTGTCCAACAGTGTTATTACATGTAATAACAAATATTTAGTAATAAGATATTTATGTATGCGTGACAACAGTAATAGTTCCTGTCAGACATCTGTTGGCAATTTTCAGATATGTTCATGTCAGTTCAAAGTAGGTCAAGTGCTGATTTATACTGCTTTTGAAACAAAAATGAACTAAACCAGGAGAATTCATGTTAAGTGAACACGTCACTGGCGCTGGCAATTATAAACTCCTCGTGACCGGAGGCTCGTGCTGCAGAGACAGTCAGCATACAGCGGTGACTTATTTCTTTCAACTCTGTCTGTCAAGTTTAAAATAAAATGTGTCTTAATGTTTTCTATTGCTCTATTACATCTAGCAGGCAAAACAAAGTTGTTTTAGTTGTGAATGTGAGGCTAATGCTGTGGGCCGTCCTTCATTGGTTTTCTTGAGACTTAGCTAGAATAAATTTGATATATACTTGCTGTAATTTTCATAAGCATTAACATAATTCATGTCATACTATAAATATAACTAAACAGTGGGCTCACGCATCCAATCTAATTTATTATTGCAAATGCTTGAAGGTTCTTGCCATCCTCAAAGTCCAGACTATCAATCAGGAAGTGGCGTTGTCCAAACATTTTTGAAATAAAGGGGATTTGGAGCTTACTAACTGGCTAACACAGAGCGAAGTTTATAATTTTATTGTTAATATTTTCAAATAGTCTTTTAAACATCACAAACACACTTGTGTATTTGTAAGAAGAGACTTGTGGTAAGTAGAATTTCTTTGTTATGCTTTTGTGTTTTTGTATACCTGAGCTGCCTTGTTATCAGCATTTTTAAATAAAGAGAATTCCTGTCTCCAAGTGCGTTTCCTCCACCACATCAGCAGCCCTCTTACAGTTGTCATCAGGGAAAGGTTGAAATAAATGCCAAATAGTTCCAAAGTATAGTTCCAAAGAACTAGTGCTGGAAAACCTTGGCTATGACATTCAGCAGACTGTTGAACAATTGACTAATCTGCATCTGCGTATCATTAGCAAGTCTGGCTGGGGTAAATCTCTTTTCCTTTGAACTTAGGCCCATCTCAGAGCACTGGTTTTCAGTGTTTGAGTCTTCATGTTGTACATATCCATTAACTTGAAATACAGGCTATGCCTCACCCTTAAAATGATCAGCTAGAAGAGGAAATGAGCTGTGCAGCCAATTGTGAGCTACCTGTGTTTTTACTTGCCTTGGTTGATTTTATTGAAACATCTGGAATCTAAATGAGGTTTTTTTTTTATTGAAACAGTTGAATAAACGTTTAGACTTTGCCGGTAAAACCAGTAAGGAAATATAGTTTATTTCCTGGCCTACACTTGCTGGATATCCAAGTTATTACTTGGAAACCCATTAGATGTCCCACAGATCCCTCTTGAGAAACAGTATTGCCACTTGCTTTAAAACTTAAATGGAAGTGCTGACAACCTAAAAGGCTGTGCTAGCAATTCACAACAGATGTATCAATCCATATCTGTTGCACTAAGTGGTCCAATCCTGTCTTAGACACTTTAGCATAAAAGTGCAGATGCTTTCAGTTGCTCCTTATGTTGACACTGTATGGCTGAGGTTGTCAAGGCAGCAAACTCTACATGCAAATAGTTTTGCCTTTGGAAGGAAAAGTGCATATTTTTATATGATACATGTTCATCTTCTCTCATGTAAGCAACCATTAACTTCAGTAGTATATCCATAGTTAATATCATTAACTAGTTTCAACCTATCATAAGTAGTTTCACAGGAGCCAGTTATGAGGCAGCATCATGATGTGATGATATGAGATTGCTACATATGTATTACTTACAAGAACAATGCTGTTTGATCTTCAGCTGGCAAGGCTACCAAATTATCATTGTGGGATATTTTGTTTTAGTCACAGACCTTTAGCACAATGCTGTATTTAAATCTTTTTTAAAAAGTCTACTTGACACATGTCAGCTGCACCTGTGAAGTTAAAATAATCAGCTATATCTGTTTCTGTCTGTCTGTCTCTGAGTCAGACACTATTTCCATCGTAAATTACGGTTCTTTTCTTTTATTTCCCAACACCGCCCCACTCCTCTGGTTTCAGTTTTTGTCCTCTTGTGTTTACCACCAGGAAGATTGCTTTCTCCTGTTCTAATGTGTTGCACATGTGCCTAATTGGTATCCCTCTGTGTGTTTATAGTCTGCGGCCCAATTCCAGTCCATACCATACACCCTCCCACTCTGTGACAAGTGTAACTCAGTGTAGAGTCAACACTGTAGCTGATGCGGTGTTGGATTATTTTACTACTTAATTAACATGTAGGGGAGGAAAAAAGAACAGCAAGCTTTAGGATACCTTTGTCTTTCCCAAACAGACGAAGGATTCTGAAAGAAACACATGGGACTTGTATCTTTTACTGTGTGGACTTTCCTTTATATTGGACACAGAACAGGTACTGCACCAACACATCCACTTAACACTTTTTAATGTAGAACAGCATCCAGTGTAGGGAACTGTTTAACACCAATACACTAATGAAGCAAACATGGTTACAGGCTGCATTGTGATAAGACCTTTTTCATTCCTTCTTAGAGCGTCTTTATGTCAGATGTTAAGCAGCTAAACTGAACTGGAACTGAATGTTCCAGCTTGCTGCTTGACTCTGGATTTTGAACCTGCCTGTTTCCTTTGGTGATGAGCTCTTCCTGAGCTCTTTTGTCACCTTCTTGAACTTTTACCTTTTTGTTTTTGGTATCCTCCACTTGACTCATCCGATTTTTAAGCATCTGTCCTTTGTAGTTTTGAGTTCTTTTTGAATTTTGTGTTATTATTATGTTACAGATTGTCTGGTTGGTTATTTTCTCGGTTTAGATTTTCTTATTTTCATTTTTGTTGTGTTTTACAGTGACGTTTCTATTTTATTGTTAGAGTTTATATTTAAAGGCTTGAGTTTCATGATGCATGCTCAATCATCATGGTAAGGAAATCATAAAAAGTTGTTGTTGTGCATCTGGACAGAATCAACTGTCCAGATGAGTCAAGGAGGCCATTTACGTGAAAAGGGAAAGACCATCTCTGAATCAAGGAGGGAGCCTAAGGGTACATCGCCATCTTACAATGCTGTGATTGCAGCCATTCCCTAACTCTCTGTAAATGGTACTCATAGCCATTGATCAATGGTCATTGATTATGGATTAATGGGCTTTGATCAGTGGTTGTTGATCAATGGTCATGACAATTTGCACATTAATAATCAAGAAACTGACGTCACAGCCCATTGTTCCTCAGTAATGTAAATGCAAATGCAATGTTTATGTTTAAGGTTGGGGAAAGCTGCAGTCACCTGAGACTGAAGAAGTCACTTGGATGAGTGACGAAATGTTTCTCCCACTGAAAACCTCCAGATGAACAGAATTAACCTTTTGGGGGGTCCTTGAGCTTCAGTTTAACCTGTGTTCCATTGCATCCTGTTAAGTCTGTGTCACTTCTTGTTCTGTTTTGGAAGCTGTTATCTTCCATGTCTCGTTCCTAGCTTTACCTTCCTTGTCTTGTCATCCTTGGTTAGTTTCAGCTATGTTTAGTTCTCCACTTGTTTCTGCTTCTTTCATTACCTCTCATGTCTTTAAGCCCTCAGTTTATTTCTGTTTTTTGTTGTATTGCCGTCTGTTTGTTTCCTGCTTTATCCTGTGTCCTGTAACCAGCCTTAATAAATGGTTCTGTTTGTATTCTGAACACTGACTCCCTGGGTCTCTGCATTTTGGTCTGTGTTTTCAAATAGCCTTATTAAACTGTGAAATAAATTTTTGAATCCACTTTGGCAACTTGGCACCAAACGGTTATGAAATATGGAACAGGTGCAGCAAGAGTGGAATGTACAATTTTTCCTCTTTGCTCCTTCTTACAGTGAGCAGTCCCTAATTTTCACCAAAGGTAGCAGCACTGCTATCCATGTATGACCTCAGATCTCCACGGCATTCTGGAATGTTTCAACTCATGAAACACTAATCCCAACAGAAAAGAGGAGAATGGGAAAAGAAGCACAATTATAAGAAGTGATGAAAAATGAAACTACATAGAGGCTTAATCCAATGGGTGTGAAGCTGGAAATCCTGTAATTTCACAGATTTTAGTACAGTACATTCTTTTTGGCAGTTTGTGCAGCCGACTGGCTGAACTTTTTATTCTGTTTTTGTTCGCATGAGATTTGTACTATGCAGATCTCATGTTTGCCTATTTCTCTGTGGAGTCTGGGTGGATTGCTTTTTGTAAGTCATTGCACAATAATATTTTAAAACTTTGCAGTTTAACATGCATCAGGACCTGAAGTGGTCTTTGTGTGAATTTATGGGAAATTTAAAATTTATAGCTCCAGAGTATGATGTAAAAATCCCTTGGTGAAAAACTGTTGACTGGCTTCTGTGTACTGTGGGTGGAGAGGACATTGGGTTACTGGACTGCTATCCTCTATCCACAAAGGGACCAGGTGGAGCCTGCTGGCCAACTTCCACAAACATCTAAAAACAGCTCTCGAGAGAATAAAAAGGGCAACAGCTAAATATGCAGAGAGACAGAGGTGTTTGTGTGGAAGCAGAAACACTAAGAGGCAGAGACTGATAAACCTATTATTAGTCACCTTGTTTGGTTTGACTATAGTCACCATTTCGTTTACACACTTGGTACAAAGTCCTGCTTTGAATCCAACCAGGCAGATGTATGTCTTACTTATTGCCACAGAAACACACCATTAAACTCCATCAACAGGTCTGCCAATATTATATCAGCAAGATTCATCATGAAAAGGTCATTAGTGTTTGTTTGCAACCCCAGTGGGACTAAAAATGATTTAACTTGCAGTTGCTTGTAGACAGTGCCTTATCACCTTAATGAATTATTGTGCCTCTGTGTGTTGGTCCCTAGCAAGCAGGAACCTCCAAGGCCTCCGGGTGCCAAAAAAATGCAGTTCCTTTACTAGAGGTTGATAGCACTTTTTTCCAGTCTGTTTCAAAAGACTGATGTCACCCACAGTCTTTTGAAACTGTGGGTGGCATCACAGCAACTATTTCCATTTTTTATATACAATCTTTGTACTCTGTCTCTCTAAGTGTGGATTTAACAATGGTACACAATGAGTTTGTTTGCCTCTTATAAGAAAGTGAGCTTTGAAATTGGAAAAAAACTAACATAAGTTTTGTTTTATTTAGTTCTTTTTTTTTTTTACTATCACTAAAGTGTGTGTTTCGAGGGTTAATTTAGATGGTGTTTTCATGTTTGAAAAGAACTGCTGCTGACTTGAACCTTCACAGAGAGTGAAAGAGGAACATGATGAGTCCAAGGGGAGAGAGTGAACAATCGGTTATGAAACTACATGAGTCAACGTTTGTTCATCAGCCAAACTCTGCGTTTTTTCCCCTCAGCGGGATTAAGATGGGGCGGGCGGCTATATTAGCCTGTACTTGCTGCTGAATGAGGCATCATTATAAACAGCCCCCTGTAATAAAATAAAACAGTAAGCTTTGAAAGAATTTGGTCACTTCCCAATAATTTTGGTTCCATATTTGGAGTTTGTGCAGCCCTGCAGAGCATCACTGCACTATGGAGGAGGCTTCTGTTTATGTGACACAATGAAGAGTCACTTGGAGCTTGTACATAACATCCAATCAAAGGAGCTTGCAAAGAATAGCGTCTGGACTTATTTAGGTTGCTTGAAGACGTTTCACCTCTCCACCTTAATAACCTGATGATCCTCTAATCGCCTGAGCCAAGGTGTGAAAATGGGTGTGTGTCCCAATCAGCCAGGGTTTTGGGTGAGCTCATTGTGAAACCTGGCCCCACCTTATCATGCGAATTCCTGAGGTCAGATGGCCCAGGCTGTGAGTGGGCGTTAAGGCGTCTGGGGAGGGAACTCAAAACTGGATTATAGATGGCAGAGAGTTGGTGTCGTAAACCACCGCCTCTGTTCAAAGATGGTCGCTCACAGTGGACATAGATTCTCTTTCACTCCTCTTTCAAACCATCTGTCCTCTCTGTCCAGACGCAACAACATTGTCATTCCCTATGTATCAGAAAAACTCAGGAGAGTTTTCTCCAAGCATGACATCCCGGTGCATTTCAGACCCAGCAACACACTCAGACAAAAACTGGTTCACCTGAAAGACAAAACTCCAAAACACAAACTTAACAATGTGGTGTATGCTGTACAGTGCAGCGAGGAATGCCCAGACCTCTACATCGGAGAGACCAAACAGCCACTTCACAAGCGCATGGCACAACATAGAAGAGCCACCTCCACAGGACAAGACTCAGCAGTCCATCTGCATCTTAAGGACAAAGGTCACTCTTTCGAGGATGCCAATGTTCATATTTTGGACAGAGAGGACTAGGGATGGGTACCGGTGTCCGGTGCCATGATGGCACCGGTTCTGACATAAACGGTAGTAACCAGACCGAAAAGCAGCGCACATTTCGGTGCTTTATTTCGGTGCTTTTTTTCCTGAGCTGTGATACACTTCTAGCCAATCATTTTACGTTTCCGAGGATAGTAGGCGGGGCCAGGTACGTACGTTCTGTTAGAGCAGAGCTACAGATTAAAAATGTCCAAGGCGAAGCGGTCAAAAGTCTGGCTGTACTTCACAGCAAAATATGCAAACTCAGCAGCCTGCAACAAGTGCTTTAAGGTGATACTGTGATACTGTCAAAGGAGGTAACACCAAGAATCCGATTAAACAGCTGGCGACGCATAGCGTCTTTTTTAAAAGCCGAGAAATGCGCCGTATTTGATAGCTTGCTGCGAGACCTCATACCGTGCACGTCGGGTGGGTTGCCAGTTATCGGACCCGGAGCAACATCCCCCAAAAACCCGAAGAATAGAGTCCTGGCCCCTAGCCCTGCCAGTGTAGCAGAAATGATGACGGATGATGATGCAGCAGCAGCCGTTCTTCTCTGCGTGAGTAGCTTCATGTTGTTCGTGTGCAATTTACGTTGAGTAGGCTAACCACGTTATTACATTAATGCATGTAAGGTGAACTAGCAAACATCATCATAGCTACATGCGGCTGTCTTCTTGTTTGATGGCAGATACTCCCTTCACCCTGGCCAAAAAGGCTAAAATGACCAAAGAAAAAGTGGGAAACAGTTAAACATGAGAGGGTTTAAGTTTGTGTTTTTTCCATTGTTTAAGCACTGCTTCCAGCCAAGAGTGATGCCATATATGCCCCATAGCTGCAGAAAAGGCTAACATTGTTATCTTTTTACAAAAAAACCCAGCTGAACATGAGAGGTTTTTGGACCAATTTTGTGTTCTCCATTCTTTAAGCACCGGTTCGAGCACCGTTTAAGCACCGGCACCGTTTCAAAAGTACCGATTTGGCACCGGTATCGGATAAAACCTAAACGATACCCATCCCTAGAGAGGACAGATGGTTTGAAAGAGGAGTGAAAGAAGCCATTTACGTCCACTGTGAGCGACCATCTTTGAACAGAGGCGGTGGTTTACGACACCAACTCTCTGCCATCTATAATCCAGTTTTGAGTTCCCTCCCCAGACGCCTTAACGCCCACTCACATCCTGGTGGGGCCAGGTTTCACAATGAGCTCACCCAAAACCCTGGCTGATTGGGATGAACACCCAGTTTCACACCTTGGCTCAGGCGATTAGAGGATCATCAGGGGTCCTTTTGTCCCTCTTTGGGGGGATACTCCCACTAGGTTTAAATCTGGGACTCCCCACAATTTGACCTGAGAACTGAAGAAGCTTCTCGGATGAGAGGTGAAACGTCTTCAAGCAACTTATAGAAGTCCAGACGCTTTTCGTTGCAAGCTCCTTTGACTACGATGACCTGGATGACTGAGAACCTTCACAGACATAACATCCAATGTATACTTTTTCCACTCTGCCCATCAAATGATGTGAGACCTACAAAAATCTGAAACAAGGATTTTATTCTTCCTTACTAGCACTATTTATTACACATAGTGCTGAACTTATTTTTAGTGTCTGTTAGGTGCATAGTAAGTGAGATTACTCTGGGATTGTGAGTGAAGCCAGTTATATATTTGACCAAAGCAGGTTTTGAACTTTAAATAATCACAGGTAATATATTAAGATGTTTACTTTCCAAATTAAACAGTCAGACACCTGTTACGTGTGGGCAGGGACCTTACCTCAGGTTACCCTCTAATGAGTATGTTCCATGTTTAGTGCCTGGATCGGCTGAGTCTGGACCTTGTTGACTGTCTGAATGTGTCTGTCATCTACAGACTTTCAAATGAACCATAGTAACCAATAACGAGTATAAAAAGAAGACAAACTCTCACTGTATACACTTCCTGGAATATATTTACTTGACTTTGATGAGTCAGTCTGTAGAGTTCCCCGTAGCAAAAGAAGAAAAATTTTTAAAAAAAACATCACAACCAAGATATAAACCAGTGAGATAAAGCCGCTTGACGATGTTATGTTTTTCACTGTGTGACAACAGTGCATGTCAACGTCTGGAATACATTTGAAGGTAAGAGAACATCCAGTTTCTGTTGGATGCAGGGAAAATGACTAAATGTTATAACGTCCAAACAATTTAGTTCATCTTCAAAATGTGTGGTTTATAGAGTGAGTAACAAGGAGAGACAAATCTTGACCCAAGTTGCTGGAACATGTTTGAACCTCTTTGACCTTGCAGGACTTACAAGGATCTGCCACTCATGTCTTTGCATTTGATATCGCAGGGCACATTTAGGGGTCTTTTGGGAGTTAAAATTTGCATATGGAGATATGTTTTGGCTCCGTCATTGCATAGCAAAATGTAATCTATGAAATAATTGAATATTGAGCTATTTGATGTGTTAATGTGTGGTCATTTCAGCATTTTATCATGATTGTAAGGTGAAGAGGAGAAGGAGAAACAAGATAATAGCAGCATTATCCTTCCTACCACTCATACAGGGCAAGAGATCCTGGCTTTTGAGATTAGTTTTGTCCTTAGGTACCAACATCAACAGTGAGGTCGCATTAAGAAGCCCCGAGTTGAGTGTTTTTAAGAGTATGGGGTTGATCTGAATGACAACTTGATTGTGGACTGCATTCTTATTAGGTTGTGACTTGCAAATTACAAGGTAGGCCTGTTGTAATGCATACTCAGCTTTGTTATTTCTGAATCTAATGGGAACAATAATTTACTAAATAAAGTCTTTATTGAGGTCATAAATTAAAAAGCTGGTCTCCATTTTCCCAATGACTTTTATACAATCAGACTACTTTTTTGCAAGCACAGGATTTCCCCCGATGCTGGTTTTGAGAAATAAATGCAGGTTTAAGGAACCGGCTAATCCTGGTTCACTCTGCATTCACTTCACTGTTCAGAATTGGAAATTGCATTGATTTTTTTAAATACTCTGTGGCGTTAATACATTTTTATTAAACAAATTGATATAACAGTCTGATGAAATATATCTGCATTTAGCAGTTAACACTGGGATTACAATACAGGAAGCGAAAAAACTCCAAAAAAGCTGTACCTTTATCAAACATGCAAACCAAGTTTGTAATAGAACGGGTGAAGGTCACTTCAATAGTTTCAAACGTTTTGAGGGTTAAAAAAAATGTATATTTAAAAAACAATAGCGACTGATTTATCGCTTTCCCTTGTTTTTGCACATGCAAGTAAGGCGTCTGTCGGGTACCAAAGTATACGGAAGAAAACCCAAGATCAACAAAACGCAAGTGTTAATACTTAGGACGATAATACAAATCCTCTTCTTAAACAGACACGGTAAGTTCGCAGCTCTTGTGACTGGAGGTCTAATATCCATTTTCCATGGTTTACACCTGATAATTCATTGCCTCCTACATTACAGGAACCACAGTGGTTTGGAACAGAGCGCGTTTGGCTAGAAGCTCCTGTATAAAAGGCCCCAAAGTTCATATAATAGTTTTACTGGTGTTTATAAGTTTATATAAGTTCATGTAATGTTCCATCTTCTGTCAGTTTGGGCCAGCCCACCTTCTAGTGACATCATCCGGTTAGTAAGGTGGGCAGTTTAATGGCGGCTGAGCAGTGTTGGTCCGGAGGGGGTGCACTGATTCCTGGGGCATGTTAGGTGTGCGTAAATGACAAGTAAGTAGTGACCTGTGTCGTATTTTGCCTTTGTTGTGTCAGTACTGTAGTATGTTACCATTTAGGAGCTAATGTAGTCCATAGTTGGAGCGGTAGGCCACGCATGCAACGTGTGAGTTCACCCTCATTTCATATGCTAACTTATGTTGTTAGCTTGGCCCCGGTTTAGCTTGTTGACGCATGTACGGTCGCTCGTATGTCCATAATGTCATTCCTGTGTTATCAGACCTTCTCTATATGTTGTATGTGATGCTTGTGATTGTTTACTTTGAAGTAGCGGAGTTTGTAGCGAACAATTAGGTACGTGGATTAATAAAATAGCAAACGTAGTATAACCGGAAGTATGGCGTCCCGCTTGCCCTTCACAATAAGAGCATTATAGCGGAATATAATGGGGGACGCTTTTATTTTGTATAACTACCGGAAGTAGTTCACGTGTACTGACGGTTGCTTAACCTCGCACTAATGCTATTTAGTTGCATAGTGTGAGCAGTTTGAAGTGTATTATATTTTTCTGATCTTTATATTTGATTATGTTAACTATGTTGTATTATGTTTATATTTGAGTATTTGACTTTTCCATTCTCTTTATTTATTGTTATTTCCCTTGTTTATTTCCTTTGTAGGAAACCACACACACACACACCCAGACACACACTTATGTACACCCGCTGTGTTACAGCCCCAGAAATTAAGCGGTGACAATAAAGTGCCTCAAACGGAACCTCAAGCTCTCTCCTTCTTTCGTGCTCTGGGCAATTTGGCCTTAAGTGGTGTTCTGGCCGACACACCGGGGTGACCGTAGTGCTCAAAGACTGAATCAGTGCCACAGCCGTGCCTATCTTTGATATCTCCACTACATTAATTGGTCCTTCGAGCCGGATGCACTAGGTTCGCCTCAGAGATGGAACCAGGCCCAGAGTACGAGGCTCGTGGCGCACGCCCTAAACGACATGCTCGCCCACCTGTGCACTACGCAGATTATGAGGTGGAGTACCCAGGCTACATTAGCCATGCATATAGAGAGGATGTAGAGCTCAGACACCAAGAGGACAAGGCCAGGATGACCTCCCTCGCTTCCCCCTTTAGCTGCAACCTAGCCAGCCCTCAGTGGAGGCGGGATGCTATTCTCCATGAGACGGCCTCGCGCTATGGAGCTCAGAGCCAACAGCACATTCAGGAGAATCAGCTAGCCCCCCAGCTGTATCCGGAGAGATGGCATGGGGAACAAGCCTATGATCACTCTACTCCTCTACCGTTCGTGCTCCCCTATACACATCCAAATAAGGAAGTAAGTGCAGAGTTAGAGGATATCCGTCAGGAGCGCCACCTCATCCAGCAGAGCCAGCAACGTATGTCATCAGATCTGGTCGAACTCAAGGCACTGCGGGCAGAAATGAGACAGTTAGTGGAAGCTGTCCAGAGCATGCAGGGCCCATCTTCTCTCCAAACCAGTAAGTCAATGCAGTCACCGCTACCGGGTGATGCACCAGAGATTGAGGAGGATGATGACTGGCCTGCCCCACCACCGTGGCCAGATCCAATTGAGGAAGCGCCACTGCCTAGTGACCCACCAGTGTTGAACCCCCATCGCCAAGATGCATGTATGTTTCCAGCCATTAAGACAGAGGCAATGGCAATCCCACCTGCTAATATGGTCGTGGACCACCCAGGACAGAGTCTGTCATCAGATCCTCCACCAGCTCTCAGGTTTCCAGATAAAGCCTCCCATAATCCACCTCCCTGGTTCAAGCCGGTTCATCTCCCACCTCGCCCAGGCAGTTTCCCACTGGGTGGGTCCAAGCATCCGCGCGCCGCCTATGGGGACAGTAAGACTGAGCATGGCTGTAATCCAGCATCCCCTGAGCAGCAGTTCAATCTGTCCTCTCCACAGCCACTGCCGGACAGACCGAATCCGGGCAGGACTCCTATCACCTCAGAGACAGTTTACCGTGGTCCCCGCCCAACAATCCCCAACTTCTCCAGTCGAGACCCTAGTGAGTTTGCTAGGCTTAAGATGGCATTGGGGAATCTTCTACCTGAGGACACGACTGAGCTGTTCAAGTATCAAGTGTTGGTTGATCACCTGCACTTAGAGGAGGCCAGATTAATAGCCGATGCTTACCTCAACTCTGCCACACCCTTCACTGATACGATGGAGGCCCTCAATGACAAATTCGGCCAACCACATCAGATAGTGCTGAGGCGTATTGCTGCGATGATGGACTCACCTGACATCAGACGTGGAGACGTCTCGGCATTTGAGAGATTTGCCCTCCAGATACAGTCACTGGTGGGGATGTTAAGGACACTAGGCCCAGAAGGAGAAGTGGAACTACACTGTGGTTCACATGTTTCTCGTCTGCTTAGTAAACTACCCCCCGAGCAGAGAGCGGAGTTCCGCCGCTGCATGTTCCAACAAGGTGTGAGGATGCATACCTTGGCAGATCTCGCAGGGTGGCTTAAGTATGAGTCCTGGTGCCAAGACTCTGAAGGGCAGCTAGCAGTGAAAGGGACAAAGGAGAAACAGTGGCCCAGGCCTGAGGTGCGCCAGGGTAAGAGATCCATCACAGTCCTTCATGGTGCAAAGGAGGTAATGACGAACCCACAGGCTTTGAGGCCAGGTGGTGTGGCCAGCAAGAACAAGCCATACTGTCCATTCTGTAACACGGAAGAGCACTATCTCAGTCAGTGCACAATGGTATCCAAGTTGACAAAGGACCAGCTAACAGAGTGGATAAAGAGTAACAAGAGGTGCTGGCGCTGCGCACGGTCACACCAGGCAGCCCAGTGCAATCTGAGGAAGACTTGCAGCCTCTGCCAAGGGAAGCACCTGCAGGTACTGCATGATGTCAATGTTAGAACACCTAAAGGGTCGCTAACAACAGCGGTGGTGAGCGGTGACTCGAAGGCAGCAACCGACGTCCTGTATCTAGACAGACCCACTGAAGGCTGCAAAGTCCTTCTAAAGATTGTCAAAGTCTGCATTCATTATGGCAAGCGAACAATCAGCACTTATGCTGTACTGGATGACGGGTCAGAGAGGACAATGCTTCTGCCGGAGGCTGCCGAGAAGTTAGGCATGCAAGGGATCGCAGAGGACGTCCCACTGCGCACGATTAGGCAGGACGTGCAGACTCTCAGAGGTGAGTCAGTGTCGTTCTCTGTTTCTTCTCCATCAAGGCCCAGGACCAGGTTCAAGATTGCTGGGGCCTTCACTGCTGCACGCATCGGACTTGCAGGCCACACTTATCCCATGGAGCAACTCAGGGAAAGGTACAAGCACCTGATTGGTCTTCCGATCCACACCTTGTTAAATGTGAAACCTTTGCTACTCATTGGCAGTGACCATCCCCATCTGGTTACCCCCGTTGAACCAGTCAGGCTGGGACCTCCAGGAGGGCCTGCTGCTATTCGTACCAGGCTAGGTTGGGCGCTACAAGGGCCAGCAAGTATAGTTGGCCAGCTTACCCAACCGCAGCAGTGCTTGCTGACTTCTGTTGCACCTCAGGTCAGTGAGTTAATGAAACATGTGGAGAAACTGTGGCAGGTCGACATCGTTCCATTCCGAAACGAGAAGCTTGTTACTCGTTCAAGGCAAGACCAAGAGGCCATATGCATTCTGGAGACCAGAACTGTCCGAATAGAGGTTGAAGGCATACGTCGCTATGCCACCCCACTGCTTCGCCGGAAGGGGATGCCTCTACTGCAGGCAACTAAAGACGCCGTCATGCCAAGTCTACGGGGTGTAGAGAGAAGGCTGGCCAAAGACCCAGAACGAGCTGAGGCCTACAAAGTGGAGATGGAGAAGCTTATCAAGGCTGGCTCCATCATTAAGTGTGGCTCTGGGACACCTGTGACAGAAGGTCAGGAGGCGTGGTACATCCCTCATCACATGGTGAGCCATAATGGCAAGAACCGATTGGTTTTCAACTGCTCATTTCAGTACAGAGGACAGAACTTGAACGACTACCTGCTGCCTGGGCCCACCTTAGGTGCGTCGCTTCTGGGAGTCCTATTGCGCTTCAGAGAGCATGCAGTTGCAGTGAGTGGGGACATTAAAGGCATGTTCCACCAGGTTCATCTCTTACCAGAAGATCGTGCCCTGCTCAGATTCGTCTGGCGAGACATCAGCGACGAGAGCCCTCCAGCAGTCTACGAGTGGCGGGTGCTCCCGTTCGGAACCACGTGTAGCCCCTGCTGTGCCACATTTGCCCTGCAGCGTCATGTCATGGATAACAGCCAGCCAGATGATGACGTGAGACTCTCGGTCGAAAGGTGTTTTTATGTGGACAACTGCCTACAGAGTTTCCCCACCGTGGAAGAGGCAAGGAAACTTGTCGACAGGTTACGGGCCATCCTAGCCTCAGCAGGTTTTGACCTACGTCAGTGGGCCAGCAATGAACGTGACGTCATCAGTCACTTACCACAAGAGCTGACAGACAGGCACTCCTGGAGATACGTCGACTCTGGAAGGAATCCAGCCGACGATGTGACACGTGGGAAGAAGTTGAAGGAGCTCACTGTACCAAATAGATGGAGCCAAGGACCATCCTTTCTCCTGCGCAGTCCAGACTCCTGGCCAGAGGATCTCACGGTTGACCAAGCAGGAGATGCCTCGGAGCTGCGCAAAGCTGTGTTCTGTGGGACCACAGCAACTACTCCGTCAGGTCAGCCAACTTCAGATTTGAGCCGCTACAAAACCTGGAGTGAGATGTTAGAGGTTACAGCGCGGGAGCTACATGGGGCGGCCCAACCAGATGGTCATCCCACTGTTGAGGACTATCGCAAGGCGGAGAGGCTGATCCTACAGAGGGCCCAGATGGATAGTTTCCTGGAGGAGTACAACCTGTTGAAAGTCGGTAAGCCAGTTCCCAGGAGCAGTCGTCTTCTCTCTCTGTCACCCGAAGTGGATGAGACCAGACAGCTCATTTGTGTTGGAGGACGACTTCGTCGATCTGAAGATTTGGCTCTGGAGACACTCCATCCGATTATCTTAGACCCAAGCCACCCAGTGACCAAACTCCTGATCCAAGACTTTGATCGCCGCCTCCATCATCCTGGCCCGGAGCGGGTGTTCGCAGAACTTCGGCGCTCCTACTGGATTCTGCGAGGGCGTGAAGCTGTCCGGCGCTACCAACACCTCTGTGCTGATTGTCAAAGGTGGAGAGCTAGACCTACAGTGCCAAGGATGGCAGACCTGCCAGCAGCCCGGCTACGTCTATATAAACCGGCTTTCTACTCTACGGGAATGGACTGCTTTGGGCCGTTTGAGGTCAAGGTTGGTCGGCGTATTGAGAAGAGATGGGGAATCATATTCAAGTGCCTCACCACCAGGGCAGTCCACTTGGATGTTCTTAACACCATTGATGCAGATGCATTCCTGATGGCTCTTCGGCGATTTGTCGCCCGTAGAGGAACACCTGCCGAGTTGTTTTCAGACCAGGGGACCAACTTCAGGGGAGGTGAGAGGGAGCTGCGTGAGACCTTTCTGAAGATGGCCCCGGAACTACAACAGCTTCTAGCACCCCAGAGGATCAGCTTCCGCTTTAATCCTCCAGGTGCCCCACACTTTGGGGGAGCATGGGAAAGGGAGATCCGGTCGGTTAAGTATGCCCTCTATGCCACCGTTGGTGCTCAGTCAGTTCCAGAAGAAGTGCTTCGCACTGTACTCACCGAAGTGGAAGGGATACTCAATAGTAAGCCCCTGGGGTATGTGTCTTCCGATGCCAGAGATGCAGATCCGGTGACTCCTAATGTTCTTCTGATGGGGCGGCCGGATGGATCGCTACCTCAGGTAGTATACCCAGAGAGTGAGCTCCTCAGTCGCCGTCGCTGGAAGCACTCCCAGGTTTTGGCTGACCATTTCTGGTCACGTTTCATTCGTCAGTACATTCCCAGTCTGCAGACTCGCCAGAAGTGGCAAACAACGGCAGCTGATTTGGCTGAGGACTCTGTGGTGATGATCGCTGATCCACAGCTTCCCAGGGCTCTCTGGCCGGTGGGGAGGGTGATTAAAACTCATCCTAGCCCTGATGGACGCATCAGGTCAGCTGACGTGAAGGTGAAGGAGAGAGTCTACACTCGGCCAGTTGCCAGACTGGTTGTCCTCCCTGCGCTGCCCTCTGGAGAAGATGAGGACAGCTCTGCGTCGAACTCACCACAACCCTAGAACTTTGTTGCCTTATTGATGAGCAAATGTCTTACATACATTTGGGGGCGGCTGTATAAAAGGCCCCAAAGTTCATATAATAGTTTTACTGGTGTTTATAAGTTTATATAAGTTCATGTAATGTTCCATCTTCTGTCAGTTTGGGCCAGCCCACCTTCTAGTGACATCATCCGGTTAGTAAGGTGGGCAGTTTAATGGCGGCTGAGCAGTGTTGGTCCGGAGGGGGTGCACTGATTCCTGGGGCATGTTAGGTGTGCGTAAATGACAAGTAAGTAGTGACCTGTGTCGTATTTTGCCTTTGTTGTGTCAGTACTGTAGTATGTTACCATTTAGGAGCTAATGTAGTCCATAGTTGGAGCGGTAGGCCACGCATGCAACGCGTGAGTTCACCCTCATTTCATATGCTAACTTATGTTGTTAGCTTGGCCCCGGTTTAGCTTGTTGACGCATGTACGGTCGCTCGTATGTCCATAATGTCATTCCTGTGTTATCAGACCTTCTCTATATGTTGTATGTGATGCTTGTGATTGTTTACTTTGAAGTAGCGGAGTTTGTAGCGAACAATTAGGTATGTGGATTAATAAAATAGCAAACGTAGTATAACCGGAAGTATGGCGTCCCGCTTGCCCTTCACAATAAGAGCATTATAGCGGAATATAATGGGGGACGCTTTTATTTTGTATAACTACCGGAAGTAGTTCACGTGTACTGACGGTTGCTTAACCTCGCACTAATGCTATTTAGTTGCATAGTGTGAGCAGTTTGAAGTGTATTATATTTTTCTGATCTTTATATTTGATTATGTTAACTATGTTGTATTATGTTTATATTTGAGTATTTGACTTTTCCATTCTCTTTATTTATTGTTATTTCCCTTGTTTATTTCCTTTGTAGGAAACCACACACACACACACCCAGACACACACTTATGTACACCCGCTGTGTTACAGCCCCAGAAATTAAGCGGTGACAATAAAGTGCCTCAAACGGAACCTCAAGCTCTCTCCTTCTTTCGTGCTCTGGGCAATTTGGCCTTAAGTGGTGTTCTGGCCGACACACCGGGGTGACCGTAGTGCTCAAAGACTGAATCAGTGCCACAGCCGTGCCTATCTTTGATATCTCCACTACAGCTCCTCTGTAATGAGCACAGCTAGAGTGTCTGCCTGTGTCCTGTCACACTATCCTAGCAAGTTAAAAATGGTTCATGTAAGGTTATACAGTGTTTGCAGAGGAGACATGGATTTTCAGTGAACTATTGCTGGTGGTTGGAAATTCAGCCACTTTGATGATTTGCTTTCACTCAAAGATGTCTCAGCTCATTCATCTGAAATGAGATTTATCCCTGGGTGGATTTACACTATGTGGTTGATATGAAGGGGGACTGTTGGGGAGGAAAATGATGTTTAAATCAGGAGTTCATTAGTTAAAGCTGCAGGGGGAATATATTTATATTTATATATAAATATGTTTATACATAAACATATTTATGTATGTGCATTTTTGCAGTAGGCTGCATTTCATATTTATTTGAAGTGTTACAAATAGAGTATGAAACAGTTAAAGTGGCATACTGGTAGAATCCAGAAACTCTACAGCATAAACATGCCACAGGATTGCCTGTCTCAAATTCCTGTGCAATTTTATTGCTTTTGACAACCTCCTATAGAGAAATAAGGCATTTAACGCTCCACCACATAAGACCCCTTTAATGCTTCGGATCCCCTGTGTGTATGAATATAATTCTGAGTCATATTCTATGTTTTAGTCTTTGTTAGCCACACTGCCTTGGCACTTTCCCATTAGTTAAAATGTCAGTCTCAACTTTGGCCAGACCTGACTTAGAAGAAATATTCTGCAGGCCAGATAATTTTAACCGTGTCACGGTTTGCGGCGGGCGGACCGTGTGTGGGAGTGTGAGGTTCCAGGTGCAGACATAGACGAGGAGACATTACTGAACTTGAAACGAAAAGCGAGCCTTTATTTGGGCTGATTAACGTGGCAAAAAACAGAAAGCACAGAGGCAAAACTAACTAGAAGCTGAACTGGGAAAACTAAGAACTGACACTTAACTCAGACAGCAGGGAAAGCGAAGACAGGGTGACAACGATGCATATGACGGAGACAACTATGAACAGGACTCTGTGCTGGAACAACAAAGAACTGTGAGACGTATACACGTAAGCAATATGGACATGACCAGCACAGAGTCCTGAAACCTTGCGTAACATGGGGGAAGTTGAACAGACGACGCGGCGACGAACAAAGGAAGACTGAGGACTTAAATACACACATGAGGTGATCAGGGGAAGTGGAGACACATGAGAACACAGCTGACTAGAAGGAAACATAATGACAATACAGGGGAGAGTAACACTAACTACAATGAACAAAGAACACCATTCTCTTTCAGAATAAAACAGGAAACACAGAGACAGAGTCATGAACTTAACCTAACCAGAGACATGAAACATGACAGGTACACGGACCAGGGAGAGATGACAAAAGGGACTAAGAAACCAAGGACTAAACTGCAAACTAGAAAACTAGATGCGTTAAACTACACATGTGGATACAAAAATATGCATTAGAACTTAAACCCTGGGCCTCATGGCCCAGTACCGTGGCAAACCGCCACATGTTGGTACAAAGTTTATTTAAAAAATATTATTTTGTTAACTCCTCTAGTAATTCAGTATTATCTTATGTGGGGTAAATAACACAACCAGTGCTTTAACTGTGTAAACCTGTCCCCGATAAATAAAACAACTGCAACTGCTTGCCCAGTTGATCGTCTGTGGAATTGGCACTATGAGTGATATTACTCATTTAATTCTTGACCGCAGGTAACAATTATTGGACTACAGTCAATACAAATTAATGCAGCCATGGAGGAAAAATAATAAGGCTGACCAATAATGAATGTGCAACCATCATAACTCTCTGGAGGAAATATGAACCAATTCAAGGGATCCAGTGTTGAAAATAGTTGCACTGTCACATAGCTTTATAAAAATACAGTGTTGTAAACAACAATATTGTGTGATAACAAATAATGACAACACCTGCGCCCGGTGTGCCAGCGCTCTACAAAAGCTTTCAGATCTCAGTTGCTTGCTGGTGCTTTCCCCTGAGACATCTCTTTGGATTTTGGTTGCTGCACCCCGCATTCTTCCACCCGTACACTCATCTGCACCACTGATTATACTGACTACACACGCCATGGTTTGTGTAAGGCTTCTTTTTTGTTTTATTTATTTAAACAAGTTTTTTTGGACAACACTGGCTGAACGCAGGGTTAAAACTGCTTCAGGAGCTGCATGTTTGGCTGATAAATATTTTCTTATTCACAAGACCCAGTGTGAGTATTTCGGGAAGCCTGAGGGATGTAGAGGTGATGGTAAGTTACGTGATTATTGTGAGGTTTCCAGGTAAGGGGTCCAGGGCAGTTCCAAGCAAGAGCAGAGAGTGTGTGTAAATTTTCAGGTGTCAATTCAATGGAAGATGAATTGCCCAGTACTCTGGGCTAAAGGGTGCTTTACTGGGGCTAAAAAGGTGAATACTATTGCTTTAGATTTGGACATGGAGTGTGGTGAGCACATTGAATGTGACATGGTTGACAAACCTGGTAAGTTGTTCCTGCTTTTTGTCAGGGATGGGTGTTGTTTTTAATCTACTCGGGAAGGACACAAAACACGTCAGTGCATTATGGGTATCCCCCCAGCAGCCTACACCTACTGCAGCATAGCAGCATAGCCAAAAAAACTTATGGCACAACCACTGCACATGGCTACACATAGTGGCTACACATAGTAGCTACACATCAATCACTAACTTCCTTAACTGCATGAAGGTCCTGCTGGCTGGCTGGAGTCTTTTGTTCTCCCTGTGCCTGTGTGGGCTCTCTGCAGATATTCCAATCTCCTCCCACAACCTAAAGACGTGCTTATTTGGTTAATTAGTGATTCTTAATTTTGGTGTGCAAGTCATTGTGAATGAATTGTGTTGTGTGACCGACTGACTCTTACCAAATGACAACTGAAATAGGCTTCAACCATAAATGCCATCAGTGCACATATTAGCAGCCAATCAGTCATGCTTTTGCCAGATTGTCCTTTAATGCTTCATAGAGCTTTCCAGTCTTTGTATAGCCTGATCTAGCCGTGCCTCAGCTAAACCTGGAACCTGAGTAAGAATCACTAATCTGCCTGTTTTATAAGCAGACTTATCTCGAATAAACTTGACTTTTGACTACCTCTTTCTTCACTCTGCATTTGAGTCATTTTTTCTGACACTGATAGAAACCTAGAGCGTAACCAGAGACATTGTGTATGTGCTTTACTCAGGGGTCGTATACAACATGCATGGGTCTCAAGAGAGTAAAAACCAGACAAAACACCTATTAATCTGTAGCTACTTGTGGAAACTTTTTTTGTTGAGTTACCAAAATACGGGAAAAAGCTCCAAATGAGTTTCAAACACAGACGCTACTTTGGATGATTACAACTGATAAATAGGACTTCTTACCTACTTACCTCACTTAATGTGTGCACACCACTCTACATCCAAAGGCTACTACTGCACACAGGAGACCGACACATCTGTGCATACACAAACCAGATGTGTGTTTGACTGTGTATGCACCCAGGCTAAGATGGGGCTCAAATCTTTGGTTGTAGAAACAATGCAGTGTGACCGTTGTCTGTTCTGAATATTTACAGTGGTTAGAGATTTATGGTCAGGTCTGTCTTGGGGTGGAATAATAAATCTAAAACACTCAAGTAATCATTATCACACATCACTCTTCAGAAAATAAATAACAGGGATGAAAATAAAGAAGCTCTATGCTCAATTTGTAACTTGGGGATACGGATTCTTTGACATTTTGGCAAAAACAAAACGTTTCTATAATGAACATAATAATGATGAAAAACTTTCACAGAGGGTGAAAATATACAAAAGTTTGTTTTGTCCCTTTACAAAGGGAGGATTGGGGTAAAGTTGCATTAGGCCTGCTCTGCATCTGTTGCATCTGTTCACTTGATGACCTGGTACTTTGTTTTTGCTCTCTGGTGCTGCACAGCTTTCGCTTGTTAATTTCTTGTGTAGCCAAGTTGTGATACACAAATATGAGTCTGGGCTGCATTTCCAGAAAGCATTTTGGCAGAAAGCCATCCAGTTGTTCCACTGAAAATCACTGTAGTAATTAGTTGTTGGTGGCAAATAGGTTTCAGATTCTCTTTTCCAATCCGTGATCTGAAGTGACCTTAATGCAGGAGTCATCCAAGATCACCTGACAAGCTAGAGGAGCACTGTTATGACACCAGCAGCAACACAGCCCACCCAAAAAAGCTGTGCGCTCATCTCTGGTTTCCAGTGTCACTACAGCCAAGTACACTCACGACCATCTTAAAATCTTCCTGCACGAAAATAACCTTGCAGTAAACTGACAAATGAGGTCATGTGATTTCCTTTGGAGGGAAAAAAATCATTTACCTTTTTTGTTTCATCACAAATCATTAATTCTAATCAGACATGTTTATATGCAAATATGTATACGTGCTGAAAACCGTCCATCTGTGTGTGTGTATGCGTGTGTGAGTTGTCCTTGAACACAGACCAATGTTGCAATGTATGTGCTACAAAAACTGGAAACAACTAAACGGAAAAGTACAGATACGGTGCCAGAGTTGCACAGTCTTGGGGGAATCTGTCCTCTTGGAAAGATGTCTGCAAAGCCACAAGTTGAGTGATAAAACTCCATCTTCTGCCAAGCCCCCAAAGCAAACTATAAATCATACTAGAGATGCTGGAAGAATTTACTTCCAGAAACATGACTCACAGACAGACTCGAGAAAGGAAAGAAAACCTTATTCCCTCCCGATACACTCCCTTGCTTCCTAGTTTTAGAACAAAAACATAAAATGATTTACCGTGTAGCTGCTAGTACGCTTTATCTCTGGATATTTGTAAAGTGTGCAAAACACCTTTTACACAGCAAGTGATAAAACCATTAAAAAATTTTTGCAAAAGATGGTTAAATTATGAAAATAGAAACTTAAGAACCACTTAAAGCTTTTTTCTTACCACTGTGTTTCACCAGACTTACTGCTGGTGTGAGGAACACAAGCTATCTGGTGAATGTACAGACACTCTGCAGCTATCTCAAATTTAAGTAGGCAAATTCTGGTCAAAGTGCAGGACTGCATGTTGTCAGTGGTGGTTACGGTGGTGGTGAAGTTTATGACTCTAGTTTCTGTGTATAGCATGCACTCCCTAATGGAATGAAGTCTTCTTCATTAGTATTCAGAAGTGACAGTACAACACTACATAAATAATGTTGCAGTTATAGTGCTTTGATTGACTCTGAAACCCTCACATCTTGACATAACCTTAAAATACTAAACTTGAACAAAAACTTGGAATTCTGTACAAGAAGTTGGGGAGAGTGAGCAGGTGAGGCAAATTTTGAGATCATGGAGCAAAAACAGAAATGGGTAAACACGACATTCTTTAACACTGACTGTATTCAAAATAAAGATGTAGCCATGGAAAAGGGGTTTTTGTTGTTGTTTTGGAGCTACAAATCAACACAACTAGAGAACTTGAAATGCTAACTTATTAGCAAAAGCAAGCTAGTTTGGTTAGCAGGCTTGCATCTTTCTCTTGAAACTTCTAGTGAAGCTTTCCAACCACTCCCCCTTCACATTTGTTCTCTTTTTAAGTTACTTTTGTTCGTTTTTCTGATTCTGGTTAGATTTTCTGGTGTATGGTTTCAGGCATTTTTCTTTTTTTATTCCTGTCTTTTACATTGTTTGCTATATTGATTGGTTCCCTTTCTATTTGTGGATTTTATTTCATTTTTATCTTTTGGGTCCTCAAGTGGCCATTGGAATAAAAGAAGTATTTGGCACTTCAGTGTTAGCTTCATTTTTCAGCCCAGAAGATTTTCAGTTGGTCTTTACATAAGCAGGTGGGTGATTAATTGATTCTACAGTCAGCTGTCCCGGCCAGTATTTAACAGGAACTGATGAGTAACCAAACCTATTGTACAAGGATGCAGACAAACTGACAGAGAACGAGGGAGGGGAGAGAAGAAACAGAGAGGAACGAGCATGTCTGCACTGAATGCAAAGAGGGGACATAGATGCTCTGGCTATTGTCATATTGAAGACCAACATTTTTTTGCATTAATATGGAGCCATGTTTTGGCACCCATTTAGTCTCACAGCAGGTTTACGTCAATAAATCACTGCGAAAAATATTGTATCTTTAGGTTGACAAATGTCATAATGCACAGTGAGGCTAAAATATATATAATTAAATTTTTCAAAAAGCATGTCATGTTAAAGTTAGCCCAGATGACGCTAGAGGCATCATGACTTGTATTGCCTGCAGCTGATCATATGTAGCTGATAATCTAATTTAAACTACAAAGACCGCAACAGCTGCCTTGAATGCAACGTTAATTTAAAAGTCCATTGAAAGCCTTTTATCTTTAACTTAATAAAATCCTTATTAATTAATTATTGCTCTTATAAGGATATAAAAAAACAAGGATTTTGTTTTGATGATCACTCCTGTATTACTAGTCCATATTCAGGTTTACATTTGTTAGGAAAGCCTCATAAGGATGATGCCTGACAAAAAGACGTAAATGATCGAACTGTACTGACCAGCTTCATTGTGAAAAGCAGTCATACTGAAGCCATGTTGGTTTTAAAACCCATGAACCACAGTCAGGAAACCTAAAATTGTTGGCCACGTCTTCCAAATCCCACAGCCCATGGAAGACAGATGTGCTCCTAATTTGGGCTCCCAATTCAGTAAGCACTTTGAAACTTCTGTCCCTTGAAAGTGAGATGCTTATGCCTGCCTTTGAACCGTCAGGTGTTGACAGCTGTGAGCAACAGCCTGGTTAGTTCCTGTCAGGTAGGATAACTTGCTCGCTTTGTAAATGCCTTAAAGGTTGGCACAGCAGCAGAGGAGTGCAGATCAGATTAATCCATCTGTGGTTGGAGGCAGAATTTTGGTTGTAGTAAATCACAGAAAATGACACTCCAGGGACCATTGCTGCAAAAAATATAACAGAGACAGAAACAGAGAGACAGCGGAGAGTGATGATCATATCCCGTCTATTGCACCGGCAGAAAACAGGAGTAATATTATGCTGCCTGGAAACTTCTAATGGATCTTCCTCTCAGTTCAATCACTGCACAGAAGAGGGTCCCATCATCAACAATTCAATACTTTTTTTCAATTAAAAAACAAATTTTCCTCTCTGAACACAAGCACAATTAAATAATTATATTTATTTAAAATTCATTCTCAGCTTATGTTGATGGAAAAAAAAAATCCACCACAGTTTATGCGAATTTGAGCAGATAAAGAGGGGCAGATGATTACTGTTATTACTTTGGGACAGTGTAGAGTTTCATCCACAGTTCATCACTAAAGGATGAATTACTGCTGCAGAGGTTGTAAAGGTAGTAAGATTCATAAACTCCATCATCAAGACAATGGTGGCTACAGCCTGGAAAGTGGAGGAAATTAAATATAAAGCCATGTTTGGAACAGGTTGGTCACAGGGAAGAGGAGTTTAGAGGAGCTTGGATGAAGATGGACCTTTTTTCATGTCCTCAGAAGTTAAATTAACATCTTCTTATAAATTAGTTTGATTATGCTGGGGTGATGATTAATGCTGAAACACGTGCAACTGCAAGGGCAAACAAGACCTCAAAACCACAGTATGACAGGAAACCCTTGTTAGGTGTTCATTACCTGTGGTGTCCCAGGTTTATATCCAGCAGGAGACTCACGTCATTCCCATAGTCTGTAATAAGCACTAAAAATGCCTTGAAAATTATCATTAAACAAAGATGTGATTAATTAGTAGATAAAGCAAAATCAGCTGAAGTGAGTTCCCAAACAGCTCTTTTAAATAACCATCAATACCGGCAAGCTAACACAACAAAAGGAAAGTGGGGTGCAAAACGGAGGAGAAGCAGTGATATATCACCACATCACAAGTGATCTCAAGGCACTTTATATTATAATGTAAAGAAACCACAAAGTCATAGATAGAAATCCAGTGAGTCAACCATCCTCTATGAGCAATCACATGGCTCTAAAAAAGGCCTTTCTTGGTCCAGAAACTGGCAGCATCTTTCTATGCTAACTGAAAGAGACAAAAAAAAAAGAGATAACAACACAGAACCAAGTGCAAACTATGTGAGAGAAAAAAGAAAACATTAATCGCGTGCAGTAGTGGCTTATGAAAGCACAGGGAATGAGGGGAATGGAGAAGAAGCATCACGGGGAATTACCCAGCAGCCTGAGTTTGTGAGAGAACTCTAGGTATTATCAAAAAGGAACGTTTGAAGCTCAATCTCAAAAGTAGAGAAGGTGGCTGAACCCAAACAAGAAGCCAGTTCAAGAGAAAAGGGATCTCACAGCATGAGACTCTGACTGTCACTTTTGCACATGGCAGTAATTTCTAAATCAATCAATTCTGGATTTTAAAGGCCACTGTATAAAATCTGCTTCATTTTGGATCTACAGAAGACTTTTCAAAGAGTTTTTGGGACAACATGATAGAAATGGATTAAATTATTCCAGTCCAAAAGTTAAAATTTTTAGCTTACACAACCAATTAAAACAAAAGAATATTTTATGAGGTATAGTTTCTTATACTCTTACTTTTGATAAGCCTCAGTACTGGGCTTTGGGATTTCTCTCCAAATCAAAAATTGAAATAAATAAATAAATAGATAAAAGTTGCAGTAGGAAAATTGTGTGGGGATATATTTGTGTGATCCTTTACAGCAAAACCTGCTGAACCTGTTAAACTGAAACTTTTTTTTTTAAAACTCTCAGGCGGTTTATGTTTTATATCATACAAAAAAGTATGAAAAAGTAACTTCTACAGCTTTACAGTTTTTTGTGTTGGTAATAAAAATGAGTAAGCCATTTATGTTACTTTTAAAAGTTCATAAATACAACAACAACAAAAAAAAAAACCCAGAAAATATTATTATAATGAAAAGTGCAAAGTTAAAGTAGAAAATAATGACTATGTGCCGTGAGACACTCATATGGTTCAAATGTTTTTGGTTTGCGCACAAATGGCTGTTTCAATTGAAAGGTTGGTGATCCCTGGTTTAGAGTATGGATTAAATGCTAAATCCTAATTTTAAAATATATTCACTTTTCTTGCTGTAGTATTGGAAACGGAGGAAATACCATTCAGAATATCTGGTTAAGTCAATGTTCCTGAAGTTCATTCCTATAGAGATTAGAAAAAAGCATATCACACACGATATTAATTATATACAAGATATAATTTATTTTATACAAGTGTTAAAAAAAATGTAAAATCTCCATCCACTGTCAGCTTGTTTTGCATTTTGTAAAGAAAAAGAATGGAAACACTTAACTACCTTCTACAACAATGGCATTAAGCTTTGTGGTAACAGTGTTGTTGTGTACAGAACACACAATGAAAAACATTGGCCCTACATATTTAAGGTAAAATGCCGTAAACATTTATGTATAAAACAAAGTTCAAAGGTAATTAAAAGAAAAAAGCTATTTTGAAATGAAATGACCACCACAGCAGTTTACACACACTGTAAAAAAAAGAAAAAAAAGTGAAATTCATGTCAGTCTCTCTAGTTTCTTAACATCAAAGGCTGAATACCATTAAAATACATTTAACATCTGTTCAAATGGAAGAAATTTTAGAGCCCACGTAGAAAAGCTCTGTCTGTCAAAAAAAACCCACATCCACATTACTTTGATCTATGATATCTAATGGATTTAACCTGAGTGTATTAGGTTGTGCTGTGTTTCTCATATGGCTCATGGTTGCCCTCTTTAGGACAAGGAAGGAACTAATTTTTTGACAATTTGCTGACATCAAGTAGACATTAGGATAACACAACTTCTTGCACTTTGACATTTAAAAGACTGAGAAGAAAAACTGAATAAATACATGTCTAGACAGCTACTGGATGGACCAGCGCTGGAGTTGTCACAGGTGTAGCGGGAGGAGACACTTTGTCTTTATAGCCCAGCGACAGAATGTGTTTCTGCAGGTGTGTGATCCACTGCTCCTGAACAGACAGAGGTCCATGAAATACTTCCTCACAGAACCTGAACAGCAGGATAGAGAAGTTTTATTAACTGCATCATATGAAGCTGAAAAAGACCCCCCCCCCCCCACAAAAACAAACATTGATATTAACTCAGTCTACACTCACTGGCCACTTCATTCGAGACACTTGTACAGCTCCTCATTAGGCCAGTGCATTTAACCATGTCGACATGGTCAACACAACCTGCTGAAGTTGAAGTGTGGCATGTGTGCTGTTCTACCAGCACAAACAGCATTTATGCAGAAAATATCCAATGGGCTGCCAGAGACCAGAGAAAAATGGCCAGACTGCTTTGAGCTGATGAGAAGGCAACAGTAACTCACTGCATTTGAACCTCTCCAAATGCACAACATGTTTAACCTTGAAGCAGATGAGTTGCAGCAGAAGACCACAGCGGGTGCAACGCTTTTCCAGCAACGAACAGGAAACTGAAGCTACAGTTCACACAGGCTCGCCAAAATTGGATAACTAATTATTAGAAAAATGATCCATTCAGTATCGATGGTTCAAGGTGATGGTGGTGTGAGACACACTACAGTGCTTAAAGAATTTGCTTGTCTGCCTCCACATGCATATGAGTCCAAGTGACATCCCATTCTTAATCCAGAGGCTTTAACGTGATTTTTTTTTTTGGATAATTTTTTTGCTTCAACTCTTCTAGGAAGGCTTTCCACAAAGTTTGAGTGTTTATGGGAATTTCTGAACAATATTCCAGAAGCACATTTATAAGATTAGACACTGATGTTGGACGAGAAGACCTGGCTCACAGTCTCCTATCCAATTCACCCCAAAGGTGTTCTGTCAGGCTGAGTTCAGGACTCTGTGCAGGCCAGTCAAGTTCTTCCAGACCAAAATCGCTCATCCACGTCTTTATGCACTTTGGTTCATGCACTGGTGTGCAGTTATGTTGGAACAGGAAGGGGCTATCCCCAAACTGTTCCCACAAAGTTGGGAGCATGAAATTGTCCAAAATGTCTTGGTATGCTGAAGCATTATGAGTTCCTTTCACTGGAACGCTTAATGCGTTGTTATAACACCACTGTAGACTGTGGAAATATTTAGAAGGGAGGAAGTTTTACAACTGGATTTGGTGGTATCCTATTACGATACCATGCTGGAATTCACTGGGCTCTTGAGAGCGACCAATTCTTTGCCAAATGTTTGTAGAAGCAGTCTGCATGCCCAGATGCTTGATTTTATACACGTGTCCATGGAACTGACTGAGCACTTAAATTCAATTATTTGGATGGGTAAGTGAATACAGTGTAGTGTATTTTCTTGGTTCCAAATTAGCATCATTTAAATGCCACAGCCTATTTGGGTATTGCTGCTCCCTATCCTTGTTGTGATGCCTGCTTCCAGCTGGATAATACTCCATGTTTTAAAGCTAAAGTCCTCTCAAACTGAATTCTTGAGCATGACAATGATTTCATTGTAATCAAATGGCCTCCACAGTCACCAGATCTCAATCCAACAGGGATGTGTTGACACAGGAGATTGACATCATGTCACATTGGACAAAAATGTCTAAAGAATGATTCCATCGGAGATGAATGTGTGCCACTGGAAAGGCAAAAGGAATCCAATCCAATCCAGTAGAACAAAGGTGTATCTCATTAAGGGGTTAGTAAATGTATAATAATGCATCTGACATTCAGACATTTTGACAATATGTTTAAATATTGTTCAAATGTAGCTTACCTCTCCATCAAATTTAAGATTTAGACAACCTAAAATTTTATAAAGCATTTCTACAGCTGTCAAATAGAGACTCACCTGCACTTGAGGGAATACATTTTACCCACCAGTTTGACCAGTGGAGTTAGTGGGGGCTTTGGCACCAGAGCAGGGATATTGCCAGACCGCGGTGGTTGCTGGGAGTTGCCGTTCTGATTTTCTCTACCTGCAGAGGCCCCGTGCTTTTGTGAATGCACCCCTGAAATCCCACAGAGAAGTTTTAGTATTGCTTTTTAATCTATTACACTGCATCTGTATCCAGCTATCTTCCACAGCCCTTTAGTCCCGTTACTTCACCTCTTGAGGAGCGCACGCTGTGGTTGCTGTAGTCCTTCCTGTTTACTTTGTATTCATAGCGCTGCATGGAAGACTTCAGACTACCGCCAGCCACACACTCAGATTCTGTGGATGGCGATGGGGATGTAGGAGTTTTGTGGGACTGAAAAAGAAAATTACAGTAAATTAGAATGAATGTAATACACTGATGTTTATCTGAATATCTCAGAGCACAGCCAACCTTCTTGATGTAAAGGTCTCCCATGCGATAACGCTTGGTAATTTCCGACACCTTGGCCGGATCTCTCCTGATCAGCTCACTAAGGAGTTCAATTGGTGAAGTCGCTCCATCTGCCTTCCATTCGATGATGCCCAGCTGTCGGAGGTGGGCCCTCGCGTGACTGGCCAAGGCCTTACGGTTCTCAAAGTCGAACCCACAAAGCTCACAGGATGTGTCTGACACAAACGAGATGGCACACATGTAAACTTCTGCTGCCACACTATTTCAATCAAGTTGAGGTGTGAAATATATCTGAGCCATCGCGATACCCTACTTATTTTATCTTTCAGGCACTCTCTTGGAGACTAACTGTTGTGCTTGGGATTATTGTCCTGTTGCATGAGCCAATTTTGGCCAAGCTTTAGCTCATGGGGAGGCTTCACATTTGACTCTAGAATACTCTGGTATGCAGAGGAGTTCACATTTCAGAGGAAAGAGGAGGGCATTGTTCCAGAAGTCTTGTGATTTGTTCGGATGCAACGATGCAAAGCTAAGTTTCCAACTGACAATTGTCAGTCCAATAATCGACGATGGGCGATATAGTCGCGCATGCACAGACTTTTTGATGGGCGGAACAATGTAATCACACATGAACTGAGTTGCATGTTTACAACACAGAAGAAGTCCAAACATGGACGAACTAATTTACAAAAAAAATTAGGGCTGTCAGAGTTAATGCAGCGCTAACGCAGTCATTACGATTAATGCGGTTACAATTTTTAATGCGCTCAACCCATCTGAAGCGCAGAATGAACAAACTTTTGACAAACTGCCCAAAATGCGTTGACAGAGACATTTCAGGGATTTTGACTCAGTCTGCGCTCCAGATGGGTTCATTTGTAATTGCGTTAGTCGTGATGACGGTGCAAAATTTGGGATTTCTTTGGCTTTAAACCAGACGAAAGAGGTAAACCTATGGATGTAACCAAAGGGGTGTGCCACCTGTGCAGACATATAATGCGAGCAAAGTACACTACTAACTTGCTAGAGCATGTACGTGTCTACCATCTGGCTGAGTATGCTGGGCTATCACCAGCTTCTGCAGCTCCATCAACAAGCATTTGGGCGCACTCTGAGAAGGGTGCATTTGTTCGCAGATGAAAGAGGGTGCTGTTAAAACAGCGTTATTATTTATCTATTTATTTTCTGTTGACTGCTTCAATTAGCTCCATCATTATTAACAAACTTACTCATGGGGAAATAAAGAAATAAATCGCCCTTGTAAAAACTATCAATAGTCGATATATTTGTCCAATCGCCCAACCCCATTATGTTCTTTTAAGAAAGAAGAGCCTTTCTCCTGATGAACCTTCCAAACAAGCCATACTTGTTTTTGCTTTCTAACTTTACTGTTATCAACTTTATCTTTTATCGTTAACTTAGGTCTGTACAGTCTGATCTCAATGCTCCAGATCAGTAAACACCCAAAACGTTTCCTTTTATGTAGGTGGTTAAGTTCTGTACTTAGTTAAAATACGCTTTTCTACTTTTTTCTGGAAGTTAAGAGCACTGTTCTTTCTGTCAATTTAAGAGTCTATAGTCCCCAAGTAAGGGTCCAGTCAGGACATTATTCTAACCACACTTCATATTTGAAAGCAGTAATAGGCCAACACTATACACTATTCAAATGTTGAGTACATAAAAGTGACACAAGGAAATAGTTTCACCAAAAAGTTTCAATAATTAGATCATTTCAATAATTCACTAAAGCGTCTGAGAAAAATGCTATGATAACAAATGACAAAATATTGGTAAGTAAAGTAACAAACTTTACTTACCAAGGTGTATGACTCCACCCTTGCTAGATGGTGATTTCTCTTTCATGGAATAATCAAGAGGCGAGTTCGAAGCTGTCTCCCCAGATGTGAGGCTGTCTAGGGACCTTCTGGAGCTTTGAGAACCCCATGAGACTTTGCCCAATGCTGCAGACCCACTGGGCCCCAACTCTTTCCTGCCTTCTTCACCATGCATCATGACTTGTTTTAGAAGATCAATTGGTGATGTTTTAATAGACCAAGAGAGACCGAGCTGCCGTAGATGGGCACGGGCGTGGCAAGACAGGGCTTTGCGGGTGTCAAATAGCTGGCCACAGAAATCACAAAGGACTGTTGGTGGGGACTGCACATCTGTACAAGCTGGGGAAAATTATATATTACAACATTATACATCTGATCTCACTGTACACACACAAACAGATGGAAAAATGCTAAAGCAAAGAGTGTGATTAAGAAAATAACAAATTAAGCCTGTTATAGTATAACATGGTACCAAACATAAAGCACTTGATTAAACGTTTTTTGCTTTACCTGACTCAGAAGGTTTTGCAGAAATGGCACCAGCAGACAAATTCTGCACAGGGGAGCTGCTCTCATTGGTGGATGTCTTCAGCTGAACAGAAACCTCCGTCTCTATAGGCTCAGGCTTGGGTTTTCTATGAAGGGGGTCCACTGCTAGCCGAAAACCTTTCTTAGCTTTTGGTGCCCTGTAAACGGGAGGGTGAGAAGCCTGAGAGACCTTTTCAGGGGTTGTAGACAGGGGTGTAGAGGAAAGAGAGGTCCAAGACTGGCTTGGACCTGAAGACTGAGCTGCAGGAGAGGGTGGGGCTGGAGATGGTGCTGCAGATGAGCTGGCTGTATTGTTTGTTTTGGGGGGGTGTACAGCTTCTAGCATGCCACTGGATACCAGATCCTCAACGGCATTGATTGCGGAGTTTTTCCCCACTAATTCACTCATCCCTATGTGACGCAGGTGAGAGCGTGCATGGCTTGCCAGGCCTTTTCTATTCTCAAATTCCTCCCCGCAGAGAATGCAGATGCACTCCTCAGATACTTTAGGCCGTTTGCTCGAGGATGACTTGGGTGGAGTAGAAAGGCGTTTGGATGAAGTTCTAGATGGACTATTTGAAGTAAACTCTTCATTTTTCTCTAAATCAATAGGCTTGAGGTCCTCCTCTTCCATGACCTGATAAAGAAGATCAATAGGACTACCCTTGATGTCACTGTCAGAGATTCCAATCTGCCGCAAATGTGCCCGAGCATGACTAGCCAAGCCCTTGCGTGTCTCATACCAGCAGCCACAAAGTTCACAAACGTAGACCTCATCGTGGGGGTCTGAAGCTAAAAGAATGAGGAAATTGGTGAGAGAAATACACAAAGTTAGCAGGAGACTAATGTAAGATCAACATTACAAATTTAAATACCCTTTATTAAGTTGTGCCTTGCACCTGCAGCTACTCTCCTTCAAAATTTTATGTTTCTTATAAAACATTTGCATGGCTTCCCTTACAACCGTCTTGAGGGTCAACCAAGTCAATCATATTTCATTTTTGTTAACCCAGTTTGTGTGTCCTGGTTTCATTTCAGTACAGAATGAGAATCATTTTCAGTTTGTCATTTTTGAGAAGTGAGTTGGTGATAACCTGGAAGCCTGCTATCACGACTATTAATTTGAATTATTAATGTGAGTCTCACATGGGCAGAAGGACTGGGAGATAGATTACAGGAAACACAGGTTTGTAAGCGTAAAGTTCCTGTCTTATGTTTGCATATCTGTGGATTCTCCGAAACACATTGAAATAAGACGAAAGAAAGAGATTCAAAGTACAGGGCACGGTCTTTGCAGATAAATACACTGACACACACATCTTCTATGTATGAGTTTAGATATTTTGTAAAAAAAAATCTCTATATTATGTTAATGAAAACAGCTCTGTTCAGCCATACCTAACGTGATAGGAGCGTCAGTTTCCCGTGGTGCCCACAGTGGCTTTGCTGGGGCTGTGTGCTCTGAGGAAGATGAGCTGCCGCCTTCAGCTGGCTTAACAGGAGAAGGAGATGATGGGGGGACAGTTGTTGAAGATTCATTCAGTTTTGCTGGAGATCCCTGATGATCAACTTTTTGTGGGGTTGTCGTGAGTCTAACCCCGGCCTTGTAAGAGGTATTAGCGTCTTCTTCTTCTTCTGAAGGGGTCTTTGATTCCTGCTGCATTGTATTTTTTTGAGGCACTGGCCCAGGTGCAGATGAGTTTGATTTGAAATCTGGAAGGCAGCCATCTCTCTCCTGGATGATCTGGTAGAGGAGCTCTATGGGAGCCCCGCTGCTTTCTGACAACGTCACACCAAGCTGGCGCAGATGGAGTCGGGCATGACTGGAAAGTCCTCGCCGTGTCTCAAAGTACGTTCCACAGACTTCACACATTACTGGCTGTGGGGTTGCTGTGGGGGGAGTTAGAAGTTAATGATGACCAGTGAAATGAAATTAACAAGAATGGGCAGAAACCGCACAAGCAGACTCTAAATGACACTCTAAACCCAATTACCTGGAATAATGCAATTTTTGGTAATTCACCTAAAAGCATCCTTTGTCTTTTTACCTTGTGAATCCATTGATGCTGAAAAATGCTGCTGGTTTATTCTGAGAGATGAAAGTGTCGTCTTCCACTGGATCCTGTTAATACTGAATGAAAGCTGAAATTTTTAAAGGCAGAGGAGCTGTATTAGTGTTGACAACAATTTGCAGGTCATTTTTATAGCTCATTAAATAAACGTGCAATGCAATTTCCCTGAAATCCTACAGTTTAACAAAAACATCCAAACTAGCTGCTTAAACAACACGATTCGACTGACACCTAGCATGAAGAAAGCCCTGTTCACAAACGTCTTCACAGCCGTGGATGAAAACCGGACTGCATCTCTTAACACAGCTTACAGTTAAATAAACTCATCTACTATAAATGTTACTGTACACACTTTAACAAAACCATCTGTAAGCAGTTGAAAGACATTGTAACTTTAAGCTAACTCGGGCTAACCCTGTTACAGCCTTTGTTTTGCTCTATAATGCTAACTTTAGCTGTTGTGCTAGCCTTAAAATAATCTTATTCAAGCTTAGAGAAGACAAGCTACAAATGCCAAGGCCTTAAATGGAAACAAATCATAAATCCTCTCTTTAAAGTATAGCAAATTTTGCCAAAAAACCCAAAATACTACCTGTGTGCATCTGTTTTCCTTATAGTAACAAGCTCAGCGGAAGTAGTGTTCCACACATTCCTGGCTGTATGTTTTTCCAAAATAAAAGTGGTGGAATAATGTCTTTTGAATTATATGGGTGGTATTTGTCATGTCAAACAAATACAATACAAAACTGACAGACATGTGAACATATTTGAATAAAAATGTGATTTTAATCCTCCCCTTATGATTTGATTGAACATTTTTAAGCTGAATATGCCACATGCATAGTGTACTTGGAAAGAATTTTGAACTACCCTTTATTTCTTTACATTTTGTTTATAAGCAGCTAAACTTTCAGGTAAAGTGGTCTTAAGAAATAGTTCCCCAGCCTTTCTGGAGGTCTTTCAAAGTTTCATTTAGATATAGTCAAGATAGCCTGTGTTCAAACTGAGTGTTAAGATGGGAAGTACGGTGTAATACTCTTGACATCTGTAAAGAATATGTGTTTTTGTGTTCACATAATTAAATGATGATAATTTTAGGTTGATAATATGAATGCAGTCAATCATTCAGGTAAATTAAAATGAACATGCCTAGAGTTTGGCTTTTGTACTTATGATTCGTGTCATTTGCCTAAATGTTACAAGGTTACTAATTGTTATGTAAAATATATATTTCTTCTTTTTTTTTTAAATAAAATGGTAAATCTGAGGCGTATGTCTCACAATTGAATAAACATTCAGTATTTGTACTTTTTTTTAAATTGGTGTAAAAGGTGGAGAACTCCATTCTGACCAGTGGGGACATTATGTGTCCTGAAAGATGTAGAACAGGGTGACGTGATGGAATCACAGACAGTACTGAGAAAAGCCATCAGTCCTCACAGCAACTGAAAACCCACACAGTCATCTTTTTCATCCATGTTTCAACATTTTTCTTCAAACATGGCATCAACTAGCCTATCAGGTTACGCCAAAAAAAAATAACATTTTTGAACAGTAAACTTGGAAAACTAAAATATAGTACTGAACAAAGCTCAAGTCTAGATGGTTATGAAATAAGGATTAGGTTCTGTGGCAGATAATCATCTCAACAAACACAGAACTTTGTGATTTCCGGGCTATTCTATCAGAAATGGAAACATGATTTAGTATCTTGTAATGTTTCTGTTGAAAACTGAGAGTGCCAAAGTGTGATCAGTTTGCTGCAAGCAATTAACATAATTTTGACATATGAAATTGAAATCATATATATGTATCAGAATGTATGTTTCTATCAATCTATGTATCAGAATCTGAAAACTTTATTAATCCCTGGGGAATTTGTGTATGTGGATTTATGTGTTGACAATATAATTATATGTTGGCTTTGACATGCTCTTTGTAACAGTTTGTTTCTCAGACTCTAAATTAAACCTACTGAGTTCCAGCGATGAGGTGCAAACCTTTCTCGGGGAAGGAAGCTTTGGAAAAGTCGTCAAGTGTGTCCACACTGTATCCAACACAGAGGTTCCTATCAAAAAAATTGAAGACAAGCCCGTGATCTCAAGCCCCGTGATTTTGTAAGGGGGACTAGATCATTCTTCCATGAAGGATTCATTTGTCTTGAATTTGAGCTCCTTGATCTTAGTCTGAAGGTGTATATGCAAGAGAGACTCTCACCCAGTTTCACATCAGGTTTGCCATCTTTACCTATTTCACTGTGTAAATACAAACTTTAAAAAAAAATACTAATTTGCACAGATGTGTTTAGTTAGAACACATTTGTGTGATTCCAGCTGACCACAGCGTTGTTCCTGCTCGAGACCCTGAAAATCATCCATGCTCATATAAACCCTCAAAATATTATGGTTTTGGATTGCAGACAACAGCCACTGCAAGTCATGCTCATTGATTTTGGCCTGGCTCACCATGTCTCCGATGTTGTGCAAAGATCATGTGTGCAGTCCATGTGGTACATGCAACCTGGTTAACCTAACAAATAATGTTAAAAATATGCACAGAAAGCTGAAAACTGCATTTTTAAGTTTTGAATAATGAATGCCCTCATATGCAACTGCTTCACTTTGCAAAGTGAACTTAAAACAGTGGATTTGAGATATTGTTCTTCACTTCAACCTCTTCGATACATTAAAACCTAATTACAGTTCTAGATATGTGTAAGAGAACTCAGTGGTTTCCCGCTTTTTCCTGGGAACAATGAATATGCTGTAGTAGATATCTTCTGCACAGAAGGGAAATAAGCGCTACTTAATCAAATCTTTATGCTTTTTCCAGATGAGGTTCATTGTGGACAGTCTGAGTCAGCCACCAGATTATCAGTTAAGATAAGATAAGATAACCTTTATTAGTCCCTCACGTGGGAAATCTGTTGAACAGTGGACAAAAAAGCCCAAGGTTCATTCACCTTGAAAACAGATGTAACCAGGAGACCTGGAGATTAAAGGTCCCTACCTCCTTTCCTGCCTGCCTACCTACCTACAACTAACTTGTCTAACTTAACCACTACTTCTTTATAGACTTTTACAAAGAAACTGGGCACCACCATAGCGACACTAGATTTATTTGTCTCACTTCTTTAGAGGCCTTGAAGAAGGTAGGGGTTCTTTTTGGATCAGGCAGCCATTAATACAATATAGAATAGTTGCTACAAGGACATCTTCCACTGACTTTCATTATAATTCAAATGAATAAGTTTTATTAGAAAAAGGGAAACAAAAATCTAATTCAATTAAAAAAATGTGACTACACAGAAAGTATTTTGGTAGCCAAGGAGCTAAAAATGATTTTAAATATTTAACATTTTCTTAATTCCTAAATTACATGTACTTACATGCGCATATACATGCACATCAGTTTAATCTAGAGGTGCCAGAACTAGCTTGCTAAAGGGTACTGGATTACTTTGTAAAGTGAATCTTGTAAACAAGGATTGTTTTGGACTTTTGTTTTTGGTTTTACGAATGGATTATTTTCATCCAAGCCAGAAGTCTGAATTATTGTTAGTTTCTCGGACTTTTTAATCAAAACAGTATTGCCGGTTGGTGGTTAGGCTGAAAAACCATTGTGATCTTTGTTATTTATATTGAATATTTTTAAAAAGTTCATAATTCATAAATCTATATTTAATGTCTCAAGTAAAAATGGCCATGAAATAGAAAAAGCTGTAAAACTTGTGAAAATACAGTTAAAAAACCAAAATGTTTTTCCATCTTCACATTTTCCAAAGCCTTGACACTCCGGCCCTAAGGTGTCGTAGACATACATCGTTTTTGTTTTTATCTTTATTTTAAGAACATTGAATTTACAAGTAATAATTGAGCTCTATATATAAAACTGACATTGTCATTGACCCTGACATTAACACTGGGGCCCCAAGAAGCCAGTCACACTTTTCCCTCACTACGACATCCCTGCATTTTTGTTCATATGACAGTGTTTACACGGTGTACTTAGAAAATATGATCTTATATCAGAGATATACATATTTAGAAACAGCTAATCTTTACTTTTAATCGTTTTTATCTTCACTTTTACTCTGAAGGGATTGATTTTTACTTCCGGGTGGCCTCAGCCGTCTCTGCGTACTTATCGCACGCTCGCTTTTCCACTTTGAGTCCTCTATTCTCTTGCAGCCTGCAGACTTCTTCTTCCAACTTCTTTCGTGCTTTACGTCAAGACAGGTGAGTAGGATGTTTATGGGATTAGTCAGAAGTTTACAGCGTGTCTGTAAAATCGACTTTGTTTTTCCTCTGAAACAAACCGAAACTAAAGAAAGCAGTTTCGTACGTAAAGCTAACATTAAGCTAGCCTGTCAGGCGGGTGAGCGGCTGGCTCCTTCATGAAGTGTTTGGCCATGTTTTCTTTCTTTGTCCCTGTGCTGCAGCTTGCAGAATGCACTACTCACTTCCTCTCCGCTCTGTTCTACTACAGCTTTTTCTGTTTCATTTCGAAAACGAAATTTAAACATTAAAAGCTTAACTTTTATGACTGAACTTTGACCGATTACGTGCATTTATCTCTTTAAAACCAAGTATAAATTGTGACGAGGGAGAAATAATCCAGATTTATTCATACATCACTGAAAAGCATAGGCCTTTGGATTAATACCGACTGCTATTTGTTTAGTACAGCGTATCTTATTTGCAAGTTTATCGTTTATTTGCACATTAATTTTGCATACAGGCAATAACTGTCCAAAGTAACTGACCGCGCAATAATCCTCGGAAATAGTCTTTATAGGCACAGCGAGAACCCTGCCGTTGGTTTGTGCGTATCATGGTTATGTAACCTTGCTAATAGGCCATTGTTCCCTGCAGGCTGAACATGACTTGCATGTGACACTATCTGGGTCTGCTTAAGTTACCAAGTCTTTGAACCTCTGGGCCTCCTAAGAGCTGTAAAACATGGCTCTTGGTTGAACCTCACCGCATTTATTTTTATTTTTCCAGTCTAAATCTCATATTTTTTGTTTATCAGAGCTTCATCTCAGGCACCACCCAGCTGAATTTATCTGTGGTGGTCTGCAAGCATTAGGAGTTTTCTGGTAACTGTTTGTGCTGTTTCTCTTTCAGTCATTTGTCTCAAACACCATGTCTGCTGGAAACGCTAAGATTGGCTTCCCTGCCCCAAACTTCAAAGCCACAGCTGTAGTTGATGGACAGTTCAAGGACATCCAGCTGTCAGACTACAAAGGTTTGTAGCTACATCTGTTCTAATTGGCTCATTCTGGCTTTTATAAGCCTATACACTAACAGCTTATTCGACTAGAATTAATACTTAACATTGTTTTTATTTCCTCCTGTTGTGCTGCAGGGAAATATGTAGTTTTCTTTTTCTACCCCCTGGATTTCACATTTGTGTGCCCCACTGAAATTGTGGCCTTCAGCGACAGGGTAGAGGAGTTCCGCAACATCGGCTGTGAGGTTATTGGCTGCTCCGTGGACTCTCACTTCTCTCACTTGGCATGGTAAGAACTCACGGATAATGAAACATAATGAGCATTTGTGGGAATTTGACTACTTCCTGAGCTCTTTACCAATAATAACATCCACACTGCTCACATGTTAGCAGGTGGATTAAGCAGAACTTCAACAAAAGACTTTTTACCTGTATTACAGTGATTATCTTCGCAGGTGAACTGTATTGCTGACTCTTGTAATTTTAAACTAACTGGGAAGAGGTGACCTTAGTGAATCTTCACATGTGCATTTGAAAATCTACTTAACAAAACAGTTAAGTGAAAGCTGTTCTGTGCACTTGTCTGTCTTGCTGTTTTTATAGCGAGGCCGTCTTAGGCTGAACTTATCAGACGTTTATACAAGGTCCATCAAACTATCCTCGGTTGGCCGTTTCTGTTTAGACAGTTAAGGGTGGAGGATTTTGGCTGCTGTGAAGGAGTGCCCAGCCCAGTTTATCTGCAACGTGTTGATAAGGGCGGCATACAGCAGCTTCTAGAAGGCATAAGAAGACATGCGGCATTACACAACCTGCACAGGTCTTCATTTGGAATGTTGTGTTAAAGTTTAAATGCATTATATTTGATTAGGAAGATCAGTCGGTATGTTTCCTCACTCACCTGATCGGATTCATTACTTTAAAATAAGTGTATATAATATTTTTGGGGTTTTTTTTTTTTTTTTTTTTTTTTTTCAATGAGAAGAGATTGAATAAGCTGTAAAACCTCCATTCATCAATCTGAAGCAAAATGAGTATATATTATAACCAACAGTTAACTGCTAAAGCTCATAGTTAAAATTCTACACAACATATTTGCTATTAAATATACTGAACGATTAGTTTTGTCAGTCTGTCAGACACTTTATCATTTTATTGAATTTAATACCGTAGATGCCTTTCAAGACATTAAAATCAATGTGTCATAGATTTTTAAAAAGTCAACAATGGACAGGCTTTAATAAAAACGTCTTTTAAAGATGGGGAGAATCGATATTGTGACTGTGGTGCAGGCAAGTTCTAAAAATGAGAAGCAATTTGGGTGAAAGTTCTGAAGCAGGTGGTGAGAGCAATGAAGGAGGAGGAACTGAGTATGGGAACGTATGTAGATCAGAGACAGATGAGGTATGAGGTTATGGAGACAAGCAGAATCTTGAAATAATGTGGCATTGTACAGAAAGCCAATGAAGTTGTTATAGGATGGGAGTAATATGTTGGCGCATGCTCTGGTAATGACACAGCAGCTGCATGAACAAGATGAAGTCTGGAGAAGTTTGTGCCGTATACCAGAGAGGATAAAATTACAATAGGTAATCTGGCACGTAACCAGAGCACGTGCAAGAAAAGCTGTATTACTACCTGTAAGGAATGGGTGTAGCCAACTAATATTACATAAGTGGATATATGCAGACTGACAAATATTGATTTGCGTTTCAAAACTTTAGGTGATATTGAATTTAAACCCAACCTGACTCCTCACCGTCATCTTTGCCTGCTCTATTAGGCCCTGTGCTACTCTGTTTGATTGGCTAGTTAAGGTTAGAAAGATATTTCAGGGTCAAAGCTAACCAGTAGCAGAGGAAAGTGGTATCTTCGCTGAAGATGGTTTAGTTAACCTCAGAGTGTTGAATCTCACAACGGGCAGCAGAGACTAGAAGTGAGATATCTGTAAACTACATAAAACTGCAGTATGAGGAGAGTTTTCACCACATTATTATTTTGCTACTTGGTGTTTGTCAGACTGTCTTTTGAAGCATTGTGGAGAACCTCTGAATGCAGTGTGTCCTCATAAAGTTGAACAACTGATATGTTATCCTCTCAGACACCGCCTGTATCTTATCTCTAACGGCGTGTTAAATGACTCTCCCATTTCAGAGAACTACAAGGTGGAAGGGGTGGCGGGGCAAACGCAAGGTTTATCAACCAGGAGACCTTCCCTGTGGACATTACGTGTTTTGTACTTGTTTATAATAAATAATAAAAAAAAATGTTTGTTTGTTTTTGGGTTTTTTTTCCCTCTCTCTCTTCAGGGTCAACACACCAAGAAAACAGGGAGGTCTGGGTAACATGAAAATCCCCCTGGTATCGGACCTCAGCAAGTCAATCTCCAAAGAGTATGGTGTGCTGAAGGAAGATGAGGGCATCTCATTCAGGTCAGTTAAATGCCCTTTTAATATAAAATTATTTTAATAAAAACCCACTGGTTATTGTTAAAAAGCAGCTTGGTCTACTGATACTTTAAAGTATTTGTAAAAACTGCAACATCTTGTGAATTTCAGGGGTCTCTTTGTGATTGACGACAAGGGCGTCTTGAGGCAGATCACCATTAACGACTTGCCTGTGGGTCGTTCTGTGGACGAGACTCTGCGCCTGGTTCAAGCCTTCAAGCACACAGACAAATATGGAGAGGGTGAGTAAACTGCCGTACCTTCCCTCAGTTCATCCGTGTTTACTCAGCATACACTGGTGCTCAGGTTTAGTGGTATAACTTATTAATCATGCATTTGTCATTAAAAATAACCCAAATACATGTCATTAATTTTACCTGTAACTTCAGATGCTCTAAACTGCACATCACACACTTAAAATGGAAATAGCTGATTGGTAAAATTGACTGCGAAGCTGTGGCTAGATTTGGCGGTTTAGTCCTTCCTGTGTTTCCCAACCAGTCACATATGTACTTTGTCCTTTAGATTATACCAAGTTCAGTGTGTATAAATGTCAGCTTAAAGTAAACTTTGTCCCTCCTGCCACTTCACGCAGTGTGTCCTGCTGGCTGGAAACCCGGGAGCGACACAATCGTCCCCGACGTCGAGAAGAGCAAAGCATTCTTCTCCAAGCAGTAAATGTGAACGTCTCCTACTCTGCTGTTTTCTTCAACATAGCACTTGACCTCAGATGAGAGGGATGCCTATAAAGCAGTATCATCACGTCCAGACTAACCTGTTAAAACACACCTCAGCTTCATGTAGGGGGGAGGAAATGTTTGTTTTTTTTTCTTTAATGTCCAGTGTACAAACTTTTGGGTAACCTCATCGTCTTGATCACTGAAAGTATAGTTTTGTTGTTCCTGTGCTTTCAAAGAAAGCACTGAAATTTGTTTCCTGGCTGTTGATAATAATTTGCTACCATCTTTATTAAAACATGGAGGAAAGTTATGATCAAGTGTGTGTGGCTTTTTTTTTTTTTTTTTTTTTTTAAATCAAAATGTGAATGCCTGTCCACTTGCAACCACTAGGTGGCGGCAGAACTCTTCTAAAGCTACTCTTGGCTCTTTTTCTTTGTGACTGAGAACTTAGTTCTTGGAATAAAGCTTTTTATTTGTGTTTTTTATTGTGGTGTATCATTCTTGGCTCCTGTACCTGGCAGAAGATCTGAGTGCGTCACAAAGCTGCCAAGAGTTGGTTAATATTGGAGTTGCTGTGTTTGACTCAGCACAACAGCCTGTTATTGCCAAATGGTACTGAAGCACATTGGGAAAGATTACTGGATATGATTATATGACCGTCCTAACCACAACCTGTATTTCACAGTTCCACAAACATTTTTGATATCTCACTGTTTTAATATTTCCGATTTCCTGATAACATTTGTCTTATTTACTAATTCAGAGAACAACGCTCCAGTACACAATCCTGCTTGTTTTACCGAATGTTCTCGGCTTACTGGAACATTTTCTCAGTTTTACGCGAGCCGATTCTTGTAACTCAAACTAGCTCTCAGTAATCAGTCTAACATGTTTATCTGGAACTTTTTTTTTTTAACCATTTTTCCTCACCTAGTGTTCTCACGGCTTGTTTTGGGAAAATGAAAGCAGAATGGGGAAACTCCCTTAACGCGAATAAACCACTCATTGACAAACCTTTTCAATTACACACACACTGTGGTGTAAAGGGGAGCGCGCAGCCCTTCTGACGGGCAATGTGGGAGGGAGTTCCCGGAAACCTATCGTGATGTGACGTTTGACAGCAACACGCACCATATATGGACTGACGCTTGTGCGTCAGTAAGGAAAAATCCTACGCTGGGACGTCTCCAACGTCAACCAACTTCTGGTGTTGTAAACTTCACTGCTGATCAGAGACAGCGGTGTGGTTTAATGCTCACGAGAAATACAATAATTTTTGAAGTGGCACTTAAAAAATACACGACCTCAAAAACAAAGCAACACATTTCTTAATTTCATAATGTCATTTACTTAAATATTTACTGTACAGGTCAAAAAACAAAAAAACAACAAGAATGGTCCATGAGGTTAACTCTAACACAAATAACTTACATAAAAAGCATCACAAATAGCAATTAAAGAAAATGTAAACAGGAAACGCCAAGACGACACTTTCAAAAACTTATTCAAAAATGCCCTAAGTGTTTTAGTCTTGTATTATTTCTGTGTATGGGTGATGTTTCTTTAGACGGCAGAAATCACAATAATCCAGTTTTCATACTAAAAACGTATAAAGACCAGGTTGGGTTGTCAGTCCAGGTACTGTCCAGTGTTTTAATAAGTGCATTATTTCTTCAATAAGACTTTACTTTGGGTGCTAGCATGAGCTGGCAGCCACTGCTCACATGCGTCATGACTTTCTGTTTGAGTTGGGCCACCTGTTCCCGCAGTAGAGAAGCCGTGCTTGACAGCCCAGCGTTGTCATTTTTCAACACTTTAACCTTGTCTTCGAGACGGGCGATGCGCTCCAATTTGCGCCTCCGACACTTTGAGGCTGCGAGCCGGTTCCTCAGCCGCTTGCGCTCCGCTTTTACCCGCTCCTGATTCTCCATGTCGACAGGGGACATGGGCGGAGAGCTGTTGTCGCTGCTCTGCATGTCGGGGACTGTCTGGGGCTCCTCTTTCATCCCTCCGAACCGCTGAGGGTGGATGCCGGCCCCGGACAGTGAGTGCTGGAAGTGGTGTGATCCGTGCGCAACGGCTTGAGGATGCTGGTGGTACTGGTGATGAGGCAGGTAGCTGATGGTGGTGGAGGGATAGCTGGCAGCAGAGGTCAGGCTGGGGTTCGTGGTGCAGCTGCTCAGGGTTGTATACTCAAGCGGCTCCGGTTGCATGGATGAGCCGAACACCGAGACTGGAGCCGAGCAGCCAATCCCGCCTGTGCCGATGGACACGTTTGGAGGAGCCATCTGGTTCATCTTGTGTAGGTCGTCCAACGCTTTAACAAAACCTTCGGCAAAGCCCTCCTGCTCCTCCGTGATCCCGCGGTTGTACAGGTACTGAGCAGGTGTCGGCGTAGTGATGACCCCGTTGCTGCTCTGGACGATCAGTCGCTCTAATTCAGGAGAGGCGAGCTTCAGAGAGCCCACTTCTGCCGTCCCCGCTGGATAGAAATCACTGTCGGCGCGCAGGTGCTGTGACTTGAAGTTTGAGTTCCGATATGTATCGGAGAAGTTCAAGTTCATATTCTGCTTAAGCAGCTTGTAGTCCTGCAGGGCTGCGCCTGGATGGCCATAAGCAGAGAGAAACGAGTCGTCATAAAAAGGCTGTTCCATTATTGTGGACATATTTCAAATCAGACAGTCAAATACAAGAGTGCGCTGCAAAAGATGTTGCTCGGACACCGAGGCTCCAGTGTCCCAAAATGAGTCAATCTCCAGCACAAAAGTCCCGCTGTATTACTATACTGAAGACCAAAGCTATCAAAACAGAGCAAAACTTCCAAATAGTGGAACTGTACTGTACCAAGTCGTCGATTTGTACCTTTAGTTGGAATCAAAGCGGAGTCCAGTGACTAACTCAGATGTTTTCATTCCACTCGTGAGAAGGAGAGTCTGTTCTTCTACAAGTGTGCGCTCCACTTGTGTTTCCTTGTTAATGACAGGCGGCTGACGCGCTCTGCTGTATTTATATAAGCCCTCCAGAAGACGCTCTGATTGGCTGTTTCTGTATTGTCTCCGTCTGATCTTGACTTGACGCAGCTTCCAGGAAAAACGGACTGTAAACACGACAAGACGTATTCGGCGCGGGGGAAACTGAGTCCAGGTAAGCATAAACACATAAAATAGGCTCCCTCAAGCATTCACACTCATAGTCATTTTTAACAAGTCACTTGAAATGTTACCAACAGCCCAAAAGCGACTCAAAGCCAACCACAAACGGCAACGAGCGCTTTCCAGCTCTGTTCGGACACCTAAACCGCTGCCACTTTGCCTTTCATCCTTAACAGTAATCCCACCAGTGAAGATATATAATCTGGTGCTGAGTCATGTGCTACAAACTGATATCAGCCGGTCCATATTTGGCTATCCTGGCGCACCGGTTCCTCAATGACAGGAGCAGGAAGCCAATCCCATCCTGGCGCACTTCCAGCTCCATCTCTGGGGGATGTGGGAGGAGAAGGGGAGGAGGTTCGTCGCTGCCCCGCTTTACCCCGCAGGCAGGGAGAGGATGGGTAACTCTTGGGCGAGATGTCTTCAAAAACGCACGAAGCCTAACGGGTGTCTGGCAAGGGAGGACATGTTCGGTGAATCAGAGCAAACTATTAGTGCATTAAAAAAAAGCAAAAAAATGTAATAAACAACCTTTAAGGCTTATACTCATAAGATTGAGGGAGATAATAGTCAGCCAACTTGAATTCAGTGCTCGGTACTTTGAATTTACCATGTTTACTTGCTCATGTGTTATTTATGTTTAATTAACAGTGTAAGTGTAGCCTTCTGAACCTACTGTGTTCCTATGGCAGCATGAAAACATGACACAACCTCTCAGGTATTTCAGTCTAAAGACACGTCACGTGCCCCCAACACCTGTTTGATAGAAAGACGTCTTTGTCTCCCCTGTATGGTAATGACTTCTGAATCACGACCCAGAAGGCCATGCGCACACGCACATCCATATTTTTTCTTCAGTTTTTTCTGTCTTCTGCTTACACTTGTCCTTAGGTCACATTCTGTTTTGATCATGAGTGTACATGTGTTTCCGTTATGGCGGAACCAGAAGAAGTCTAGCTGCATTCTTTAATCGTTTAAAACGTTTTTTTTTTTCGGTATCTTGTATAATATTAGAGACTTCTGCCAGGCTGCGCCATGTGAGTAAGGAAAATGTGGCTGATAGCTGGGTAATTGCAGGTCTTTTGGATGGCAATTTGAGCAATTTTGTCTGCATTTGTGGTTTCAAAGAATTACTTCAGCATTTTAGTGCTGTAATTTGATCACAAAAGGCAGATTAAATAAGAAAACTCAATGTAGAAAGCACAGAAAACACAAGGTGAGATATTTTGACTTTTATTTCCAAGAATGGAATTATTGGAAATGAAATTCACAGAACTCCATAAATCTGAACAACTCTACTTCTGAATCCTACATTTTCTACATCTTTCTTTGCCTCTGCAATTCAAGCCACACACACCATGTTTGAAAATACCTGATTATTATTTTAAGTCTCTTGTGAGATAACCTGATGTTATCACAGTTATTTGTCACGGTTATTTGTCAGACTTTTGTGAGCTCCTCAAAATACACAAATACAGCAATGCATGAAGATACTGGTGAAAAAAACTGATCTTCATGTGGAAAATTGGTTAGTGAACCTTAAACCCTCCAAGAAGAAAAATGAACATACTCAAATTCAGTCTGAAATATCTCCACAGCAATAAAATGAACAACCTTGATCTCCATGGCTGAGAGACTTTTGGGGGAATTTGGATACAATGAATACAATAAACCTCCCAGTCCCCATTACGAGGCCAGTGGAAGAGTGGTAAAACTCCAGAGTGCACTTGCATTTTTATTTCCACTTGATCGAAGCCAAATTACAGACTACAGAGACACTGATATTACTGAGGCTATTTTAAGACCTAAAACTGCTGCAGAAATTAAGGAAAATAAACAATATATCCATTTTAATGTTTCATTTCAAGATCCAAGTTTGTAGCCATCCAAAAATGCTACCGATTCTGTTTTTTAAATGGACCCAAAACACACACCTCCTGATTGAAGGATGCCTAGTACTGATTAGCGGCCACACAAATTTCATGAGATTGCATTCACTGAATGCGGCGTCCACATCAGCGACAGGCTCGGTTGAAAATTGCAGTAGTTACTTTTATTTAGTATTTATTTATTTATTGTCATTGTCAAGAACAATGAAATTGCGTTTGGGGCTTCCATACAACCCAAAAAAAAGAAGAAAATAATAAATACCCCTTAAAACCCAAGTGTACATATTTAACCCAGTGTGACTCCAATGCAATAAGACAATCCTTAGCAATAATGTTCGTAGAAATTCAGACAAAGACCTGAGAAACATGACAAAATACAACAATGCAACCCATTCAATATTATTGTACTGTGAGATATGATATCAGATATGATAGTTATCTATTTAAGAAAGAGGGGGGGGGGGCAGGAGGGGGAAGAGAATAAAGATATGATGCACCAATGCAGACCAGTTCATTGCTATTAAGAAGTTGGATATGGTTATTGTCCGTGAGAGGGGGGCAGAGAGTTCAGGAGCCTCACAGCCTGTGGATACAGGCTGTTGGCCAGTCTGGATGTTCTGGCCTGTATAGACCTGTACCTTCTCCCTGAGGGCAGCAGATGGAAAAGGTGGCGCGCAGGGTGATGTTGGTCCCGCAGGATACTGTGCACCCTCCTCAGACAGCGAGTGGGGAAGATATTACTGATCTCTGGCAGACTTGTTCCAATAATTCTGCCAGCTTCTTTCACCACCCGCTGGAGTGCTTGCTGATCGGCCTTGGTGCAGCTGGGGAACCACACTAGAAATCCATACGTCAGAACGCTGCTGATGGCACAGTTGTAGAAGTTCAACATCAGAGATCTGGGAATGTGTGCGCTCCGCAGTCTCCTCAGGTAGTAGAGGCGCTGTTGGGCCTTCCGTACAACTGAGGTGATATGGTTGCCCCAGGACAGGTCCTCGGTCACAGTTACCCCCAAGAATTTAAAACTGCTCACCCTCTCCACCGCCTCACTGCCAATGAAGAGAGGCAGATGGTTGTTATGACCCCTCTTCCGGAAATCTACAATGATCTCCTTGGTCTTTTTGGTGTTTAAGACCAAGTTATTGTCGTGGCACCATGACTCTAGTTGTTGCACCTCTGTCCTATAGTTTGTCTCATCATTGTTGGATATAAGTCCGAGCACTGTAGTGTCATCTGCAAACTTAACAATGAGATTGGACGCGCAGGAGGAAATACAGTCATGGGTGAAGAGAGTGTATAGCAGAGGGCTCAGAACACACCCCTGAGGGGCACCGGTGTTGACCACAAGGATGGAAGAGGTGTTCTTACCCACTCTGACACTCTGTCTACGGTTAGTGAGGAAGTCCACAATCCAGTTGCACAGAGAGGAGTTAAGTCCCAGTTGGTGGAGTTTGGGACGGAGTTTGTATGGCCGGATGGTATTAAAAGCCGAGCTGTAGTCTACAAAGAGGAGCCGTGCATAGGTGTTCCTGTGTTCCAAGTGCTTCAGTAATGTGTGCAGCACTGTGGCGATCGCATCCTCGGTTGACCGGTTCTCCCTGTATGCAAACTGGTGCGAGTCCAGGGATGGTGGAAAAGCAGCTCTGATGTGTTTAATGACCAGTCTCTCCAGGCATTTGGCGGGAATGGGGGTGAGTGCCACAGGTCTGAAATCGTTCAGACATGTGACATTTGACTGTTTTGGGATGGGAACGATGGTTGCTGCTTTGAAACAGGATGGTACCAGTGAACAGGACAACGAGGTGTTATATATAGAGGTGAAGACGTCCGCCAGGTCCGCAGCACAGTCTTTTAGCACCCGGCCCAGCACTCCATCCGGCCCGGCCGCCTTCCTGGTGTTAATGCTCCGGAACACACGCCTCAGCTCATGAGTGCTCAGGACCGGAGCAGGGTCGGTTGAGGGGAGAGGGGACAGGACAGGGTCGGTGTTCTCCCTGTCAAAACGGGCATAAAAGAGATTTAGATCCTCAGCCAGAGTAGAACTGTCGGCTGAGGGTGATGGTGTTCTTCTTTTGTAGTCCGTGATAGCCCTGATGCCCTCCCAGACCTGCCTTGGGTTTGTGTTGTTCTCAAACCTGGCCTCGATACGCCTCCTGTGCTGCTGCTTGGCAGTCTTGATGCCTCTTCTCAGGTTGGCCCTGGCAGCACTGTATGCCTCCTGGTCCCCGGATTTGAAAGCGTTGTTCCTTGTTCGAATAAGTTGTTGAACTCCGTGTGTCATCCAGGGTGGATTATTAGGGAACACACGGAATCGTTTCCAAGTTGTTACATTGTCCACACAGAAACAGATGTAGTCCAAGACAGTGGAGGTGTAACTGTAACTGAAAACAGCTCTAAGTTACCTTGATTCAGCTGTGCCTCTTACCACATTCTAGGTGTTGCTGTTACTTTTACTGTTTTATTATCCTCAATACTTTACTTTTTTTTTAAATGATGTGAGTCTAAGTTGAAGTTTGGTCAGCTATCATGCAGCGGTCAGCCTGTCAGTGTGGACAACACCAGGGGAAACAGAGAAACAGAAGTAGTTCAGGGAAACAGGGCAAGGTATCAGTCAGTGGTCAGTTCCACTTTCAGAGTGATCTCATCCACTTACTAAAAGTCACGATAGTCACTGCTTTGAGATAGCACAAAATTGTGACCTCTTCTCACTCATGGCTTGATACTGACAGCTGTTTGCCTCAGATAAGATGGTAAATAGTGCGATTATTTCTGGTAATATTTTTGTATATGATATAATCTAATGTATATTATTGTGTTGAGTTTTTTTGTCTTTTCTTTTTTTGGCAGATTAGGAGACTGAGAATCTCATACCTGTTCTAATCAAGGAAATGAAAATGCTTTCTCTGGCTGGGATATTTACAGCATATAAAGCTTCTTATTTGGCATCCCTAATTGCATCGTTGTTCTGTTCCGAAACATTTCTTGCTCCCGTGCACATGATTATGTATGGCAATAGACAGAAATTCACAGAATTACTGAGCAAACACCTCATACATGCAATTCTGTCACTTTCTTTGAACACTGGTATGATTCAGGTTGACAGATAGGACGGCAAAGAACAAAAGCAGCAGCCAGAAAAATTAAGAACAGTAAAGGATGAAAGCATCCAAGAAGCATATAGGTGATATAAACCACATCAGCGTCGACAGAAGCTGTGGCTAAACTGTATAAAGATAGTTTCTGGTTTTTCTGATTGTTTGGTTTGTCAGTGGCTATTAGCACATCACTGACTGAACCCAGCAGAGACACTGAAGTGAGGTAGGAGTCCTTAACAGCACATAAGAGAAAGTAATTAAATTTGTCACAGCTGTAAAGTGTGTCATTTAGAAGAAAGTCTATAATGTCAGTGAGACACCTGTATTAGTTTAATTCTGAGTCAGACTTCCAAAACATTTTTTTTACTGAGAATTGAGCGATCTGGATATTGCCTGCACTGCTGACATTTAACCACAGTATGAGATGAAGTGCAATAATTGAAGCATTAGAGCCAATATGAGTTTACAGGAAATTAGAGAGTCTGATTTGCAAAATTCAGGTTGTTTGGAAGAATTAACAGGAAAAGTGATGGCTTGAATTCCTTTCTTTTGTGTAAATGTTCTCTCGCCAGAAGGAAAATGCTGTTTGATTGCGTCTTTTCTAACCATTTTCTTTTATGCGTCTGTTTGACTTTAAACAAAACTTTAAAAAGGACAAAAGTGGAAAAAATGCCTGTAAGCTGCTGATGTTCATTTGGCCTTGATCTCAACTTTAACTCCCTCCTGTCCTTCTCTCCTACACAGCTTATTCAGGCACTAAAACACTTCCTTGCTTAAGCAAATGAACTAGAACTAACATCTCTCCTGTGTTTTTGGCAAGGTCCTCCATGCTGGAAGCTCAATGACCTGGAAGGGGCCTTTAGGTGTGGTGAGTAAGGTGGGGGTGTTCATCAGGGCAAAAAAGCTGGCTGTCCCCTTAAGGAGTGGACAGCTCACTGCCCCGCGCAGCATAATAAGTCAAAGGACTGTTAGTCAGTCCTTAAAGACTGTGAGGGTCATTTTAAATCAACGCATTTTAAATCAATTTCTCTGCCACCCCCCTACCCTTCCCTCCGCACTAAACCCCTCCATACACCAACAGCCCCTTACTTTCCTTCTTCCTCCCCTTCATTATTATTTGGCTGCCTGTGGGAAATTGAGCCGCCCTGTGCATGTAATCGCTTTAATGAATGCATGTTTAATCAGCATATTTTTTCATCTTTAGCTCCCAGATAGTGCCAAGTAGCCTTGTAGCAACGAGAGACCTTTAGCACAAGGCATGATGACTGCTGGGGCCAAATGAGCGTGGCAGGAAAAGACAGTCAGACCCAGCTGTCCCCGCAGGCTGACGTAACACATATGGAGCTGTCTTTCCCACTTCCTTTCCATCTACACGGATGCTTTAACTCCATGTCACTCTGCCAGTCTCAAAGAAAAAAGGCAAACAGCAGGAAGTGGGGCAATTAGATCTAATCTGATTTTACATGCTCATTTGGTTATTAATTGAGCTGGCTCCTTGTTGCTTTTTTGTTTCAAAAAGATGAAAATATCATAATTATCATCAGTAGGAAGAGAACTGTGAGTGCAGTGACGTTAACCACGAGCTTCAGAATCGTTTGATGCGTCACTTTTCAATCAAAGCAGTTGGAGACTGCAATATCAATGTCAATCCATTATTAATGATTGCTTACTGATCTGTTACCTAATACCAGAACTCGAGTATATTGCCTTGCTGGCAGCTTCTTGAGGCGCTACGCGGAGTGTGTCCTAAATGCTACATAACAACATGAACAATGACAGTGTTACGTGTTAACTCGTTAATGTTCACAATCTAACTTTTAGTGGGAACATGCTAATGTTTTCTAATTAGCTCTAACATAAAGTTCAGGAGTTTTGTCACAAATAGAGAAATAAACCAAAAGTCATTTTCGGACTGCAGCTTTGAAGTTTTCTAGAGATTTCCTGATTGAGGTGTAGTGAGAGGACGAATGTCTGGCACAATCAGTGGATCAGTTATGAAAATGTTTTAACGCTCTAGTTTCATAATATAAAGTCCATTTCTTGTTTTGTGCCACAAGTGTGAAAGGAAACACAAACAGCTCTTTTTCTTCTTTTTTTTAACATGAAAATTCCTTCAACAATTTAAAAGAAATTTTATTCAAAACCACAAATATCAGCTTTATACTGGAATTTGGGAGAAATTAGCCAAAAATCAATAAAACACATCCTATAATGATCACAAATGTCATTCATTTTCAGTCCTTCAGCAGCTTTGCAAACATGGTTCTGTTTGCAAAGCTGCAAATTTCCCCTGTCATTGACTCAAACATTAAAGGAAAATTGTGACTTTTTGATTAATTACAAAACCCTGACTTTATAACCCCTGTTCCTGTTCCTGCAGTAAACATGGCAACAATTAAAACAAAACACACAGACTGTCTCAAAATGGTCCGTGACTTGTATTAATGATTTTTTAAAAATAGTGCTAAAATGAAAAAGGTGAGCAAAAAGTCAAACACTCCATTTTCCGCAAACTCATCCAAACAAGACACGTCAAACCTTTGTTGTGAAACTATGAGGGAGGGCTGACATACTGTAAATGACTAAAAGACTCAGACTGTTGTGACATAAAGAGTGGCTTAACCTTTAGTACATACGCCCATGTCATTGTGAATACAAGGCAATACAATCGTCAGATAAAATTTGAACTGAGATTATAGTGGGATTCAGGCTTTCTTTAAACTGCTGGATCAGGGAGAAGAGATGCTGTGTATTGCGGATGTTTGATTCCTGTCTGACACCAACCGAGAGTTCCTCTTTGTGTGAAATTTGGAGAAGTGAATGTGAGCTGGCAGGGGGCCAGGGTGTGGAGGATTTGGGTACACCACATTTTCATTTCCCCAGTAAGTTGCAGTAATGGGTCAGCTGTGGTACCAGTGTGGCAGCAGCAAGCTTTGAAGGAAGGGTTCAGGTCAGGAATCAAGCAAAAGGACGCGCAAGCCCAAAATACATTTGAGAACAAATATTAATGATTCAATGAGAAACTCCAGGTGCTTTATGGACTTTATTGACCTTTAAAAGTCACAAATGACTTTCAAAAGTCATAAACAAAGTCATAACGCAGTAGTCCTTATTGCAGTGCTGTAACTGCTTGCCATGTCTTAGTTGCCGTGGATATATGATTTGATGTCTTACTGCAACTCAGTGTAGTTGCATGGCGGTTTTCCCTCCTGTTTTCAGTCTTTATGCTAAGGCAGGCTTACTATTGATTGTTTTTTATCCAACAGGATCTGAGTGATGTAAACTTCTTTGCTGAGAGAGTGTTTTATTTTAATTGCAAGGGAACCCACCTAAAACTCAAAAAAGGAAGTGACTCTGTGCATAAATAGTCCATCACTACAAGCATCTGAACAGCCTGTCTGACAATTCATGCAATAGCTCTATTATAATATAATATAATAATAATTATATAATAATTTGGGAGAGGAATAATTTTTCTCTCTGCAGACACAAACCTCCAAGTTGACCAGAAGACTAAGGAAAGCTACATATCTGTGTTTTCCATTTAAAAGCTCTGTTGCATATCTGGGAATACAGTCACAGCTTCTGGCAGAAAATCAACCATTTCCAAAAATGTTTCAATGCAGACGGTATGTCTTTCTATCAATAAGCTCTCACATAGCTTTCCTTTGTAGTGAGTAACTTACTTCATGTACTCGTGACACAGTATGCTGTTGCATGTCTATCTTGGATTTTAGATTACTGTAATTAACATTATTATTGAGAGCAGGAGCAGGGCTGTGATTTATTTTCATCATGTTAAGGCTTCATCTGTGGGCATGAATTTATCTGTGCCTTTTGGATTTGTGCGCATGCGATTTCACAGGAGCAAATCGCTCCTGTGAAATTAAGAAAGAGCTAAAATATATGTTGACCTGTGAGAAAGAGAACTCATTCACATGATGGTTGATCATAACATTAATCACAGTAGCAGGTAAATGACTTGGTTATTTACTCTCGGGATGTCAAATGAGAAGCTGTGGTATTGGTTTGAGGTGAGAGCCTCACTTCAGCCTACACAATTTCCCAGCAGGTAATTTAAATGAGAAATGGTAGCTATGTTTATCTTTCAGGGCAGAGTTAGTGTTGCTAATGTTAGATTATGTTACTGATATAGAAAAAAGTTTGAAACCCAAACAGCATACCCAGGAAACAGATTTCCAGGATATCTTGGAAATCTGTTCGTGTGTTGTATTTACATAAATTCAATTTTAAAAGTTTTTGATTTGTGTGTAATTTTCTTTGTTCCCTGATTTCTAAAACGTGAGGGAACAATTTAATAAAAACAAAAATGAAATATTCTGAGTAGTGGTGAGAGTTAGGGTTAGAGTAAAGGCTTGAGGTCATCACCGATGATGACTTAGACCTCAGAAGTTTAACTGCCATGCAACCGAGAGCACCTTCATTATGAGAAATGTTTACCAAAGAGACACACAAAGGGGGAGGACAGTCTATCTAATTGCGTGTTTACTAGAGATCAATGTTGCGAGTCTTGGTGAAACTGTGTAGGCGCCAAAAGCGCATTTTTGATGCACTCACTGTCACTGATGATCATTGAACTCAGCACTTCTGAACTCCATTGCTTCCTGGAAAAGAAAGAGACGTGCATAGAAACAGATGCCATGGTATAATAATATAGCTGTTGCCATTATCATCAAAGTCTGAATGTTGTGCACCAGCAAACGGGAGCTATATATACAGAGAGAGGGAATCTAGACGACTTGCTAATTTACGTTCAGTGGGTTCAGTGGTTCAACGGTGGTTCCCCACCCATTGATTCATTCATCAGAACAGCAAGTTCATCATGCTGTACTCAATGCAGCCATGTACATTTTGATAACAGTGCTGAATCCTGATGGCCACTCTGTTCCAGATGACCGCTTCTTAAAGAGACTCAAAATCAGATTATTGATGTTGTTAAACTTTTAAATAAGCATGTGCAACTTCGAAGTTACTGTTTCGATTTCTAAAGCAATTTCATTACAGCGTACCAACCAACAATATCAAATACTTAACACAAAACTAAGATAATATTATTTTCGTATTCAAATTTCTTACAGTGAGAGGGGTTACAGTCATAATACATGCTAAGTTAATCTCCTAATTAGTCATTCAAGCCCCTCAAACTTTCATCTGAATTCAGGAGTAAGAAGCGTTTCACTCAACCTCATTATTTACTGTCTGTTTCACAGCAATGTAGCGATGACACCAGCAAGTGAAGCCCACTTCTATTTAACTTACCAGAAGTGGTTCACCAGCTTGGGTTTTCACACACAGTCGCATATATGTGTGCGCACTCACACACACACTCACACACGCCGACAGGAACTTTCCTGTCAAAGGATAGTTGTTCTCATACTAAGAAAGCCAAGTGAGAGAGTACAAAGGCGGTCAAAGGGGATTGCTTTTTATATCTACATGCACTGAATGCCTTCACGCAGCGCTATAACTGGCTTCCGCAATAATTTGGGCCAACCTGTAAACGAATCAAACTGTGAAAAGAGGCATTTCAGTCCTTAAATGAGCAGCCTGCTCCATCATTTACTGGATCTGCTGTTTTCAAGTCTTTTTACTGACGTTTGTGTGTGTGTGAGTGTGAATCTGTGTGTGTGTGTGTGTGTGTGTGTGTGTGTGTGTGTGTGTGTGTGTGTGTGAGAGAGATAATTCTGTCAGCCTTTTGTACTGGGATGCCTGTTATCTGACAGCTCTCTGATGTAAAAAGAATTTCCTGATAAATTACTCACCATCATATTGCAGCCTACAGATCTTGTAGTGTAATACATATGTAAAGGTGTATAGGTGGCTGCCTTGATCCGCCACACAGTGTGCAGGGAAAGATATGCTAATTATCATGTGACACATATCAGAAAGCCATTTTAGCACCCAGTATTTAACCAAATCTAAGACATATTTGTACTGCTGTAAAATTCTGCCTAGCCACAAGGAATACTGACCAGCCACAACATTAAAACCACCTGCCTAATCTTCCGTGGATTGCCCCTGTGCCACTTAAACGACCCCGACCCTTTTGGGGCGTGGGTATGAGTCCACTGTGGGCGTTTGCGTATGACGTCTGCAGCTGATCCTTTGGGTTCTGTGGGTTGCAGACCCACGTGAATCGAGTTTGTTCCAGCACATCCCGCAGAAGCTCTTTTGGGTTCAGAGGAGGTGGAAGCTTCCTGGCTTGTTGAACCATTTCTGACCAGGTTTTGCAATATGACAGAGCGGACGGCTCTCCAGGGGAGGCTGCTATTGATAACGTGACTCTAACTCTTTCCCCCTTGAATTCCTTGTTTCTCTTTTCTGAAATGAGAAGTTTCTGTCATATTTCAGGCCTGCTTTCAGAACAAAGTGGCTGGGTGTGCATCAGAAGTTAGTAAGGGTGATCTCTGCCTATACAGCGTACTAGGGGTACCCTTGGAAAAACCCAGAACCTATTCTAATGGTTGTCAAACCACGTCTTTATTGATGTATATACTGTGGTGTCAAAATTCGTCATCAAGGGTACACAGGAGGTCACATGCTGTCTTTATGGGGGAAAAGTTAAAACATTTTCCGAATAACTAAGAGTCTGTTTTTTAAAGTAACTGTTAATATACCATCAGTGGGAAAAGCAAAGGTGATCGTGTTGTCTTTTTTCAGTTAATAGCTGCCAACTCATTGCACTGATTCCGAAGCACTACAGTTTTGAAACAAGTCCTGCAAAACAGACATAAGGAAACTTTTGTCATTTATAGAGTCAAGATAAAGAGAGTCAAGAGAAAAAGTAGTTTCACTAACTTGATTGCACTGAAGTGGTCTACAATTGGAAACAAGTGTTAATGTGAATGAAAACTTTTTATCCCTGTGCAGCAGATTTGTTAAACCGAGCAAATGTAGATTGAATCTGCATTTGCATGTAACTTTACATGATGAATTTAAACTTGGTTTTCAAGGCCGTGGGATTGCAAAACTCTTTCAGCTGCGTCACCTCAAAAAAATACATGTGCAACTACATAGGTGTGAAGTGTTTTGGTTTTACTTGTTTTCAGTTTTTGTGGATTCCACTGTGGTTAGCTTTCTGCGGTCTGATTACTTTTTAAACAATCTTCTGCATATTATGAATGAGCAAGTTAGCGCTAATTAGCATGCTCATCCTAGAAATAATTTTTTTTTAAAAACTCCACCATATCTTTCTTTTTTCAAGTAAATCACCCTCACAGACCCACTTTTTCTGTTATGACAAGTAGTTTATGGTGAACCGTGAGTGGGATTCTGTCGTTGACTGCTGTTACTGAGTAAGTTCACCGTGTTGCTGATCTGCTCTTTTCTAACAGCTCAGAATTCCTCAGAAATGTCACTTCTGACCACATACTGTGGTTGTTAGCCAAAGTTCCAGAGACTCACTTTAAAACAGAAGTAAGGCAGAACTTACCGAAAGCCTGCATTAACTTTGATTTCATAAACGTCTTCATCATTAACCACGACTCTGTTTGGTGTTATAATTTCAGTTTGCACAACTATTGCAAAACCGAGCAGTGTTGATAGCATAATTTCCTGATTCCATTGGCCAGTGGACGGGCAAAAATGTTCAGTACAGCAAAGATTTTGTGAAATCAAGCCTCCTCATTCAGATAGCACGACATTTAATCAATCGGTTAGCACAGTTTACTCCACAAATTAAAAGAAAAAAGGAGTCCAAGTGCATTTGAGCAAGGTACTGAACTTCAGATTGCACCTGATGCATCGATCAGTGTATGAGTGTGAATGTGACAGTTAATGTGGTGTACATGTAAAATACGAGCTGTATGACTGTTTGAATGTGGTTTGAAGAGTTAGAGTGCTTCAAGGAAAGTGCAATGTACATGCCAGTTAATGTACCAATTTGCTTATTCCTTATTCACATTTATTTGTAAATGCTAGCAAAACTCATTTGTCTACTCTCTATCCTCATCTGTTTTTCATTACATAGTTTCACCCCTCATATTTACCCCCTTAGACTCCCATGAGAGCAAAGGGAAACAGAAATAGAGCAAGGGGGAAATGCAGAGTCATTTGTAGTCATAAAAAAACACCCTCCTGCACAAGCACTGAAATACATAAGTGGTGAACACTTTATCAGCATTTCACAAGACGTGAAGGAAATGCGCTTGCCTTGAGAACTCTTGAGTTTATCAAAACATTTGGATTCATTTCAGAAAGGTGCAAATTATAGAGCAAACACCCAGCCGTTAGCGATGAGGCGCAAGGCTTAAAAATGCGTCCTCATAGCGTTCAGCTGGGTATCAGGTAGCAGTAGAGACGGGCGTGACTGGGAGAGGGCTAGGGACACTTTCATCAATACTCACTAGAATGAAACTACTAATATAGAGAGACTGAGAGAGAAAGCTTTTAGTCAGATAACCACAGCCAGCTCAATTCTGTCTGGCAGTGAAACGGTTAAACTGCACTTTTGCTTTTTCTGCCTCCCAGCTGTCTGGTATTACTGGTGGAGCCTGATGCCCAGAAATGAGGTGGAGGGTGTTATCAATCAGATGGGTATGATAGTAACCATTAGGCAATGCGTGAAAAAACAGTCTTTGAGATTTTTCTCGGGAAAACTGTTTCCCTTTGTTTCTTGCTGTCTGTCTTCTCTTCTTATCTATCCATACTTCTACCTGTTTGTCTTCCTCTTTCTTCTTGTGGGCATGCATACATTATGCGTGCTTTGCTGAGCATGGTGTGTGCCCTTTGGGTGTTTTTTTTAATGCAGACATTCTTGGCACAAGCATAGTACTTAAAATTCTGCCCAGGGCAACACTTGACCCTTGTTTACAGCACAGGTGCATCCACAATAATGATGAGATTAAGTCTTCTTGTCATGTTGTTACTTAACTTTATAAAACTAAACAGGATTGCAAGTGTGCACATGCAGACGCTCGAAAGGCCCCAGCATGGCACAGAGATCATTATAGTTCTTTAAGCAAGCCTTTAAGTTTGTACAAATGTTGTTGAACATATGCTTTTTATTTGAAAAAAAAAATCTGTTTTACTGCACTGACTTTGTACCTTGACTGAAAATGAAATCTCAAGTTGACGATTGAATTTGTTACTTGCTAAGTTCTTCCCTAAGTGTGCCTTTTTAAGGGTTTTGATATTGTCTGGTTTGCTGTGCAAGAGTTGCCTAATCTAAGAAGATTTTCTTCTCTATCATAGAGAATAACGTAATCTTATTTTATAAGCTATCTGCATGACAAAAAGCTAAGTCTGCAGCCAAGCGGATGGATTACCATTGTCATGCCCATAGCCCAAACCTGAGACACTGATGCTAAATCTGATTGCCCCAGAATTAAAAGAAAACAAAGTCGTAATCAGTTCATACTACATGAGATGAAATGAAAATAAAGAAGCTGGAATTTACCCCAGTTTTTCCTAAAACACTGTTTTAAAAGAAAAGAGTTAAAATGTAGAAATGTGTAGCTAGCTACCACTGTTCATATACCAGTGTTGTGTTGGATTATAATGTAGGTATACTCCACTACAGGCTGAGCTTTAAAAACACGTTTTAAATGGTGAGTAATAAAAGTAACATGTGGTGAATAAGTTCATTAAAAGCCAGGATTAGTTTGCTTCTGTATGTGGTCAGCTAATTAGCCAGCTATGCTAATTAGCTGCCCACAATGATAAGTGTTAATGACCAAAGCCACAATGAGAACCTGTTAATCTAACTAATTATAATCAGTAATGATCTGGCTGAACACTTCAGATGTGCAGCACCTCTTTGTCGAATGAAGCTCACCATCTTGGGTGTTATTTTACAGACTTTTACTTTCCTAAATGAAGGACGATGCTTCTCACAGACAGTTTGATGAAGTAAAGTACCAAATCATGGTGACCTAGTGTGCATAATTTAGTTTTAAATTGCATTTACACTCTACTCTAAAAGAACTACACATAAGGAGGTATTTGGGGCTTATTTCAAGAAAACAACTGCAGCCCTGCATGAAAAAAACCTTTGAAAAATCTTTGAAATAAATTGATGTAATGAGCTAAATCTAATTCCTGTCTTTGAAAATACTCAGTTGGTTCTCTCAGCATGCATCTTGTTTTTAATTTACCATCTCTCACACTCATACCATTGTGGCATTTTAAAAGACACAGATCTTCATTCATTAAACATGTGGGAACGAGGACCTCATATAAATATGATTACCACTGATTATAGTACTTCAAAAGTACTGTGAGTGAGACTGTGGTACACAGTGAGAGTAGCTCTCATTCATAAGAGACTGAAACACGGCAAGGCACTAACCTCACATCCTGTGTAAAAGCAGCAGGAAATGCTTAATTTCCTGTAGTGAAGTGTAGGTGGGGGCTATTACATATTTGCTCGCTGTGTATATTTGACACATTAGAGTGTATGATTGTCTGTTAGAATCTACATTTTATCTGGAAATCTGTCACCCACTATCTTTTTTTTCTTTCTTTTTTTTTTTGCTAGAAAGATCCTCTTAGAAAGGCAACTTGATAAACACATTCAAACATTAAAACATGGGATAAGGGCAGGGCTCTTCTGGGTGATTATTAGATTGCCATAGATGCATTAGCATCACTTAAGTGTGAAAATCTTTCATATCACCTCCATCAGTCATTTAATCAAGAGCACCTGATACTGTAGAATCAATCCGGCTTTGTTGTCATTACTTTGTTTTCTTATTGCCTTAAATGATGTCAGTAAATTTCTAAGAAATTAGGTCATCTGACATAAGAGATTTGACGCACTGATAAGATTAGGTGTCTGTGCTGCTAAATAAAAACTCAAACCTGTTGCCTGAGGCCCTTTACATATACATCGCACTTTTCCTACATTTTATCGACTTGTGTTTGATAAACTTTTACACCTGTAATGACTTTAAGATGGAGAAGTAGTCCTTCTGTTAGTGATGTAAACAGTCGAATTCACCAGAATACATGACCTTGTTTTGCAGTTGCGGCCACATCCCTCTTGACTAACAAGGTGCATGGAGCACATGCCCGCACACACACACACACACGCACACACACACACACACACACACACACACACACACACACACACACACACACACACACACACACACACACACACACACAGAGCTGCTACTTCTGATCCCTGAAAATACTATACTGTTGTCAAGGAAACAGCCAAAGCTTATTCTGTGTGTGTGATTGTGTTTGTGTTTGCGTGTGTGTGTTTGTGTTTGCGTGTGTGTGTGTGTGTGCACATTAGTAAATCTTGGAATAGCTTCAGTGACGCATACATTTGCTCGCACCATGCCAGCTAACCGCCCTCTTTCACCTCCCCATTCTGTTGCAACATACATCCATCTGTCCTCTGATCTTTTCCTTTTCCATTTCTTTTCTTTCTCCTCTTCATGCTTCAGTCTTTCTCTCTTTTCTCCCTCTCGCTCTGGTGGTCTCTTACTTCTCATCTGTCTTTCCTCCTTTCCTTTCATCGTATCCAACGCTCTCTTTATCACCTTGATCGATTACTGTTCTTTTCAGTCATAACATCTTATTGGCTCAGCAGAAACACTACTGATCAATCCAAGTCTAATGTCTATTGAAAAAAGTTTACAAAAACCAGAATATTTCACCGGGAAAAGAGAAGAATGCACCACAGGCTGCCAAAGCTTGTTAGTTCGTGAGATCAGTGTTAGCAACTCTGCTTATGAGCCATGTAAGGTTTATTTTTACAGGCAGTAAAATCCCATGAGGGAGTGATGACTTCATATTGTCTCTGATTAATGGTTCGACATGAGGATGGGGGGAGGATGGAAAGCTCAGCCAGAATCCCTTCTCCTCTGTCCCTTCAAGGCATCTACAACCTACATTTATACAACAACAACGATGATCTGGTGGCAAACATAAATCTTATTTTCATATCTGACTGTTGAGTGAAAGGCTGCCCAGCTGTCACTTTCCACATGACATGGATTTTATTGTTGCTGATCTGATAATTATCCCCGTAAATAAGAAATCTGAGCAGCTCCAAGATCTTGTATAACACTTTTGGCATTTTTTAAGGCTGTGCCACCTAATATGGATTAATTCTGACATGACAACAATAGCTATTTTTAAAGACTAATCCTTAATCCACCATCAAATCCATCCTTCACTACTGATAAGTAAATTAAATGTTTGTGTTCACACTTTTATAGCTTCTGAACATATATATTAAAGATGTTTATTCGTTCCTGCTTCATTTATAATCACAAACAGAAGTGAGCACATGTGATGACACATCATATAGTCATATGCCATCGGATCTTCCACCTTTCTGTTCGAAGTGAGGTTAGGAAACTCTTTGTTTCAACTTATATGAGTCCAGCTTATTTAACTCCCAGACTAAATATAACGTCACTCGTCATAATCAGCTCGCATCTACGGGAGCTCAGAGGACCACAACCAATAAAGTTTGTAGCAGTTTGGCATTTTGTTTGCGTGTATGTGAGAGTTTGTGCTGCGTGTGTGTGCATATGACTCGCTCTGAGTCACCGCTGCCCTTCTGGGTGCACAGCCAGGGCAATGAACACGGGTTTATGTGCGAGTGTGGGTTAGTGAGAGTGAGGAGAGTGCACATGTTTGTATGCACATGTGTGGATAATAGCATCCATATATTGGTGTGTTTGTGTGTTTATTTGTCCTGTGGAGCTGCCCAGACCTGAGCACTCTCCTCGGATGAGTCAAGACTGAGTGCATCCAGTCCTGAATCTGTTCAAATCTATATTCTTTCAAGAGAGTTTTACTGCCTGGTTTAAGTTTCTCCCACACACAGTTCACATTAAAGTTCATCATTTTAAATTTTTTAGTTTTCTTCAAGTGATTTAATACATTATCTGTCATAATGTCACAGTGGTGTTCATATCAAACACGACCAAAGGTTCAGGAAATGAGATTATTAAACCAAGACGTATGAGACAAAAGCTGAAGATTTTTTCAGTTCTTGTCACTGCATGATGTCATAGGGAGCAGATATTCCTAATACGGTCATCTCAGGCACAAAGCCGGGGCTGTGAGCACAGAAACTCCACCCACTTGGCGTTAAAAGTTTCTGCTCGTGAGGGGCAGCGAATCAGGAGAAAGTGTTCTTAAAGTAAAGGGAAAAGTAGCTAAAACTGCCCCAACACTGAGTAGGATGATGAATCACAAATGATGTGAATAAAATAAGAATAGTGAGGTATAAATAGTAGTCTTACTTTAGCAGTAAGAAATCATATTAATAGTCCAAAATCACCAGTGAACTCTCAGTCCATAAACAAGTCTAGTGTATTAGATTGACACTGGAAAAAAGCCCAATACCTCTATACAAACGTTATACAACAGCTGTCTAACATTTAAAGATTTATGTCTTATTGAAAGAATAAACTTGATGTGAATGCCATTTTTTCATTCCCTTTTGAATTCACAATGATAGCAAGTATGTGAGATAGTAAGTCATTATAGCAAGAACTGAAAATTTGGAGAACAGCATGGACACGATGATGACTTAACGACAGCAAGAAGCCCTCATCCAGCTGGTCTTAATCGTGTGATTGGTCATTAATCAGACCGCCTGTTAAGAGTGAACAGATTCGGCTGAGAGCTGCTCCACCTGAGCTTCAGCGTCTGAGTCAGTCCCACCAGCAGGAGAGCTGGTAGAGAACATATACCATGGTCTCTTCCTTAGTGGAGTCAATTAAGCTGTCAGCATGTGTGTGTGATTGTATCGGGACCAGCAGTCTGTGACTCAGGATGATGCCTGTGAACCAAATGGAAACCCAGAATTTTTTTGGGGTTTTGTCTGTTTTTTGGGGGGTGTCTCTGTCTGAACTGGGGGAATAGATGTAAAAGATGAAAAGAGAGAAAAGAGGAGGGTATATTCTCACGATTGTAGTATGACTTTACTGTAAAACTCTTTTTCCTGGCATCATCAAGGGTGGAAAAAGAAACAGCAGCCTCTTACAAACACTCAGCTGTGATTAAATGTGCGGTTTTCTTGCTGGGAGTTTACATCATGTGTGCTTATGTGTGTAATTTTGTGGTTGTATATGTGTGTTAGATGTTTAAGTCTTCTGAAAGATTAAAAACATATTAAACTGTGATGAATGTGTAGCTTTTTTAGAGTTAAATAGCTCTTCCCAGAATATGCGGTACCTTTATGACCCCCAGATGAACTGAGTAGATGAGATCAACGATAACTTTCAGCTGTAAGGAACCGCAGTCAGCAAATGAGTTGTTTCGGTTCAGACTGGACAAATGGCAGGAGGCGTGACGATGGAAGGAGCGACAAAATCAACAACATCCGTCTGAGACGACCCACGGAGGTTGAAAGCGCCTTGTGGAGATGTTCAAAGACAAAAAAAAGGGCCAGTTTCTAACTGCTCCAGTGACTCACTGCTCCTTCTCCCGGCTTTACGGGAACGGGATGTGTTTTTAATTCTTCGCCTTTTTTTTTTTCCTGCTGCATGCTCAGGTGGAGCAGAGGAGCGTCAGACTGTGGTTTAATGTTTGTCTGTCTGTGTGAATGCTGTGGTGTGTCTGCTTGTTCGTCTGTGTGTCTCAAGTCTATAGCTCAGGGCAGATAACCCAAATTGTTTCACAGGTGTCTAGAGAAAGTTGAAATGTTGAAAGTGCTTCTGTGGGAGAATAAGACCTGCTTTGGAATCAAGTAAATAATTGAAGTTAAAGCACAAATCATAAGTACATATAGCTATTCTGATCAGCTTAAATTAAAACCCAAACAAGAAACTAAACTAAAAATAAATCTAAAGAGTAGATTACTGAGTTTTAGTTTCTGTTAGTTGGGTTAAATGTTTTACATGGTAAACACGAGGGGGGTGTTATCAGGACTTGAAGGTAACATTGAGTCAACTTTCCTCTGAAATTGTTGTTTGTAATATAATCTATAACATCTAATCCCATATTAGTTCCCTTGAAAAATATTCCCAGCTAAAACTGAAAGTAACAAAAAAATAACAAATCAATACATTGTTAAACTGTCAAACTGAAACTGAAATGAAACTATAATAAAGGTTATGCTTCCAACAAAAATAACTTTTAAATGTCATACTGGGTACAGCTTAGCTTACCAATGAGAATATGGGGAAGGAACTAGCTTTCCTCTTTCCGTAGTAATTTTAATAGACTTGCCAACATCTGTAAGCTTCACCAATTACACAAACATCTTTTTAGTTTATTTTGTACAAATACTGAAATGTAAAACTGACGTGTTAGGTTACTCTCACTAGCTGTCATGTTTCTATTATGACGTTTAAAAGCCACTATGTGACCAGCTATTGGTTTTGTGGAGCCATAAGTGACATAATTTTAGACAATTATTATTATTTAGACGATTGCTAAGTTACTGGCCAAGGCCTGTTCAGGGACCACCGGTCGGTAGCGAAAAACACAAAATTCCCCACTGGTTGTAATTTCACAGTTGTAAGTACTTGCTGGTTGTTGCTAGGTGAAACTCATCACAAAGCGGTGCGTGGTGAAAACCTTTTTGTGATCGCTCTGGTAGCTAGCAAGTTGCATGGAAGATACTCAGTTGTCTGCAAACACTTGCCAGCTATATGCTAAGTGGTAGTAAAAGTTTAAAAAGTGTGATGCAAACCAGAAGCAGAGAACATTTCACTTCAAGTTAATTCCCTTCAATTTCAATTTTATTTATAGTCACCGGAAGGTTTTTTTATAGTAAAGACCCTACAATAATACAGAAAAAAACAACAATCCAACAACAAACCCCTTTGAGCAAGCACTTGGCGATAGGAGCTTGCTCCTGCTGGAGGGTTCTTCCTGTTTAAAGGGAGTTCTTCCTTCCCACTGTCGCCGAGTGCTTGCTCATAGGGTATTGTCTATTTGTTGTGATTTTTTCTGTATCATTGTAGTCTTTACCTTACAATATGTTGTTGGGCACGATCTGATATCGTCGTGTTGGTGTTGTTCCCAGATCAACATAGTAAATGTTGTTCCAGGATCAACATTGCAAGTGACCAATCAGAATGTTGTGACGTCATACTTTTGCGACTTCAGGAAAAACCGCCGTAAAACAAAGAACTGTACTTAAGCTGCGAGAAACCGCCTCTGTCCGCCGATCAACGGACCCTGACCCTAACCCTAACCCTTTAATAAACGCTAAGCAGAATTGATATTGTCCTTGCAACTTTGGAATTTCAGAAATGCACGAATGGCTTGGCGCGCCAAAGAATAACGTCACAACAATGTGATTGGTCACTTGCAATGTTGATCAACACCAACACGATGATATCAGATCATCCGTGTTGCTGGGATTCAGTGCTATATACATACAGCTAAAATGAATTGAATTGAACTGAACTGAACTGAAACCACTAGTGACCAAGGCAACCTCTAGCAAACAAAAAAATAACAAAGAGGTTTTCAGCTACACCAATTACACATTTTTCTCTAGAGACCAACAGGTTGCCAGGGGTTGGGTAACAAGTCTCTAGACCTGTGTAATAGAGGCTTAACTAGAAATCTTGGTTTGCGAGGTGTATCCATAGACTGCATGGGTGCATTGCATACACATAGATACCTGCTAATTACTACTAAGTGACACATATGAAATACTAGAATTTCTCTCACTGAAACTGGAACAGAAATGTATTGGATAAAATGAGTTTAAATACCAACACACAGCAAATCAATTTTGACTAATTTTTGGAGGCATCAACATTGATTCAGTGACTTGAATTGGTTAAGGTAAAGCCTAGCGGACAGCTACCAACCTGTCATGCAAAATAGCCATAAACATGTTTATTTCTAATGGAAAGTTGAGCATTGTAACTTGGAAGACAGACTCAAGCAGCAACTTCATTAACTGCAGTTTTTACCACGTCATGTTGACTTTATTTTACAGCAAGGAAGTTGCAGCTTGGTTTCTATTGATGCCATTATTTCTTGGCTGGATGCAGTGACTTCCTGAAGTTTTCGCTGGTTTCCTGCCTTATAACCTTATAATGACAGGAAGATAAGTTAAACAATTTCTTCAAGGCAGTACCGGGGGGTGAACACAGGTTTAAAACCACAGCACAAGTTAAAAACAGAAGTGAAAATCATGAGGTTTGTCTCCTTTTTTCCTGTTAACCTTTTCAGTCCCAGAACATTTTTTGTTGTTTTGTTAATTTTCCTCTCAGCGGTTTAAAATAGCCTAAAATACACCAGTATTTTCCATTGCATTTTTCAGAGTAATCTGAACTTTCTAAACTGATGAATATGATGGAATATATTATAATTGTCTTACACTCGCCTCAAAATTATTACAAAAGGCTATTATTTTGGAACAATTTACTAACTGTTGCTACCTATGTGACTTTTCTAGAAAGTGAACTCTTTTTTTTTTGTCAATCTGGAAGTGAAACTCCACAGGTTAAGAAACACTCTCGCGAGTGTCTTTTACAACATGGTGGGATTAACCAGAGCTCTGGGAAAAAACCTACTCAAGCATGGGAAGAACATGCGGGGGCCTCACCTGGATTCAAACACAAGACAGTCTAAACATGCTGCTGTAAACAACTTCTTCAAAGGTCTACAGATATATAGGGGAAGTTGTTCAGTTGAGCTAGGTCAGTGGTTCGCAGGCTTTTGTTTGCCCTACCCTACTTCAGACTGAAAAACTTCACACTCAGCACCCCACATTTTTTATCAGTCATAGAAAATGAAGGAAAAACCCTCCAAAGTCAGCAATGTAACATCAACAAAGTCTTGTACTTCCATTGTTCAGTTTAGTTACACTCAGAGTTTTTCCCCTGGTCCTCCACACCTCACCTGCAGTGGCCCCATGACCCACAGTTTAAGAACTTCTTGGTTATTAAGTACATTTGATGGAATTCATGAATAGACTCATTAGTGTTCATTAAATCAAAAATGCAGGTGAAAATGGAGCAGCTGTTTCTCGGTAGGTACCTCCAATCCAATGCTTTAAGCTGCCGATATGAATACTACATAAATACAGATAAATCTATCATAGTTTGGATTGTTTCATGTCTAGCCTTTAGTACGTTGAATAACATTGCTTCTAAGGGACTCATAATAAAAGTTGCATGTAATAAAAGAATCATTCATATAATAATAATTCATATAAATGAGTTTAAATTGCTTTGTTTTTCCTCCCTTGAACTGCACTTTAGAGCTGTTGTGGTTCTAAGAAGTAGTTGTAATGATAGGAGCTTTTATTTATCTGCGTTTAAACACCACTTTAAGTGTTGGAAATGTAGAGTCTTGTTCTGTTGCCCCGTGGCTGCTGTCAGTCAAAAGCATCACCTCCAGTCCAGACCAGCTTCCTTGGAAACTCTTGGACTATTTCTGTTTGTCTAGGGTTTTTCCAGCCTGAGGTGGCTATTTTGGTCAGATAAATACACTGTTGTTTTGGGAGCAGGGGCTGAGGAGCATGGCACAGATGAGATCACCTCTCAAGACTCCTGAACAGCAAAACAACAGGCAGCAAGACAAGACAAGAACAGAAGTGGAAAATGAAGGCTTGGGAAATTATTGACATCCCCTCCTGGCTTCAGGTTTGCCTGAGGTGAGGAATCGGGAAAGAACCTGCCCCGCAGTCTCCTCACTGAAGAAGTCATTGAAGAAGTATTTGCAATCACTGAACATATTGCTTTGTGAAACTAAAGAGAGGGAGATGTGTTTGATAGGTGTCGACAATATTTTAAGGTCTTTACCACAAAGCTGATGACTATATTTTGTTATGTGAGTAGTTTGTGTGTGTGTGGCTTTGAGGGCCATGGGAAAATACTGCTCACTACTTTAGAGGAGTTTCTTTCCCCTTGAGAAGGTGGGAGTGTACTGAAGTCTGCTTCGTGTTTGCAGAAATGTTTCGTGCGGCCTCACTGTCTGTCTGTCTGTGAGCATGTCTGTGTTGTGACAATGGCAATGACTTGTGCCCCAGATATCATCTCATCATGGCTACAAATGAGAGTGTGGTGGTGTGTGGGTGTGTGTTGTTATGTACACTCATGTCTGCTTGTATGAAAGAGAGTTTATTGCCAAGTGGTTGTCTGCGGTTCCAGCCAGGTGTGGCAGTAGACGGACGGGTGTTTAGCTTTGCTGCCAGGTACTACACCTATGTGGACAAAAACAGCTGAACACAGTTTAGTGTGTGTGTGTGTGTGTGTTTTCATTACATTACATTACAAAAGATTCTAGAAAGCCGCCCACTTTCCCTATAAAAAGAAAGAAGACATTATTATGTCACAGACCAAGGAAAGTACCAAGTGATAGAGGAGTTCTCCATTTTCTTTCCTTTCTTAATCATGTAATTACTCTCAGATATTTTTTCTGTTGGCCTCTAAACAAAGGGTGTGTTTTCTCCATGTTTGCTCAGTTAATTGGTGGCTCTAAATCATGGACTCCCAAAGTGTGGCTGTGCCCACAACGGTCCACTCCTGGGAAGATTATCGCATTTAATACGCCCACGAGTGCGGCAAAGAAAGAAAGTGCATGTCATACTATGAAAGCGCAGAATGAGACAAGGATTTCTTTATAAAATTGAATTGTACCAATGTGACCGTCTTAATCATTTTGAACTTTGACATATACGTCAAAGAATGTACCAGCCACTGCACTTATGGTTAAACCAGTTCAGAAGTTCATTTATCATCATGAACCACCAATTTATGAGCAGAAAAACCAAAGTACACTCCAAGATTCAGTTGCTGCACCTTCAGCAGCAATAGCTCAAAGTAACTGTTTTCTGTATGACTTTATCAGTCTCCCACATCATTGGGGAGTAATTTAGGCTCACTCTTCTTTATAATGTTGATTCACTTCATTGAGGTTTGCAGTCATTTGTTTATGCAAAAGTCATAATATCTCACCACACTACTTCTATTAAGCTGAGGTCTAAACTTTGCAACACCTTGTTTCTTTTCTTTTCCTGTCATTGTGTTGCAGATTTGCTGCCGCGCCCGGCTTCAGTCTTTCCAACTGTCATGAACTTTAAGATTTAACTTAGAGTCTGAGATGTAGCTCTTGAGGGTTTTTTTTTTTCACCCCAGTCCTGAGGCTGTGGCATTGTGTTAACACACACCTGAATCCTCTAGACCAGCAAACTGCTTTTATAGAGCTTTTCACACTTGTCAATGATCAGTTGATCAAATGGATTTGATTATCAGCACCTGGCTGCTGCTTACTCTCTAATTTCCCACTGAAGAAATAAGAGAGTACTTAGTGCATGAAAACTTTCTTTTCACATGACTTTACTTATAAAGTATATGTGCATTTTTTCTGCACAGCTGTAAGTCATATGCTGCCTGGCATGCAGCGATAGAAAACATATATCCCAATGGAGGAAAACGCTCCAGCTGTGAACCTTAAATGAGTGTGGGTATACATTTGTCTGCCTAAATATTATGTTAAATATAATATAGCATAATAACTGAAATAAAAGGTACGCAACATGACCATGTGATATATAACTTAAAGCATCTGTGCTCCCTCTTGATATATGTCTTGTAGTTTCCTGCACAGGAGGTCAGATTAGGCAGAAAAGCGTGCTGGCTTTCATCCTGCAAAATGTGACCAGTTACTGTTATCATACCATAAGTATTGGGACATATTAACTGGCATACTAAATAAAAGAGTGCTATTTTATGTAGCTGTGGTGCTGCAAAGAGTAAGGGTTCTTCTTGCACCGCTGGCTGTGCCTATAAGAGTGTGTGTATCTATATGCAGGCGAGAGAAAGATAAAAATGCTTCAGAGTAATTACATTTTAAGAAAGTCTACAGAATGTCTACTCCCTGTTATCAACACAAGTTAATGTTATTATTTTAGACTTATTATAATTTAATGATTAAAAAAAGAAAAGAAAAAAACAGCACACACGTGTTTTTAAGGTGTGTGCACCCTCGTGCATCTGGGGCTCCTTAAAGATTGTGTGGGCGGGCATAGTTATGCGCTAAAAATGAGGTCATCATTGCTGTTGATATATGTGACACACGCTGTTACTTACACTCTTGTGATTTCACCAACGTCTCCTCTGACAGCATGAATAATGCATGTCCTCACCGAAAGATGACATCTCCCACTTTCCCCTCCCTCTCATGTGCTGTTTCATAAAGTTTACTTCATCATTACTGACCCATGTCAGCGGGAAATGTGGAGTGTTTGTGTGTAAGTTTGCCCCACTTTTATTTCGGGCTTCTGTGCCCATTATCTTGCCATCTTTTATCCAGTTCAACAAGTTTGCTGTCGGAGGTTTATGAAATTGCACAACAGGAAGTGAAGAAGAACGCGTGCATGTGTCTGACTGAGTGCGAGGGTTTTTTTTTTAAGGTTATGCCACACCCTAGTTTTAAGAAACAATTGACACATGGTGATCAGCTCACTTGTGACACGTTGAGTAACCGTTTCGTCTTAACACAGATGTCAAAATGACTCACCTCAAAAAATATTTCTGTGTTTCATTTGAGTTGAGACAAGTGTTGATACCTGCTGTAAAACTACATTTTTGGTATTTCAGAGACGTATGCAGTGATTTGCTTGCAGTCTTAGCAAATCTAACTGAACACCAGAGATTAATAGTCATGGATGGGCAGCACATCCTGCTCTCGATGTGCTTTTGACAGCCGAGCTCAGGCATTATTGTCCCTCGAGAAGCTCAAAGCCAAGCCACAGGATGACATCTTCAAAAAGCGAGGTCACCATAGTCAGACCAGAATGGGCAAGAGGAAAAAGGGAAGAGTGAAGGAGGGATGAGGAAAGGGGGTGGGAGAGATGGGAGTGGAAGGGTTGGGGTGATGGGTTAGGGAACGGAGGACAGCCGTTACTGTCAGCATCCATCAGGGAGCCAAGGGGTGACATGGGAGCAGGCAAAAGAGGAAGAATAAACGGAGGAGGAGGAGGAGGGGGGTAGAGGTCGGGGCAGGGAGTCGGCCTTCGACTAGTCATCCCTCAGCTCTTGGAGCAGCCTTGTTTGTTCTGCCCTTACCATCTGTTCACAGTGCAGATGTGCAGCCCTCCAGCTGCTGGATTTATCAAGATATTCTTCACAGGGCCATGATAGTTTTGTTTCGCATCCAAATGCATTTAACTAGAAATAATTCAGACACGCTACTGATGTTAACTGGCAACATACCATTTATAGTTGGGAGAGTAGAAAATCAGAATAAGTGAAAAATAAAGCAACCAATTCAGGCGATTTTGTGGGAGACATGCAATAGCTGGGCTGATTGCTTAATGAGTATAAAAACCAGACTGATTTTTAACACTATCTGCGCCAAACATTCCAGCAATCATTGTTTTCAGATTGTTTTGATATCACGTGATCTTTTCCCCCTACAAGTTATATTTGCACCACCATCTTTGCTGCTGAAGATTTCTCCCTTATTTAAGGATTTTTTCAGTCTCCCATGGTATCAACTTTCTCATGCAAGTGTCAGTGAGATAAGCATATTTGTATTAACCGCTCATTAATATCTAGATTAAAGAAGACATTATCTGTTGGTCACTTTATGACTCAAATATTGTGACGGTAAATACTTAACAAGCCCACTAAACAAATCAGATCAGTCTTACTAGTAATATTATCTAGAATCTAGATAATGCACTTACTGTACATGTAACACACAACAAATACAGTGGTGCACATTTTAAAAAAAACAACACAACTTAGGCTATTCAGTTCAGAAATTAAAACTAATTAATAGTAATAAAGCCTGATCTGAAGGTTATTTCAAACTCTCAGGGCCCACAGGGAGAACGCCTGATTGGCTTTATGTGCCTGACAAACAGTTAAGGATAGATTTCATTTTCATTTTAAACAGAATAGAAGAAAGAACGACTAGATCCCTTCCATGATTTCTGCAATACTACCTCACAGAACCGCGATCAGCTTAAATGCTAGAAAACTGACAAAAAGTGAGAGCAAGTGGCCGGATTCAGCAAACATGAGTGTCGTCAGAGACGTGTTGTGTGTTTTAAAAATAGACAGAAGAAGCAATGTGTATAGTGAAAACAGAGGACTCAGCATAACCCCTTCAGGTGCATAACGGCTCAGAGGGCTGATTTAGAAAGGTATTCACCAGTGAAAACAAAAGATAAGCTATTTAAACCAGTCCTGATAAAGATATGCTGTCACTACATGATTAATAAACCATTGAATGGACACCAGTTTTTGGTTTTCACTTCTTTAAAAATAGAATAAACTCTTGTCTGTGATTTGGACAGCTGTACTTGATGATGGAGTGTTTAAGGAAAGTTTTTTGTCTTGTTTTTTACTGTTGACAGCAGTCAGCAGACTTTTAGGTGATTTTTTTAAGGTTTAAACTGCCAGTTCCTAAATCTAATCTCTGCGTCCAAAATCTTTAGGTTAAATTCTACCTCAAATTAAGCTCTGTTAGTTATTTTTGGGGAGTTAAAACCAGTACTGTCAGTTTTTTTGAGAAAAAAGCAAAGTACTTTTATAAAATGGAATATTTTTAAGAACTGCCACCAGTAGATTTTAAAGGGAAACCCCTGCATGACTGGTTATTTAATGTCAGGTGCAATATTAATCCATTGACTTTCTTAACTGCTTATCCAATTCAGGGTTGCAGGAGAACTGCAGCCTGTCCTAGCTGCCATAGAGCAAGGGGTGGCGTACACTCTGGACAGGTCAGTGTACAGCAGGGTTAATACAAAGAGACATGCTCGCATTCACACTTGTGATCAATTTAGGATCATCAGCTAGTCTAACATGCATGTCTTTGGGCTGTGGGAGGAAGCAGGAGTTCCCGGAGAGAACCCATGCAGCCATCCAACTCTGGATTCAAAGCAGCAACTGTGTGCCTGTGAGGTGTCCGTGCTCTCCACTGCATCGCCATGCCACCCTGCAGTGTCGCAAGAAAATTATCCTTTCCATTCTACTTTGAATCCCTCCCCTTTTTAAAATCTACTCCACCTCACTCTCAATAATAACATGCTCAGGTTGACTTGGATAATAAGCTGCAGTCCGACTGTGGAGGCATTGTCTGCCCAATTTTCAGACCCTAAAGGGGAAAAAACATGTTTTGTTGCTTCTGGCCACTTCTGAAGGGCTGCAGCCCAGACATAAACATCGATGTGGCCGGGCAGAGGAAGCTCTGAGGCCGCCGCTGCTGCTGCGGATGAAGGTTGGCAGCCAGACGGAGACACTCAGGTGCAAACTCACCAAATTTAAAACACGCTCTGGAAACAGAGTCATTTTGTTGGGGAGCTGTCATTTGGCATGCCAACACTTGAAAAGTGAATCTGTAGCGAGCACACTGGGTGTAGGGATTTCAAACCTTTTCATATCAAAGTCTCTTCACCTCCACCCACAGCTCACCCTTTGCCAAAAGGAAAAAAAAACTGATTCGGATTATACCATGGACCCTGTTTAATTAGATTTTTTAAAAATGATCCTTTGGAAGTACATCTGAGAAGGTTGTTGTTGTTGTTAAATATAAATTGGCAGAGAATTATATAAGTGTCATCTGATGCCAGCAGACTGAAGAACAAGCACCATCAAGAGAATAGTCCACATATTTACATATTTTGCTTAGGCATTAAGACATGCTTATACTGAATCTGGAATCCTGATATTCAACCCTCGGCCCCCTGGGGTCTCCTGCACCCTGCTGTGATGAAATATTTGTCAGCGTATGTGGGTGACCAGATAATCAGTGTATGTTTTCAAACAGGAGCTAAGCTGGTTTGCTTAGCTTTGCATAAATATTGGAAACGAGAAGCTTGATTGTGTCTGAAGGTAACAAGATCCACCCACGAGCGAGGCACTTTAATTAATACGTTGCATCAAATATTACCTTTGAAAGATAAGAAGACTGTTGACCAGCTGAAAAAAGTGCAATAAGGAAATAAGCTACATGCTGGGTTAAATACACACTTAAGATTCCTGTAGACACACTTAGCAAAGCTTTAAGTCTTTGTCTTAAATCAAGTCTTTGTTCTGCCATTCATCTTGATAACATCACACTGTCAAGGAGACCATTCAGAAACAGTAGGTTCATTCTGTTCTGACAGACGATACTGATAGAGTGGTTCTGTTTAAACAAAGTTGGTACAGAGCAAAAAGATACGAGAGAGACAACCAGTCTGTAACAGACAGGGCTGATAGACAGACACACACAGGGAGAACGAGACAGACGAGTCCTTAAGCACAGAAGCTACCGCTTCACGAGGCAGGGCGTGTAAGACAGGGAGTGCCCCGAAACACACACACACACATGCACACCAGACAAAAACAAATGTGAAAGTACAGGGTAGAAACGGTACAACAAACACTGACTGCAGTCACATGTGTGTTTACGCAGTTGAAAGAGGACGTTAGACTTTGCTGAGGTAGTAAACGGAGTGTCTGCACAGTTCACTGGAAAATCAAATCAATAAAAATATTGTTGCTGCCATATTAACAACTTGTTTTTAATGTGTGCATGCATTCACGTGTCTGTGTGTGTGTGTTTTACTATCTATTATAATCATGAAGACACTGCAGCTCAGAAAGTTCTTTCAGTGGCAATAACGTGTATTTAATATTCTCTTTGTATTTAAACAGTTTTTTTTATTAGTGTTGTCTTGTGTTGTTTTCATTTAACACAAAAGCGATTTCCTCCCCGAGATTTTGCCAAAATTACAGGAAAGTCTAACAGGACAGGAAACACAAGCAGTCCGGTGGACAGACAGGTTTCCCAAGTACTTGAAAACAAAACACAGACAATGAGTGTCTGTTGTAAGCTGCCACATTTCAAAACCCGTCTTCCTGATCCAGAGTTGCTCTACTGTACTTACAGTATATTTGCTCACACACACCGTTTTCCTGAGCAATGTAAACGTATTACTGACATTTTGGGCGTGCTCACTTTCAGTTTTAGTTTGAAATAAAGCGGTTTAGGAGCTCCGTCTTCTTGTGGTTGGCCTCACTGATCATCCACCCACTCATATTTAATACACCTGCTGGACTTGTGTGTTGTGTTCCCATGACTAAAGTGTATCGGTGTATCATTCCCGATCGAGTTATAGTGAAAGCTATAAATATAGATGGAATAAATAAGAATTTCCGTTAACTTGAGTGTTTTTATATTTATAGGTTTTGGTATGGGTAAGCTGATGCGAGGAAACTGACTGTGATGAAGCAGAAATTGAAGTAAGTAGGAGGAAGCTTTCACAACTGATGTTCAAGCAATGCTAACTAACAGGAATCTGCAGCATTTCTTGTGTCTGTTGTGGTCTTGTGATCCACATCTGTCATAACAAAGTAAACATTCACAGGTTTCATATTCCAAGAAGCTTATCTTGTGAAAGTTTCCTTTCTTCCCACATTTTTTGTTTCTTTTGCTTTTTTCTGTTTCAGGAACACGCTTCTTTTTCCACAAAGTCCATAAACTGAAACTACACAGTGTCAAACACATATAAACAGTGTGAGTACTGAAGTGTGCAAACACACACTACTATGTGGTAAATATGGGCTGATTGTTGGACGGCAGAGCAGCTCTGAGTCTTAGGCTTACTGAGATAGTTTCAGTAAGCCTGCTTGCTGACCTCAGTTCTCCTGGTTCCAGAGAAATGCACACTTCTTTGAAATCCTCCCCCACACTCATGTTTTCACACTTAATGACAGAAGCATCAACCACATTTCCCCTGAAGCCAGCACAAAGACTGGAATGGGTTGACCTTTGTAAAAACTGACTCTGGGAGACTGACAAAAGAGGGCTTCAGTACAAAAGTATAGCCACATGTGGCCGGACAGTTTCTGTGTTTCTTGATGTTCCCTGATATGCAGATACTGCTGGCCTTTGATGCTGGTCAAGTGATAATGAGGGGAATTACAGAATTTTTGGGTCACTGAAACTTCAGTTACACAGACAAACAAACATGTTTGTCTGTGTAACCGTAGTAAGTGCCAGCTCTTTGTAGAAACATCAGATTGTTGCGACATGATGCAGCTCATAAAAAGATTCAGTCTCAATCTCTAACATCAATTTATTAGCATTGTTTTCCAGGTCGTAACTTTTGTGCTGATAACACTTTATGACGCGCAGCTTTATACCCTATTTATTTCCACGTGTGTCAAGCTTATTGTGTTGTGTCACTGCACTAATCCCCTCCCGAGGGACTGAGTGAATGTCCCCAGATCAGCAGGATGGGATCCTTGACTTTGGAGAGGAGTGCAGAACACTTCGGAGAACCTCTCCATATTGTTCTGTACGTAAGGTCTTCTGCTCCAAAACAGCCGAGAGCGGCACTGAGCTGTGATGAGGGTAGGTCATGGGCCTTCTGCTGTGTCATTGGGTCAGACATGCAGTTGCATTTTGGTTATATTCTGCTCATATTTGTCTTTGATCCGTCTGAAATAATGAGCAGCAATGCAGAGGCAAGTCTGCACAAAGGCATCTATCTCAGAGGTGAGCTCGTATCTGCTTGTTTCTCTAAATTGATTTTAAGTGTCACAGATTTATTAAACAAGGCCCAGACAGGAAGAAGAGGGGAAATGGATCCTGGCAGCCTGGCAAAGCATTACGAGTACTGCAGTACTGTTCAGAAAGCATACATAAAAGTTAAGAAGAATGGCTTTGAGGATAACACTAACTTAAAAACAAGTCCACAAGTGATTGCATGGATTAAACAATATCACTGTTTGTTTCTTGTTTTTGTTATTTACCCATCTCCTTTGCTTCTAAGAAGATCAGACTGAGCCAGCATCAATACGAATCTAAAAATATGAGCGACCAAACAACTCCCACTTCCCACTTTACTGAGGTGACCTTTTGCACTCCTCTTTTCCACCCATAATAAGTCTTTCACTGCCTATAAATCAACCAAGCCACCTAAAATGATTGCTCCTTAGTCTTGTTTTGGCTCTGGGCAACCCATACTCCCAAATCAGTTCCATTTTATTAGATGTTAAAAATGTAGTTTATTAATCCAAAGAGCCGATATAGCTCTGAGGCAACTGTTAGACATGATCAAAATGGTGATTCGTGACGGGAGAAACTGTAGTTAACATCCCTTAGTTTGAAATGTGAAAAATATTGTATCCTCTTGTAGGAGCAAAGCCTGTGTGAGGCTTGCATAAGTACTTTGACTTTTCTTTTAACTGACTTCTGTGCCTGTGCTGTTTTTTGTTTGCTGCTATCGCCCCCTGCTGGTCACTGTTGGTACAGAATGTACATTTGGCACTTGCAGATAACAGTAGGGCTGGGTATCGTCACTGATTTCTAGAATCGATTCAATTCCGATTCACAAGGCCCCGAATCGATTCGATCCACGATTCGATTTAATTCGATTCGATTTAAATCTGGGAAATTTTGACAGTCAGAAATATTATAATTCAGATCATACATTTACATATTTTTGTATCAATAAAAAGGAAGCTGACACACGCAAGACTTTATCACAGGTGTGAGCATCACAGCAGAGGCCTTTGTGTCAAAGTAGCTGAGGATAAAACACAGAAAAACATGAAGGTGATTTTCCTGGCCTGGGATTTTATAAAAATATTCTGCAGTACATCAAAAACGAAAGAAAACCATTAATCAACATATGAACATCACCTCTGAAGTTACAGCGGTTTTATTACAGACACAGCATTTTGCATTTTGAATAATTTTAAAAAGTTTAAATTTGTTCAGTATTGAACAGCAGAAATGAGGTTTTCTTTTCGGAAGAATGTAAAAGGGAAAAAACAGGGCCGACAGCACTGTAAACAACAGTAGACTTGTGCGTGCGTAACAAGCAAGCGAATAATGAAGAAAGGGAAACTGTTCTTGAAGTACAGAGAGAGAGCTGTGCATCGCAGTGGAAGCAAAACAGTAAAAGTCTGAGTGAATTCATGACGATGTTTATGTGAAGCGTTTGGATCTTCTTTTGCTGCTGGTTCGGTCAATATTGTTTGGAGAGAGATCAAACTAACAGCTTTAGAATCGGCGCATAAAGGGCGTGCACACAAAGCGCAGACCCGCCGACAGATCAGAGTCAGCGAGCTGTCGGCTTTCAGCCCCGACTGTGAGAAAAGCGACATCTAACTGATTCTGATCCGCGGGTCCCGCTGTGTGTTTAAGTCTTTGTGCAGAATCCCTGTTCCTGCTCTCATTTACTGTCTTAACTGTTTGGTGGTTCTTGAAATTTTGTGAGATTTCACCTGAGATTCTGGCATTTTGGGCAAAATAAATTTATATTAAAAAATCGATTCAGGATTTTAATGAATCGATTTTACGTTATCCAAGCCAGAATCGATTTTAATCGATGAATCGATTATAAGAACCCACCCCTAGATAACAGTGTTGTAGCTATATTATAACTATACATGTGTTTTTAGATACTCATTCATTGGTCTGTTGAAACAGTGTATCAAATGTATAATTTTTTGTTGAATTATTGTGTTAATTAATTTAAGCCAATATTATTATTATGAATATATTATAATAAGTAGTAGAAAATGAAAACAATAAGTCATAAATGTGTATGTATTTACTTTTTTAAATAATCAAGATGAATTAGATGAACATAGAAAACTGTGTCACGCATGCATTTTGCTTTCTTTTCAGAATAAACTTTGGTTAAAGTTAAAAGTTTTAAGTTTTACAACTCTAAAATAAAATCTGCTATCTCTCATCGACTATCAAGATGCAGCATCCAGATTACTCTGAGCTCTTCCCTTTTAAAAATGATAGAAATAACAATAATTTTCCACCTGCTTCCGGTTACAGTAATTCAAAATGATCAAACTTAAATAGATTTTTTCTATCTCAGACAAACATGGATTTCCAAAGGTCATCGTATTCCTTTAAACATATCAAAACATAGTGTTATTCATATTTCCTATCCCTCTCTTCCTTTTGATTTTTGAAACGAATTACAGATCATCGTTGAAAGCCAAACTTCAGAAGTTACATGACAAAATCAGAGTGCTTTATGTACTAAACTAATTTCCAAAAACTGTGGCCGCAAAGGTGCTACTAACTAGTAAGACTGAAAGTCCCACTTCAGTGACTAACTTCACTTCTGAAAGCATGCACTGCATCAAGCCTTATATTTTCAAACCATCGCAAGTTCATGTGAACCTACCAACTGTCCACCTAAGACCCTGTGAGCTCTGACCCCATGCTCACACTGCGAAAACGCTGAGGTTCACTGAAGGACGGCACAGTGAGGAAGGACATTTTGTTTCCTCCCAAGGGAGGTTTGGGGGTGGACACAGCTTTGTTGTGACTGATAGCTGGCTGGGAGCTGCAGAGCTCCAGACTAGAGTGGGCAGCTGGGTGAAAGAGGAGAGCAGAGGGGTGACTCGAGGTGATGGGAATGGGGGAGTATGGTCGAGAAGACTTCTCTCTGGAGGACTTAGGTGGGGGAGGAAGCAGAGACACTGGAGCTCTGGTTGTCTCTCCGCTCTCTCCTTTCCCTTCTTCTTCCCCAATCTGGTGCTCTTCGTTGCACTTACTCTCCACTCTACTCAACTCTTTCCTCTCCTTGATGGCAGGTTGCTCTCCTGGCCTGTCCTGCTCAGACCCAAACTGAATCTCCAGCAAAGGCGTTCTGGCACTCTTCTCATCCCTAAAACTGCACACAGTGCTCTGTGTCTCCTGCCCGAGCCCTGATGGCAGAGACCCCGCTTTACCTATTTTACAGCTGTCCTCGTCTTCATCATCGCTGTTGTACTGGTCAATGCCGGGGGAGTGGCGCAGTCTCTGGAGCTGTGCTGAGGTGCGTCGAAGGGCCCCTCCCATTAGGCCAGTCGGTGATGGGGCTGAGTTGAGAAGGCGGTTGAAGAGAGCCATGTTAGGATGGCGAGTTCCTGACTCTTCCAAGTTCTCAGCAATATCTTCCAGAGGCTGGAAGTGCATCTCCTCTTTAGGAATCCTGTCAAGCGATACAGCAATTTATGTTCCATGTTCAGAGTTGTGTTTTGCGTTTTCAGCCTTCCTCTGGGGAACAGGTTTTACCATTTCTCAGCCCTAACTACGTCAAAGTACTTGATTTAATTTAGGTGCATTACTTTCATTTTCACAACTGAAATTTTCCCACCATGAGGGGGGAATCCAGTTGAAGGTGTCAAAGTCACAAAGGAAGTACATGTACAATGAGAAGGTAATGTAAAACTTACGCCATGTCAAAAGTGGACCCCTGGAACGAGGGCTTACGCAGGACGAAGAGAGTGGCTGCGGTGTAGGGTGGACGGGGATTGGAGTCATTCCAGTAACGGTCTCTCTCCATCATCGGCAAATCTCCATACATCTCATCCACAGCCATCATGGAAACCTACAGAATGAAATGCAAAGAGATGCACACATAATAAGTATCCACAATAAGAAAAAAAGTCCAATTAAAATCAAGCAAGCACAACAGAAACAAATTTTACCTGATGGTCGCTCTCTGAAAACATTTAAAACAGATTACAATAACTGCCACAGTGTCATTATAGTAGGCCAGAGATATGGAGGAGAAATTTAAAAAACAAAACAATGAAGAAGCTGCATTTGATAATGAGGCCACAAAGTTCCTCCCTGAGAAGTTGATTGCTACAAGATCAGAAAAAGAGCATTAAGAAACCTGGAAGTTTCTGTCTATCAGCCAGTTGGTCTCAAAGTCGTCATCATCTTCTCCAAAAGGGTTGATCAGCTGCTCAGCAACCTTCAGAACAAAACATAAAATATGAAAAAAAACCCACAATAACTCTCCATGTGTTACTTTTTTTTTTTTTTTTTAGAATCAAACAGGGAATAAATGTGCTGTAAGCCTAAATCTGACCTTGAGCCAGCCTGCATAAAAGAAGAACTGCAGTAGAGTGAAGATGGGCACATAGAGGTCAAGGTCATGACCTGGATAACCTTGACTGGGGTCCAGGAACTGGCGACCAATTAGACACACCAGGAAAAAACTGTACACGGCCAAAGTCACCACCTGAGGGACAGATGGATTTAGGTGGTTTTGTGGTTTACTCTGCAGCTTTTCTTTAACCTCTTTTTTATCATTACAATACTAAAATGATCAAAAATAAGCACTAAAATACACTTATTTTATTTTACATTTACAACAGATTAAGTGTTTATTAAAGACAGTTTATGTGAACATCAACAAATGCAATCTGACTAATCAAAAATTTATTTAATAGCTGCATACAAATACACTGAGCCATATTCCTTAATTAAGTTATGTACTTATAAACACTAACACAGTAAATAAGTCTTTTTGGTTACTTATTTTTGATTGTTGCATGTTTGATCCTATATATCACAAAGCTCTAGAATGCAGCTGTAGTTATAGATTTGTTTTATTAGTTAAAATTATTACTTTTTATAAAAATCACTGTAAAAGCTAAGTACGTCCTTACTGTTTCCATTGGAAATAAGAGGATAAGTAGCAGCTAGGTGTTGCTAATCAAATGCACTTAATGAAATGATAATCAACAAGTGTGACCACCTCTGTACAAGCAGAGGTTTTAGCAGTTTGCCAGTCTGAAGCATTCAGGTAAGTGTTAACACAATGCCGCAATCATTCCAGGAGTGGACATCCCAGCAAATTCATCCCATGGTTAGAGTGTGTCGCGCTCAGACAAATTGCAAGAATTAGACTCTGAACAACATCTCAGACTCTACAGACCTCAGTTAGCGCTCAGTGTTCAAGTTCATGGTAGTACAATTAGAAAAAGACTGAACAAGTATGGTTTGTTTGGAAGCTTCCCCTTGAGAAAGCCTCTCCTCTCTAACGAACATGGCAACATGACTTAAGTTACACCTGAAAGAAACCATAAGACTCCCAGAACAATGTCCGGTGGACATTACACACAGTACCACATTTAATGAAAACCAAGCACAGCATATTAGCATAAGCGCCTCATATCAGATGTGAAGCACATTGGTGTTTTGGGCTTATTTTCCAGCCACAGGACGTGTGCACCTTCTAATCATTGAGTTGACCATAAACTCCCCTGTGCACCAAATGTTATAGAGTCAAATGTGAAGTCATCTATCTAAAACAACTGAAGCAATGAACATTGAAAGACTGATAAAGTCATACAGAAAATAATTACTTTGAGTTACTGCTGCTAAAAGGTCGATCTACAAGCTACTAAATCACAGGATGTACTTAGTTTTTCACGAGACTGCATAGAGTGCTGTGAAAACTTTTTATTTCAAATGAATGTACATGACTTGTCACTAGGGACTAATTTATTATTTATATTTGAACAATTACAATTTGAGAGATGCAGTCTTTCACCTGTAAGTTTTTGTCACTTCAGCTGGAAGCAATCGCAGTCATTTCTTTGACATCAGTGAATAAAATTGAAACAAAAGCCTAATGTAAAAAAAAATGTTTGTGTGAAAGAAAATCATAGTTTAATTAAAGATGTGTGTAAGAGTTAATAGCAGTGCGATAATAGTCAGCACTTACCTGAGTGTAGACCAGAGGAACACTGATCATGTCATAATGAAACAGCATGCTACACTTCCCTCTGAATGCATTCAGTTCCTGTTCACACACAAATAAAGAAACTAGCTGTCTGTGTGAATGCATATCTAAGCCTGCATATCCACCAAAACACAACTTTAATTCTGCTGTACCTCCAGCAGTAGTTTGAGAGTGTGATTGTCTTTGATTCTGCCCTCGCAGCGAGCCATAGCAGCCAAGTTGGTGAACCAAACACAGGGAATCCAGTACTTGTTATATGGAGAGTGGAGACCCTCAAACTTCTTTCGCTCATCTCTTGTCATGAATCCTGCATGGACCAAAACCGGACTTGTTTATTATGTAAGACTTCAGTTTAAATAACAGCAAGAAACTGGGATGAGGATTCATAGACAATAGTCACAAAGAACTGCTTCAGAAAACAAACATAGTCTTCTGACGCTGTTCAAATCTCTGAGAATTGTTTGTGACTCTGTGAAATAACTTCACATTGTAAATCAAAGCAGGAGAGTCATTTGTGTGTGACTGGGCTAAAACACTTTGGGTCACTTCTTGACTACAGCCTGGGAAACATCTGATCACTGATACTCATCATCAGCATCAGCGAGTGAATGGCTATTTTACATTAACAGCTAAGAATAGACCCACACCACTCCCATCACCATCTTCCCTCCTTCACCATCCTTCTTACCAGCTTCTACCACGTGGTCCATGGTGGGGAAACGTTTGAAGACAGCAGTGCTGACAGAGCGGAGGATGAGCAGGGCTGACAGACTGGCGTAGCGCATCATGGTGCGCCTCAGCAGACGGCCTCGCTCGTCGCTCCCCTGGAGGCCGCCTGACAGGACGCACATGAGTCTGTCAGGGAGTGGGATGCTGGTGTACTGGTTCCACCACCTGTTCACCACCAGGGTCACATAGAAACCTGCAAACAGCAGTGGACAGATGATTACTACTGAAGATCTAAGTAAAAAACTGGAACTTTTAAAAAACATGAGATCATATGCTATCTTGTAAGGTCCATAAAGGGGCCTAAAGGATGTCAAGTGGTTTGAGTTTACTGTTACAGTGCTGTGAAAAAGTATTTGCCCCCTTCCTGAGTGGCTAATCCAAACCTATCCAGCCCTATGTGAAAAAGTAACCCAACTCATGTTAAATCATGAATTAACTGCGATTAACCACGTTTTTGAAACACTGAGTTCACTTTCACTACCCACACCCAGGTCTGATTACCGCTAGACCTGCTAAATCAAGAAATCACATAATATAATCTACCCGACAAAGTGAAATAGGATAAAAGATCTTAACAGAAACACATCAGGTCGTGGTCTAAAAATCTAAAGCTGAGAAACAAAGTCACTGATGTCTATTAATCTGAAAAGGATTACACAGGTTTTGGGACTCCAGTGAACCAGAGTGAGAGTCATTATCCACAAATGGAGAACATTTGGAACAGTGGTGAACCTTCCCAGGAGTGGCCATCCTACCAAAACTATTCCTAAAGTGCACTGACAACTCAACCAGGATCACCAAAGAGCTCAAAATGACATGTAAAGAACAACAACTTAAATAAAAAAGAAAAGAAAAAACAACATCTCACAAGGAGTCAAAGGCCAGGGTGAAGAGGTGGGTTTTCAGAAGTGTTTTAAAAACAGGCAGAGAAGAGGCCTGTCTAATCTCTAAAGGCAGATTGTTCCACAGTTTTAGAGCTGCTACGGCAAAAGTACGATCTCCTCTAAGCTTATGCATATAATGCTGTAGCAACTCAGAGAGATAAGATGGGGCTAGGCCATGGAGGCTTTAAATGCAAATGAAATCATTTTAAAATTAATCCTAAAAGAAATGGGCAGCCAGTGAATTAAAATAAAAGACTGGCAAATATATGGCCTTAATGGAAGAGTTTCAAAGAGAAATTCTCTGCTGACCAAAAACAACACAAACGCTTTTTTCACATTTGCCAAAAAACCCCCCAAAAAAAACAGGACTTTTAGAAAGTATTCTGTGGACTGATGAGACAAAAGTTGAACTTTTTGGAAGGTTTAATGATGTAAAACTAACACAGCACTTATTAACAGTCAAACATAGTAGTCATAGTTGCCATTACTTGCGGTACCACGAATTCTGATATCTACTAGAAAATCCTGAAGGAGAATGCTCAGCCATCAGTTCATGTCCTGAAGATCAAACACACTCAGATTATGCACCAGGACAATGATCGGAAACACAGCAGCAATTCCATCTACTCAGGATATCGTTGTCTAATGATAAAATTTGTTTGATGATCTGACAAATATCCAAAAAACTAAAAATTAGAGGCAAATACTTTTTCACAGCATTGAACATAATGTCTTGTTAAGCCCGATGGATCCCAATAGAGAACCAGTAACCTTGACTAATGACTCACAGGATGCATAAGAATAATTAGGTGATTTACATCCACAAAGTAAAACCAACGAAACATGCAAACAGTGCAAGGACGGATGAACTTCAACAAAAGCGGAGTCTGTAAACTGAAAATCCCTCATGTAGTAAATGCACTAAAGGGTTTTTAAGACCCACACAAAAATCTGCTATTATCACTGTTAAAAATGTGTAGATCTCTTTTTAAAAACATTATTCTAATATTTGCATAATCAAACCTTCAATTACAAACAGCAGATATGTAACTCTAGAAGCTACAAACCCATGAAACAAGGGTCTCGATGTCTAGAGCTGAGGATCGCTGACAAAAATCTATAAAACATGAGCCTTGTCCTATTTAGCAAACTATTCCTATTTTCTGGATGCAAACATCAGGAGTAAATCATAAAAGTGAAAAAGATCTGGGAGACAGCAAAAAGGTGATCATTAGCTTACCCAGTACAAAAGACATGGGGATGAGACTGGCATAGTGATTGCAGTAAATTGCCAGCTTTTCGAAATACCTTTTCTGGTCATCATACAGGAAAAATCTAAAAACAACAGAGGAAAAGTTTTCCAAAGTTTAGTATGATGAATGGATCAAAGCACTGATAAAGCAATCCTCCTTTCTCACCTGTAAGTAATACTGATGGCGGTATACATGGCAAAGAAAGCCAGGAATTCTTTATATAACACCTTGTAGATGCTCCCTTTCCAGGCCCAGAGCAGCTTGGAGAAGCCACAGAATCGGGCGTTTGCAACTCTAGCCGTGTATGTGACCGTCATCAGTGACAGAAGATCTACAAGTCTCCAGAATAAAATAAAAAAAAAAACAGCTGTTTGGAAGAAACAGCTAAACTCAGGTGAGCCAGAGACAATGAGAACATGATCTCACAAAAAAAGTTTTTATTTCTAGTTATTGATTGTAGTTATTTAAAAAAAAAAAAACATCTACTTACCTTTTGTTGTGATTTAGCTTGCTGAAATGTTCAGCGCATCCCCTGTGCGTAATTGGCACCTCTGGATAAGTGAATTCATATTTTCATTTAGTAGTACCGTCTTCCATTTGCCTTGTTCTGTGCTGTTTTTTCCAATGAGCTCGGAAGCCTGTGATCAAGTGGCTCCGTTAAGTTGAAGCTCATTCGGCTGCGTGGCAGTAATCCTACGTGCCTCCTCAGTGCGTCCAGTGGTCAGTGCGCCCCGGGGTAAATCCCCGAAACGAGAAGGAGGAGCTCGTTAACGCGACCCCCGACCGGGAGAGCGGGGCTAGGTGATGGAACACAAGCGACAGGCCGCAGCGCCGGGGCACCAGGAGCGCATAGGACCGTGCAGTACAGTAGAAAATTATGCAACAATAGCAAGTGAACCATGGCAAAGTTTCGTGTTAAGTGATACGAAAGAAAATCACCCAATTTTCCAGTTACAGATCAGTAATTACTGCGTGCTGCAGCTTAAATAACAAACATCTTAAGATACTCATACCATCTTAAAGGAGCATTTTATGTCAAAGCTTCCTCCACTTTTCTTAAACTTAGTTGTACTGTAATAAGGAGATATCAGTGGAGTGGAGCTCCGCATCTGGATATAGTTTGAGACTTTTTTTTAAATCATGTCTCCAAAGTACCCAACACGACTTATCGACCACACTTTAAACTGAGACACTTCTTGGCGTTCATTGATACAATAGTCATTTTGTGTCATTTTTCCTCCCACTTTTGTGTTCTTTTCAGTGGGAGGCTTTTATGTTGCTCCTGAACTGCTTTGTTGGAAGGTTAAATGGGGCTTCATGCTCTGTCGGAGCCGATCTGCACACTGCTCAGTTTGGTGGTCTGTGCGCACGCAAGAATTTGCTTCAGTCCCCTCCAATTAAACGATTAATTCAACTGGCACGCAGATGAAAAAGAAATGACCATGAAAGACTTTCAGCTGAGGCAAGTTTGTTTTAATCAACACTGACATTATAATTTAAGGAAAATCTATAGAAAACAGATTCTTACCAACTCAAAAACTGTCCGTGACAGAGAGGGGAAATGGAGCTTTTAACTGAGAGTGCACTATCCTGTCATTTATTTATGTTTCACTTGGGAAGCACCAATCAAGGCAGCCAGGAATCTGATATTCAATCAAAAGGGAAAGGATGCTTTAAATTTCCTTCACCTCACCATTCATTTAACATTTGATCAAGTGACATTCAATATGTATTTTAATTAACAAAGCGCTGAATAAGGCTACTAATATCTTTCAATGGTGTTCCCATATAGTTCTCAGTCAACAGGATGGACACAGGTTTGACAGAAACACACTGGATGAGTTTATGAGCGCTGTATAGGAACATGAACAGGGAGATCAGCAGTGCCCAACAGCTTTAGCTTCCAGCTCAAACATCACCAGTCACATCAAATAAAACTGCAACCTTCCTCCACATACCAACCAAAGCAACTAGTGTCCTTTATGGATAGAAAACAATAAATCTGACTGATGTTCTCATTATTGTCATCTAATGATCTGATAAATGGTAAAAGACACTCAAATTTGTTTTGTTTCAGTTTGTTTTGGTTGCAATAACAAGGCTGTAACTAAAGACCACACAAGCTGTCTTCCTGGTTTTTTTTTAGTGTTTTCTTTTTTATTTCCCTGCCACCACCACAACCTGAATATAGAAATCTGGATGGAAAAAGTGTGATACACGAGTTTGTTTGAATTTTTAAGTTGCAAATCAAATGGAAGAAGACACACAGTCACCATGAATCACACAGAATAAACAAGTCATAAACATCAACCATCTGAAAGCTGTTTTCTCCTCAAACACACAGCACTGTCACTGGAAACACTTTGTTTTCACAACTGAGGCTGCACAGGGTGTGGGAGAGGAGGGGACGATTTTTCAATTCTTCTGTCGAGAAAAAGTTAAATGCTTAAAGTAGGAACTGCCACAGTGGATATGAAGACAAGAGAAGGTGAAGTGAGAGTAAGGCGGCACGCATATGTACCATCTTATCTCCAAAAATAATGCAGCTTCTCTATGGGTTTACTTGTGATGTCGTGGGGGGTGGGGCACCCTTCAATGCAGGCGGGTGTCTCGCTGTAACCGTGCTGTGAAGATACCGTGTTGAGGAGTGAATGGATCGTCTTGAGGCTGTTGCTGCAGGATTTGAGGCTTGCTGGGGATGGAGCTCAGAGGAGGATAACTCAGACTGCAGAGCTGTGTCTGTAGAATGGGGGGAGAGGAGGCGGCCCTGCGAGGGGGCAGGACATCACTTGTTTGGGGGTTTGTAGGGTTCCAGAAGTTGCTTAGAGAACATGTTGACCTTGTCGGCACCTCGAACTTCATGGGGCAGTAGAGGTAACTTGACTATGTGGAAATCCTCGTAAAGATCTTCCATCTGTGGGCAGAAGACAAACCACCAATAAAGTTGTGTGACTTTGAACTGTAAATATTGTAAATAAACTTTCCCATTTCTCCTGATTCATACCTGGTCTAAATATTTCGACTGAATTTTATGGCGGGCTTCACACATTTTACATGGCCTGTCTGCATCAGGGAAAACGAGCTGGTTGACAATGATGTTGTGCGTGTCGATGCGGCACTTGGCCAGTTCCTGAATCAGCCGCTCTGTCTCATAAAGTGACAGAAATTCAGCAATACACACACAGATGAAGGTGGTCTGCTCCTGAAGGGTGAGAGGAAGGTGCGTCACAACACACATAGATAAAAACTATTAATATGACTTCATGAAGCTCAAATTTCCTCCAAATACTGAATTCGTTATTTACATTAAATATTTTGTCTAAACAGGTAGATGAGTTCCCATCAAAGAACAAAATCAAAAGGAACAACAAAACCTAAAGCAGTCAAGTAAAACAGACTAGCTACTAGGGCTCAACAGGGGTGGAGTTAGAACTTTAAAAGAAAATAATAAAAAGGTGAAACTGTTGTCGAAACTTCTTTTGTCCTAATGACAAAATAGTATAAAGAGGGCTTGATAAGAGGGATACATGCATGTGCAACAGGCCGCTGTGCACAGTGAGTCACTCCAAAAAAACTCTTGTATCCACACACACTATTGACACTCGAACCAGCTAAAGTTTCTTCTGTCATCAGATAAGACTTGTTACAGAGGGTGTGCATGTAGCTACCACAGCACCTCATTAGAACAGTATATGACTGAAGTGTAGTGTGAAAAGGCTTATTCATCGTGGGTGGGTGGAGACTACAACCATTAAAGCAATTACATCTTTAACTGACAATGATGTTGCATCTGGTTCATCTGTACAATAATGCCAAAATTAGAAAGTGGCTGAAGGAAAAAAAAAAATGTCCAGGGATCATTATTATTTTTAGGCTAGACAAGTGTAATTTTCTTTTATCGAGTTGTTCTAAAGGCTCTCTGAAAAGCTTTCAGTTGATCCCAAATGTAAGAGAACTAGAAAACACATTTTTATATACATAATAAAATCAGAGAGGAGCACCCTCCCTTAACCTGATTTCCACCAGACAGGGCTCTTCCCGTTAAAAGGCAGTTAATTCTACCCTCAATCATCAAATCAATAGTAAGCTATTACTATATAAATCCCAAAGTTGTATAAGAATATATAAATGTGACTTACAGGGTCTTTGAACTGCTCACTAACTGAGCGAATGACTGGCAGGGTTTCTTCAAGCTTTGAGGCCAGCTGGTCTGCGTTCATGTCACCCAGACCAAGCATATTACACATCTAGAAACAGCAAAAGAGATGGACAGTGTGAGTGAAAACAAGAGAAGAGAGAAAGAGAAAACACTGGAGAAAGAAAAAGGCCAACAAAGTGAATATATTTAATCAGAAATCATGTTTTATGTGCAGAATAATGAAAATGGTTTGAACCGATCTGCTCGTCTCAGCACCCACCTGAGAGATGAAAGGGCTAATCTGGTTCTTGATCTGCATGAGGCGGCCTAGACCTCGCTCCACAATCGTGGGAAAGTTAAGCAGTCGCAGTGTGTGACCAGTAGGGGCAGTGTCAAAGACCACCACTGAGAAGTTCATTCCCTTCACTAATCTGAGATACAGGCAAACAACAGTGGTAAGTATAACACTCACTAACTGTCCTTAAAACTTCAGACATGCTGCGAGAAAACTCAAATACAAAACTACCTCATGACCTCTGCATAGCTCATAGCCTCATCGATGCCGGGGAAGGCGCTCATCGCTTCCTGCATCATCTTCTTGCCCATGCTGAGCATATTGTCCTCCTCGAAGAACTCATCAGGCAGCTCTGCCACACCCAAGCTCGGGTCAATCTCCTGTATACACATGCCCAAATCCTAAGATCAGAACACTTCAAATAGATTGCAAATGTTTTTATGCCCTCCAGTGATTGAGTTTGTTACACAGTGGTGCTTGTGAGACTCACATGTGGAACTGGCTAGCCTCGTGACTCTGAAAAGATGGTGATCTCATGCACTAACTTGTTTTTTCCAAAAACAGAATGAACAAACCCTCTGTGCTTTTTAAACTCTGTCTAAACGTTAGTCTTTAATATGATGCAAAGATGAAAATGTGGATAAGAAAATCCTTGTACTGTGGATGCTTGCTCATTGTTGTTTCATAGACTTCATCAATGTTATTAATATTATTAATAACATGCTTCTCAGAAAAAAATATATTTGCAAACATTTGAGTTCAATTTTTAATCTCATCAAGCAGCACCTCACACTTGTAACATTTAATAGCTGTTAGGTGTACACATATACTCACCATTGCAAAGAGGTTGTCATAGCCCTTAACCTTAGTGGGTACCTTTGAGAACTTCTGGTCAAAAGCATCAGAGATGTTATGGGCAGGATCTGTGGAAATGATGAGCACACTCTCCCGAACAGCAGCCAGCTGGACAGCCAAACTACAGCTGTCAGAAGGACATGGAAAGGGGACAGGTTTGTGTTTAAAGAGCCTGTTAAGAGTATTTTGTGCCCAATGTAAGCATGTAAGAAATGCTGTGCAACTGACCAACAATGAGATCCGCAATGTTTTGAATTCTTAATCCTTCATGTGCATGCATGCCGTGTAAAGCACAAAGTAAAATTCTAATCCATTTCCACTTTGTGAACATTACCTTCCCCCAGTTACTTTGATGAAAGCAACTTTCGCATGCAATTATATTCCAACTGAAACACAGTAGATAACTTAAGGGATAGCATATGCGACAGTGGTTGATCTATGCGCAATGTTATCGTGGCTGCTCTGATGTGATGTACATATTTGTTTGACACATTAGATTTTTGTTAGTTATCTTGTTTGAAATAAGTCCGCTACAGACTAGATCCACGTTCATTTGGAATCGCATTTATTCATATTTTTTTCTTCTTGTTATGAATAAAGATATGATAATACGGGCTTGACAGCCTAACTCTGGAGTCTCCTTTAACTCTGGGTGAAGTAAAAGAACAGGTAACATTAGCAGCAGGTTATTGATGATGGCTTATACGGTGATTACTGAAGGTGTTGAGAAAGTCGTGAATCCATGTGTCAGCTGCTAACGTTAGCTGCTCACTGCGCTTCACAGCTACCAAACTGCCCGGCGAAAGGACTCCTTACTCAAATCTAAAACATAACAGTCACTTTTCTTTGATGCTAGCGCGTCTTTAGGTAGAAATTTAACACCAGTCTAATCTCGTCGTGGGAAAATTACCCACGCAATTCATTTTCGGACAATGATCAACGTCAACTTATGGTAACGGCTAATGCTAGCCAGCCGCTCAAGCCGAGTCAGTATCCGGAGGCAATTTAGCATTTTAATCAACTTACCTACATGTCGTTTTACCAACGCCACCCTTCCCACCCACAAATATCCATTTCAAAGATTTCTGCTCGATGATATTCTTCAGAGTTGGTTCTAACGGCTCCACATCGGGCGCATCTTCAAATTCGTCTTCCACCAAAGCTGCCATCTTGTATGTGTACAGTCAGCGACGTACAGCTCAGGAGTTACGCAAAGACTTATCCACAGTTGATGCATTCACTGCTCCTCGGAGTTTTGATCCACGCAAGGTTTCACACTGCCGCAGGGTTGTACGACATTTGGTAGTTTTAATATTGAAGACACTATTAATTTTTGACAGAAGAAGACAAGGAATCACATAAGCACTGACAATTATATTTTATTCATATTATATTCATGCGCATGTGTACATTAGAATAGTTTGCAAGGAAGTCATCTAGAAACAGGTTTATGTAGATTTTGAATTTAGAATGATTAGTATATATCTTCAATTAATACTGTCAAGTATGATCAATCAATCAAACACAACAGTGAGTTACCAAAAACACTTTCATTTTTAATGTTCTCTGTAAACAAAAAATGTTTGATACTGTTTGAATATGAAAGTGCAAAAATAGAGTGAAAAAGAAAAATTGGAAGAAACATGCACAATCCACGAATTTACCATAAACATGAATGTAGCACGAACTACACTAAACTCAGCGCCTTAGAAATTGCAGTTTACTGACGTAAAACAGTTACTTAAATATTTATTAAGCCAGTTTGTACTAAAAATGTTGAAAGTTTAGAGCAGAGAAAATGAAAGAGCAGGTAGCGGCATCGTCTTAGTAATTAAAAGTAGCCATGTTCGATCATTTCAACTATAACACTGAAAATCAACAAAATAATAAAAAACACAGTGTGCACAGAAAAAAAGCCGGTCTGCAGTGATAAAAAACATTCATTTACATGAACACATGCATGCAGTCACCACAGGATAAGGCACTTGTCTCCATAAACATCTTTTCCTTGTTTCACCTGTCCCCATCTGAGCACTGCCATCAGAGTTTTCACCTCTCAATTTTCTGGAGCGATCATCTCCATCTCTGACTTCAATGCAGTGCCAAGCCAGAATCTTTATGTGTGTTGTTTGAGCTCGCACGCAGTTCATCCCACTGGGAAAGGAGCAACTTTGCCCTCCATCTGGCCCTTCACAGTCAGTCTGCCGCAGCCACCGTGGCCAGAAGGTTGGGCCCAGATCGACCCACTGGTGCTGTAATTTGCATGTTGCTGAGCGCACCAGCCATCCTCTGACTGAATTGGCAGCATCTGATGGCAGAGAACTGAGGTCCAGTTCTGCAGCCTCCTTCTCTAGTTTCTGCTGATATTTTGCGTAAGCCTTTCTCAGTTCTGGAGACACACGCAGGTTAAATTTCTCTTTGAAGGTGGTAAGGGTAGGCTGACTTCCTTTGGGGGACTCAAAAGGGTGATCTACAGACATCCAAAACGGGTCAAACGAGGATCCCAGAAGACGCAGGAGGCGAGAAGGCTGGCGATGTCTGACTTTGGGCATGTAGTGGTAGTCGTCAGCATTTGTGATGAGGGTGTATGGACGGATTGGCTGTGAGAAGGATGGGAGACTGGCTCCCAGCTGAAGAAATGGTGAATCCCAGCCTGTGCCATCCTGGTCTTGAGCAACAGTCACATTTGGATGCTGATTTTGAGTTGAAATGTTGGAAATAAAGGCCAGAGATGCATCCAGGAGAAAAGATAGGAAAATCCAACAGAGACAAATGGCAAACTGCCCACACATGGTCTTCAGATCTGGACTGTAGCTCAAAGAATGAAAAATTGCTCTTTTAGCTTTTCCCTTCAGTCCTTTAGTTATGCTTTCAGTTGGTGCTAGGTGCTTCAGGGACTCTGTGTACCCAACACCAGACATCCTTGGGCTCTTAAACAACAACATACTGAATTCAGTGTCTTATCACACAAGCAGCACTCTATTGAGTATGGCACACTTGAGTTCCCAAGACTGATATTTTGGCTAACTTGCAATCTGAATATAAGACAACTATGCTGAAATTTGGTTTAATGCAAGGTGTCACGTACCAAAATTTCCACACTTCACACTTTTGCAAAGTGCCAACTTTAAATGGGTTATCAATGAAATATTCATTGGATAAAGTTGGTGTGTAAATCACTGGACTAAGGAGTAAAATATTTTAAAAAGAGACCACATGAAAAATGTTCATGGGGCAAATGCCCCATTTATTTTCATCTACACAAAATCAGCATTGTGGATCAAAGGCACATTTGGTGTAATATCAAGTATATTTTCTGCATCATACTAAACATCCAGTTTACTCCCATGTTATAATCTTACATATAAATACAGTCACATAAAATTGTATATACGCACATACAGATAACAAACAGCAGAATTAACAGAGAAATACAGCATTTATGAAACAAGCTGATTGATTAGCAGTTCTGTAGTGTCAGGTTCCATCTGTGTGTGTGTGTGTGTGTGTGTGTGTGTGTGTGTGTGTGTGTGTGTGTGTGTGTGTGTGTGTGTGTGTCCTTTAGAAAAAACCCGACCTGGCACACTATACGTGTGAATGTAACCATATTTCAGTTTGTGATACTCCTGTGTTGACCTCCATCCTGTCGTCTTGCTTATTCACACACTCAGAGTGAGAACAGATGATCATGTGTGCTATCCTGTTGCTGGCTAGATTGTGGTGGCCGTCTGGGTGTGGAAGATGGCACATTGAGAATCGTCTGGCTGCTGTAGTCTGCCGCCTTCGCCCGATCCTCCAGGAACTTATCAAACTCTGAAATGGTGACACGTATAATTTAATATTTGTGTGTGTCTGAAAATATTATCATTACTCAAAAGAAGCGACAGGACCAGACATACCTTCACTGGAAACTCCCTCGCAAACTGAAGACTGCTCTTCCGGCTTTTTCGTAGACAAAGAATAAAGATTATGTCATGCTATTATCACCCTGATCTATCTATCTATCTATTCACACACATGTGTTCTCTTACCACATCAGAAGATAACCATTTGTCAATATCATTCTGCATAGAGTTTGTCGCTGGCGGAATCTAAAAGAAATTAAATGACCCTGAGTTTTATTTATTCGTAATATTAAAACAGGGATATTACTCCAAACAAAATCCAGCTGCATCTTACTGTTGCTGTACTCCCTCCTCCTGTGACCTGCAGCCTGGTATCAAGAGCTCCAGCCAGGCCCTCTACAGTTCCTGGATCTTCATACCTAACACTGAACACACACAACCACACACAGATCAGGCATATACAGCACATAAAAACACTCAGACACTTTGTTAGGTACACCTGTTCAACTGCTCGTTATTGTAAATGTCTAATCAGCCAATCACAGAGCAGCAACTCACTGCATTTACGCGCGTAGACAAGTAGGCTGAAGTTCAAACCAAGCATCAGAACAGTGGAGAAAGGGGAGTTAAGTGACTTTAAGCAATGCATGGCTGTTGGTACCAGATGGGTTCCTCTAAGTCAGGGATGGGCAATTCCAGGCCTCGAGGGCCGGTGTCCTGCAGGTTTTAGATATCACTCTGGGTCAGCACACCTGAATCAAATGATTAGTCCATTACCAGGCTTCTGGAGAACTGCGAGACATGTTGAGGAGGTCATTTAGCCATTTGAATCAGCTGTCCTGGATCAAGGACACATCTAAAACCTGCAGGACACCTGCCCTCCAGGCCTGGAGTTGCCCACCCCTGCTCTAAGTCAAGGGTTTCAAACTCGCGGCCCAGGGGCCACTTGTGGCCCACGTCACCCCAGAGTTTTTGTCTTGCTCGTATCATTTTATTTTGTTGTATTTATCCGCGACACCTTGAAGGCTGGTCCATGAAGATATTGTGTGACATTAAACTGGTCCGTGGTGCAAAAAAGGTTGGGGACTGCTGCTCTAAATCATTTACTAGTTGTTAAATATAAATGGTGATGACAAGGTCGCTTGGATTTCTTATTGGAAAGGTCTTTGTTAAAGGCTCTGTGTTTCTAATAAAGCGTATTTGCTTACAACTGTCCAAAATTCAAAACTTAGCTTAATGTTAAGAAATGAAACACAGCTCTGATAGGAAGATTGTAATTGTCAGGGCCTTAAGGTATTGTTTTGATAAGTATAAATGTGATTCATTATCTAGAACATTAATAAATCGACTTGTTATCAGTGGCATGCAGATCCCTAACATATAAAACGCATAGATGATATCATTTATATCCATCATAAGTAAGTAACACTCACCTTTTCCTCTGGTCAGCCAGAGAGCTGCCTCTGGTTTGCGCAAACATGTCAAATTCCTCCTCTTCATCTGCAATGCAGAAGTCCTCATTTTATTTACTTTGTTATCTAATTGCTGTTAATTAAAATTGTGGTATAACTTTAGAGAAAAACAAAATTGTATTAAATTTGACCATGTTTTCAAAAACATATATTTAAAATGTTAAGCAGAAGTAGCATAGAAGTTACAGCAGTTACAGAAGAGAAGTTCCTATAACCATTGTTGTTGCCATTCATCACATGAGGTGACACCGGTCAACATGGAGCTTATGCATTTTTAAACATTCCCTTGTGACGTTCAGCCACAGCATCCTGTTTTTACCAATCATAAGACAAATGCTACGGCTGAATAATCAATTTTGCTCAAGGAGCACAATTACCCAGAGGCTTCTATAGAGCTGCTATTAAAAGATCTGCTCGGAAACTGTAAACACTAAAAAAGGTGATTCAGCACTTCCTGTATTACTTCTATTCAATATTATCTCCTTTTCTTTATGAAAGGAAAGGAGATAATGCTCTCCCAAAATTCTTTCAGCGACACACTATCCAACAGTTCCCCAAAACAATAACAATGCAGATTATTATGCAGAATATTATGTAAGTGTTCATTGTTAGGATGTTTATCATTTCATATCACAACCTGATGATATGTTATGAAACTTCACCAACAGGCTTTGTTTAACCCACAGGAAGTAAGATCTGCTTCTTATGAAGTTAACGCCTTGCCTAAGGAACACAAATTTATATACACTATTTAAAAGGAAGCTCTTTGAATTAAGATCCTAAAACTAATTGTAATCATGATCACAGGGATTTTCAGATTTGCAATATTTTAGTTTGCATTAATTATGTTCATTGCTTTCTTCTGAGCTTGGGGAAAAAACATCTGGAGTACTTTAAGTTTCATAAAGAGGTTCCACCTTTCACCTACTCCAACCCTTCACTTTTCACATCAACTCAGTGGATAGAAACATAGAGGAGCTATCTCAACAAGACAAGGCTCAGCTGTACATCTGCATCTAAAGGATAAAGGTCACTTTTTCAAAGATGCCAATGTTTACATTTGGACCAAGAAGACAGATGGTTTGAAAGAGGAGCAAAAGACGCCCTCTATGTCCACTGTGAACGAGCATGGGGTGGTTTATGACACCAACTGTCATCCACTTACAATGAAATCATGAAATCCCTTCCCAGATGGCTCAACTTCCATGCACGTCTTGTGTCAGGTGACGTCAATAGACCACATGATAGCGTAAGGCAACGTCTCACAATGGTTTCACCCGAAACCTCCGGTGATAATGACCCACGCCTTTTTTCACACCTTGGTTCATGTGATAATGATTGATAGTGGGTTAACGACCCTCCTACGGGACAACCCCAACTAGGATATCAATACCTGGGACTCTCCACCTCCACCTCAGTTTTATTACTGAAGAAGCGTCTTGGATGAGAGGTGAAACATCTTTACAGTTTTTTTAAAAAGTCCAGTTGCTTTTGTTCCAAGCTCCTGGGAATGCCATGACCTGGACGTCTAAGAAACTACACAGACAGATGTCCATTGCTGTATTTCTAGTCTTTAGATTGATAATTAATTAAATTGACTTCAGTCACAGGAAGCCTCAGTAAAACAAGGGTTATACTGGAACATCTCTCCAGCAGAAAGAGAAGTGATATATGAATAAGATCAGCAACTAGTGTGAGAACCATTTGATTTCACTTTAAACTCAATTTACTCCCTTTTCTTTAAAATTCAAACTTTGGTAACGAAGTCACATTTGTCACTGGTTGTTTTTGTAAAAACATACAGGGAAAAGTAACCAAAATGCCCTTTTTTGAATTGTAGTTTCACTATGTCAGAAGCGCCTAAATGTGTGAATGTAATCAGAGTCTTCAAGCAACTTAAAGAAGTCCAGACGCTTTTCTTTGCAAGCTCCTTTGACTAAGTATCATAGTTCCCATTTTCTAAGTGGTTGTTTTCCCAACAACTTCAAAGAAACGTGATGAGGAAAAGACAGTGTTTTTTGAACTGAACCGTAAAGAAGCTCAAAGTTACTCAAAGTTTACTGACTGTGATTGGCTGATTGCTGCTGATTGGTACTGGTGCTGGCGGCTGGTTGGCTGGTTGTTGAAATGACAGCTGGTTGTCTGACAGTGGAAGGCTCAGAACTGAGGTTGATAAGGTTTGTTGAAGAGCTCTGAAAAGTGGGTGAGAGCTTATACTCATTGCTTAAATGACAGTTTACTATTTTCAGACACACGGTGCAGCACGCGTCATGTTAAAGAAAATTAAACAAGAGGATCTTTTACCTGTTGTGTATTAGCAATCTGTGCCTTGTTCAATCTGTCAAACCTAAAAAACAATGCAGCACACTTTTGAGCACACTGTGGTTGCATCTCAACACTGCCTTACAAATAAAATCTGAAACATGCACCTCTCATAGCGAATGAAGGCGTTGTTGAGGTCATCATTGACCACGAGCAGCTCTTCAATAAATCCTTCATCCAGCAGCTGAGGGATGAGCTCCACCACCCGAGTCTGCATGCTCTTACAGACAGAGAAAAGCTGCTGCTTGGACAGAGGAGGAAAGAAAAATCTAATTATTTTGTCCCCAAATGACAGAGTGATTTTAAATAGATAATTTTCAGTCATTGGTATTATTCTGCTACATCAAAAATTACTTTCATGTTTTGTTTTCATCCTGATTTTAATCCATTGACAACAACACGAGTCATGCTCTAAACTTAGATAACACTAAAGGCAACGGTTTTACAGGCGGCATGAGACATCAAAGCAAACGTGCACTTCAGTAAAAACAAAATAATAAAGCTAAACATTAATTTAGATTCAGACTGGTGACGTTAAAGAATGGAAAACAATCACTCTAAAACCTGAAACACCTCTGAAACCTTTCAGTCAGTGTTGGTAATCTAATGTGGTCTCGTCACAACAGAAACTAAACTATGTGAAATAATATACAAAAACATTTTATGTTTGTCTTTTTTCACAAATAATGTCTTACAGTGGACAGGACTGATTGAAATGTGGATACTGTTATCTGTGACCTAAAAGTAAATGTAGAAAAGGGGCATAAAAGTGGGGCTCTCCAACACCTCCCCGGCCACTCAACACACACTTGACTGCCTCTTGGAGGAACACCCAGTTCATCATCACCATAAGCTTTTGAGTAGGCACGGTCAGGATCCTGTTTCTTGACTTTTCCAGTGCCTTTAATACCATCCGGCCCTGTATGCTTCAAGAAAAACTGAACAGGATGGAGGTGGACCCCTGCCTGGTGGCTTGGATCTCCGACTACCTCACCGACAGACCACAGTACGTCAGGCTGAAGGACATCACGTCTGACACTGTGGTCAGCAGCACAGGAGCACCACAGGGAACTGTGCTGTCCCCTCTTCTCTTCACCCTGTACACCTCTGACTTCTGCTACAACTCTGAATTATGCCATATTCAGAAGTTTGCAGACGACACAGCCATCATGGGGTGTATCTGGGATGATCAGGAAGAGGAGTACAGAAGTCTGGTGAGGAACTTTGTCGCATGGAATCACACAAACCACCTGCAACTCAACACCTCAAAGACTAAGGAACTGGTTGTGGACTTCGGGAAGTCTAGAGCAGGTCCACTGCCGGTTCAGATAGAGGGGGAGGAGGTGGAGGTGGTCAACAAGTACAAGTACCTCGGGCTGTGGGTGGACAATAAACTGGACTGGTCATGCAACACAGAGCACCTGTATAAAAAAGCCCAAAGCCGACTGTACTTCCTCAGGAGGCTGAGGTCTTTTAACATCTGCAGGAAGCTCCTGAGGATGTTTTACCAGTCGGTGGTTGCTGGAGTACTTTTCTATGCTGTGGTGTGCTGGGGGAGCAGCACAGCAAAGAAGGACTCATCCAGGCTGGAGAAACTGATCAGGAGGGCTAGCTCTGTGGTCGGCATGAAGCTGGACACTCTGGTGACAGTGGCAGAGAAAAGGACATTAAAGAAACTGATGGACATTATGAACAATGCCGGGCATCCTCTGCACACGGCCATTAACAACCAGAAGAGTCTGTTCAGTGACAGGTTGCTTCTCCCAAAGACAAGAACTAACAGACTTAAAAACTCCTTTGTCCCACACGCCATCAGACTGTTTAACTCCTCTCTGGAGGGGAGAGGGAGGGGAAACAGGAGGACAAAGGAGGGGGGAACAACTAAGCTGTAGTGCCTCTTCACCTCACTGTGCAATACCTTTTGTGCAATACTTTTTGTAAATAGTCAACGGTGCAATAGACTCAATACTTGAAATGTGCAATTCACTTGTATTTTTATTTTTATTCCTATTTATTCTATTTATCCCCTTCGTATATTTTATTTATATTGTCTCTGTATTTATATATATGTGTGTGTGTATAACTCTTTAACTTCTGTCGGTGCTGTGCTTTTTTGGAAATCGAATTTCCCAGAGGAACCCACCCGAGGGATTAATAAAGTTCTATCTAATCTAATCTCTCTAGTGCAACTGCCTTTCAGCAATTAGCAATATCACCAGAGTCTATAATGCGGGGGTCATGGTGCCCAGGTCCATGCCTTTGTCCCCCACACATTTCAAAATGCATCCAACCTCAAAGCCAATCTCTGTGGGCCCATTTGAGCTGTGAATGGCTGGGCCCCACGGCTTAAGGCTAGGCCACTGGACACTCAGCAGTAAGCTTCCCATCCAATTTGGCTCAAGGAGTGGCCAAAGTGATAGCTCAGTAGGTAGAGTGGTGGCCCCATGATCGGAAGGTCGGGGGTTTGGATTCCCCGAGGTACCCCCGAGCAAGGTACTGTCCCTACACACTGCTCCCCGAGTGCTAGATTGGTGGCTGCCCACTGCTTCACTGAGTGAATGGGTTAAACACAGAGAGGAATTTCCCCACAGGAATCAATAAAGCATACATCATTACAACGTTAAAGTGGTGGAGCTCAGAAGTTATGCTCCTAGGATCACAGTAGCAGAGAAACCCCTCAACCACATTAAGGTGACAATTCTTTGTGTCAAAAAGGAATTGTGTGGTTCAGCATATGATAAGGCTGCTTCCTGAACACTCTCCTTTAGAGGCTTTTCAGTCTCACCCAGGTAGTGCAGACTGAGAACTTATTCCCAGCAGGGATTAGAAAATGTTCCTAAGGAATAGGATATTTTGCAATTTCCTTCTTAGCTTTTTGACACTGCAATTCGACTTTGGATAAGTGGCTGAAAATAAATGGATGGATGAAATACCACAAATGTACAACAATAGAACATTGTAAGGAAACTATATGGTGCATTGATTTTAGAACACAATTTAGGTCCTTAAACTGGCAACAGCAAATACACTATATTCACAGTCCACAGCTCCTAAAGGCACTTCTGACACACACACACACACACACACACACACACACACACACACACACACACACACACACACACACACACACACACACACACACACACACACACACACACACAGACCTGTAGCAGCTGTGTATCATCTGGCTGGCTTTGTCCAGGGAGTAGCTCATTTAGCATTTCAGACATCACTTTGAGATTTCCTCTCACCAAATCGAGCTCACTTCGCAGCTTCTGCTCCTAGATTAGAGAAAAATACAAAAAGCAGTCAAACACTGCTAGAAAGGCCACAGTGATGCATTAATGTTACATGAAAATAAGATAAGCCATTTTCAGATACAGAAACAGTCTATATACAATGAGAGGTATTTTTGGTCAGTGGAACCTGTTCTGCAGTAAGTGAGACTGGTCCTTCACTGGGCTGAAATGAAGGTGATGTATTCTGACTGGAAATACTTGAAGCAGCTTCCAGTTGTGACTCATTTGTAGGAGCAGTGACAGGGGGCATCTCAGCGGTTCCATTTTCTGGGGTGCTCTGCAAGATTTGTCAGAGAGGTACGGTACAATAACTATCCAAACATTCAAGTGGTCTTTTGTTTTTTCACTGGAAGATAGTCTCACCCTATTTGGTGTGTGGATGGGGGACAGAGCATCCAGGTCTGTCATGGGGAACTCCAGACCTCGTCTTCTTAGGTCATCGTATACATGTACCACCCCCACCAGGGAGGAAGAGCTTCGAAATGCATCAGCCCATGACTGAAGATGAAAGAGAGCATGTAACAGATTGTAAAGAGATGACTGACCCCTAAATCTGCATCCAGTGGCACATAGAACGACACATAAAAGGCAACATGCAGAGAACAGAAGTGTACTGTCCTAGAGCATTTCTAAGCCTGAGACTATGTTAATGTTAGCGGTCTTTGTTTATGATTACCCACAAGAACTCTGACCATGTAGCAGAGGAATGTACATATCAATGTAGACACCTGGATTGTGAGCATTAAAAATAACACTGTTACACATTTCCATAGACATAACAGAGTCTGTGAGACTGATTCCAGCCTCACAATGTAAATTAAAAAAGCGATTCTGTTAGGTTGTCTAATTTGAATTGACTAATAAATTAAACAGTGGCAATTGATTTTTTTTTATACAAATCATCTTAAGCTAAAGCTCTAGTGCCAGGATGTCAAACTCATTTTACATGGAGGACCACATACAGCCTATTTTGATCTTGAGTAATATCCTCTGTAATATCTTTATAATTGAGCGATTTGTATATAATAGTGCTATTCCTTAAATTTTTAAACTTTGCAATATATTGTATTATTTAATTAGTTCAGTCTGTTGGGATTATTAAAATATCCTGATTCTGATTAAATACTTTGGTGTAGTATAAGTGGTTGTGGGGGTGTTGGGGTTGTAAAGCTTCAAAAAAAGTCAAAAAAATTGATGCCCTCCTTTAAATTTTCCAAAGCCATCCAGCAGGCCGGATTTGAGTCTTTGCTGGGCCGATTCTGCCCCTCAGGCTGTAGGGTTTGACACCACTGCACTTGTGCACAAACACTCGGTCATGTACATACCTGTATGAGGCTGAGGACCCTGTCATGGAGGATAGTGGGTGGGTTATTTTTGGGCAGAATAGAACGAACCAAAACCCCCTCAACAAACTCCTGTGAGGCAACCAAAACGTGGAAACGATGGCCACAGTTCTTCACACACGTCTCCAGAACCTATATGAGAGTGAGAAAAAATCAACACAACACGTAACATATAAAAAAAAAAAAGTGATTTTAGCTGCACCAAAATGAAAATCTATCTCTCTCTAGCATGACGTCAATGGGTTAACTAAGACCCGAGTTAACTGAGCTACTTGCACAAGTAAACACAGAAATCATCTCCTCTTGGATAACAGCCAACCAGGACAAAGATCATTTTGACCTGCAAAATATTCCTCTCACATCTGACAGGCCATGACAGAACAAATAACACAAAAAGAAAAACATACAATCTTTGACAGACAATTACTCACAGTGAGAGCAAACATAATCTCTCTGAAGTTCTTGTTTCCTACTATTCTCTTCTTAATGGCTTTAACTGCATCTCTCGGCCTGGGGAAAAGCATCACATGATGTTTGTTTACTTATCCATACTAAAGTTTAAAAATTTAAATATGCAACATAAGTCATTAACAAAAGACTGTAGATTATTAAATTTAAAATGGGTTTTCTCTGGCAAAACTATATATAACAACTTATTTTGTAATGGAGAATTTAGATATTTTCTTTTGCTGCTTTAACCTGTTTTTTCAACATGAGTGCAAAGAAAATGCACATGCTAGTGTTTACTTCTCCACAGTTTATCTAGTGGACATAACTATATATATAGTTATTTATAGTGGACAAATAACTAAATATATGAAATAAGTACATGTTTGAAAATTATTTGCATATTTATGCATAATTTCACAGTTTCATGGTCATATCTGTTAGCTAATTTTTTAATCTGTAAATTGTAAATCTTCAGTTCAGTCGCACTTATATTAATTGAAGTGTGTACTTCCATTGGCATGGTGAAAATTGATTTTTTTTCCTACTATCTGCTACCACAAGTATTTATGCAGTGACAAAAACCTTTAACACTGACAACATAAAATGTTAAAATCTTTCCTCCTTTAAAATCTCACAAAAGCTTTAAAACATGTTTTGGGTGTGCCCCGCCTCATGCCACATGGCAGCTGGGATGAGCTCAACAATACCCCATTAGCCTTTTACAGCTGAGGGGTAAAAACTAGCAAAACAAAAAATATAACTGTCTTAACTGGGACAGGTAACCTACACTTTTAACCCTATTAATCTGTTCTGTCTCTTCTGAATTAACTACTTTCAATTCCGTTTCATTAATTTTATTTCTATGGCCCAGTCTTCTTAAGGTGTTTGATATTGGAAGGTAATGAGCCTATAATACAACAATTAAACTATCCACCGTGAGTACCTCATGACAGTGGGGAGGAAAAAGTCCCTTACAACAGGAAACCTTCTGAAAAACATGTGTCAAGAGAGGCTTTCTCAGCAGAAAACATGCGTAATTAACTAGAAGACAGTGTTAGACGTAAGTAGGTCAATGGTGACAACCAGCACTGAAAGTAGCAACAAACCCATAAAGGAAGTGACACAGTGATGCAAAAGCAAAACATGGAAACATGCTTACATAACTTGCCTTAGCTATTTATCTCTTAAAGTTATTAAAAAACAAATTTAAACTTTTTATTAGTTTGTGTCATTTATTATTACTAATACTATTATAAACAAAGCTAAAATGTTATATAGTGAGCATGTGTAATAACAAGTTTGACTTCGATGTGACTTGTGCAGAGAAAACAAGAAATAAGGAATTAATAGAACTGTTGTCTCTTCCTGCATGTGTGCTTCACTGACAGACCAAAAATACCCCAACACAACAAATAACATCATCCCTACCCTTCGTCTGTCTCATTGATGATGTCACAGATCTCCATGTTGAGCCCCCAGTCTTCCGATTGTAGTGATCCATTGGTCGCTTGCTCTGTCAAAAGTAAGGGAATGAGATCAAACTACATTTAATATGATAATACTGAAATTGGAATATTTGGAAAATCACAGTAAACAGAAGACTTCCCCCTTCTTTCATGACATCGACATAACACAACACATTTAAGGGTTCAATATTTCTGTTTCACAGACCAGACTTGAAGGTCTACTTATCATAATGCAAAAGACAAAAATGTGAACCAATGGTCTATATTTATAAAAGAAAGGTCACCATGTGATCATTTTATGCTCTGCTTTCACGAGGAGGGTTTAAAAAAATGATCAGTTACAATGGGAAACAGTTTACACATTTGCATACCGTAGTGTTCATTATGCTAGGAATTAAATAGCAACAGCACAGATTAAACCAGGGTTAACTGATTTTTTATGTTTTGGGAAACATACAGTAAAATCGATATCGTTTAAGCAGACTGATACCTTATTAACACACTTATTAACACTTCATAAATACACATGCTAAATATACCTCTGTGTCTACCAGGTCATTACCAAGTGTGTGTCTGTCTGCTGTTTAGTGCTGACTAGGTTGAGTTGGTTTTGGAGCTTTTAGTAGAAAAAAAGGCAAAAAGGTGAAGATGTGACAGATAAAATCCTACATGAGACACTATGTGCATGCCACAGAGACATCCCATTCACTGTTCACATAAAATTACTGATTAGTACCATTCATTAAGGACAGTAATAGTTACAGAATGAATAAAATATGGAACTTCATGAGAACACTAAAAAAAGCACAGCTAAAAGCTGCACAGAGATATGAGAACTTTTTGTCTGTTTTAAAAATAACCCCTGACAGCTTATTTAGTTATGCTTCTCTAACTCTTTGCCTTCTCAAGCCGTTAACGAAGACAACACTGGTGAGAACCTCAAAATATGTAACTGCTTTCAGATAAAAATCCTCAGTGTAATGTTGCCTGACTAGACTTCATTAATGTAGTTGAGCTACACATGATTCTTAAAAGTCAGACATGCATGACAGTCAGTTTTACAACACGGGCAGGAGTCTTGCCAAAATACGTATCCGCCCATCCAGCTACCCATTATAAGATAGCTAAACGTCAGGGTTTATAATTCAAATAAATTCATTTAACTCTAAGGTAAACAGCTGCCGCATGCATATTAAAGCTGGTTAACCACAATACACAAAAGTAGCCTGAAAAAAGACATTACATCCACTGACAACATCCTCATCAGTGGATGTAATGATGCAAACACGAGAGAGCTGTGCGTTTGTTTGTGTGTTGACTAAGCAGGTGCAGCATTAAACATGAAAAGTGAAGAATAGTTCTTACAAAGCAATACAATGTCTGACAGACCGACCACTTTAAATTCCAGGGTAAGATAAAAAAAAAATGTTGTGTTTTCTTTAAAGTAATTTTTCCTATAAATTGACAGAAAATTTTAAATATGGGTCATATTCTTTTACCAAAAGGTCCCACCCTTTTTTAACCCAACAAAAAACTTAAAATATAATAACACTTTCTTGATAAACGTTTCAGTAACTCATTATTTGTAGCATTGAGCTGATTAGAAAGGTTTCCCCTAAAATCCTGCATCCTCCAAACTATTTTGCAATCAAAGCCTGCTTTTTTTCCCCACTCCACCCTACACGGGCTCTTCATAAGTCTCTAAATCTCCTTCATTCCTTTCCAAAACTCCCCACACTCCCCGATCCCATTTACTCCATTTCCCTCCTCACCCCTTCCCTCCCACTCTCTTTCCCCAGCTCCCTTCCACTTCATGTGACTGTCAGCTGATTCTGCTCTCATTTGCCTCAGAAGTAGCTGACATTTATATGTGAGAAAGTGAGTGGAGGAGATAAGAGGAAGGAAGGCATGAGATGGGTGTGTGACATTTTCTTAATACCGATGACTGTCCTGATGTTACACATCTTTGCAGGCATCTGCACTTGCAGTGGATTGTGGGAGCTTTTAGTGGCTGGATAAAGAGAACTATCCCAGTGCCATTACGAGCAAATGGCAGATGCTTCATAAGATGTGTGACGGCACACACTTGTTGACACTTAGGCATAGTGTGAAACTGTAACACATCAGTGATTAAGGAAGTGAGAAGGAACGCCAAGCGGCTTCCGGATTCGCCAAGTGAATTGCCACTCAATTTATATCGACCAATCACGTGGAAGAATCAAGGGAATTAATCCCGCCTCTCCTGCGTCATTGACTGTAAAAACTATCTTATTTTTCCTGGCAAATTTGGAGTTGATTAATAAATAGAATAAAATGCGAAAACCGGAAGTAAACAGGTTTGTCGCCACTGTCACGTGTTAGCGGAGTTTTTAAAAGCAAAACGGAAAATATACAAATGGAAGCAAACTGAACCGACTTGAACACCACTCTGAGCGGTTTTAAAAAGCAGCTGCTTACCGATTCTCTGTCCGACCGGCGTTGAAAATGGGTTTCCTATGAGAAACTCCATTTTCTCCCCGAGTGAAAACATCCTCGAAAATTACAGGCGTCCGCTGCCGAAGTGAATACGTTTGCTTGTTGTGTTAGCTTTTGCTTTAAGTGTCAGCCGCTGGCTCTGAGGCTCACTCGCTCGTGGGGTCACGTGAAAACGCACGCAGCCAGGAAACAGCATCAGCGTACAGACCGACGGCTGAAGCTTCTTCACACCTCAAACACTTTCCTAAGTGAGGAAAAAGTGTAGACTTTAATCATTTAAGTAGAAGTTCGGATATCCGTGTATGTATATATATATATATATATATATATATATATATATATATATATATATATATATATATATATATATATATATATATATATATATAATCATTTCTTTTTTTGAGCTCCAGCAGATTTTCTTTGTGTACTGGCTGTGGTCAGCTGACATGTGCTGGTGCTGCTCTGAGGTTTCAGGCTCTTTGTGGACTTACACAGCTGATTTCAACAAAATGTAACCCAATATTTCACAAGCTGTCTTGGCTAATTTCCATTCCCTTTGCTGAAAGCGTACTGTTTATTCTGTCTTTATGTTAGACAATATAAAGTTGGTAGAAGAATGAATCTAAGCATAATATTGTCAACTTAAATTCAAAATTATTTCTGCTACAACTGATGTAAACCAACATTAACCATTCACAGTTACTTACTGCATATTTACCACAGTACAGCAAACTAATCTATGGGGAACAGAGCTTTCAGTCGCTCTGCTCCTCGGCTCTGGAACTCTCTTCCTCCTGCACTAAGAAATATTGACTCCCTCTCCGTATTTAAGACACAGCTCAAAACACATCTGTTTAAACTGGCTTATTCGCTTTAATGCTGATTTTATCTGTTGTCACGCTCTGTTTTGTAATTTTAACTTATTTTATGTATTTTATGACTATTGTTCCTATTATTAAAAGTTTTTTTTTTTGGAAGGTGACCTTGGGTTTCTGAAAGGCGCCCTCAAATAAAATGTATTATTATTATTATTATTAATCTGTTTATTCTGAACTAAACTGCAGAGTACTTTCATTCAACCTTTAAATACTTAAGTTAGTATACCTTAGTCACTAACAGTTTGTTTAACAATGTGAACAAAAATAACAGATATGATATATATCTAATATAACATACACACCCAATACCTGATTAATAATTAAGAAATTACATGTAAGCTTTAAATTTCCAGTTTATCAAATGCCAATGGGCAGACATTACCTTTAACTATAACTGCTTTTCTTCCTCTCCGACCCTGTCTTTCTTATATCTTTCCCCTTCTCTGAGTGACCTTATCTCTCATTCTGGGAAATACAACAGCTGTACATTTAGAAAGCAGACACAGTGTGTGACAAACTCCATAAAAAGTTTGTGTGATATTTGCTGATGTTTGTTGAGCCGTAGAAAACACAGACATTTGTGTTAAAATGTAGGAAGTAAAAGTAATAACCATCCATCCATCCATCCATCCATCCTCATCCGCTTTGTCCGCGGCCGGGTCGCGGGGGGAGCAGCCTAAGCAAAGAGGCCCAGACCTCCCTCTCCCCAGCCACCTCCTCCAGCTTATCCGGGGGAATACCAAGGCGTTCCCAGGCCAGCCGAGAGATATAATCTCTCCAGCGTGTCCTGGGTCTGCCCCGGGGCCTCCTCCCGGTGGGACATGCCTGGAACACCTCACCCAGGAGGCGCCCAGGGGCATCCTTGTCAGATGCCCGAACCACCTCAGCTGGCTCCTTTCGATGTGGAGCAGCAGCTGCTCTACTCTGAGCCCCTCCCGGATGGCCGAACTTCTCACCCTATCTCTAAGGGAGAGGCCAGCCACCCTTCGGAGGAAGCTCATTTCTGCCGCTTGTATCCGCGATCTCGTTCTTTCGGTCACTACCCACAGCTCGTGGCCATAGGTGAGGGTAGGGACGTAGATCGACCGGTAAATTGAGAGCTTCGCTTTTACACTCAGCTCCCTCTTCACCACGACAGACCGGTGCAGCGTCCGCATTACTGCAGCTGCAGCCCCAATCCGTCTGTCGATCTCCGGCTCCCTTCTCCCATCACTCGCGAACAAGACCCCAAGATACTTGAACTCCTCCACTTGGGGCAGGAACTCATCCCCGACCCGGAGTGGGCACTCCACCCTTTTCCGGCTGAGAACCATGGCCTCAGATTTGGAGGTGCTGATCCTCATTCCCGCTGCTTCACACTCGGCTGCGAACCGTTCCAGTGCGAGCTGGAGGCCCTCACCCGATGAAGCCAACAGAACCACATCATCTGCAAAAATCAGAGATGAGATTCTGAGGCCACCAAAGCGAAAGCCCTCCGCCACTTGGCTGCGCCTAGAAATCCTGTCCATAAAAATTATGAACAGAACCGGAGACAAAGGGCAGCCCTGGCGGAGCCCATCACCCACCGGGAACGAGTCCGACTTATTGCCGGCAATGCGAACCAAGCTCTTGCAACGGTTGTATAGGGATCGAATGGCCCGTAGCAATGGGCCAGACACCCCACATTCCCGCAACACCTCCCACAGGACACCCCGAGGGACACGGTCGAATGCCTTCTCCAAGTCCACAAAACACATGTAGACTGGTTGGGCAAACTCCCATGCACCCTCAAGTATCCTGGAGAGGATAAAGAGCTGGTCCAGTGTTCCGCGACCAGGACGAAAACCGCATTGTTCCTCCTGTATCCGAGGTTCGACTAACGGACGAACTCTCCTTTCCAGCACCCTGGCATAGACTTTCCCAGGGAGGCTGAGGAGTGTGATCCCCCTGTAGTTGGAACACACCCTCCGGTCCCCTTTCTTAAAGATGGGGACCACCACCCCGGTCTGCCAGTCCACAGGTACTGCCCCTGATCTCCACGCAACATTGCAGAGGCGTGTCAACCAGGACAGCCCTACAACGTCCAGAGCCTTCAGGAACTCGGGGCGGACCTCATCAACACCAGGGGCTCTGCCACCAAGGAGTTGTTTAACTGCCTCAGTGACCTCGCCCCCGGAAATTGGCGGGTCATTCCCCTCATCCCCAGACTCTGCTTCCTCCTCGGAAGACGTGTCAGTGGGATTAAGGAGGTCCTCGAAGTATTCCTTCCACCGCCTGACAATTTTCTCAGTCGACGTCAGCAGCGCTCCGCTTTCTGACAAGTAATAACTTGTCAGAAAAATAAATACTCAAGTAAAGTCAGATACCTGTAAAAGTACAGTAACAAAGTATTTAATTGTAATTTTTCTGAGCAAACATGTCTTGAGAAATGTCAAAGGAGAATGTTCAGGCTTCTTTGAGATGATAGGATGGCAAGCATGGCTCCATCCTGCCTTGGTGGTTTAATGATGTAGGCAATAGTTTCTTGGCCCCTAATACCAACAGAGCAGTGTTTAAACACAGTGTTTAAGCACTACCTACAACCTATTTAATGTTTAAGCCACATCTAATACAGCTTGCCCTCAAAAGAGTTCAATTTAGCCCACAGGATGGGTTTGCACATTGCAAAAGTTGCAAAGAAGCCACATGTGCATTTTACGCTTTCACTGTATTTTTCCATAGAGAGCTTTGTGTTGCAGGTGCAATTTAATCCAAGCCCTATGTCTGACTCGTCAGTTTTACAGCTTTCTCATTAATAAACATCACAGCCATGGCCAGTTATCCTACACCAACGTCCAATGAACTTGCTGACAGGTTTCTCTGATTTAATACAGTAATGTGTCTTTGTAATTAAATTGGCTGAATGTGGAAAAACTGAGAAGATTCAACCTGCACTTGTTTTCTCAAACCTCAGACTGACCTTAATTATTTATTTTAAATAGAATGTTAATTGAAGGTGAATATCTTAAGCACATAGTAAAACTTATTTACACCACACAATAATTTAAAGGGGGGGTTGGGGTTGAGGGGGAAACTGGTTTGTGCTATTTAAGCTACCTTGACATTCAGATCTTTGCACTGTCTGTATACAGAAACTTTTTGTCCTATATGCTTAAAAATCAAGTCACTAGTAGACATAGACTAAAGACTATATTTCTAAGTGTCATAATCTTATAATATTAATAATTTGGTTGCTTCCATCTTTTCTCAACTTTATTGCCATGTTTGTGTCTACACACTCACTAAATTCCTTGCATGCATGAACACACCAGGCCAGTAAAGACAGCGGGAAAAAAAGATCCACTAGTTCCGCCATTTATTCTATAAACCATTCGCTTAAGTTTTCTTGACTTGGAAAAAAAAAACACGTCAGGATTAGCTCTCTGTGGTCCAAAACAGGACCAAGATGCAAATTCTTTTTTAACTGTAATCCCCATCTACATGCAGTGGATATGTGCGTAACCTCTAACATACAGTGAGAAAAGCCTGGTTTGACCACTTCTCCAAAACTGCAAATGGCCCTAATCTAATGAATCTCTCACCATGAACAGGTAATACAGGTAAAACAGGAAATACAACTTTATTAAATTCATTCACTTATTTTTATGACTGTCAGTCTTGCAAACGTTGAGTTTTCAGATGTTTTGAGACTGTGTAGAACTTTGATTCAAAATCATCACCTCATCTTCATACAGTCGTTAATGCCAACTGCACCATCTGGCATTGTCAGTGTGGCTTGCATTAAAATGAAATGGGTGGGAAAAAATGAAAATGAATTGTTGGCACGGTGGTTAGCACTGTTGGCTCACAGCAAGAAGTTTCTGAGTTCAATTCTACCATCAGGCCAGGGTCTTCCTGTATGGATTTTGCATGTTTGCGCGGGTTCTCCCTGGGTACTCTGGCTTCCTCCCAGAGACATGCAGTTAGTGGGAATAGGTTAACTGGAAATTTTAAATTGTCCATAGGTGCGAATGGTTGTCCTCTTCTAAGTGTCAGCCCTGCAACAGACTGGTGACCTGTCCAGGGTGTACCCTGCCTCTCGCTCTAAGATACCTTGCATAGGCAGTAATTCATTAGTTTAAACTGAATTTTACAATATTTTACTCTAAATTGTGGTGGAGTATAAAACAAGGAATAAAAGAAATTATTCTAAAAAAGTACAAGTTCTTTATATATACTGTTACAATGGTGGATATTCATTTCACATTTTAAGTTTCAATTAATGAGGTTACTGTCTGTATAATCCCTCTGAGCAAAGGGCTCAGACTCCAGGCTGCTCTGAATGTCCCGTGTCAGCAAAAGAATCATGCTGTTGGATCTTAATGATGTTAGTGAGGGCATAAATAATTAATCTCAGACTGTGAGCACAGTAGCCACACCCACCTGCTGTTCAAAACTTTCTAAGGTTGGTTAGACGCAGCCAAGCAGAAGAAAGTTGCCTTAAGGGAAGATTTGACCTATTTTTACATTTGCAGTCAAAATACCCTATATGACACCTGCTGAACTTTGAAGGATATTGTGGGAATCTCAAAGCAGTGAAACAGTAAAGTGGGAGTATGTAGTGCACATTAAGAACAGAGGTCTACAGAGGTGAAAAGGTGCCTTGCTAGAGGGGGCGTTTACATAGATCTGTAATAGGGAGACATGGTGTTGCAGTGGTTAGTAGTCTCACCTCAGAGCAAGAAGATTCTGCCATGAATTAACAAATTTGTTTACTAGAACATTTTTGTGTTTGGTTAATTAATGTTGACTTAATATTGATAATTATAGATGGCATTTTCTTTTGATACAGCAGTGATCACAGTGCTTAATGGTTGTAATATTTATAAATATTTATAAATTACATACTAACTTTATTTAAATATATTTAAATGAGTATGGCTGTTAAATTGAACGGAATTACCTAGAATTGAAGGCTGCTTTCACAACCTTTTTGTTTTGTTTTGTTTTTTTGTAACTAGTCTTTTCTGGCAACGTTTGCAATCACAGTTATGATCTGTGGTAAATAAGTTTTCTTTTCCAAGGCAAGTAAAGACAAAAGTTCAGACTTTTTCTCAGAATTCTGAAAAACAATGATTGTGCATACAAAGAGGAGGTACTGAGGCACACAGAAACGCTCTGCAGAGAGTCATAAAAGCTCACAAAACATCACAATCCAACAGCTACCTACCCTGGAAGACATCCTTACCTCTCATTACCTGGACAGTTACCTGGAAAGTTTATCTCATCCCACCCATTATCTGTTTGAATCGTTAACCTCAAGAAAACATCACAATCTGTTAAAACAAGCAGCACACAATTAATCTGTGAGATTGTCACACGATTTTGTAACATTTTCAAACAAGATCTAGAGCGTGATTAAAGTGGTGGGTGGGTTCTTTTACATTGTGAATAAAGCCAGTTGAGTCTAATAATAGATTATATGACCTGATGAGCTTTAGTAGTTACATGGATGTTAAAATCACACACAATGATTATTTTATCTGAGCTGAGCACTAAACCAGATTCAAAAGTCTGAGTAAGGCCCCGGTGGGCAATAGATAACAACAAATAAAACTGATTTTTGAGTTTTCCAGCTAGTGTGACCAAGGCTAAACCTCAGGTTTTCAAATGAATTAAAACTCTTTGTCTATGGTTGATTAACAATCCGAGTAACCAGGTTTCTGTTACAACATGGTGATTATGTTAATTTAAATGACTTAAAATTAGCCAAATTACTTATTTTAAATACTTTACATACAATAAATAAGTAAATATGCAAAAGCTGCATGTCAGACTCACACATGATACGTTTATCTGTCTAAATAAAAGCTTATTTTTCTCAAAATACTACTTAAACTGTAACGATGCAACTCTGTATGACGTAATGCATGTTTTGTATTTCTGTGTTATCACCACAAGGTGGAGGCATTGAATCTATGCGCACCACCCGAGCCACTGTTTGTCAAGTATGATTTGTGTTGGTCTGGACGAGGAAGCTGGCAGTTATTGTTTATGCAACACAACACACATCCTTATTAACAAATACATTTATTCTGACATTTACTTTCGGTCTTACTGCTTTCACACCGCGTATCCAGTCCAGGCAGAACACGTTTGATCGATTCTGTATCTTGAACAAAAGCCTAACAAAAGCCTGTGAGAATCAGTGACCTTTGAGCTCTTTGATTCTCCACAGCCTACCCCTGGGCGCTCTTGCATGACCCTCGTAGCAAAACATAAACCGAAAGAGATTTCTTTGTGTTGTTGTAGTAGTTGCTCATTCTCATGCACAGAAGCAAAACCAGTCACAAAACTCCAAACATTTTTAAACAAAAGTTGATAAAGTGTTACCTCTTCGACATTATCTCAGGAGGCGGAGTGCTTTTTGCATACCCCCACCCCCTAAGGGTTTACTAGATCAATGAGTCAGATTACAGTCCCAGTTGGTTTCTGGGACATGATAGGCGGAAAACCAACTTGTTATCGCTGTACGTCAGGCTTCGACTTGCAGCAGCTTAAACCCCGACACCATTGTTCACACAACTTTAGGCCTCTGTGACATCCGTGTTTCCTGAGCAAGCGGCTCATGCAACAGCTGAGCAGGAAATTCTGGCGAGGGAAACTTTACCAATTAACACAGTCATTCATGTTTAGAAAGGCTTTTTGGATTCATTTAAAAAAATGGGGATGGGGGGGGTCTCCTTTCCTAGATCTTTCCAGTAAGCTCTCAATGTATCACGTTATGTTTTTCTTCCCGGGAGAAACTTGGAAAAAACCTCACACATAAACACGTTTTAATCCCAAATAAATGACATAACCATAGGCAGTTTCAGGAGGTTAAGTCTTGGACATGCATGCATGTATACATGAATGCACTTGTGTGTGGATCTGTGTGTAGTTGTGCCGCTTGTAAATTGATCCCTCCTGCTCTTGCTGGTTCGTTGTGCAGAGAAGGGGCGAGGAGGAGGAGGAGGAAGAAAAGGAGGAGGAGGGAGCTGAAACAGGAAGGAAAGCAGGCGGAGAGGGACGGGAGGGAGGCTGTGAATGCTAACAAGCCCCGTCGTAACCGTATAGCTGTGTAGGTAGGGTTTGATAACACATCTTGCAATGGAGAGGAACGACGACCACTATTAAAACTCCTACTATGCGCCAGCGCAGAGTCCGCCTTGCGCGCGTGCAGCAGCCTCACCGTCGTCGGCACGTTTGATCAGAAAAACCGTCTTTTTTCCTCTGAGTGAAATGTATCGCGACTGCTCGGGATTCACATTCTGACAATGGAGATTGAAAATATCGTGGCCAACACGGTTCTCCTGAAGGCACGGGAAGGTAAGTTCAGCTTAATGGCTTCAAGAATGAATCGTCTTTTCTCCCCCTCTTCGGCGACTTGGCCGTAGCTTTCCGCCTGTCCTTCTCGGGATTTATGCCTTCTCTGTCTCGCATCCCTGCGCAGTGCTTTGTCTCCGGGCAGAACCCAAACATGTTCTGCCGAAATCTGCTGCTCGCACAAGAACTGCACGCAGATTCACCGGGGCACCTTAACGTAAGGCCCCGAAGGCTGGAGATGAACAAGGCAGGGAGTGTTTGCAGCATCGTGCTTAGATGGCTGCGTTAAATGAAGGCTGTCGAGCGAATTTTTTCACACAGGCGGCAGTGGTTTGGTGGATATTTACGATGACATAACAGACATTTAATGATATCCACGTTATTGACTGTGGAGCGAAATTCGGCTGCGCAGCGGGGCTCTTTGCGCCGGTGCCTTCTTACCTGTCATTGTAGGTTTCGGTGTGTTTAAAGCCTAATTAGGCAGGTAAAGTCAGCGTGTGGTGTTTTGACGCAGAAGTATGCGGCTGCATTGGCTGTTGATTAGACGGGAAGGGGGTTATGTGATAGTGAGGGGCTTCTGGAGACTAGAAGGTAGCCCCGGCGGCCCAGGCTCCACAGCCTCGATCGTGCACACTGCTCAGTGGGCCGGGGATCCCACAGAGGCAGCTCACCTGGAGGTGGAAAAGAGGCGAGTATCCATCTGTTTTCCATGAGATGGCAGAGCAGCGAGGCCACTTTTGTAGCCAGTGAGTGGGCGCTGGGTGGGTGTGCAACACTGTATCAGCAGCCTGAGGAGGGGCGGGGGGAGAGAAGAAGTGTAATTACTGCTCAACGATTTCCACTCGTGTTTTTTCTCTCTTTCTTCCCCTTCCAAACAAAATCGAGCAGGAGGCTTTGTGATTTCAGATGATATTATGCAAGCTGATGCATTTTTCTCGAAAGCAAATTCACTCACAAGCCCGAAAGGCTGGAGTGGGGGTCGCGCCTCGGTGTGCAGAGGCCTTCCCTGCTTATGGTTTACATTATATTCAGAATGCGTTTCAGTTGGAGACTGAACGCCAACACTGCCGTGAAATGGATTGTTCACGGCAGCTGTGAATCCATTTCATAGCAGCAGTTGCTCCGTACGAGACAAAGCACCAGGCTCTCCTTTCGCTGCCTTTAAATGGTGCTCGGCAAAGGCTTCCCACGAATGTCCCGATATTACTGCACAAGAGTCGGATCTACAGGCTCAATACCTGCCGGAGTTCACCTTCTCTTATCACCCCCCTCGGAGGCCCTCGGAGCACAAAGATAGTGGGAAGAGCACATCTGTCAACAATTTCACAATGTTATACATAATTAAAGCACTGGAAACGGAAAGATTTATTGATTAACCGGATAGTCATTTAACAGGCAGTTGATCACATCAGTTTATTGAGCGAAAATACAAAGCTCTAGCTTATTACACCTTTACACTGTTTTTATTTGGTTGGAAAGGGTGGAAAGTGAAATCACCAGCACCACAAGCATCCTCCTTATAGTTAGAGTTGCGTTTTTATATTTCTCCCTGCTATGCTATTCACCATTCATTGTCTTAATTATCATTAAGCCTAAAACGGCCAACAGCCCCTCAGTTTATGTCTGGAAGGTTCACTGGAGACTAGTTGGATGTTAAATCATCTTTCCATAGGTGGGTGTTCTCAGCTGGCAAAGTCTTTCACAATGGCAGAGTAACTAGTTGCAGAGCGAACAGCACCTTTAAAAGCACACAAATCCAGACAGAAAGCAGCTTCTATGCATCACATTTCAGTGGCCTTCTATCCAAGAGTCTCTCTTTGGTTACCTTCATGCCATACTGTACATAACAGCGTTTGCGTGACCCTGCTGATGTGTCCTTCAGCAAGACATTAAATCACTTGCTCTGTAGCTCTCTGACCTCACTGTGGAGAGAGAAAATTACAGATTATTAGTCTTAAGCTGTGCAAACCAACTCGGGTTCTGTTGACAGTTTTCGTCTTCTCTGAATCACCGCTACACATTTGTTGGTGTCCAGAAAACTGTTGAGTGTCACTTTATACAGTCATTCTTTATACACCTGTGCATGTGAAACTGGGTGGCCACAGTGAGAAGTGTTATAATAGGGTGTGTTCAGTCTGGCACAGTGGAAATGACATGCGTCAAAGGAAGTGGTTTGAGATGACACTGCTCCTGATGCTCCACACCCCTGCCTATGCGAATTTCACACATGCATTTGTTATAAAATGTAAAAGGAAAAGCGTAACAATAACAGTATTTAATTGATGGGGAGGCGGTCTTAAACTGTGACGAGAAGTTAAACAGAAAGTCCCGAAGTTTGAAGACGTTTGGGGGAAGACCAAGAAGAAAACGACTTCAACCGAAAAATCAAGAGTTCCTCCTAACGCAGCAGTTTCATTAAGCATCCCGCGATGAAGTGTATTAATCATTGTGTTAAGCAACCATGTTCAATATTTAACTGTAAATAAACAAACCTGACCACTACATATTTGATGTGTGGTTTTGGTGGTTCATGTTCACAGAAAATATTTAATACATGACATTTAAACACGGGCACTTGAGATCATTAAAAAAAAAACCCAAAAAACTGTTATCATAGTTTGTCTTGCAGACTCCACTGTTTACAATACTTTGCAGGCACCTGAGTTGGCAGAGCACCCTATCACAGAGGAGCAGATGGTGGCGTGAAGAGTGCTGAGGAAAAATTATGTTTACTCTTCTGCTGTAAAAAGTTCTCCTCCCATTGCACTTATATGTCAGAGTGTTTTTAATGGCTGCATTGCAGAGACCTTTTGGTGATCAGTTTCAATATAACAGTGGTTTACGTGAAATGGGAAAGATGTTTAGGCACACACTGGTATATTGCTTTTAAGCAAACAGTACAGCTGTGTCTTAATTAGGAGATTATGAAGGAAGCCAGAAACTTTATGAGACACGTCTTCCCTTTGTACACCTGGAAAAATAAACTAATGCTGAAGCTTAATATTAGCAGTGGTGTTGTAAACAGTTAAAAACGGAAAAGGTTCCTAGAAAAATCCAGACATGTATCCAGTAATGCTGACAGATGACAGCACTTTAACATCTCAGGCTTAATTTATATCTTAGAACAAAACAAAATGCCTTAACTGGTATTACCATATGTATTAAAGCTGCACTTTACAAGTTTAAACTGCTGAGGATCATGGGTGTTGTAGTACTTTTTTTTTTTCAGCTAGCTCTCGGGCCTTTTGGTGAAGCTTGACTTGAAACTGCTAACACAGTGTGTTACTGTTGGCGAGTCTTTGGTGCCGGTATTAGAAATTAGTTGCCTTTGAAACTGCGTTTCCCAGAGTGCTCTTTGAGAGCCTGCATTGACTTGTTGTATTCAGCTGTGTGTTATAAATATAGTTGCTGGAAGAGGATTGGTGATGACATGATGGGGGCAAAGAGGAAAAAAAAATTTATCTCTTCAATCAGAACATTTTGTCTTTGACTGAATGATATTTAGTTTGTTTTTTTCATGTCATTTGATGGGTGTTTTCTGTTTGTTTCTGTAGAACAGCAGATATGCGAAGCTGTCACAGAAATCAGATAGCTTTAAAAAAAAATTACAAAACAATAAAAAACATCAGCAACTATTCTTAAATATTGAGAGACTGGAAATGCACTGATCTGACTGTCCTGCAATATAAGTATTATGCATTTGATAAATGGAAATATGCTCTTGTATCCTATTAAAGCAGAAATCTTAATTTGTTTCAGCTGTCACCAACTTTACATTCATCTCCTGGGACGCAAACGCAGTATAATCGCTAAGTAGTAATGTGAATTATCTACAGAAGACTATGGTAAAGGGTTAGATAACTCCACTGGAGACCTCGACATGTAATCACCAAGAGTTACGCTAAAGAGACTGAACCTACGTGGTATTTCAATCTCGGACTTTCTGGAATTAAATGTAATCACAGACCTAAAATGGAAGGAATGTGGATTGTCCAGCGCTCACATGAGCTTTGATTTTTTTTTTTTCTCTCAAATTTCTTTTGCAATAGAACAATACAGGTATAAGCAGATATGGCTGCGTTGGTGTTGGTGTCACTAACCTCTGTGCGTGCGCTGCCCTCTCCTTACCACCATTCAAACTTGAATCCCGTCACTCCTCTCAGACCACTTGTGAGGGTTTTTCTGTGACGTTAGCCAGCGTAGCTTTATTAGTTTTGTGGTTGTAGCTGGGCTAACACTCGTTGTCATCACTCTGGGGTGTTTCCTCCAGCTGAGGCTCATAAAACACATTGCTTTGTGACTGTCCCTTGATGTGGGACTCATTTTACAGTTATTACACCCACAAATGGGCTGTGCGGAGAACGAGATGCACTGTGTTGCGTACTCGGCTCTGCTGCATACCTTTAGCAGGGATGCTTAGCTGGGTGGCTGCTGGGATGTTCATTAACATGTCTTCTTGGCAAGCTGAGTAAACATGAAGAGGCACTTTTGAAGCACTTTATGAACATCTATTAAATGTTAAATGGGCATTCTTCCTACGACAACCCAGCTGTCAGTCTGCTTTTAACAATGTGTAGGTTATGTGTAAGAGCGGATTCGGAGTGTTGTGGTGACTTATGCTTTGTTTCTCTAAAGAGGTTTTTTAGAAGTTGTAGGAAGTGTATTAAATGCCCTTAAAGATTTTTCATGCTTTATACATTTTTCTTTTTATAACATTAATAAAGTCGCAGTTTTAGATTCTGTCCTTGGTAAATTTCACGTCAGTCCTGCCTTCAAATATGACTCGATGTGTTGTCCTGTTAAAGCTCATTTTCAAGGTGTAATCTCTTCTATGTGTCCTGTGCTCAAGGGCCCCGTTCTGGGAAGGCCTCTTTTCTGTGTTTCAGTTTTCCCTGCCAGGCTATGAAATTAACCATTCCACCCTTCGTTGAAGAGACAGCTGTAGATAACTCCCAGATGATTAACCTTTCAGTTTCTTCTCTTAAACCCACATGAAGTCTGTCGGTATCTTGCTCAAGTTTAGTCTGACCATGTTCCCGTACTGTCCTTCCCTCCCCCTTCTCCCCTAAGACACTGTGAAAACAAGGGTCAGTTTTCAAGCACGCCTCGGCTCGGTTTAATGGAATACCTCAAGCACAGAGACATGAGGAAGAAAAGGTCTTGCAAAACACCATAGCACGCTGCTGGAATGAGCACGGGAGCTTGTTTATGTGCAAAGTGCTGTGCTCTGTGTGTGTGTGTGTGTGCTCGTGCTTGTCATTTTGCTCATGTGAGAAATTGCTTGTCCTACCTGATGTGAGATCCGCTGCCCCCCCCCCCCCCCCCCCCCCCCCCCCCCCCCCACGCACTGCCACGCACTTCTTCGTTTGTTGTCACTGGAATTTACTGTGATGTTGCAGCGTTCCTCGCAGTTTTGCACGCGAGCCACTCTTTCTCTCAGGGCCATATGGAGGAGGAGGAAAGTCTGGTTATAAAGAATTAATGAAGGCATAACGGGAGAAGAGAACTGTTTATATATGGAGGGCAGCAAGAGGCTGAATCAGAACATGTGAGCGAGGTGAGGAGTAGAGCAGAGCAGAGCTGGCTGATATTCACATGTTTCTCTTTTCCTCTCTCTCAGCTGATGTGTGTCTTTCAGTGCAAGTATACAGATGGATTACCTTACGCAAACACTGGGCCTTTGCTCTCAATAGGCAACACAGATACTCACAGCTAATATTTTCCTTATCAGGGGCTGCACCAGCCAATCACACACTGTATGAGAGTGACTGGGAAAGCAACAGACCATTCATTTATCATGGCCAGGCTCCATTGTGCCTATGTGCGTGTGCATGCTCGTATTACAATGGGCCTAAACTATGTGTGACCCTCTTTCATTTCCTACTATTTAAGTCGTGTTTTTGGGAGACGGCTGCGGCAGTCCAATACAAACCTCCACCTATGCTGCTGCTGTTGGACAGGCTTCAAATCAGAAGAAGCGCCGAATATTCAGGATGTGATTGTACTGAGTAAGAATATCCTGGTAAACATTATTATCAGTGTTTTGAAAGTTAGAAAAACGTTTCTCATGTGCAATGTAGTTAATTTACTCAACAATGTTTTTGGCTTATTACCTCTCTCTGTGCCAAAAGTACATGGTGACCCCCATCTTTGACCTTCACGCAGCTTTTTATGTCAGAGTTCAAAGAAGTAAACCTTCACGTACTCATTAAAAGTCACTCTGCGTAAGTGTGTAGCCTAACTGGCTGAATCATATTGTGTGAATACGGGCTGCTTACTGCCACGGTCAGGCTGTGACTGTCACAGACGAGTTGGATTTTCTGGCCTTGTGGCTGTTATTCCGAGTGTCAGCATGTGACATGTGTTCATCAGATGGCCGGGCGTCTTCCGCCATATGGTGATTCAAAATAAAAACGAGTTGTGATGACAGCAGCGCTGCTCTATGTTCACGGTAACATCTGAAGAAGCTGGGAATCACAGCAGAGAAAATACTCGGTGATGGTGTTTTGTCGTTTAAGTGTTTTAGAACTGTTGTTTTCTAGTTCCCAATATCGGAGCAAATAAGACTTTTCATCTTATTTTTAAATAACGCTTTTTTGTTAGAGTGTATTTTTCTGAGTATTAAAATGATCATTTGTGGCACACAGAGATAAAAAGTTGCCCTCCTCCTGATGTCAGTGGCACCAGCCACACAAGGGCCATATCAAGGCCAGCAAACTTGGGGTCTATGTGGTTATTACTTCGAGATGTACCTCCTGCCTAAATGTTATTGCAGTTTTTTTAACATTTTTATTGCAGTTTTAGTTTGCTATGACCCTTCATGGCGATGGTGGGATAATATAATCTGATTCACTAAAGAAAACATGTAATGTTTTTGAAAAACATGACAAAGGTTTCGCCATATCTCGACTCAACTGATCTCTAGAAGTTGTTAGAAAAACAGGTTCGATCCACGGAGGCTTCACCTTGTACCTTACTGAACTTTCTGCTGCTTGGTGCCTAAAGCCCTCAGACGTCTTGTGGAGTCCATGGAGTGCAGAGCTGTTTTGGATTTAGATGCATCCTCGATGCACTAATCGTCTGACTGATTTGCGTCTCTGTTTTGTCTCACCTGTTTCCAGGCAGAAACTGTTTTTGTCTCACTTGTAAGGCCTAATTGTACTATTACACATTCTGTGAAATAACTAGTGAACTCTATTTGAACTGGTATTAATAAAAGGCAAATCTGAAGTGTGGATTTGTAACTGCTGCAGGAATTAGGATGTGGCTGGGCAGGGGGAGCTGCGCTGAAACGATACTGCTACAGTCGAATGTGCAACCTCCAGTCTGGCTTCTTCTTTCACTTGAGATGAAAGAGAGATGAAAGAAGTAAAGGCAGTGATATAGGGATGTCACCGGACTGAATTTGTCTTGCACATGAGCTACAAGCACACCAGTGATCACAGAGTAGGAGAAAAAGCAGACTCAAAAGAGGACAATGAATGTACATTCATTAAAGCAGCCATAACTCACCTCAGACAGAACTGCAAACAGTAGCTCCATGAAGATACTTAGTGTACACATGTGCTCTTTTTATTTTTTCTGCAGTCTCAGTTTTATACGTGTCTAACCGGTTAGACTTGAAACTTCAGAAAATACACTAAAATACACTTCAGGAAGATAAATAACACTGCTAGTGACTTTGTCTGCTATAATTTGTATTTATTTATTTATATATATTTGTACGTATATAATTTCTCTATTCACATTTGAACAAATGGCACTTGTGTCCCCTTTAACAAATGACAGACTGTTGGCTGTTATCAAAAAGAAAGACGTGGTTACATAAAGTTACTTTAAACAAGCTGAGTGTTATGTTGGGTCATCTATTCAGCTGTTGCCAAAGCAGTTTTTCTGGCCTTTTTTGTGGCATTTTGCTTTGGTTGGATGGGTGACAGTACCGAGTGACAGGAAACAAGGGGAAATGGAGAGGGGAGTGATGTGAGGCAACTGTGGCCAGTCTAACTCAAACCAGAAAAGCTGGTGACATGTTGCTACATCTTACTGATGTACGACCGGGATGACCCCGCTTTCTATAACTTTTTTTCTTTCAGGAAAGGAATGTGCATTCTCGCATATCCTCAAGCTGCATGTCTTGTTTTTGATGTCAGACTTCCTCAGTCCGTCTTAGGTTTTTTTGTCTCGTCACTGCAGCACATGCGTTGGACTTTTGCAGATCTTGCTTGGTGATCTCAGCGCTGGCTGTAGCTCGGCTATGAATGAGCAAAACTTCTCTGAAGTCAGTGTTTATGGAGGGCCCCGTTTTCTCGAAGGGGAGAACCAAAGTTAAATAAATACTTGCTCCATCCTGTCTGCATTAAGGGCCTGCACACATGGCTTTGACGTCAGAGTGACTTTAAACAGGGTGGGGTGGCCCAGCCGGCTCTGACAAGCATGAGCACACTCGCGCATACACACATTCTTCAAAAGCTTGCTATTAAAATCTTTTTTCTTTTCAATATCTTTGTCTATCTGGTGTTTTTTGTCAGTTATTTCCTGTTTCCTTCTCTTTCTTTCCATCGGAAATTTGAGTCTCGTGTAATTTTACAGTATAGAGCCCATTAGCTGAAACACTCACATTTCCTACTCACAGTATAAGAAGGCAATACGAGAGAAGTAAATCTCTGTCTATTTCTTACTTTCTGCAGAGCAAGTTTGATTGTATTCATCAATCTTGCAGTGTTTTTGGCTCAATATATTTGCAGACTTTTCCTGCAACTGGCCATCATCACACAGCAACAGCTGTGCAACAGCCAATCCAACATTTGGCTTCAACATTTTTCTTCGTTGGCCTCTTTTGTTTGTGTATTCAGTTTTCCTGCAACAAGGAAACATAGCTTTGTGTGTGTGTGTGTGTGTATGTGTGTGTGGTGTGTGTGCCCTGGAGCCTCACAACAGGTCCGTCAGCATACCTGTCTTCAACAACCTGATGCCACATGATTTTAAAAGCTTCATATATCAACAAGCAGTTCCAGTTAAACAGTGTAAGTTTTCTCACGGTTAAAAGAAAAAAAATAATTTTTTTTTGGTAATGTGTGTACTACTGTTGCATGTTGCATGTAAAACTAATTCAGGCAGTTTGTTCAGGGTGAAAATCAACAAGCAACAGACAGCAAAGTCAGAAAGTTGAACTCTTTCATATTTTATTTTTTAAAGTAGTTTGATGCAGAAGAAGATGTATGAGGATGTTGTTTTTGTAGTGTTCTGAGCGTGCACACTGTTCGTTCTGCAGGTGTTTGACCGTCATGGCCTCCTGTGAGATTTTGTGCTGAAGCTGTCACATGTCTCTGCCAGGCCAGCTGGTGTCTAGTGAACTTTGGGGCAGAGGATTTCCCTCTCTGTTTTCATAATCAAACTGTCTATGTTGCTCACTCACACTTAGGCTGGCTGATGTACTGATGTAACATAGTAATCGAGAAAAACCAACATTAATCATTTTAAATTCACTGACTGTGAAACAAGAAGATGGGTTGCTCTCTTCCCCTGATAGAATTTTTTGTCACATATAAATACTAATGTTTTTTTTAAATTATTAAAACATGCAGAAATGCATCTACTTTTAAATTTTTAAAAGAAAAGATTTTCAGAATTAGAAATGCACAGACTTATCAAACATTAATACTGGCCCCTATTCTCCTTGTTGACTGTCACAGTACTGTGAGCGCATAAAATGTCAGTATTGCATGTTTTAAAATCAGGTAACCACTTGCATAAATTTACCACAAGCTTCAAACATTTATCCACAAAAAGTCCACAACTATCCATCCATTCATCCATTTTCTTCCGCTTAACCAAATCATGGGAAAACATACCAAACAAAAAAACTTTATCTATTCCAGGATTGTTGACAGATTTTCACATGTCTGCATATTTTACTTTTAAACACATAGGATCTTGATATTCAGAGATCTTCAGACATAGTCATAAGAGTGTTGATCATCCATTTGTCTGCGGCATAAGCAAACACGCAAGCCTGTCTGAAGGGAGGAGGTTTTCAGGAAGGTAGACTGCCTTGTATTTGCATCCTTTTTGTATAATAGACAGTCCAGAGGCAGATATGAAATGATTAGAGATGAGAATTGGCTAAAGACATTTAGCTATTTTTATCTTTTTATTGTCCCCTTTCCACTGATGATGGATAGGGCTGTGCGATATGACCAAAATCTCATATCCCGATATAAGACATCTATCGTCCGATAACGATATAAATCACAAAAATTCTAAATTTTTTGTAAATTCTGTGAATCTCGGGCAGCTCGACTTGCGTGAAGTGTTTCCAGCTGCACGTTGCGTACCTGGAGTCGAGTGTTTTAACCGATGCATGAAACTATACATTTTTAGACATGAGTTGTAACGGCCGCCGTTTTCTTTGTGAGTATTTATTACACAGCGTGCTGCGGGGAAAAGCCTGTTCTAACGTTTGAGTCTAAGGTTTATTTTTTAGCACCTGGTGGCTCTTTTTTGCTTCTCATCCGTAAACACTCTGAATACTCTTTCACATGATTCAGTTTATTTTGAAAAGTCTCAACAGGATCTTGAGCTTTATTGTGAAATGTTTATGTGGAAAATAAATAAGCGGACACGTGCTGCGATGGTTTTATCGTCGTTGTTGCTAACGACAACGCATATGCTTGCTCGTCTGTAGTGTGGTTATATTAAATACAAGAGAAAGAGAGAACTTTAAGAAATTAATATAGCCACTACAGTGACCATCAAAACGATGAAAAAATATTGCCGTAAACAGTTTATTTTGCGACACCACGAAACAAACGATAAAATTAAACGATAGACGTTTTTATATCGTCATCCGATATATATCGTTATATCGAACAGCCCTAATGAACGAGATTAATCTAGAACCAGGTCTTTGTATTCCTACTAGAAAAAAAGGACTGCTCCTAGTCCCTAAAAGCTGGCACCACAAAATAGCTGGGCTCTAAAGTAGGAACCTCTGACGCAAGCGGCTGTGGGAGGGAATATTCATAGATTATTCACAGATACAACTGTGATATTTTTATTTATTTATTTATTTTTTTGTCTTCCTTGTATAATTCCCCCAGCCTTTGTTAGCAATGATTTGGGATGCACAAGTAGGCCATCATAATAGTGGAAAATGGGTAATTGTGAATTTGTGTTGAACCATGTGCTTTGTCAGGATGGTCCTCCAAGGATCATTGTTTTTATATATTTTTATGTACGCTTTGTAGCTTTTATTAAGAAAGGATAGTGAAGAGAAGGCAGGAAAGCTGTGAGATAGCACAGAGGAACTTTACTGGCATTGTGTAAACCATAAAATACCAGTCCTAATCAAATGATGTTGTAATCAGCAAATGTGTGTCGAGCTACTTTTTAAAATGTTGATCACCTATTTTAATAATGGCCGAGTTTGCAGACAGATGTTATAAAATATCAGATTTTCTCTTTAAGTGTGTGTGTGTGTGTGTGTGTGTGTGTGTGTGTGTGTGTGTGTGTGTGTGTGTGTGTGTGTGTGTGTGTGTGTGTGTGATCCAGTAATGATGGAATGATGACCTGTGGATAATGTCCACGGAATAAGGTTGGAACAGTATCCACACATGCTCACATCTAGCAAATATCAGGAAACCATCCACTTTGGATTTGTACTTACAACTTACATAGCATGAGTGTGCTACAGGCAGGATACAAGAGTACTGGTTGCCCACTATGAATTACATGGATAGCTTTCTGCTATATTCTTACATTGGCTCAGTTGGACATTGCGTAGATTTTGTGTAAAGGATCTGGCTGGGTGTGGACTATGTAATGTCTGCAGCATAGCCGGTGTAGCTGAGCTTGAGGCAAGAGTTTGAGATGAGAAGGTCATCGAGGGGAAATGCAAGGGATTTCCAGATGAGACAGTCTGCAGGCAAACCTCCTCAGTTGGATTGTTTCCCATTCCTGACTTCTTTTCTTCCCCATTTCTCTGGACACACACACACACACACACACACACACACACACACACACACACACACACACACACACACACACACACACACACACACACACACACACACCCCTGCTGCTATTGGAATGAGATTCCTTGTGAAATATACAGAGTGACTGGGGTCCTCTGTAGAGCGCTGTTGGGCCTTGAGATCGTTTACCACTCATATCAGGGTCGTCTGATCTGCCAAGACGACTGCCCAACATTACTGTGTGTGCGTGCGAGTGTATGTGTGTGTGCACGCACACGCATTTACGAGAGAGAGAGACACACAATATGTGTGTGCCCCATGATCTTTGAAGCTGTCAACATTCTTCACCACATGCCCTGCCATGATGCATGGAGGCGACTGGTGAGATGAACCACCTGCTCTGGCCTCTGGTCAAAGCAAGGTCAACATGAACAAGCTTGTGCACACCCACACACACGCACATGCATAGACGCGCACACACGGTTCCCATGAGTCTTAAAAAGTCTGAAGTATTTCATTTCATTTTGATAGTTATGAAATGTCTTAATCTTTTCTCTTGTGAGAGGTTTTAATTTAGACATGTGGTTATAACTGAGACTTTTCCTAACACTTGAAGTGAACCTATTGTGCTCATTTCCATATTTCCACCTTTATGTTTTTTGACTGTACTAGAATTGTTTTCCATAATTAAAAAAATAATCCTTATTGGATGAAGTAAAGGATAACTAAATAAAAACAAGCTGTTTTAGCTCCTCTCCCTTTCTTTATTCTGATTGGCTGATCCTTGCACACAGTAGGTTTGAACAGCAGATGGGTGGGGCTTATGTCCTCACAGCAGCCCTATTCATATGTTTGTGTTGAAAATGCCAATGGATGGAAACTGTTAAAGACTCCAAATGCAATATTAAAGCATAGATGGGCTGACGAGGAAACTCTCATTTTGTGTCTCAGGTGGAGGAGGAAAGAGGAATGGCCGCAGCAAGAAATGGAAAGAGATGCTAAAACTCCCGCACATCAGCCAGTGTGAGGAGCTACGTCGCACCATCGGTAAGAAACTGGTAGTGCATGTGGGTGTGAGACAAAAAGATAACTTGCCATGCTGTGTCGTTGGGGTGGGCCTGACTCTGTGAGGAAGTTCAGATTGGACTTCCTTCCTGTTTCTACCCGTCTCCACCCGTAGTTACAAGCAAGGGACAGGAAACCCTGTGTGTGTGTTTGTGTGCGTGTGACTGAGACAGGGAATCTGTTTGTACTGCTGTTTCTGAATCTCAAGCTCTCCTTTAACATTTCTGCTGTGCTTGTTCACACATCAAATGAAAGCATGCTCACCCCAGCTTCCTTCCTTTTCTCAACCTCCAGGTCTAACTTGAAAGTACTGGCAGGATTTTCTCTTTGTGGCCCCCGACAAGAGTTCTACTCTTGGGCTTCATTATCTTCTCACCTCCCCAGCCCCCACCCACCATGGTTCCCTGAATGCCACAGCACAAGTGTGTGTGTGTGTGTGTGTGTGTGTGTCTGTGTAATAGTGCGTCACAGCTATCTTTGCCAGAGATTGCAGTGCTACCCTCCCCCACATACTCGCATACCCTCCCTCTTTTCTATCTCCATGCCTTTCCCTCCCACTATCTGCAGCTCTTTCCCTCTCTCTCACTCTTTCAGCCACTTCAGAGAAACATAAGAGTGGCAGAACAGGAGAGTTACAGAGAGCACGAGTGGAAAACAGAAACACAGAGGGAAAGAGAGGCTTTTTACAACGAGAGAAAAGATCTTTCGAGGACAGGAGAGGATAGGAAGAAGGCAGAGTCAAAGATGTAGATGCACATATTCGCGGAGGACATGTCTCATACTCGGTGTTGATTGCACTCGTCGTCGTGTTGATTTCAGATCGCAAGTCTTCATTCATAGAACTAATTATCCAAATCTTGAAAAAAATCGATCTCCATCTCTGGTCCAGCTGTGTGCATTCTCACCTTTTTGTTCCTATCCCAGGTGATTTCCATGTCCGCCTTAATAATAATAATAACTGTAAGTGGCTGTACAGTTTCTGGAACCAAGTTCAAGTTCAAATTTTATTTGCCACATGCAGTGGCAGGTTGCCACTACAGGCCTTCAGTTTCATACAGGAGAAACTGAAGGCCTGTCTGTGGCAACCTGTCCACAGTCAGGTGAACTTTCATATTCACAGTCATGGTTGTGTCTAGGAGTTGCAATACACCAGCTAACAATCACAATGGATATGGACATCCTTACCCCCCAACACACACACACACACACACACACACACACACACACACACACACACACACACACACATTTCTTTACATGCTTGTTAGGCATGTAGTTCCTTGGGGAATTCCCCAGTGTGTACTTATCTCTTCTCACCATTCTCCCTTCCTCATTCGGCCTCTGATTAACACTGCATCCTCATCTTCCTCGAACTCAGTACGAGTTTTGATACCAACAACCACACTGTTCTTTTGTCCCGACATTAATAACCCTGCCACAGCCTCTCAGTCATGTATTTCAAACAACAAAGCAACAGTTCATGAACTTAAGCCCAGGCACACCTCTATCACAGGATATCCCCTGTGTTTAATGCTTGTCCCTCTTCTATTCATCCTCTGGATCCTCTCCCTTTGATAGCGTCATACTTCAACATGATGTGGTTGGACACCAGCACCATTAAATCGCAGATGAAAGTTTACTGGCTCAAACTAAAATGATAAGTCAGGACATGATTGGTCCCAAACCCCCAAATGTGCCTCACCATCAGCAACTCCACTCTGCGTCTGAGTAATTTTTGGCACTTCTCTCCTTTAACCTCAGCGTGTCGCAGCAAAGAACATTTTTTTCCCCAGGAATTTTTTTTTTCTTTACTTCCAAAACTTTTATCCATGCCTCCAGCACATCCAGATGTTGCTACTGCAACTGCATTCTTTACAGTACAAGTAATCAAACTCCTGTACAACTCTGCTAAATGCCGTAGTCCTGCAACCACTATTACTCCTGTCCCTTCAAAACTTTAACTGGGCTCCTGTCCCACACCAGAATCCATTTCAGAGTCCTTCTGTTCATCACCACACACCTTCCATCAGCCTCTACTCATTTAATGCCAAATTCTTGTCAACCCCAATCAGGACCAAGCGAAAGAATTCTTTAAAGCTCTCTCCTCCTGGATCATTATCTCCAAGCCAGCACTGATGTTCAGATCACTACTCAAAACTCACGATGTTTATCCGTTATTTGTTTGAATGTGTTAGTTTCTATGATCATTTTTGCTTTTTTCACAGCCTCCACTGCCTTTGTCTGGACAGACGTGTTCGTAAGCTGTAGTTTAACTCAGCGGTCCCCAACCTTTTTTGTGTCACTGACCAGTTTATGTCCGACAATATTTTCACGGACTGGCCTTTAAGGTGTCGTGGATAAATACAACAAAATAAAACCGATAAAAACCCTGAAAACCATAAATTTCACACCCGAGCCTCAACTCTCGTGGCCTGGTACCAAACGACTCACGGACCAGTACCAGTCCATGGCCTGGGGGTTGGGGGCCGCTGGCTTAACTGGTAGGCACAGGCCTAGAACAGCAAAGCAGCAATTCTGGTTATTTAATGTAAAATCTCTTTGTGTAACCTGAAATCAATCCATCTATTATTATTATTATTATTATCATTATTATTATTATTAATGTGTGAGGAGGATGGTACCGAGCACATAAATATAACCTTGCATGTATTTATTCCCATTTGGATATTAATGTGCACAGGATTCTAAAAATGGGCAATAAGTGCCTGCCCATGTGTGTGTTTGTCCTTGTGTGTGTGCATGCGCGCATACAGCAGCTGTTAAGGTTTATGTACGTCACTATTACATAGATGCTATTGCGTAATTTCCCTATCACACTGAGTACAAGATCAAAATAATCCTCCTGGTGTGCTTAAACACACAGGCGTGTAGTTATGTGCGTGCACACATACACACGTGCAGAAACACTCACACTTGCCCGTTCAGAGTGCGAGCACAGTGGACAGAATACAGTGTAGCGACTGATAGCAGAGTCTTTGTTGTGTCTTGATAATGTCAGGCATTTGACCTTAGCCTTGACAAGTGAACGGTAATTCTAGGAAGCTTAGATTACATTATGTGGGCTGCAGGCACTTTGTCTGCCAGCCTTAGACCTCTCTCTCCATCTTTCTTTCTTTTTTGTCCATCTCTTTCTTACCATTCTATTTTTTTGGCATAGTTAATACATATATTATATGGGCACCTCTTACTTTTGATCACTGCAAACACCTTAGCATGTTAACATGGTCCTGAAAGCATAGGTATTTTGGATGGAGACTAAATGCTTGTTGCATAGCAGCAGTGCGCACTGGCCGTGCAGGTGTCTGTTTGCACACAAACACGGGCATGCACTCCTGCACCCATTGCACGCTTGTGAGCATTTAGCTGACTGTTCACTGTCTCACTAATCTACTCTGTCTTGGTCTAAATTGGAGTTTTGATTGAGTTGTAATTACAGCTGCATTCACTGGCTCAGACAGTTAGTATCCCGTGCTAGTTCGAGCCTTACAGTGCTCCCTCCTCTCTTTTTAATCCCCTTATTTACCAGTTCCATTTTTCTCTGACACTTTGTTGCCTTGTGTGCGTTCCCTCTTTCCCAATCTCCTTTCATATTTGTTCATATTTAGGAAATTGGATAAGTTCCTCATAAGCAAGGAAGACATTATTGAGAAATTAGGGGGGTTTTGCAGTTGGGGAGCACAAAAAGTATGAGTAAACATCCTCATAGAAATATAAATGTAGATAAGGAGTATGCAATAAAAGAAACAAATGTATGTGCTTCAAATTGCTTAAACTACTCCCTTCTACACAAATGACAGTCAAAAAGTCAAAAGCATTAGTCCAATTAAATTTTATATCGCATCAGCTCACAATAACAATCATCTCTAGATGAATCCTTTAAATTGTAAGGTAAAGATCCTACAACATTAGAGAGATTACCCCAACATTCAGGCAGTCACCTTTGAGGAAGCACAACTGTGAAAGAAACCTTGGACAGAACCAGTATCAGGAAGGGGCAACTATCTGCCTCGACTGGTTGGGATGGAAAACCATGTACAACAAATAGGACGAAAAATCTACTGGAGAGAGAAGGCACAACATCAATGAAGTGGATCTGCAGTGTCATAGAAACGCTTTGTTACCATTGTTAAAAAATAAAGAAAAATTTCTCCAGTGTTTATTCATAAAAAGATTTGTTGTGTGTTGCAAACCTGTGAATGGGTACAGCAAAAATCAAACACTAACAACTGGTGTAAATGTACTATTTATTTAAATAATTCTGAGAAACTTACTGAGTAAAAATGAAATGTGACACAGATACTTTTCTTAATTTTGACAGTCCTACTGAAAAACAGGTATATTTTTGCAATTAGTGGGGAAAAAAAATGCTTTCCAGACAATTTCACAATAGTTTCTGTGGCTTCTTTCTTACGCAAATTAGATGTTGTCACCCTAAAGAGTCAGCCAGTTGTGTTGTGATTCAGCAGAGAACTGCCACCACTGGAGCAACAAGCAAAACTCGTCATTAGGATGAAAATGTCCCGAAATACTTGAAAAACTTCTCATGCTAGACTGAAACCTTGTCAGAGGTCATTTTCTCTGAACAAAAGAAATGTTTGTTTAATTTTCAGAACGGCCGACGGGACGCCAACCCAAAGTTTCATGTTTTTTGTCAGCTGGCTGAACTCACTAGTCTAATGCTCAGTGAGAAATTAAATGGTGAAAAAAGAAAGCATTAGAAAGTTGATCTATACCTGTTTGTCAGGACGGGTAGGTTAGCCTCAAAACTATCCGATAATTTGTTGTAATGGATAACGAATAGTAATAATTACAAATGAATAATAATAATGAAATTTCTGATGATACAGAAAAAAGATTGAAAAAATGTTCTTGATGCTTACAGCTTGCAGGCAGCAGCATTTAGAAGTGTAGGAAATGGAGGCGAAATAAGATAAGATAACCTTTATTAGTCCCATGCATGGGACTAATAGCCTAGGATGTTCAGGTAAAAGTGTAAAATAACTGCTTAAAGCCCTTGTTTTCGACATTACTGTACATTTAGCAGGAACATTTTTCTCACGTATTTTGCATAGTACTGTTTTGTTGCATGTTTTTGAAGTCTTTTTAGATAATTAGTCTCAATCGGACACTGACATGTGCTCTTGCTTTCAGACATGCCTGGGCTTGTCTCGTAGTTGCGCACATAGGGCATTTCAATTCATGGTATTGTTATAGACTGTTATATCACACTACGACATTTTTATTATACAGAAAAATGTATTCTGGTTTTATCACGGACGATATTGTAAAGCACAGCCTGAGCTGTTTCTGATTGTTGAGGCCTTTGAGTTATGCGAGGTGCGGTGCAGCACCCTGTGTGCTATAGCAGAAATGTTACAGTCTTATGCTTTTGAAAGTAAAAAACAAAAACCACTAAAACAATGAAAATATAAAATGTGTTGAGTTCTGCCTCTGGGTCGGTTTCACACACTTTATATGCAGTACTTTATATTCTGGGAGACTGTCTTCACGGCCACTGTGAGGGGTGTTAATGCATTCAGTTGTCTAAGAACAAGAGATATATAAAGATCAGTTGTCTTCTTTGGCTTTTGTTTTTATTAAAGAGGACAAAGTTAGAGCAGTTAGAGAATGTCTTGGTTGAGCAGAGTGCAACAGTAAGTAAAAATCCATTCTCACACTTAGTCCAGCAGTTCTTCAGCACTTCACTGGTAAATTTTCTAGCACTGGTGGTTTGTTGCTTGAAAATTACTATCAGACTAAGCCAATGTTGATGTTGTGCTTTGGCCATTTATTAGTTTGGGTATTCTCTACCTATTTTCCTAAATTGTCAGCTATCACAGGAACACAGGCAGGGTACACTGTGCACAAGATGCCAGTCCATTACAGAGCCAATGCAGAGACAGAGACAACCATTCATGCTCACACTAAAACCTATGGGCAATTTAGAATCACCGGTTTGCCCGCCATGCATGCCTTTTGGACTCTGGGGGAGGAAGCTGGGGTCCCTGGAGACCATGTGGAAAATATGCAGAATCCTCACAGAAAGGAGGTTTGGACCAGGAATCTTCTTAATGTGAGGTGACTATGCTAACCACTGCACCACCATGGCCTCTTCAAGCTTTCTACTTCACATGAAATATCTTGACATAGAGAAGACAGCCTGAGCTGGTTCTCCTCTGTCACCACCTCTACCAACACCACTTCACAGTACAGCTTTTTACAGTGCCGATGATCTAATGGTTTATTTAAACCAACTGGATGATTAATTAATTTGCATTTTATATTTTGATTTCTCTATGCCTGCTAATGAATATGGGACGAGTATCTTGCCCTGTCTCTTTTTACCAACTTCCTGTGGTTCGCATCGCCTATTGTCCCCTGTTAAATAAAAGCCACTTGTGCTCTCGTAATCGTACGCTGTCAGTAACCTCTTCAATGATTGTCAAGAGTAGCGCGCGAGCCACATTTGGGGATACAGATGTCATACACAGCTACACCATTGTTCTCCTCCAGCCAGACCACTCCACTCCAGAGTTCAAATAAACTGCTCCAAATACTGTTCAAACGCTCTGAAATTGCCTTCATCAGCTATGAGTGTAAAGGGCTTTCCCCGCTCCCGCACAGAGCTGATGGGGAAACACCAAAGCAGGCCTCTGAAATCTTGGTGATCAAAGATGACAGATAATGTCTGAAAGCAAGTGTAACAAAGTACAGTATAAAGTTTTGTGAAAGGGCTTCTGTTGGTCAGATTTTAAATACAGCAGCCTCATTGTGTAAAGGGAAGTAATAAAAAAAAAAAAATCCTATCTCTATTCTGTTTGCTGACCAACCTGATAAGTTAGGTGCTGTATTCATGTAAGTGGCAAGTTTGAATAGGAAACGCTGAGCTGCAGAAGTAAATCCTGTGTAATAAACAGTGCAGAAGAGAGGGCTGTTGTGAAGATTTCATTTACTGTTGGAGGTTTGCCTGTAGCTGTCAGCACTCCCAAATTTTCATACCTAGCATCTCTCTTCCTCTGTGTATATGAATGTGTGTGGCCTGTTTTTGTTTGTATGTTTATCTTGCCTGTGTGCCTGCGCATCCTTAGCGTCAACTAATGATGGAAAGCTGGTACAAGAGGAAATATGACTCAAATGGACACCATTAGTGCTAATAGGGCCAAAAATGCTAAGATATGTACAGAAAAAACAGATATGTGACATCATGTGGTGTTTTTCTTTTCTTTTTTTCCAGAAAATAATACGTCGCTTTTTCTTTCTTTTTTCTTTCTTTTTTTTAAGGTAGAATTCATTTTTTTCCGTGGTGTGGAGGCTGAATTTCTTTTAACTTGACCCTTACATTTTATTTTATTTTTTTTTATTTTTGTGTAGATCCCCATTACTTTGTGGAAAATTAATAGCTAGATCTGTCTGGGGGAAAAAGTGTGTTTATTTGTAGGAAAAACCTTGTTTTAGCTAAGACGTATTAGATATAAAATAATGAGGAAAAGTCCTGACCCACTCCCTATTTGTTTATATTTTACTTCCATTCTGCATTCTACATTTCAGTCTGCTCAAAGTGCCTCCATCTGTATTTTCAGATGGAAAAAAACCCCCTGTTTTTGCTTTGTATACGATATTTCCATCTAGGTTTGCATGTTTCAAAAAATCACTGCACACATTTTACATTTTTCTAGAAAAATATAAAAAATGACGGGTGGCTGAAAACCTCTGCAGAGTACTGTAGATAATCGCTTCTCAGATTCCCAGTTTTTAAGCTTTTCTTTTACGCAACTTCAGTGTCCATTATCCTAATCTATTGATTATAGCAAGTATTGCTTTTCTTTGGTTAAACATGCCAAGCAATACAAATACAAATCTTTCACTCTGTATAATAAAAAACAAAATATACGCTGGGGAAAAAGTTTAATTTTTAAAATTTATTTATTGTATTTTTTGTAAAGCAGCTAGTTAGTGCTAGCTTGTTGTTAGCTAACAAAGGACGAGAGGACTGGTACGTTGTCATTGTAAAACATGGACGTCGCTTTCAGGTGTGAAAAACGAAGCTTCTTATTTGTAGACCACCAGATGACAGTAAGTGTGTTTGCAAAAAAACTCCTATAGAAAATGGTTTTCTGTCTTGAACTCTGGAGACATTTGTTTTTCTGAGCTTGTGGACTCAGCTACTCATTTTAGCTCAAACTATGTTTGACATACATATTATGTTTCAAAATGGTGGATTATCTGCGGCATGCTCGTTGGCTTATGATTTTGTGACTGACAGCCAGGTTGTTGTAGTAAGTGTGCGGTTTTACACACAGACCTGCCCCTTCTTGTCACATTCCACGTCAAAACACTAAGATGGCAGCTGTGAAAATGCTCATGCTGAGGTTTAAAATGTTTAAAAGGGCGCTTCACAAGCGAATGGGGTGATCAAAATTGACAATTCGTGTTTCTACACATACTGTAATTTTTAGTGTTTCTTTGTGCTCCTCAAAACAAATTTTCAGACATTAAGCCTGTCCTGTATTTTGAAATGTATATGTTTCTTTAAATGCATTTTTTTTTGTATTTCATGTGGATGGAGATGTGTTTCAAAACAGAAGCAGAAAAAAATTGCTTACTGTTTTGCTGTCACCAGGAAACGTGACAGTTCCTGCCCTTTAATTGCCCTTTTGCGACTATTTCGAGTTTAACTGTGAGAACTATAAAAGGCATCCACCAGTTCGTTTCTCACTTTGGCTCACAACGCAAAGTTAATTCAAATGAAAACAATTTATCCCTTAAGCCCACTAATATAGTGATATAGCTCAATGGTTTCCAACAATTTTTTGTTTCGCTGGGCAAAAATATACAGTTACTTACAGTTTCATGCTGCAGGGTTATCATTTCCTCCTAGCGTAATCATCTCATGGACTCGCTGGTGTAGCGTAATGTCCAGTGTGTGTTGTATTACATTTCTCCTTCTATCTCCCTCCCCCTCATCTTTTTTCCTTCCCCTGTCTTCTTCTCAGAGAGGGACTACACTAGTCTATGTGAGAAGCAGCCCATTGGTCGGCTGTTATTCCGTCAGTACTGTGACACAAGGCCAGAGCTGAAGCGCTGCATGGAATTTATGGATGCTGTGGTAAGACTTTGAGTCCATTGCAACTACTCTGCATATTCTCTGATATCCTTATAAGTATTCTTGTGTCTTACAGAACCCCCTTTGTCACCTTCTTGCCAGTCTTTCACTTTCTCCGTCTTTTTTACCTTCATATGTCTATGATTTCTCCCACGAGACCTTCCTGGATCAGGGCCCGCAGAGCAATGGACAGGACAGGAAAGGAAAGTCAGTGCAAAGTCCCCTTGCCTGTTCTTGGCAGTCACATAGGGAGGTGGGTGGGGTGGGCGTAGTGGGTGATTAGCGACTTAGAGAAGCTGTCAGGGAGCAGACTCCTCCCCTTCCTCCATGCACTCCTCCATGAGGTCAAGCCAACGTCAGAGGCAGGTCCCCTGGGTGAGCAGGCAAACACAGGCCCAAGCTTGTGTCTAGGCCCCTGATGGTATGCAAGAAGGAAAACAGGCGAGGAATTTAATGGGGTCCTAGATTTGTGTTGTTTTTGTTTCTTTTAGTTTTAGGGTTTTTTTTTAAGGTAGGCAGACACATATATACACACCAACTGACAAATGCTTGAAATTTAATGAGCAACTTTTTAGTCGTCAACATGTGCCACGAGTCTCCCCGAGGACTTTGTGTCTTGGCTGATGCGTAGTAGTGCTGCTCAGTCCCATTCGTCTCTGCGGAGCGTGTTTTCAAACAAAACACACGGCGCAAAGCAGTCAAACTCCAGACTGTGTCCCTGCCTACAGCCATATTTGACCAAAGACACAATCTGTGATGGTGAAAAGAAGAAAATAGTTCCCAGTTTGCTGCCATGACTAAAACGAGATGTTTGTCTTTGCTAACTCTCCACCATTAGTCAGCTGTCCCGGATTTCCTCTGTTCATTAACACAGCATCTTTCCCTCTTTGCTTCAGCCTTCTTTGCTTTCTTCTCTGTGACTTTGACCTTATTTGGAGAAGTTTTAAAGATGGCTGAATGAGCATGGCTTGCTGTGGTTCCTACAACTTCTGTTTTTCTGTGACAGGCTATGTATCAGCTAGCTCCCGATGAGAAAAGGAGGGACTGTGGACTGAATGTTTTAGACACATACTTTAATAATGGGGTAAGATGCACCAACCTGCTCATTTAATTACAGGGCTGCATGATACGGCCATAAATGATTTATATATTAGTTTAAGTTAATACATGCACTTCCAGATGATCGTCTCATTGAATTTTATTCAGTGTAATAAAACTGCTTAGGGTTTATTTAATTGTTTGTTAACTGGAAATATGCTCAGCTATCGGTAAATAAAGTAAGCTGGAGATAAAATGGTCAAGTCATGCATTTAATTCTGGCTCTTACATGTGTGAATGTGTACTTCACTGTCCCATTAGGTCTTCTTTTGTGTTTTCACTACAGCTGCACAAGGCAGTTATTTTTAAGCTGATTCACATAAATGCTAATGTTCTCACTGACTGAAATGAGTCGGAGCAAACAGACAGGGGAACTTCAATTTGTTTTGTTTTTTCACTAACAGAAAGATTCAAGCACAATTCTGGTATAAAATCTATTTTCACATCTTCAACAATCTGTGACCATGTTACACTGAGCATGTTCTCTTCTGTCTCTCTGCATCTGTTTGCCTCACCTGCTGTTTTTCTGTCTCTTTAAACCCTCAAGTCGGCAGCCCATCTGCCTGACATACCCCAGGATGTTGTCGCTGGGTGCCGGGAGAGGTTGGAGCAGAGTCCGTGTAAGGAGCTCTTCAATGACTGCACCAAGTATGTTTTTAAATCTAACTTGCTGCTTTTATTTGTTCTTTTATTTGCGCAGCCCTCATGCAGACAGGCTGTGGAGGGAAAATTCAAATGGAATTTTATACATTGATTTATTTCTTTTTTTAAAAAAATATAATTATTATGATTATTTTTTTGCCATGGTTGCGTCTGGGCATCTAAGTGTAGGCACTAGCAGAATCTTTAGAGAGAGAAAGAAAGTGTGTGTGTGTGGACCATTGCTCCCTGTCACTGCTGATGATGAGGCAGCGGGCACCTGGAATGCCGTACTACACACAGACACACACACACACTCGCAAATACGTACGCATAGTTGAGCCAAATGAAAAGGAGCAGTGGGCAGAGAGAGCATCCGGATGGCTGGCATGAAAACAACAGCCACCTCAGTGTTCGCCACATACACACACACAAACAGGTTTACAAACACACACAAACACACTTGCAGGTGTTTCTCCTTCCTGCTCTGAGAGCCAGGAGAAGCAAACAGACTGGGGATTATTACCCACACATGTACTTCTTATTGAACATACAGTGACACACGTACACCTCAGCGATACTCGGGTATGCGCTCATATTTGTAGTATCATCTCAGTTTGTGTTTTGGTTTCTTAATTATATTACAGTGGTAAGTGCAATGGTAATCATTTCACACATAAAAGGCATATTACATATTTTTAACGGCATATGCTATACTCTGTTGTTATTACTTAAAGTCGTTGTAGTGACTTATTCCTAATCCCTAAGATGATTGCACTGTGTGCCGATTGGTTAGCTGATTGCATTTGTTTTAGTTAGATTCCAACTGGGTGAATTTAGTTTGGCAAGATGTTTGGAAAATGATAACCAGACTCTAACCAGGCTCTTAAGAAACACTATGTGGAGGAAAAAGCTTCATGGACCTGAAACAACATGCTTCTTGGTCCAGAAAATGGCAAAGTCCAAAATGCAGAAGCTAACAAAGAATCTCCAAAAGATCCAAAGATGCATGACTGTCAAAATAAAACAGGAAACGAGTAAACAGTGAAATATCTAACTCTGAGACAAAAACTTGACAACAAACTACAATGGAACACTAGGGAAGCTAGGTTAACCTGAAACACACAAAGGAGTAAATGCACATCTATACTAAAATGTAAACAAGAACCCATAGCACAAAGGTAATCACAACTAAAGATCCAAAAAACAAAACCAAGGATAACCCTAGGTCAAAGACCAAGGACCACGACAAGTCTACTATTAAAGAGAGCTTATTCTGCCAAATTTCCTGGTGCACATTGCGATTCTGTAATTCTACTAAAGCAGCTTTGCAATTCTTATTTTATCCCGAGTTTGATATTTACCAATACATCAGATTACTTTTACAAAGGTGATGTTTTCAGATTGTTTGACATTTAACAGTGAACTGACCAAACCACCTCGGTGACCCAGGTCTGCTTAACACACATTGGGGTCTATTCCTGTATTTTATTTTATTTTTACTAGTTTACTGAAATAATTGTAATCAATGCCTGGAACTATAATTCATATATTTTTCTTTTGGTACATGAAACAGCATTGCCATGGAATCAGTTGGTTGGTTACCAAAAAACAAACCAAAAAACCCAACCTTTCTTTTTAGCATTTAAATGTTGTGCACCCATCTAGCTGTTATCAGTCTCTGGTTGATAAATCACTTGATCACATCACAGAAGAAGACATTATTAACTGTAGTGTTAAATAGATTCAAGCTTCCTGATGATAAGATCTTTGAGGTCATCTTCAGGAAGCTTCTGGGCAATATGCAAATTAAAACTCGATCTGTGGGCTTCCTTTCTGGGAAGATGGTGCGCCCCCACCACGTTTTTTTTTAACTGGATTAATTTAGTTTATGCACATAGCAGATAAAATATAAATCTTACTCTTAAACAACAGAAAATAAACAACTCAAATGTATCAGGTTTACATGTAACATGTACAGCATGCATTAAATCAGTGGGCTGATGGAGCCATGTGTTGTCATTGCTGGCAAAATCAAAATTTCTGTGAAGTCTGAGCTCATAACCACAAGGGCAAATGGATTTGGATTGGAAATGCTGTCACTAACCTTTGATTCACTTAAGCTTCACCAAACAGGAGCTCAAGAGAAGTGGGGATCATTGCTGAGAAAACACCCAGCTATGACATCAGCATGCACTCTTGCATACAGTCAGATATTATCTCCCTCCCTCAGGTATAGGGAACCTTTATGCAAATGTCTGATTGACAGAGCGCGGCCACTTTCACAGACCCATGAAGACAGGAATGCAAAGTTAGCTAGTCAAAGTGGCTGACAGGGACAAGCGTGCGGTTGCCAGAATGTTTTGAAGCAGTGATTAATTTTTCCCAAAAAGTTTCCTCGACCCGATGATTTTAATTGAGTATGAAGTTTTGTTTAGTTTATCTAAAGCTTATTCACATATCTTAATTTTCTCTGTGTTGGGGAGATTTGCTTGAGGGTTTAGAGGCTGAGTGAGCAATGCAGACACACAGCAGGAGGTGGTGTGTGAAGGAAAAAGTTGGCAAATGCATGTGTAGAAGAAGTGAGGTGATGTGGTTTGTGCTGGACTAAAACTGGGAGCTTCATTGGTTATGTTTAAGATGAGCAAAACCCAGAAAAACCTCCACAGAGTCTCTCATCTCAAGTCATGTTCATTTAGGCAAGTTTCCTTCTTCCTGCATAAATGTCTTCCTCCAAGTTGTCCAAAGGGCATCAGGGAGAGCAGGGAAACGGTGTGAGAAAGAGGATAACCAGAATACTGCGCTTTTGTTGATGTGAGAAGCACAGCATCTGCTCCATTTCTTGACTGGATTCAAAACTCAGCAGGTGATGAAGTGATAAGTCTGAAGAAATGCAGAGCATGAGGACGCATCGTTAGAAAACCTACACAGAGTAAGGAAAGGAGGACGAAAAGGAGAATTAGGGGAAAAGTGAGGAGAAATGGAAAGAGAGTGTGAAGGAGAGCGGGGCAAAACGGCGAAGAGAACAACACAGGCACGTGTTGAAGCCGTGCAGCAGCACCTCAGATGTTTTTGAATGGGATTCCCGTCCAACTCTGGTCATCACTTCTTCCTTTCACTATCATTATTTGTATTATTCCGTTGTGTAACTTCATATTTTATTCCGATGTGTAATTCTGAACCAGCGTTTGCTCCGTTGTTTGTTTTTTTTTCTCTCAAAGGGAAAACCTGTAGGAAAGCATGGTGCTGCACGTGTGAACGTGACTTTTGGCAGAGCTGCACTCCCACTAACAGAAATATATTAGCTCACTTGTGGATTTTTATTTTTTTATTTTCTTGGTGCAGTGGAACATATTGTTATGTCATACTGAGAGTAGTGTGTGTGTGGCCCATCTCATGTGTATCGTGATGTTTTGTATATCCGCTGTGTTGACAAAGGTCTCACTGCTGATTTTTCTTCCCTCTTCTTGTCTTCTCCCGCTCCCTTTGTTTAACAAAAGCCATATTGTAGCTGTGTTTATTTCTACTCCCAGTGATGGCTGTCTGCAGCTCTGCTCAGCTCTTTCCTTTCTGGAGCCCCTTTCAGGCCTGTCAAACCGATAAGCGAACAGAATCTGGGAGGAAATAGTTTTTGTTTCTTGATTTCTTCAGTGACAGAGTGGAAACTGAAGTTTGATACACAAGGAACAAGAAACATGCTAATGCACGTGTTTAGGAGAAAGATTTTATGTACACAAACCCCTTGTAGGCTGAGAAACAACAAAGGGTAGATTGATAAAATCCTGTTGACACTCTACTCCTGCAAACAATTCAAATGGATGTTCACTTAATTTACAGAGCAACTGAGTTCCATAATGACATAACTCAGTTTTCTTTCACACAGCCGAGGGTGCTTCCCCGATGGAAACTCTCTACTCTCAAGTCTTTTTGCCAAGAACAGCTACTCCAGCACTGTTGGTAACCACAGGCAGCTATCCTTGTCCTCCTTAGTGATGAAGTAATTTTAAAATATGGTCAAGGAAAATCTGCTGGATAAATATGAGCATATCTTTGACATTTGGGTGGCTGAGGAGAATGTGTGCTGTAACTCTGGTTTTTAGTCATGTGTTGTTGGCTGGTAGAGGAGGTTGTGATCACACCGGGCAGTGGTTGTCATGACTGTCCCAGAGTATTTGTTATTTCATGTGGGGTTTTTGTAGTTTGGGAATAGTGCAGCTTGTGTCACAAGGATAAATGTAATGAAGATGATTACTGCTTGCTTTGAAGAAACTGATCATTTTGCATCATGTTGACTATTATAGTTGACAGTTAAATGGCTTAGAGGGGCACTGTAAGGAGTCTTTGGGAGTCTGTTTTATTGTTTAATAATTAAATTATTATTGTTTTTTAAGCTGATGTTTGCATTGCGACCTGGGGGTTTGGATTGCTAAGGTCCATCTTTCATGGAAAGTTTAGTTAATTTAGTATCTGCATATGACTCCTCTCTGTTTAAATTATTATTCTGTATTTGGATGAGATGAAGAATGGTTAAAAAGCTCCATCCGTGCACAAACACAAATACCTTCTAATTTGTGACAGACTATTAAAATATTTCAATTTCTCACCAGAACTGAAGCATAAAGTCCTTGAATAGTCTGCATCAAACAGCAAGTCACGATCCATTAAAAATGAACCCAAAGACTCCAAAACCACAAATATGGTTAAGAGGTCCAGTTCAGCTAGTTGAGGTGATGCCAGACAGCTATCGACTGTAGCTGCCGATAAAGTTTAAGCCCTACCGGCATTTAAAGATGAGTTAGAAAGAATGTTCCCATCCTATGATTATTATTGAAGGGGAAGCTGCCCATAGGGACGAAACCCTTTTTAAAATATTTATAAATGTTTGTACCAGGCTATCAGTGACCTTTTTATCTTGATAACTTGGACATTTTCAATGATGACTGACTCAGCCTTAAGTGGCCACTTCAGGAATTGCAGTTTTGCCATTTTCTGTTGGTAGAGACTTTAGCAATAGAAACTGACCTTTCATTTAATTCAAGGAGCACCCCCTGGATCTAAAAAAAAGTAGTTAAAAACTGCATTTCCTCATTGTGTCAGGCTGGTTTGTTGAGGCTGGTTTGAAAAAGGCTCTTTGAAACATTTTTTATAGATTACAAAGCTAATAATATGACTTGCTGTGTAGTACAGATCATCTAACATGTTTGTGCTTCTGTTACTATTTCATTAGTCTGTTATTTAGCACTAAATAGTTGATATGCAACTCTAACCGGTCGCAGCAGATGGCCCCGCCCCTCCCTGAGCCTGGTTCTGCCGGAGGTTTCTTCCTGTTAAGAGGGAGTTTTTCCTTCCCACTGTCACTTGCTCATAGGAGGTCATATGATTATTGGCTTTTTCTCTGTATGTATTATTGTAGGGTCTACCTTACAATGCAAAGCACCTTGAGGCGACTGTTGTGATTTGGTGCTATATAAATAAAATTGCATTGAATATGTGTGTCTGTATGCTGCATCTGTACAGATTAAGAATGCAGTTTGCTAACTAAGCTAGCTAACGTTAACTGATTGTTCAGCACTCCACCCTTTCATCCATAACAGTTACTTCTGGGTTTTGTTTTTTGTTTTTTAAAGAGCAGCAACGCTGAAGCTTCAAAATGCAGAATCCAAAGCCACTGGGTGACGTCCTGGTGGTTATGTCAGTCTACTTTTTAAAATATGTAATCTGCCAACACTCAACGCAAGCACAGTAGATAGCTCAGCCTTAAAGTAACCGCAACACATCAGTGCTGTTTAGCTCACCGCTTTAGTGTCAAGAGATGGTGTTTAAGTCAAACATCTGTGGTGAGACCATTGAAAACAGACACTGATCTACGAGGATGACGCACGGATGTCAAAGAGTCGTGTCCTAACAACTCCCAGCGGAGTGGCAGTTTATGCACGGCTAGGAGACGGTGAGACTGTCACCCTTTGTGACCCCGCAGAGAGTTATATTTTTGCTGGGTGTTAGTGGCTTCCGTCTTTTGCTAAGAATTTAAGAAAAATGCAGTCCTTTTTGTGTGTGTGTGTTTCCAGACTTACACCCACATTCACGTGGCAGGTAAAATGAGATTAGATGTTCCGCTGAACCTCAGACTCAATAAAAAACGGTTTCCATAAATCCCGTTTCCTGGTTGAACTGAGTGGAACTTCCCTGCTCAAAGGCATTTTTCGTTTTTCATGGTGGCATATTGACATTCAGTGTTTTCCATCTTTCCACTGAGAGTGACTTTTGAACTCTGCAATGTCCATGGCACACACAAAAGTTCACAGATATATACAGATGTGGCCGTATGTAATCCAGTGGGTATTCAGTCAAAGGATGTGTCTGTTTGTAGTCACTGCCAAGGTTTAAAAAAAGGAAGTGTTTAGGGGTAACATGAAATCTGGGTTTTTTCCTGGTTTACTCTGACATGTAAGATGTTATTGTTATATTTGATATGTTATTAAAATGGTCACCACTCCCCCTTCTCTGTCTCTCCTTTGCTCCAGAATAGTTCGTGATTATCTGAGTGGAGCTCCATTTTCCTCCTACCAGGAGTCCATGTACTTCTCTCGCTTCCTGCAGTGGAAATGGTTGGAGAGGTGGGTAGTCACAGCGTATTACACACTTGGAAAAGCAAACATGCAAAGCATGTACATTAAGATTTACATCAAAAACGTGACATGCACATACTAAACGTTCCCTGTTCAGGTCGTCTGAGGCTGAACAATTACTGTCTTTGACTGTCGCTAAAGCAGTAAAAGAGATATATAACGAAAAAGTAAATATTAAAGTATAGCAGCAGGAACGGTTTTTGCACTAAAACAGGTGGTAGTGCCAATCGGTGATTCTGTGTGAGTGGTTAATAATTGATGATGCTTTGCATAATGGCTTTGAAACCAAAGCAGGGTGGAAACAGCAGTCATCAGGGTGGATTAATAATATATCAGACCATTACTCTGTCTGCAACATCACATGGTCTGTGAAAATGAAATAAACTCCTATTTAATGTCTCCTCTGTGTTTTGTCTCTCTGTCTTTATCCCTTTCTTATTCTTCATTGCACCTCTGCAGGCAACCAGTAACCAAAAATACCTTCAGACATTACAGAGTACTAGGAAAAGGTGGATTTGGCGAGGTAAGAAATGAGGAATAAATAATGTTTTATAAGGTGGAATTATAATGACTAAAGTTATAGTTAAACTTTAATGAGTTAATTGGTTACAAGTAACTGTTAACTGTCAGTTAATGCACCAGCGTTTGTCGCCACTCCAGTGATGCTGGGTGGGAAAATCTGCAGTGTGACATATTAACTTCCATTAGTTATATTTTAGGGGCGTGTGTTTTATTTTTAATGCGCATGTGAGTGCGATCACGTTTTTTTCGCTGCTTGTTTTCCAGGTTTGTGCCTGCCAAGTACGTGCCACCGGTAAGATGTACGCCTGTAAAAAGCTGGAAAAGAAACGAGTGAAGAAAAGAAAAGGTGAAGCAATGGCACTAAACGAAAAACGCATTTTAGAAAAAGTTAACAGTAGTTTTGTAGTAAGTACTACTTTTTTCTTATTCAACCTTTCAACCGAATTTTACTTGTTTTGCCCGTCTATGTGCGAGACCGTGCATGCGTGAATGTGAGAGCACTGTCGGCTGCAGGATCCTGCAAATGAAACGGAATGGCGTGTTTGCAAAGGCTGTCGATCAGCTCTTAAAGATAGACGCCACAACTCGAGCTCTGTTTGTTTAGTGAGGTTGTGAGCCACAGTGGAAAAAAGACATGATGAGATAAAACTACAAAAGGGGGGAAAAGACGCATGATCTTATTGAACAGTGGCAGGTGAGAGCATTCTGCGGGGCGTTTAGGGAGGATGTGGAAACACGTTGACAAGTTCAGCTGCGCTCGCTGATTGTGCTGCAGCAATCGAAGCCAGCTTGGCTATTTTCATAAGAAACCTGCTATTCTGCAAACACGCCAGATTTGATTTCATTTGGAGCATACTGTCAGCCCTCAATCATCTGTCAATGCATTACTGAATTACTGTTTTGTTCCTGTGTATTTTTAGATTAATAAATTTTTTTTTTTGCCTTCTTGGGGCAGAGGTGTTAAAATAATGCTCCCCCCAGAATTCTATGATGGTTTACTTTAAGATTGCCACTCTGTGACAGCTCAGCATTACGTCGCAGACACTCTTAAGTTTCTCAGACATTCCTGCCATATGTGACTGGAATTCATTTCACCAAAACAAATCTGTCATCAAGTAAAAGCAGCATGTTAAAGTGTGTAACCCAAATGTGATATTTAAGGAACTGAAAATTCTGAGGAAGCATCAATCTGAGGAACAAGCTAAAACGATCTCCAGAGAATGCCACAATAGTATTGGTGCCACCTTCATCAGGAAATGGCATCAAAATTGCTCTTCCTTGTTGTCCAACCGCACCACCTAAAACAAAGGCTGTTAGAAATGTTGAATTGTTTTTAAAAAGAGAACCCGCGGCATCTGAGTTGCAGACACAAGTCACATTTTAGCAGAGCAGCTGCTTGCAGAATGAAATGGTACAGTATCCTTTCTCTGAGCATGTGTGCCAGCCTAAGGAAAAGAAAAATCATTAGCCTGCCACTGTGCCTCCGGCTCTTAGTGATGCCATTGCTCTTGGCTGATTTTCCTATGGAGGATTTCTATAAATTGAACCATAGGCATGAGTAAGCAGTGGTTTTTGGCTAGCAGCGCATCGGAAACCTTTTTAGGGAGTCACCTACCGACAGGTGACAAATTAAAGGAAAAAACAACATAAAGTGTCGTTGTGTGGTATTGGGTTGCCGCATGCTAACAGAACAGCTTCAGTGTGCCTTTGAACTGACTCTCCAAGTCTGTAGAAGTCTGCTGGATGGATGGAACACAATTCTTTTGAGATACTCCCTCACTGCGTGATTTGAAGTGTGCTATATAACACTTTGTTCCAAAATATGTTAAGGCCATAACATATGACTTGAATCACTTTTAGCTTCGTTAAACCATTTAGTAAACCCTCGTGTCTTACGGACAAAAAAAGAGACCATTCACATCAGGATAAAAATGTTTCTTCATTGTATAACCGCAGTAACACTACAGTCACTCTTGCCTATGAAAGCATGCTAGCACAATGTAACAGAGCCACCAGATTCCCTTGCTGTAGAGGTTATTGTTAAATCTTTTAATTTCAGTGCTAAACCAAAAGGAGAAGTCTACTACTAAAAGAAATATCGTATTAGTCATGGCTCATATTTAAAGTAGGACTTTATTAAGCGATAGTTTTGTGGAATAACTGAGTTGAGTTTTCTTGCCCCCCTTTTCTGTCTGACTGTGCATACCTGTCTAGCAGTGCACTGCTTCCTCTTGTATTGCGCTCTGATTTTCTTTATTCCCCTTTCAACATGTCATGAATATAAAAAATGAAATGCTTGAATTTTTTGATCCAGCTTAAATACTACATATTCTCATCAAGACTCCGATCCCACTGGAAAACTGGGGATGTGTGCCTCTCTTTCCATTTCGTCCAGCTGCATGCACAAACACATCTCAGGTGCTCAGGCCGGAAAAGAAAGCTTAGCTTTGGCTCAGTGTTGCTTCTTATTTCAAAACTGATTGTTCCAAAGACAACAAAATTACACCAAGTCCTCATTTAACATTCTTGGAACATGGCAAGGAGTGGCTAATACTCATGTAAATGTCTGGTCTGTATGCAGTGTGTACTTTGTGCATAAAGGAAAAAATACTGTGTGACTTTGACTTAACAGTGATATTTATCTGTAGTACAGTAACCTGGCTTTCCTGCAGCCCTGCCTCAAAGCCTGTCCATGTTCACTGTTTGAATGTACTGGCTGCCGTTTGAGTTGTACTACACGCTGGATTAGCTGGTTTGTGATGCAGCATGAGCTATGTAGCCTGTCCTTGTTTGAGTGAGTCATGGCAGAAGCATGTGTACGAGCATGCATGTGCACACACGTACACGCGCACACACAGGCTAGAGTGGGCTTGTTACAGAACCTCAGACTTGCAGCTCTTGTCACCTGGGATTGGCACATGATTCTGTGTGTGTGCGTGTTTGTGTGTGTGCGTGTTTGTTCGCGGTGCTGCAGGCAGAACTGATGACTCTTCATGTGCCTCTCTACCTACGAGAGCAGCTCTGTTGCCTAGCAACACTGACCAAACAGCAGTAGCAAGCAGAAGAGTCAAGTGCTCTCTCAAACCCCTCATTTCTCTCTCTCTCGCTATTCTGCTTTACCTTTTTGTGATCACTGCATGGTATTAGTCAGTGCATACTGTTAGTTTGCTGTATGTTTTAACCAATAACCTATCCGCATATTCTTTGTGTGTGGGTGTGAGACACGGAGCAGGGTGACCCTGCTTTAAAATTTCCAGCAGGTGAGGATGAGGTAGAGCTGCCTCACTGCGATGCAGATTTGACTCACTATCATATCATATTGAATTTTTTTTTGATACCGGTACCAATATAATGAAATTATTATATAATATATTTTTTTTCCCCTGCAGATAAGTCAGACTTGTAATTTCATGTTTTTCCATAGAAGAACAGCATGAAAATACAAAGATAAATATGAGAATTATCTGAATATTTCTATTATTTTTGCTGACACTTTTTATTCATATTCTTTGAAACAGGATTTTTCCCTTTTCACAGTAAAATAAATAAGAATAAATGAAATAAACCACACTTCTACGAAAATGCTTAACTTTTAGGCAAAGGAGTAGAGCTCAGGACGTTAAGGGTCTTGCTGCATGCGTGTAAACCATAAATACAGCAAGACATACACAACAAAAGCTGAACCGATAATACTAGAGTAGCAATTACTGAACATTTGATTACACACTTGAACGTCTTCGATATTTGGGAGAGTTTTTGGATGTCTGCTCATAGTGATTCATACATTTTAATGAATCACTAAGCAAACTAAAAGGCTTTTGTGGTGCCACAATAAATTGATGTATTTTGCCAGCACATAAACAAGAATTTAGAAAGATTATTTACTTTGGTTTGGAGCACATATTTGTGTGTTTGTTTAGGTACATTTTGTATATATATGTATATATGAGTGTGTGTGTTTTGTTCACTTGGCCCATGAGAATATTTCCCATCTCCTTTTGTGGTTTGTTTCTGACTACATGCTCTAGCAGATGGAAATCCTCCTGATGGCAGCAACTTCCTGCTTGTACACAACAACGTATGCGCACACTGTACCCTGTGTGTCACTGACCCACAGGGAGGGGAAATGAAGGGAGGCTGGTGGGAATGAGGGAAGAAAAGAGACGGATGGTGGGATTAGAGAGAGGATGATTTTCTGTATCTGTTATATATCTCCTTGTTTCTTTTGTGTACATTCTTGACGTTCCATTCTGGATAATGGATGATTATTTGGGACATTAAGCAAACCAAATAAAGCAATTATGCTCTTCTAGCCACTCAGTAGTCTCTTAGCACTTCTCTTCCCTCTTCCTCCAGCACACTCATGCCCTCTTCAACATTTTCTCCTTTCTTCTTGCCTCCTCCCATTATTACCTCTTCCCCAAATTTGCCTCCCTCTCCTAGGTTAGTCTAGCATACGCCTATGAGACCAAGGATGCGCTGTGCCTGGTGCTGACCATAATGAATGGCGGTGACTTAAAGTTTCACATTTACAACATGGGGAACTCAGGCTTTGATGAGCAAAGAGCCATCTTCTACGCTGCTGAGATTTGCTGTGGCCTTGAGGACCTGCACCGTGAGAGGATAGTTTACAGGTAAGCTCACACATGGTGTCAGAAAAAAGTTTGGAATAGGTGTAGATAGTAAATTAAACAGTAGCCCCATATTATGGGTGGCATGCTGGTTAACACTGCCGCCTCACAGGATGATTATCCTAGGTTCGATTTCACGGGCTGGCTTTTGGCCTTTCTGGGTGGAGTTTGCATGTGCTGCTCATGACTTCGGCTCTCTCCGGATACCGTGGCTTTCTCCCAAAGTTCAGAGATGTGCTTATTAGGTTAATTGGTAATTCTAAATTGCCTGTAAGTGTGAAGGTGAGTTTGACCTGTGCAGGCTGTACCCCACCTCTTGTGGATATGCTCCACATGGATGGATGGATTTGACATCATATTTGCTGCATTGAGCTTAGGAGCTGGGAATTGTTCACAGATATTTAAGGATCTGTGTCTCTGTGGACGATATTGTGAGGTTTAAAGCCCTAGAACCACGTTATGTAAGCATGTTGTGGTACAAGAGTATTTGCTTACAGCTGGCTAAATGCCCTGGCATTTAAAGTTCAGCTTGCTCTCATGTGAATCGTTACCAGTAAAAGGAAAAAAAATAGATTATGTCTTTTGGGGTTCTGAAAGGAACTCTCTAAAGTCAGAAATAACCGTGATGTTTTCACAGTGATGCCATCAAAGTTACCTGTAACACGATGCCTAACAGGCTGGACGTAAAGTTTGAGAGGGAATGGTCTTGACTCAAATTTTAAGATTTTGCAGTTTTTGATTTGGTTCTCACTAAAGGATATCTTGGATTAAACTCTGCCAACTTTACGGAAGTATACAGGGAGTGCAGAATTATTAGGCAAGTTGTATTTTTGAGGAATAATTTTATTATTGAACAACAACCATGTTCCCAATGAACCCAAAAAACTCATTAATATCAAAGCTGAATGTTTGTGGAAGTAGTTTTTAGTTTGTTTTTAGTTTTAGCTATTTTAGGGGGATATCTGTGTGTGCAGGTGACTATTATTGTGCATAATTATTAGGCAACTTAACAAAAAACAAACATATACCCATTTCAATTATTTATTTTTACCAGTGAAACCAATATAACATCTCCACATTCACAAATATACATTTCTGACATTCAAAAACAAAACAAAAACAAATCAGCGACCAATATAGCCACCTTTCTTTGCAAGGACACTCAAAAGCCTGCCATCCATGGATTCTGTCAGTGTTTTGATCTGTTCACCATCAACATTGCGTGCAGCAGCAACCACAGCCTCCCAGACACTGTTCAGAGAGGTGTACTGTTTTCCCTCCTTGTAAATCTCACATTTGATGATGGACCACAGGTTCTCAATGGGGTTCAGATCATGTGAACAAGGTGGCCATGTCATTAGTTTTTCTTCTTTTATACCCTTTCTTGCCAGCCACGCTGTGGAGTACTTGGACGCGTGTGACGGAGCATTGTCCTGCATGAAAATCATGTTTTTCTTGAAGGATGCAGACTTCTTCCTGTACCACTGCTTGAAGAAGGTGTCTTCCAGAAACTGGCAGTAGGACTGGGAGTTGAGCTTGACTCCATCCTCAACCCGAAAAGGCCCCACAAGCTCATCTTTGATGATACCAGCCCAAACCAGTACTCCACCTCCACCTTGCTGGCGTCTGAGTCGGACTTAGCTCTCTGCCCTTTACCAATCCAGCCACGGGCCCATCCATCTGGCCCATCAAGACTCACTCTCATTTCATCAGTCCATAAAACCTTAGAAAAACCAGTCTTGAGATATTTCTTGGCCCAGTCTTGACGTTTCAGCTTGTGTGTCTTGTTCAGTGGTGGTCGTCTTTCAGCCTTTCTTACCTTGGCCATGTCTCTGAGTATTGCACACCTTGTGCTTTTGGGCACTCCAGTGATGTTGCAGCTCTGAAATATGGCCAAACTGGTGGCAAGTGGCATCTTGGCAGCTGCACGCTTGACTTTTCTCAGTTCATGGGCAGTTATTTTGCGCCTTGGTTTTTCCACACGCTTTTTGCGACTTTGTTGACTATTTTGAATGAAACGCTCGATTGTTCGATGATCACGCTTCAGAAGCTTTGCAAGTTTGAGACTGCTGCATCCCTCTGCAAGATATCTCACTATTTTTGACTTTTCTGAGCCCGTCAAGTCCTTCTTTTGACCCATTTTGCCAAAGGAAAGGACGTTGCCTAATAATTATGCACACCTGATATAGGGTGTTGATGTCATTAGACCACACCCCTTCTCATTACAGAGATGCACATCACCTAATATGCTTAATTGGTAGTAGGCTTTCGAGCCTATACAGCTTGGAGTAAGACAACATGCATGAAGAGGATGATGTGGACAAAATACTCATTTGCCTAATAATTCTGCACTCCCTGTATTGCAAATTTTTAGGATACTATTTTAAAGTGCTTGTAAAACCTTTGGAAAGTTACAAAGGCTAAAGTCCATGCCCAACATTACTTCTGGCAGTTCAGTTCTGTCAAGTTCAAGATCCTGATAAATCACCTGATCTCAGTGCTAACCCACATCACCCAGTGGCTCAGCTAAGATCCTTGTACAAATCTAACTAGTAAATCTCACATAAGGCATACTTTAAGCTGCCTTATCCTACCTTCAGTATAGATCTGCAAGCTGCTTGGAACCCAGCTCCATATTTCATGTCATGTTTCCATATTTGATTGTGGCTGACTGTCTTGTTGCTGCTCCCCCGCCTCTGCCTTTCCAAGTATGTGAATGGAAAGGTGAAGCCTTCTGCCAAATATGAATTACTGCAGATGGAATAGAAATTGTTTTTGCCTATAGTGGTCTTAGATGAAATGTGGTTATTTTCAACATCAGAAAACACTGCAGTTAAGCTGCAAAAAAGTTTCTTTGTAGTCCAAACCTTTCTGGTATCTATGTAACTTTGGTGGCATAATACCCACTAAGAGTCTACTTTAAAATGCAGTTAAACAAAGAATGAAGAGCTGCTCCAGCTAAATCCAGATGCACCCATCTGCACCTGGATAGCCTGCCATTATTTCCTTGATAGAGCTGGTTTTCATCACTTTTAACTGTGAAATGTCTGAGCTATAGCACACCAAATTTTCTGTTACCGGCTGAGCAAAGCGTCCAATGAAATTAATATGTAGGAAATATACAATATCCAAACATGATATATATTTGGAGATACATTCGAGTGTGGCTAAGGGTAAATTGGACTAATATTACCGTCTGTTTATTCTCTTCCACTCTGTGTACTTCTATAAACTGTATTTTAAAACAGCAGAATTCCTAATAAACCCATTCTCCCTGACACGCTTTTCTGTTTTTCTAATCAGACAAGGGAACAACTGTAAAATAGTGACAGAAGCTCATAAAGACTAATGTAAACCAGGCTATTTTTCAATCTGCAGCTATTAAGTGTTAAAATCCTGAACTTGTACTAATTATGCCGTGTGACAAATTTATGTCTGTGCTGCAATGTTAGCTATATTTTTCAGCTACTGTGAGGGCGTAGCCTTCTGTCCTAAGCTTGTGTACCATCTTAATTTTCTGTAGCTGCATTAAAAAAACCTCTCATATTAAATACACCAGGATGTTCCTTTTTATAAAGAAAAAAGTCACATTTAGATTAAAAATAGATGACATATATAAACATAAAAGTATAACTTGGGATTTCCAAGTCATCACAGCCATCAAAAATCTCAGTGGCTATACTGTGGTTGGAGCTATAGTTTAACCTTACGCCATTATGTAACCAGCTGTGCCTCATTTTTGTCATTCCAACAGACCAGTCAAAGCAAACTGGGCTTTGTATGAGTCCAGTCTGACCTTAAAGAAACAGGAACTATAATGGTGCATAACAGGCCAGGGGTGATAAGATATGTACAGTAACAATGTACAGTAAGAGAATAATAATGTGCGTTTTGAAAACAAATTTAACCCAGCAGAGTAATATAATATGGATACATTGAGGAAAAAGACCTAAGTGGCAAACTTCAGTGCTCAAGATGGCTGAAAAAAACAACAACAAAAAACCCAGCACTATTTCCAACCATTTGTTCCAGCTCTGGTGTTATGAAGCGATTTATTCCACCGGAGGGTAACAGTGGGAAGGGTGCAGAAGGAAATCTTGAATGATGAAGTGTGACCAGATTAATGGTGTACTGATTTCAGTGAGGTGTAATTCACATGTCAAACTCAATGGGGCCTGAGAGTAATGTTAACATAAACACTGATGTTCTTAAAAGACCCACATGCACATGGCCGGTGTAGTTATAACAACATGCCGTGCGTCTTGATCTCAGCATGTGTTACAGTAACCTTCACAGTTGGCATTGTGGTTTTAAGTTGGCAGCAGTCCGATAGATTTGATTACAAAAGAGTAAAATAACATGTTGCTGTGCAAGTTAAATAGAATAGAATAGACTGGGCTTAATTAAAAAAGGCTTAAGTTTTAAAGCTTCAGCCAGGAGATTACAGGCCGGTGCAATAAATGAAGCAAATAAAGATATATGATACATGAAAGGCTGTAGTAGCTCAAGAAGAGAAGAGGCAACTAATGAAAACAGAATAGTAAATTCATAAATAATACAAATATTTATCCAAGGGTTTAATGTTCTCTCCCTGTTGTTAAAATTATCACAAAATCAGAATTCATCTCTAATGTGTCATTTTTTTTTTCTCTTTACAGGGATCTGAAACCTGAAAACATCCTTCTGGATGACCGTGGTATGTCCTAGCTCTTTTTTCACTGTTGCTTTCTTGTTTAATTTACTTCACGTGTGTTCCAAAGACATTTTTTTGTTTTGTCGTTATTTTTTTTCTGTAACTTGTGGCTCATAATGTCCAAAACAAACACGCACTTTGTAACTTGTCGTGTTCATAATGTTCAAGCCCAGCAGCAGAACGTCTCCCCATCTTTTGGGGCTGAAAAGTCATCTCAAGTTTCTCACATCACGCTCTTTCCTCTGACTCACACTTAGATCATTTATTCTCCAAATTGGGCATATCTTGAAATTGAGGAATGTGCTCATTTTTAGCACCGCTCTTTTCCCCTCGTTCTCCTTCTCCCCGCTTCTGTTCCAAGTCAGTGTAACGTGGCCATTTCCACGGCACTGTGGATGTCTTGTGTGCATGTTGTCGTGTGCCTTGTAAGTTATAACTTGAAAATTATTGTTAAGAAAGCATGCATTTAAATCTGAAACATAAATTGAACACTCTCTCATTTTGCGATTTATCTGTGGGTATCGTTTAGGACATATTCGAATTTCAGACTTGGGCCTTGCTGTGCAAATCCCTGAAGGGGAGACGATACGAGGGAGAGTAGGCACCGTTGGATACATGGGTAAGAACTGGTTCCTTTTCATTGCATTGTGCCCAGTGATGTCGATCTTCTTCCTCCTTTTTGTTCTCAAGTCTTTGCTCAGGGCACTGATTTAGCAAAATCACAGCACTGTTCTGCTAACTTCTCTTCACATGTATTGGGTTTCCTTATTTGAACTTCAGCATCTATCTCAGTTCTCCTTATGCCTCCGATACACTGGAAGAGTTTGACAAGACTTGTAAAAGACCAAAGTCTGGCACATTCTCACATCTAAAAACAATGTGCAAGTATGTTGAGGTGATTGTTGTAATTGTGAAGTCATGCTACATAAATTAAATTGAACTGAATGTGCCATATGCTAGAGTCGAGACAGAACAACCTATGATAATATTATTCTGTTTTATTGTATTGGACATACTGGCAGCTCTTGAGTTTTATGGCCACCTGAGACCTAATGATGAGCATACCACGTCCTCTCATTTTGTGACACTGTCAGTAAAACGGGCCGTGTGTATGGTGGTTTTTTGGCAACGCTGAAATTTCTGGAAAAATGCGATTCGACGTTAAGCCAACATTTCAAGTTCCGATTTTACAGCTGTCTGTCAGTTTTCCTCACCCTTCATGACTCCTTCCCATTTCAGCACCCGAGGTGATCCAGAATGAGAGCTACACCTTCAGTCCGGACTGGTGGGGGCTGGGCTGTCTGATCTTTGAGATGATCCAGGGCCAGTCACCTTTCCGCAAGCGCAAGGAACGTGTCAAGCGTGAGGAGGTGGACAGACGAGTGCGGGAGGACCAGGAGGAATATTCTGATAAGTTCTCTGAGGAGGCGAAAGACATCTGCAGACAGGTGAGGCTGAAGAAATGACAGCGAGAGTTTTGAGAATAGGTGAAAGGTGGAAGGACGGGAACCAACAAATGCAAATGAAGATACAAAGTGATGTGGTGGCAGCAATGACTTAATATTCAGGTCTTTTTATATAGCGTGTCATTATTGTCATATGTAGCAACTTTTATGTTCTGAGTAGCATTATTTCTTTCTTTGTTCATTTATTAGCTTTTATTTGGTTTAAAGAAAAACTCGTTTGCTGAATTTTACAGTAAAGTTATGTTACTACAAATTCTTAATTTCTAAATTACTATAAGATCTTTAAAGAGGTGTTTTTATTTTATATATTGAGTTAACGTGGACCAAATTCTACACATTAGTTTTTAACTATATTCATTCATTCAGTTCAGGTAGGAAGGAGAAAATTAGTGGGTGAGAGGCAAGCCAAGATTACCGTACTGCACATTTTTTCTGTCAGTGTGTGCCTAGTTCTCTGTTTGTGAAAAAGCTACACTGTTTACACTGAGGTAGACGACTACACTGCTCAACAACTTAAGGGAACATTTTATTTGAAGTAAGTTAAACTTCATCTTTCTGTCAAATTAGGAAATATTGAAAAGTTCTGAATCTGTCACCTGCTTTGGTGGCAACAGGTGCACTGGAGAGGCAGCAACCACAAAACCCCCAAAAAAGGGAAAGGGATTGCAGAGACTATTGCTAAAGCAAAACCCTGTGACTGGTTTTGCTTTTTGCCAATGTCCTTGTCACTGCTGTTAGTATGAGACCTGTAACTGTGCCTGTAGCCCATTCATGTTCCACAGTTAGTCCAGCTGTTCCAGAATGGCACCTATGTATCTGCTGTCATAAGAAGCTTTGCAGTGTCTCCCATCAGTATCCAGAGCATTGACCTGGAGAAACTGGGGTTGAGTTGGTGGAGGGTTTATCAGTTTTACCTTCATTTTAGCTGACATAGCTGCTGATCCTGGAAACAATGATGAGATTTTTCAGTTTAGTTTTTTATATATATATATATATATATATATATATATATATATATATACATATATATATATATACATATATATATATATATATATAGTAGGGGTGTAACGATACACAAAATTCACGGTTCGGTTCGATACTTGGGTGTCACGGTTTGATATTTTTTCAATACAAAAAAATGTTCATGCCTTTTTAATTTGTCATTTATTAAAATTATAAATATATATTTTAACTCAAAAGTACAGTTTTTAAATGTAATGTTGCTGAAACAACAAAATAATTTAAAAAAAGTAAATAAACCTATCTGATCGAGAAATCCCTCATCTTTGGAAAAGAGTTTATTACAGAGAAATGGCTCTTTTCAAAATAAAAGCTATACTTTACGCTTCTTCTGGGCTATATTCTCAGCAGCATATTAAACATAGCAGGTCCCCATAAGGAGAATCATGTGCTAACGGCTGTCTAAATGACTCCGGTAAAGTTTGTAGCATGCTGCTTGTTGTTTTGTCTGCTTCCACTTGTCTTTGCATTAGGATGATGTCGGCGTAAATATCCATCACCGTTAATCTCGTTAAAATGACTTTAACGTCATAACGCGGAAAATCTCTGTTAACGAGTTACCGCGGATCGCCCCGTGCGTGGGGCTGGACGGCGTCAACACGTTAACAAGCTAACTGCGCACTAGTTCCCACCAACTGAGCATTGCGTGGCACATCCGGCATACTGTTTTACTTGTGTCCATGACGCACTTACCATCAGGGTCATACATGAAAACCAAGATAGTTCCAAACGCCAGATCGGAATGAGGGTGGGGGAGGTTCAATTTCGGGTAGCGTTGAGGCATTTGCCATGTTGCAACGAGCTTAGCTTCTGTCTTGCTAGCTTGCGCTGCGCTCAGTGTATCTGCGCTCGACAGTGCAGCCTAGGCGGAGTAGTCGAACGCAGATCCACTGAGCTCTCAACACAGACAGCATCGTCAGAAGAAATTGCCATGCCAAGGTATTCTTAGTCTATCTATCGATCCCAATTCACAGGAATCACAATTAATGCTGTAGTATTGGTCAGAATTCCGCTTGCAAACAGTTATCACCTATTTTATCTTGTGCCTCCAGGTCAAGGTCATGCATGTTGTTTTACGGGCAGCCATGGATGCTTTTGGTTGGATGTTGTTTTTTTTCCTTTTGTGTCATTGTGGCGGGATTGTGACAGTCAGCTTTTGGACGGTATGTTTAAGCTGTGTGCTATATGATGTTCCTGCATTCCCTGCCTTTCTTTTCTGCTCTGTGCGCCTCAACGCGGCTCCTGTCAAAAATAGACTTTCAGAGGAGTTGCATCTGGTGGAATCACACCACTGGCTTGGGCGAGCACTTTCAGTTTTACTGGCTGGAATTCACTGTAAAGACAAAACAGTGAGCTGAAAAAAGCTGAAAAGCTTTGTTTACCTAATTCACATGATACATGGTCATTTCACCCTGTGTCTCAGTTTGTTTAAGGAGATGAGCTGCTCCTTTCAGCTCACTTAGCTTATCTCTCCCCCCCTCCTCTGTCTGACACAATCTCCATGATGGAGCCACTGAGCTGCTCTGCTTATAAGCAGCATTGGTACATTTTTTTGTGTGACGCCGTGGAACATTGTGACCCACGGTTCAGCAGATTTAAAGACTCCCCAGGGAGAGGAGGAGTTGGGGGAGCAGGGAGACGAAAGGGTTCAGCAAGAAATGGGAGAAAGAAAATAAGGAAGAGGAGAGAATGCAGCAAAGGAGAGGGGTGGGGGTGGTGGGGGACCATATCTGCTGTGCCAAAGAGATGGCTATTACCACATCCCAAAATAGACAAGTGATGTGATTTTTCAAGAGGAGAAAGCGAGAGTGAAAATCTGCTTTGAATCCTGGTGTAAATTGGACGAGAGTTGCACAAGGACAAGAGAAACGAAGGACAACCAGAGAGAGAGAGCGTAAAAGATGTGGTGAAAAGTGAGACGCCGCCGGTTTGGTGGTTGTGAAAGCGATCGGCATCAGGATGACAACGGGGCCAGTGAGAGTGTCTGCTAGTATCAAACCACTCAACAGCCCTCAATCCGCACCGTCAGCCTGCTGCACTGTAGGTGGTGTGCTGGTAATATTACCCAGAAGTCCTTACAGTGACGCTCTCTAATTCTAGCCATAATAGAGCTGCATTAACCTTTGAGCATATGGATTTGCGTAGTCTTTATTAGATTATGTGGGGTCGGAAACAAACAGTCAAGAGGATTACATGCAACTCAGCTATGTGTGTTTTGTATACACTGAACTGGAGGGATTAGTCGTAAAAGCCTGCATCACAGGAAACCTCCTCCCTCTTCTTTGTGTGTGATTTATTAAATGGGTTTTTTAATTTGATGTCCTTTCTAGTGAGAAATGTATAAGGCAATAAAATTATCTACCTCGGTCAATTGAGCCAAATGCAGATCATTCTTGAAGGTTGCAGTGTTTATAAGTGTCTTCCTTCTTCCTCTTCTTTTGCTGTGTCTTAGCTCCTGGCCAAGGACCCCAAGGAGAGACTGGGCTGTCAGGGTGGCGGGGCCATAGAGGTCAAGCAGCACCCCATCTTCAGAAATATCAACTTTAAACGACTGGAGGCCAACATGTTGGACCCTCCCTTCATCCCAGATGTAAGAGCCTCACATCTCCAAACTCACAGTACACACAGGAACATTTCAGAGCTTGGAAAAACTCTGCAGGAAATGCCACTGTCACAGTAAACAAACGCACATAAGCAGCTTGTTATCATGGTGAGAAGTGGGTGTGTAATTTCACTGTCGTTATGTTAGCTGCCCTTCTTTAATGGCAATGATGTTCCCAGATAAATTTAGTTTAACCAGAAACTCTGTAGCACTGTAATTTTGTGTTGGGTTTATGTTTTCTTTAACTGGGATTTAGAGATAAAAAATAAAAAAAAGAAAAAAGAAAAGAAAAAAAAGTGAAAGTCATTGGATTTTCAGTGCCGTAAATGGAATGAGGGAGGGAGAGTACTGACCTAAGGGGTTAAATCAATAGTTGAAAATAGATAGTGTTATCTGTGGTTCTATTTTGGGTTATACACAAGAGTAGGCCACGTTGAGGAAAAACAGAGCACTGTGGAAATCCTAAGCATGTGAAGAGTTCATGTTAATCAAGAATCCATCTGATTTCACTTACAGTGGGGCAAAAAAGTATTTAGTCAGCCACCGATTGTGCAAGTTCCCCCACTTAAAATGATGACAGAGGTCAGTAATTTGCACCAGAAGTACACTTCAACTGTGAGAGACAGAATGTGAAAAAAAAATCCATGAATCCACATGGTAGGATTTGTAAAGAATTTATTCGTAAATTAGGGTGGAAAATAAGTATTTGGTCACCTCGAACACGGAAAATCTCTGGCTCTCACAGACCTGTAACGTCTTCTGTAAGAAGCTTTTCTGTCCCCCACTCGTTACCTGTATGAATGGCACCTGTTTGAACTCATCATCTGTATAAAAGACACCTGTCCACAGCCTCAAACAGTCAGACTCCAAACTCCGCCATGGCCAAGACCAAAGAGCTTTCGAAGGACACCAGGAAAAGTATTGTAGACCTGCACCAGACTGGGAAGAGTGAATCTACAATAGGCAAGCAGCTTGGTGTGAAAAAATCAACTGTGGGAGCAATCATCAGAAAATGGAAGACATACAAGACCACTGATAATCTCCCTCGATCTGGGGCTCCACGCAAGATCTCATCCTGTGGGGTCAAAATGATCATGAGAACGGTGAGCAAAGATCCCAGAACCACACGGGGGGACCTGGTGAATGACCTGCAGAGAGCTGGGACCAAAGTAACAAAGGTCACCATCAGTAACACACTACAACGGCAGGGAATCACATCCCGCAGTGCCAGACGTGTTCCGCTGCTGAAGCCAGTGCATGTCCAGGCCCGTCTGAAGTTTGCCAGAGAGCACATGGATGATACAGCAGAGGATTGGGAGAATGTCATGTGGTCAGATGAAACCAAAGTAGAACTTTTTGGTATAAACTCAACTCATCGTGTTTGGAGGAAGAAGAATACTGAGTTGCATCCCAAGAACACCATACCTACTGTGAAGCATGGGGGTGGAAACATCATGCTATGGGGCTGTTTTTCTGCCAAGGGGACAGGACGACTGATCCGTGTTAAGGACAGAATGAATGGGGCCATGTATCCTGAGATTTTGAGCCAAAACCTCCTTCCATCAGTGAGAACTTTGAAGATGAAACGAGGCTGGGTCTTCCAACATGACAATGATCCAAAACACACCGCCCGGGCAACAAAGGAGTGGCTCCGTAAGAAGCATTTGAAAGTCCTGGAGTGGCCTAGCCAGTCTCCATACCTCAACCCCATAGAAAATCTGTGGCGGGAGTTGAAAGTCCGTGTTGCTCGGCGACAGCCCCAAAACATCACTGCTCTCGAGAAGATCTGCATGGAGGAATGGGCCAAAATACCAGCTACTGTGTGTGCAAACCTGGTAAAGACCTATAGTAAACGTTTGACCTCTGTTATTGCCAACAAAGGTTATGTTACAAAGTATTGAGTTGTATTTTTGTTATTGACCAAATACTTATTTTCCACCCTGATTTACCAATAAATTCTTTACAAATCCTACCATGTGGATTCATGGGTTTATTTTTCACATTCTGTCTCTCACAGTTGAAGTGTACCTCTGGTGCAAATTACTGACCTCTGTCATCATTTTAGGTGGGGGAACTTGCACAATCGGTGGCTGACTAAATACTTTTTTGCCCCACTGTATGTCTGGTTTAGCGTTTCCCTTATCATTCAGACATTACTGAGTCATTCCAATGCTCTCCTTCTTTTTTTCTCTGTTAGCCTCGAGCTGTGTACTGTAAAGATGTCCTGGACATTGAGCAGTTCTCCACTGTCAAAGGCGTGAACCTTGACCCCACAGATGACGACTTTTATTCCAAGTTTGTCACAGGCAGTGTCTCCATCCCTTGGCAGAACGAGGTACTGCGAGCTCAGGCCGTTGAGATGATGTCATTGTTTACACCCACAGCACATAGAAACACCTGCATAAATGATGTGCACTCTGCTTTAAGATGAATTTGGAAGACAGAGTAATAATAAGTGTACATTGCATGTGAAGTTGGCGCATGTGTGTAAGTGCAGGTGTTCAGTTATGTCCTAAATGTCCAACGTGAATGGAGAGGGAATGACAGTCACTCCTACGAAGGAGTATTAAGGCCACGATAAGAAAAAAATATTAACGACCAATTTGAGGATAAAGCTGAAATTTCAAGATTAAAGTTGTAATTTTATTTTGAGAAAAAAGTTGAAATGTGGAGATTACAGTCTTTGCTTCAAGGCAAACTGCCGCAGTTTCTGTACCCTCTGAGTTAGTGAAATCATACTCAAGAATTGGTTTTTGTAAATGGCAAATTTGTATAGCGCTTTACACATCCAGTCATCCACCCATTCACACACTGGTGGAGGCAAGCTACAGTTGTAGCCACAGCTGCCCTGGGGCAGGCTGACAAAAGCGAGGCTGCCATATCGCGCCATCGGCCCCTCTGGCCAACACCAGTAGGCGGTAGGTGAAGTGTCTTGCCCAAGGACACAACGACCGAGACTGTCCGAGCCGGGGCTCGAACCGGCAACCTTCCGATTACAAGACGAACTCCCAACTCTTGAGCCACCTTCGCCCTTTCTTGTAACCAAGAAAGAAATGATTTCTCTTTTAGCACATAAAGTGTGGTGATAAATATGAGGACGATGAAAAGATGGTGCAAAAAGCTGCATCTGGTCCGACGGACAAACACAACCTGAAAGAGCGGACAAAAGGAAAGGGCTGGCAATGGACAGATGCAAGGTTATCGATGGTTACACCTTCGTGCAATAAAGTGGATGTATTTTATATCACGAGACGACCAATCAATTTGTTTAACTGGGTGCTCTAAACATTGCGTTTTGTAGAGGGTATAGCAAACATGGCAGTTTGTCTTGCAACAACAACGATAATCTCCACATTTCCCCTTTTTTCAAAATACATTTTTGGCTTTAACCTTGAAATTTAGACTTTATTTTCAAAATGTTCAACATATTAATTTTTATGTGTGTGTTTATTAGCAGGGAGCATCTCAAAAGACAAAAGATTCCTTGCAGCAGATTTGACTACTAACTAATTTCCACCTGTTTGAGGTTTAATTACTCACACTCTCTTTGTGTGTGTAGATGATCGAGATGGAGTGCTTCAAAGAAATCAACGTTTACGAGACAGACGGGACACTGTGCCCAGACCTGGACATGAACCGGCCTAACCCTCCACCAAAGAGAGGCTTCTTCTACCGCCTGTTCAGAAGAGAGGCAAGTGCTAGTGCTCCGGCAACTGTGCGAGGGGGTGGGGGCTAAGGTACTTCCTTTCTTCCTACTTTCCTTGCTTCTTTTTTTTCCCAAGGCCTTATCCAAACTCAGCATGTTGAAATATTATCTCTAAGCTGTGAAACTTTGTTTGAATAAGGCCCGTCTTCTCTTTGTAACCCTTCCTCACTAAAGCTTTGCATATTCTTAAGGGGTGATTTGTGCTTAGGGGATGTGCTAATAGTGATGTAAATTCAGTGATGATAAATGATTCTAACAGCATGTTTGTTTGCAGGATTGTTCAGCTTACAGGGTATTTTCACTATGTCCCTCCTGTTTGTTATTACTGGACCTTATATTGTGCTTTAAACTTCCCTTGAATTCTTGTAATTTCACACAGATTCCTACCTTTTTTGTCACAACTTCTGTTTGATCCCAGAGATTTGAATAAGAAGATACGTGATCCCTTACTGCCCTTTAGGGTCCCATGGTTTAGGTGGGGCAATATTGTGTGTATATAGTGTATCAAGTCATGAAAAAGTATTTGCGCCCTTCCTGATGTCTTCTGGGTTTTTTGTTTTTTTTTTTGTATACTCATCACACTTGGGTGTTTCAGGTTATCAAACAAATTTTAACAAGAGTAAATACAAAAATTCTGGTTTTAAATCGTGGGAAAAAAAGTCATCCAAATATGCCTGGCCCTATGTGGAAAAGTAGCTGCACTGAACATGAGAGATAATAAGGAGAATGAGAGTTACAGATTTTTTTCCCTTCCTGACCTGTTTTAGACTTTCAGGTTACTTCCAGGCCAACTTATCTTATTAGTGGAAGCTGTCAGGATCATAGAAGACTGAGATGAAGACTGCAGACACTGTTCTCTGGTCCCTCTTGGATTCAGAAAATGAACATCAGTCAAAGATCAGCCATCTCTTTGCAGTAAAAGATGCCTGCTCACATCTTTAGAGAGAGCTTGTGCTTTAACAGCACACATTTACATAGCAGTCCCACTTTCTATTCTGGTTATTATGGATACGTTGAATTGCATGTCTTGCAGTATGTCATCTTCTAACTCGCTTGCAGTTGAGTATTTTACCAATTCCAGCTTTGGCCCTACCGAAAAACCACATCTAATGTGGTTAAGTGAGGGTTACAGGCAAGGGTGACATCATCTTGCACATGTGAGCTGGTGCAGCGATGCAGGTTTCCAATGTTAGTGATATATCCTCACTTTTACTCCTTCCCAGATCTGTTTTGAGGGCAGTTACAGCGATGACGAGACTGAAGGGCCCTCGCGACTTTAAACCACTCCCTTCACCTGCACCCTTCCGCCGCAGAACTTCTCCACAAACTCCAACCGAGCGCAAATCTTAGGAACTCAGTGAATGTTGACCTGTATTTATGAGCTGTATTAAAAGTGTATTATAATTAAAGAAAAAAGTATGAGTTTAAAGATTTTGTACATTTGTACTTGAATTTATGTCTAGATGTATATTTTCACTAAAGGTTGTATTGTACAAAAAGCCATAAAAGTACCACTTGAATGCATACATTTACATTTTTATTTCCTTTTTTATTTTCTTTTGGAATGAGTATGGATAAAGTGTGTTGGGGAGCTTTTTTTTGTTTTGTTTTTAAGAAGCACAGTACCAGTAGTCTTTTTATTTTCTCAATGTAGCATAAGGCCTTTTTGTTTTCTTGTGAGCTGTAATTTTGTCTTTGATTTGGCCAGCGTGACATGTTTTTAGTACATCAGCTCTGCCTGGTTTCAAACTAACCCTAGCCTCCAAATGCCTCAAGGCTCAGGTAGTTCTAAATGAAGTGTGTAGATTCTAATGAAACGGGGTTAAAAATGAATCTAGACTACCGTTGCTGTGTTAATGCCACACTGCTTAACTTTTCCTGTCTGTTTCAAGGACTTACTGCCCCTGTGTATTTAAATTGGTTGAGGTAATCTGATCCCTCTCTTCAGCCCAGTTATGCAGGTGGCCGTGTAGTGAACTGTCTTCTAGGTGCCTGTACCGACCCAGTTCTAGCAGAGGTGGCGAGTTTACTCCTAATTGTGGTTTATTTAGCACGTGTAAGAGTTAAATAGTAAATATGATATGGTGGAGGCCATTTGCAGTAACATGAAGCCTGATCCCCATCATTACTGGACCTCTCTAGAAATCTTTTTTTCATGAGCTGCAAAAGCTCAGAACATTAATTTTTAGATGCACAGCTATTGAGTAAAAGTCTGTTACATTATTCACTTAGGTTGAATATTTTTGGGGTGATTTATCTCTATTCCTCGTCTTTTTTTCTTTGCTGTGTTCTCTGGCTTTTATTTCCTTTTCTGACTGTGTCCAGTTGTTTTGAATTGTTTAGCATGCATATGGTTTTAAGCAGACCAGAAAGCCTCTGGGTGTTTGGACACATTTGACTGAGTTGGAACAGGAAGACAGATGATAAAGGAGGCGATGTTGGAAATGTAACATAGACCTGGCCTGCAGCTGACAACTGCTTCTTTAAAAAAGAAACGACAACAAAAACTCTTGCGCCTGATCAGCTGGTTCAGATGTCAGCCATCTTTGGCCTTTGTGCTTGGCTGATCGCTAGTTGGCCTCCATTTATCCTCCCTAGCTATAACTGTTTGAGATACATGTAGAATTTGTTACTGATGATGGGCACCTTTGACTACTATATTCAGAGCTTGGATGTTGCTCTCTCAGGAATGACCTGAGAAAGTTGCTCATGTGCGCAGATGCCGAGAAATTAACAATCAGTTGAGTTCTGAATTGCAGAAACAAGATTGTTTTACATTTTCCTACAGCCCTGTTTCCTTCCAAGTTAATCAGCCAAGAGCAAATACATTTTCTTTACTTTCCCCATTTATATATATAAAAAAACAAACAAACATGTTCACCATTTGCTTTTTTCTGAGGCATTTCAGACCCATTTTATGAATTTAGCTTTGGAGGCAGTTGCTGTTTACTTCCACCTTCTGTTTTTAATGCTGTGAATACCCCACCTGCACATGTTAGTTTTATGTGTATAACCTAAATGATTAATCAATTTTTTTTCTACAGAAAAGCAAAGTCTGCATTTTGTCAATACAGCGCTTCAGAATCATGTAGGAGCTTGATTCAATTCCTAACACTTTTGAAACTGTATACATTTAAAGTGGCACACATATAGGTCCCCTATGTAATTACCTAATTTGGAGAAGTGGCTTATTCTAAGAGTTTGTCCCCTGTTGCACATTCCATTATCAGGAATCAGATGGGTGCATCTAGCTGTCGCCGGCTTCTTGTCATTGAGTTTCTTAGTGTCTTTATTTCGTTTGTTGTTGCTCTCAGGCACATTTGAAGCTGATTTTGCTTGCCTCTGTAGATTTTAGCCTTTTAGCTCTTTAGCCTCAAAAACCTTGTAAATTATGTATTTCTAACATGTAACTGATTCACTCATTCTCACAAGGAAACTAAACTGTGTTCACCACCCATGACTCTATCATTGTTTTGACCATCTTTACTCTTACACCTTCCATATAGCAGTGAAGAAATTCTGTTTTTCGTTCCATTGCACTAATGGTGTGTTTTGACAATGACTATGGGAAAAGTGTCTTTAAACTTTTGTTGGTTTGTTTTTATTTTGTTTTTTTGCCAGTGATACCAAAAGCGACATAAACTAAATTAGAATTTCTTTGTTATCTGAAGAATTTAGTAGAGAAAGACTGACAGCCTTTATTAAATGTGCCAATAACCAAGTTAATTTTTGACATCCTGCCTTTTTTCAGCCTCTTTATCCTTCCGTCCATTCTTAGAGAAATCCCTTTGCGTAAAGGAACTTTAAACAGCTCAACAGTTTTGAATGTCCGCACTAAGTGCATTGTAATGCCTGTTTAGAAAAATGCATATGTTTTATTACTCAAGCATGTATCAGTTTGTAATACTTCAGGTTCCTTGTATATGTAAATTATGACCTTCTAGTGCCAACATATCTCACTGGTATCTGAGGACATCTTTATGAATCGCAAGGCGACCAGCTGAGTCTTTGAATTCATAAAGCGCATTCCTTCTCTTCTGCCTTTCCTCCAAGACTCTGATGGTGAGTCAAGCCACTTCCCGAACACTGGGATGGCGCTCACCAGCGACGTTTCGAAGCGCAAGTTATTTAGTTTACTCAAGTCTAGCTTTGGGATGACCACCGACACAGGCTGGGAGGTTTTGCGGGGTTTCACGTTCTTTTGTCCAGATTTGTCAGTTAAGTAATATTTTCGAGAAAGGGAGAAATGATGGATGGATTATGGGTTTTCAAACTCGGCCTGGGACTTCTTGATTTTTCTTCTTTATTTTGTATCTGTACAGTCATGTCGTTCAACCACTGCAGTCATTGTTAATTCTTGTACAAGTTGTATCACTGGTTGTTGTACCATATCTGACATTTGTAATTATGAAATAATACACTGCCATTTGTATAAAAATACTTGTGTCTTGACTTATTTGATCTGTGTTTTTTGTTTTATTACTGTGAATAAAAGGCCATCGATTGGAAGAGTATAAAATGTAATGATCTAGTGCTGGGGGAAAAAAAAGTATCCCCCCCCCCTTCCTCTTTTCTTATTTTTTGCATATTTGTCACCCTTAGATGTTTCAGCATTCATCAAATTTTAATGTAAGACAAAGATAACCCAGGTAATTACAAAATCAATTTTTAAATGATTTCATTTTAAAGGCATGATGAAGCTAGGGATGGGAATTCATAAGAATTTAGCAATTCCATTATCGATATCACTTATGGATTAAAAATCCTTATCGATTCTCATTGGCTCTGCTTTGAAAGTCATCACCATCACTAAGCAGCATATCTGGGGCTGTGGTCAATATTCAATCAGCTTTAACATCACTCTGGGTTGTTGGCTATCTAAGCGTTAGCATGCTGTCTGCTGAGATGCTTGCAAAGAGCCGAAATTGTGTTAGCAGCAAAACTGAGTTGTTTCTGTCCTGGATGCAGTTTGCATTTTGCCATCACGCTCCATATGTGGAAAGGTAATGCTACCCTTGGTAAATCACAGCCTTCTTAATCAGGAAATCATGTAAATAGAAACCAATCTGAAGTAGACAGAAATATTGCAAAAAGCAACACATTGTGCTTCAATCTAAAGGAACTCAAGAACAATTAAGGAGCAAAGTCACTGACATCTGTCAGTCTGGAAAGGGTTACATAACCATTTCTAACCAAGGTGAGAGACATTATCCACAAATGTTGAAAACTTAGAAGAGTGGTAAACATTCCCAGTAGTGATGCGACTACCATAATTACTCCAAGAACTCATTGACAACTTATCCAGAAGGTCACCAAAAAACCCAGAACAACATCTAAAGAAAGAAGAGCGTGTGCAAAAAAGGGTGTAGCTATTGCGGTATACAGTGTGTTAAGTGGAGGAGTTGTACGGGGAGATGGCCACAGGCAGAAATGATTTCCTGTGTCGTTCAGTGGTGCTTTTTGGTAATCTCAGTCTCTCACTGAACGTGCTCCTGTGACTGACCAGCATGTCATGGAGTGGGTGGGAGGTATTATCCAACATTGTCTTTATTTTGGACAACATCCGCCTCTCCGACACCACCGTAAGGGAGTCCAGCTCCATCCCCATAACATTACTGGCCTTACGGATCAGTTTATTGAGTGTTGGCATCTGCGACCCTCAGCCTGCTCCTCCAGCATGCAACGGCGTAGAGAATTGCACTGGCCACAACAGACTCATAGAAAATCCTTAGCATTGTCCGGCAGATGTTGAAGGACCTCAGCCGCCTCAAAAAATACAGATGACTCTGGCCCTTCCTGTAAAGTGCTGTGGTGTTTTTAGCCCAGTCCAGTTTATTGTCAATGTATACTCCGAGGTATTTATAGTCATCCACAATGTCAACACTGACCCCCTGGATTGAAACAGGGGTCAAGAGTTTCCTGGTCTTCCTGAAGTCCATGATCACTTCCTTGGTCTTTGCCATGTTGAGCAGAAGATGATTCTGCTCACACCACGTGACAAAGGAGTTAACCACAGCCCAGTACTCTATCTCATCATCCCTGCTGATGCACCCAACCACTGCAGAGTCATCAGAAAACCTCTGAATATGGCAGGTCTCTGTGCAGTGGCTGAAGTCTGTGGTGTAGAGGGTGAAGAGGAAGTGGGAGAGGACGGTCCCTTGTGGTGCCCCTGTGTTGCTGATTACCTTGTCAGACACACACAGTAATCTAAACGAGATGGAACAAAAGCATTGACAAGTATGGCGGTACTGTTTGGAGTGATTGAAGGACGAAGGCGGTTAATATGATGAAGATGAAAATAAGAAGACTGAGTGATATTATTCATATGTGCCGTGCTGTCGAGGATGACACCAAGACTCTTAACCGGAGGGGAAGGTGTGCCAACACAGTTATCACTGGATAATGAAAGACTTCTGGTTGGAACTTTAGTCAGTTTTGATTTGGTGCCTATTAGAATAAATTCTAAAGTAGTGATAGTATGATGGTCTGGGCCTACTTTGCTGCTTCAGGACCTGGGCAACTTATCGTAATTTATGGAATCATGAACTCTGCTCTCTACAAGACAATCCTGAATTAGAGAATCTGGCCACTAACTCAAACCCTGAAAGTCAAGCACACTTAGGTCAACAGGACTGTGATTCTACACACACCAACAAGTCCACATCTAAAAAAAAAAAAAAAGAGTTTTGGACAGTCTCGTCAAAGTCTGGACTCAAATCCAATTGAAATGCTTTGGCATAACCTTAAGCAGGTCGCTCACGCTAAAAAAACAAAAAAACCTTCAATGTGGCTGAATTAAAACAATTCTGCAAAGAAGAGTGGGCCATAATTCCTCCATAGCACTGTGAAAGACGCATTAGCAATTATCCCAATAAATGCTTGACTGTAGTTGATGCGGCCAAAGGAGACACAACCAGTTATTAGGTTTAGGGAGCAGGTAGATTTGGGTGGCTTTTCCTCCCTTAATAAATGAAATAATCATTTAAACAGCATTTTGTATTCATTTGGGTTATATTTGTCTAATATTGAAATTAGTTTGATCTGAAAAAAATAATAATAATAAAAAAGAAACGAAATCCGGAGTAAAATACTTAAAGTTTATGCCATTAGACCTACCTTTGTTCCATTCATTACCTGCTTCTTCCAATTTGTCAGAGATCATAGCACTAACAAATGAATAAATGATCGAATAACTGTGTCAGGAGGGGCTGGTTTCAGTGCATTTGTTTTTCCTTCCTACGCTCTCTTATCAGTTGACACCCACTGTTATCAGCGCACACACTAAAGTCAATACTTGTAAATTACACTTGAACAAATCTGTCCTGCACTCCAGATTTCAGCGGTCTCGTGACTGCAACAATAACAACAAAAGAAAAAAAATCACAGTGTCGTATTGGTTCTTTCTAAAGCCACTCAACAAAAATCCGGACTCTGATTGGCTGCTGACGTTGCACCCTTCCCCTCTCGGTAAACCTGTCACACAAGCTACTTCCTGGTGTGATTGGTGGGAAAACGCAATGCTGCATCAAAGATGGCTTATTATCAACCTGCATTTGATTTATTTAGGAATAGTAGTGTGAAAGAATAAGTGGCGCTCTCCGAGAAGACAAGGCGGAGAGCTGGTGGTAGCTGTCGCGAGCAGTGTTAGCACTCTCGCCGCACTACGCACCTCTTGCTCTCTACGTGCGCAAACGTTAACTTGCCTCTACTCTGCTAGCTAGTTAGCTCACATAGTAAATATTAGCTCGTCAAGCAAGCTTGCTTATTGTAGATTACTAAAATGGCCACCATGGAGAAATTGATGAAGGCCTTTGAGTCTCTGAAGTCATTCCAGCAGCAGCAGGGACCACCGACCGCCGAGGAGCTCGCTCAGAGGCAGTAAGTTGATTTTTGTCCAGCGGTGACAGAATAGGAGGCGAGGAGCCGTTAGGCTAGACCCTTAGCTTATCGTGCTAGCAGCGTTGGTCCATTTCGGGTAGATAACCAACGTTTAATAGATGGCTTTAAGTCAGCTGCACTAAAACGTAAACTGGGAATGAGGCTAAGGTGTTATTCATACTTCTCAGCCCATTTAGGTCCACTTGTTGCCATGCTTTAGATCGCTGCTTAGCGATGCTCGCTATCCTAACGCGATCTGATTGTTTGCTAGCCTGATTTTAGGATCAGAACAGCTGAATGATGGCTAACACAGAAGGCTGATGCCAAGAACACGTGAAAGGGTCAGGAGGATCAATTTCAAGGACGTAATTTTGTGTATTCAGTAGCAGAGGACATTGAGTTTCATAATAATATTTAAACTGCTTATGCAAACGGTTATGAATGGAATGATGAACATAGCGGGGCTTCCTGCACTTGCTTCATCTCCAAGAAGTTTTACAGATCTAGTCCGTTGTTGGTTGAAACACAGGGATAGGAATTCATTTATATAGCTTGTAAAGAAGTGAATTGATGGGATCAGTGCATAAGGAATACAGTTGTAGGGGATGGCTCTGACTTATAGTTATTATTTTAATCACTGCATTCCTTGGCTATAAGCAAGATACCTAAATTCAGTCTTTCTTTGTGCACACACACACTCACGTCATCTTTTGCATTTTGTCTTATCTTCCACAGAAAAAAGGAGCAAGCTGCCACAAAGAAGGACAGGGTGACCCACTGTCTGACAATATGTGAAAACATTGTGGCTCAGTCACTGAGGTATTCCTTGTTATTTGATCTAAATATGTGTTGGTGTGAGTCATATCTTTTTATATTCTTTTAGGGTTTCCTATCACCTTCACTAACTGTATAAACGGTAAGATAGCTTTTCTGTAAAGCATGTCTGAGGTGCAGGGTGATGTCATTTGCAACCAGAGCTTCTTCAGTAGTGATTTTACATCTGATTTCACTGATTTCTGTGATATTTGGTTTCACTTTTGTATTTTGGGAATGAAGTGGGGACATGTTTGTCTTTACATATATATATTTTTCTTTTCTGTAATGTCCTTTTTGAAAAAAAACTTATTGCACCTAAGTTTTATGAGTTTATGCTAGGGGGTTAACAGTTTGAGAAAGGGAAAAAATTTATATATTTTTGGCTTTTCCTCTCTCTGGTCCTGGGAATAGAACATCTCCAGAGTTTCAGAAACTGCTTGGCATTGCCATGGAGATGTTCCTGCTCTGCAGTGATGACAGTGAATCAGATGTTCGGATGGTAGCCGATGAGTGCCTGAACAAAATAATCAAAGTGAGCAAAATCTGCAAGATGGGACAAATGAATAAGAATATTAATGACAAAAATTGTCAAAATAAGTTTGGTGTTGTTGGTGGTAGTGTTAATCATTCATTTTGATAATTTTCAGGCACTGATGGACTCCAACTTGCCTAGACTGCAGCTGGAATTGTACAAAGAAATTAAAAAGGTAAGGCATGGGGTTGTAAAGTGAGCATTTTGTAATACACCTTATATGTCTTTACTCTCAGACTATAGGCCAGTGTTAGATGTGAAAAGAAATTGTTTGACGTTTCTTTAGAGAAAGTACGGTCAGATATTAGACATGGTAATATCAGTGCTTGTGTGGCTCAATAGAATGGTGCCTCTCGGAGTCTGAGGGCAGCTTTATGGAGGTTTGCTGAGCTTGCCCACCTCATCAGACCGCAGAAATGCAGGTATGCAAACTTATAATATTTTTACATTTTTTTTTAAACCATTATCCACAACATGTCTTATTTTATAGTCTGCTGCTTTTGTGGGGACAACATCAAAGTATCATCTGTGCTTTTTTTACTTGCATATGCATATTTTTGTTTTGCTTCTACTTCATGTATACTTCTTCTCTCTCCCTTATGGCACAGACCTTACCTGGTCAACCTGTTGCCGTGCCTCACCAGAATCACAAAGCGGCAGGAAGAGACTGTGCAGGAGACACTTGCTACAGCAATGCCCAAGATCATGTCTGCCCTGGGACACTTTGCCAATGATGGTGAAATCAAGGTATTCACCTGCTGATTGTGTGCTAAAGTAGAAAAAAAAAATCATAGGCCAGTGGAAACTCTTTTTTTTTTTTTTTTTTAACATCATCCAACTATTTCTGTTTTAGGTGCTGCTGAAGGCATTTGTGGCTAATCTGAAGTCCAGCTCCCCGACCATTAGACGGACAGCAGCCAGTTCAGCTGTTAGTATTTGCCAGCACTCCAGACGCACCAGCTACTTCTACACCTGGCTCCTTAATGTGCTTCTGGGTAGGTTGCACACTGGCTCACTGTCAAGCACAGACCTTGGGCATGTCTTTTCTACCCTTTTACATTTTACTAAGCTCATTTGTGTTAAAATATGTGAGCTAATTTAGAATTTTTGCCCTTTTCGCCTTTTTCCAGGTCTGTTGGTTCCGGTGGATGATGAACACCCCAGCCATCTAATACTGGGGGTGCTGCTAACCCTTCGTTACCTGATGCCTCTGCTGCAGCAGCATGTCAACTCCACTAGTCTTAAAGGAAGCTTTGGTGTCATGAGAAAGGAAGCTGATGTACAGCCAACACCCGAACAACTGCTGCAGGTGAGATGGAATTTGTTTGTGTTTAAATATGAAAAAAGAGTTTGTATACACTTGTATAATTGGATGTGCAATAATTCTGTATGCATGTCTTTTAAAGGTGTATGAGCTAACCCTACACTACACACAGCACTGGGATCACAATGTGGTCACAGCTGCTCTGGAGCTGCTGCAGCAGGTCTTCAGGACTCCCCCACCAGAGCTTCTGCATATGCTCATTACTGCTGGTAGCATCCCACATGCCACCGTTTTTCGTCAGGACACTGAGAACCGCTCACGTTCTGGCAGCATCCTTGAATTCATTGGTAATCACATGAATTGACTAATACTATCTAAACAGTGCTTTTTATCATCCCTTTAGATATGTGTCTAGAAATATTTACACAGTTAACCAGCTCTAGAGACACGATTTTTATCTGTTTCAACTAGTTTATAATTCATTCACTTATGCTGACTTTGCCAGGGAACCGCATGGACAAACTGTGTTGGGGTTCCACCCTAGCCTCTTCTTTTATTCGTGGCCTTTTTCTTTGCATTTTAACTAATTTTCTGACATCCTTAAATAATAGTTTCTGTTTCTTATAAGCTTCTCTGAGCCTGTACTACTTTCCTACTCCTCAACTTCTATTTCTGCTTCCTGTTTTCATGCCTTTTGCAGCGGGGGGAGGGTCTTCCTGCAGTCCACTCCTTCTCAGGAAACAGAGAGGTGACTAGTCTGTTTATCTCCTCTGTTCACCTCTTTCCTCTCTCAGATGTGCCAATCAGGGCTTGAACAAGTTTACCTTCAACTGTGAGGCACTAAAGGCCGTGGACTTGCCTAAAATTACATATTATTATCCCTGTATATCTAAATTTTATTCTTGTACTCAATTTAAAGTAAATCACCACACTTAGGTTTGAGTGCCTTTCCTTTTTTTAAACTGCTGTTAATCTTACAGATTCATATTGACAATAAACCTGTTATTTCCAGGTAAAATGCTCTCTGGAGAGGAGGATGGGTTGGAGGATGACCCTGAGAGGACTGAGGTCACAACTGGTGCTTTCACAGGTGAGATGCAAATTATCAAGTTTATGTCAACTTTGACTGTGTTCCTAATTTCACAGTGTAAGTATGTGGAGCAAAAATAAAGCTTCTGTGTGTTTCTTACTTTAGCATCAGTTGTTGGTGCAGACGGCTCTTCTGCAGCCCAGGTGGACATCATCACTGAACAGCCTCGGTCTTCCCAGCATGCTCTGCAGCCTGGTGATTCTGTGGACCTCAGTGCCTCCTCAGAACAGGGTGGTGGCGGAGGTGGGACATCTACATCAGGCACTCCAGAGTCACCCAATGACAACGAGGAGGAAATGCTGAGTCGGAGCTCCAGTGGTGGGGCAAATGTTACCCCAGAGACTGCTGACTACACCACCCCAGAGAATGCGACTCCAGAGGGAGGGCCTCTAGGAGAAAGTGGGACACTGCTAGGCACTAATGATCGCTCACTTCCACCCAGCGACTCCTCCCAAACCACCACAGAGGGACCGGACTCAGCTGTCACCCCTTCGGATGTAGCAGAACTGGTAAGTTGACTGGGTAGGACTGCACATGGCTAATTTTATTTGAGACTACAGCTTGTACATCCAGTAATTGTGTGGGTTTCTGTTGAATAAAATGAACAGTGTGCTTCCCTAGACAATGATGGATTTAATTACCATGCAATCCATTAATTACCTCTGAACCTTTGTGTCTCTGATGGCATTTTTCTTGGTTTGAAAATGATGCTTCACTTCCCAGAACGTTGATTCTGTTGATCTAGATGTAGTTTATTGAGTCACTTGGATGAGTTACGAAACCTGTATCCCACTGAAAACATCTTATTTTCTTCAACATTAGTGGAATATTGGTAATATTGGTGATTACACAACTTTATTATCCCCCTCGATTTCCTGAAGACTTGTGGTAGATGGTGTTCCTCTCTTCACCACCACTACCGCTCAGTTCTTCAGAGGTGGGAATGCTCCTGTAATATTCTATAACAATCCATGAGATTGTTATGAACTGGTGCTAAAAATAACATTACATTTAAAATGAATTAAATTGATTGTAAAAGATTTTGGGGTCAAATATATTTCTTTGTCCCTGAGAATAAATATTTCTTCCAGTAGTGATATTGAGTAGCATATTAACAGGAGGTGATTACAAAACAACTTCCTTTGCACTAGCATTTCTTTCTGAAGACTTTTTAAAAGATAAAAAGCAGCTTATCAGAGTAGCAGCTAGAAATACTTTCAAGAAGATCAGTTTTTATCCTTAAATCTTTTGTGCAGGAAAAAAGGAACATGAAATCCTTAAGTGTTCAACTATAATGCTAACATTAATAAGTCACAATCTTGTTGTTAAGTGATTATGTATGAACCCTGCTTACAAACTACCCTGCGTTTATTAAGGCTGTTGTCTTTTTATGGTGTTTTAATGCTTTGAATCTTCTTAAATTTAATCTGAAGAAGCCCCTAAAAATAGTCAGTGATCACTGTCGGCTTCTCTGGATTTTTATTGCTAGTGTTCATCTGCAGGACATTTTAAAGCTCAGTTTTTAAAACCTTGCGATGTAACTACAGCCTATTGGCTCACGATTTGCTGGACACCAAATATTTGAATCAGGTCACCCTGAGGCTAATAAAGATTTGAACAGGTACATGAAGCTGAGGATGAGGAATTTGTCACAGCTAGTAATCCAAACCATGCAGCAGTATATTAATGACTTACCTCGTGATGGAGATGGATCATCACTTCTGACTGAAGTTTGGCTTGTTTTCAGCATTTTTCCTGCCATGCGATTGCATTTGTCTCTGCCCATCCCTGAACCTCACGTTAACATTTACCGAGGGGAAAAAAAGTCTGCGTCTATCCTTCAGCTTCACTATGCTAATGTGTTTCTATATTACCCTAACCATAGCGCTGTAGCTAGCCACAACGTAGCACATTATTATATACCAGCTAGTCCAACTTCAGTAACCCTACAAACGTCGCCGCTGTTCAGTTTTCTGTCTTCATTCATGTCTGACGTGATAGCAGAGCTGTGCGTTTTTAGTTTTTCAGAAATCCCTCGGTCAGAACATTGTACATTATCTTCAGATGGAAACCAACGAACTAACTCCCAGCCTACTTCTAATTCTGGTAAACTTCAGAAATTCTGTTTTTTCATGAATGCCTGGATGTTAAACCGGTAGAGCAGCCACACTGATCATTTTTATCAAAGATGAAAGGATTTAGACAGTTTCTAACTCTCAATGATGCCCCAGTGTTTGTTTGAGTTTGGGAACTGAAGAGGAATTTGGACCTGGAAACAGCTAATGACGTCAGACTGAGAAGCGGATAAGTCTTATTTTCCCCTGTTATGCTTTTAGAAGCAGTTGGACTTGTTTTCTATGTCATTAATTTTTTGTCTTTTTATTATGCTCCTAATCATGACACAGTAATTTTGACTGTTGGACTTGGTTGTGGATTAAGTTCACGGTCTGTTTCTCCTGTTAGGATTATTTTGGGGGATGCTTTTTCAATCTTTTTCACTCTTCTGGAACCAGTTTTCTTATCAGCAGCAAAACATGTTCCTAAGGTTAAAAAAATCACGAGCATCATTCCTAGATGATGCATTCAGGACTTGAAACAATAAAGGCTGCATATGCATAATGCAACACGTTCTTTAAAATCTAGTACATATAAAAACAAAGCAAAATAAAACAAAAAAAACTTCTATCTTAGATTTTTAACTCTGTCATCCACTCATTTAATAAAACTCTAACTCTTTCAAATGTTACTTAAGAAAAAGTTTAATTTGCAGATTTTTGCCGCTGTACCTGGAGTGTCAGGTTAATCTGCCTTTCTGGCCCCGACTACAGAACTTTTGTTACATAATAATTCTACCTCTGTGGTCTTGCCCCCCCTTTCCTATATCCTTCGTATCAGTCACTTCGTACCAGTCACACTTCATTGCCACGGGTGATTGAGCCTTCCCCACCCTCGCCAGCTTCCACTGAGGGTCCCGATGCCGCAGACAGCGACTCATCTGTCTACACTGCCTCCTCTTCGTCTTCTTCATTTTCTTTCACCTCCTCTTCCTCCTTCTATGCCACCACCTCCTCCAGCAGTAGTGACAAGGTCAGCCTGCAGGACACAGTGAACAGACTGGGATGGGCTTGCTTGTTTCAATACATTTGGCTTTCTTCATTCTTTCTCCTTTGGTTGGCTCAACCCATGCAAAGACTTTTCCTAGCTTGTTGCCTCTTTTCCCCTCCTGTTGTCACCGACAGTAGATTATGCACCTTTCTTTCCCCCCTCATTTTGAGGTATTCCCTCCTGAAAATCAGATGCGTTTTGATAAAAGCAAGCAGCTTTGACATCCCGTGTGACTGGCCTGGAGTGAAGTTCAAAAGGAGAGGCATGAAGGCCAACTGTTTTTTTTGTTGTTGTTGTAATTCTTCAGATTTGGTTCTCTCTACCATTTGAAGAGGCTGTGACGGGCTTTTGTTCCAGCCAAACTTGGAGAATAAGACAATATTCACATTTTCCTCTCTTCTTTTTTATTGTACCATTAAATTGGTTTATCTTGTGAGGGAGAGTTGTTCTTACCAAGCTGGTTTACTGTCAGAAGTCATGCAAACCAAAACCAAGAGAATAACATGCACTTTAGAAGAGCTGTAGTTCTGCTTAATAAAAAATATTGTTAGCATTTCAGGGTCAGGTTGGAGCAAAAGCTTGGTCTTCCTCTGGATTGTTGACTTTTTAAGCTTGTGCTTTTTCCTGTATGCAGTTGATTTGCTGTGAATTGTGTTGACCCAAGCATGATTCAGTAGACCTGTTTAATGGGGGAATTTTTTTTTAAAATTTAATTTGTAGTTTTAGTCATTTGTTATGTTTTCCTCTGTCCAGTAACTAACTCGGTGAGTCGAAACTATTAGGTATCATGTGCATGCAGTTACATTTCAAAGTTTGGCAAACTGCCAGTTCTAATACATTTATGAATTTGAGTTTTCCCTTCTGAAGATGGTTTCTTTTTAATTGATTTGTGTGTGTGTGCTTGTGTGTGCATAAGGTTCTGGATGGCAGTGAGAGTCAGTACTCTGGAATGCAGATTGGAACACTACAGGATGAAGAAGATGAAGGAACAGCACCTTCCTCCCAAGAAGAACCCCAAGAACCATTCCTGCAGTCAGCACTTGGTGCGTTTGTGTACACAGCTATGCACACATAAACGCAGATGGGCTCTGCCTAATAGAAAGCTTTAATGGTGGTTATTGTTTCTGTGTATAGCTCTTAGCAAGCCTCATCTCTTCGACGGCCGCGGTCACAACCGGCAGGGTTCAGACAGCAGTGTGGACCGTTTCATACCAAAGGATGAACCTGCTGAACCCGAGCCCGATAATAAGGTAAAGTGACTTAAAACTCTCCGTGCTTGTCATATATGGTTGAAGTGAAAGGTTAACATTATGTCACTTGTCTGCTTTTCTGTCAGCCATCACGCATAAAAGGTCCAATTGGGCACTATACAGACCACAGTGTGGAGCCACTAGTGCACTGTGTCCGGCTTCTTGCTGCTTCCTTCCTACTAACAGGACAAAAAAATGGTGAGTGGGTGTTCTGCTCAATACCAAAATTTTTTTTTTCGTTTTGAAACTGAAAATTTGACTCCTTGATCTGATTGTCAAAATATATCTAACAGCAAAGTACAACTTCTACTCTCAGGCCTCTCATATATCGGAGTTGTGCTTGTTCCTGTGACTTTTTGACATCTGTGTGTGTTATTATTTGCTTTGTGTTTCTTCAGGCTTGATTCCTGACAAAGAGGTGCGGGTAAGTGTGAAAGCCTTGGCTCTCAGCTGTGTTGGAGCAGCGGCAGCGCTGCATCCCGAAGCCTTCTTTAACTCCCTCTATTTGGAGCCGCTGGACGGCGTTCCAGTTGTAGGTAAGAACTGGGGGAAAAAAAACAAAAAACTGCTCCTATCTAGTAGATGTCTAAGTAACGTGCAATAGTAAACCAGTGTGTATGCTCCCAGTACTGAAACTATAATAATAATAATGATGGATTGGATTTATATAGCGCTTTTCAAGGCACCCAAAGCGCTTTACAAATCCACTATTCATTCACTCTCGCATTCACACACTGGTGGAGCCAAGCTACGGTTGTAGCCATAGCTGCCCTGGGGCAGACTGACAGAAGCGAGGCTGCCATATCGCGCCATCGGCCCCTCTGGCCAACACCAGTAGGCAGTAGGGTAAAGTGTCTTTCCCAGGGACACAACGACCAGGACAGAGAGCCCGGGGATCAAACCAGCGACCTTCCGGTTACAGATGCGCTTCCCAACCCCCTGAGCCACGGTCGCTAAATACACTCCAGCTATTGTTACTTGCATTTTGACATGTGCATTTCATACTCTGATTTGGAAAAAAATGTCTTGTTTGAAGGCGCTCTGCACAACATGTGTTACAGTGAAAGCATTTTTCATTTACAGAATAGTAACTTATTTGTACAACTGTATTTGTGTGTCTTTTAACACTTTTTGGCATTATTATTATTATTATTATTATTATTATTATTATTATTATTATTTATTTATTTTTTTTTACCTTTTCAGAGCAACAATATATTAGTGATGTCCTGGGCCTCATTGACCATGGAGACCCCCAGATTAGAGGAGCTACAGCTATCCTATGTGCAGCCATCATACAGGCTGCGCTCACCAAAACACGTTTCAACATACACACTTGGCTGGCCAGTGTGCAGAGTGCAACAGGTTTGTGTGTTGGTCTTTGTCTTACTTGCATTTTGCAAAGAATTGAGAGTATTTAAAGATGCCTATCATACCTGTCTGTCTGTACTCTAGGTAACCCACTGTCCCTGGTGGACTTGGTGCCTTTGCTTCAGAAGACTTTGAAAGATGAATCCTCTGTCACCTGCAAGATGGCTTGCTCTGCAGTGAGGGTAAGATGGTTTTGTGTGAGTGTGTTGGTAATCTCTACTCTATCTCTGTCTTGCTTTGTCCCTCAAGTTCTTTTTTTGTGTCTGTGCTTTTGTTTGTGAGTCTGACCCATTGGTTTTTTGTGTGTGTTTTGTTTCAGCACTGCATCACGACTATTTGCAGCAGTACCCTGAGTGAGATTGGCCTGCAGTTGGTGATTGACCTCTTTGCGCTGAAGGACTGCGGCTATTGGCTTGTTCGCACTGAGCTCTTGGAAACTCTGGCAGAATTAGACTTCCGGTAGGATACTTTTGTATCCTGATGCCTGTTATATACAGTCTCTGTTTTCTAAAAATAATAATAACTCAACTTTAAACTTAAGCTCGCCTTTACTTTGTATTACCTATAATTGCTTTTTAAAGTTTTTTTTTTTTTACTTTTTCCCGTGTTTTAGATTAGTTAATTTTTTGGAGAGGAAAACTGAGACTTTACATAAAGGAGATCATCACTACACTGGGGTAAGGTTATTTTCTGATAATTTTTTTTTAATGATCTTTTCTTTGAAATATCCTTTCTGGGTTTCTGCATTCAGCTGTTGACTGGTGTTGTTTGTTTACATTTCTCTAGCGTCTGCGGCTGCAAGATAGAGTCCTGAATGATGTGGTCATACATCTGTTGGGAGATGACGATCCAAGAGTACGGCACGTGGCTGCCTCTGTGGTCAGAAGGTAAAATGCCTCTTCACATATAGCACGTGCTATGTTCTTTATGTAGTGGACTGTAAATAAGCCCTTTTTGACTTTCGTCATATCTCTCTTCCTGTCTCTTTACAGACTAGTTTCCAGGTTGTTCTATGACTGTGACCAGGGCCAGGTTGACCCAGTGGTAGCAATCGCCCGAGACCAGAGTTCAGTCTATCTGCAGCTGCTTATGCATGAGACACAACCCCCATCCCAGTTCACAGTTAGCACAATCACAAGGTACACACGCGCCCACACTTCCAGTATATCTCGTGCCTCATCAAAGGTCAGCTTAGCCTATATTACTATGAAGAAGTTCTCAACCTTGTTGACCTGGTTATCCTTTTTTTATTACAATGTGTCTTATTGTACTCATTATAAGAGCTATTTTCAACCCCAGACATATTTTTCTTGTGATAAGAAATGCTTTGAGCCACAAGCTTTTATAAGATTTTGCAGTTAAATACACAATTCCTGAGGGAACCTTGGAATAATTACTTAAAATTTTGTCGCCAGGACACACCGAGGCTACAACATGTCCAACACTATCTCTGATGTCACGTTGGAGAACAACTTGTCCAGAGTAGTTGCTGCCGTCTCGCATGCTTTGACCTCGTCTACCTCCAGAGCTCTAACTGTAGGTTTTCAGCTCATTGTTTGCCTGCTCTAAAGCAAGTTTATGGCATTTGTTTCATAACATCTGAATATTTATCATGCTGTCTTCTCTGCAGTTTGGCTGCTGTGAGGCTTTGTGCCTTCTAGCTTCAAATTTTCCAGTGGGCAATTGGAGCACAGGCTGGCACTGTGGCTACGTTAGCTCCAATAGCAACTTTTCATCCCGTTCTAGTCTTAACCGCAGTAGGGGCAGAACCCTCAGGTTTGTATGCTGCACTGATTAATACATTTTTTTACATAATCATTTCAACTCTTTCTCTAGACTCCCCTTACCTTCTGTCTGTTCACTCCTTTCTGCAGTTTATCACAGCCTAGCAGTGCTCCAGCCTCTTCAACCACCTCATCTGCACCAGATGCAGAGCGGAGGACTCTGACTGTAGGAATTGCCAACACAGTGCTCTCCTTATTGTCTTCTGCCTGGTTTCCACTGGATCTCTCTGCGCATCAGGATGCACTGTTACTTTCTGGAAACCTCATAGCTGGTGGGTAATTTACTTCAAGAGTTTCAGGTATTTTACATATAATTTAATATGACATGAAGATGTTTTACTCTGACATTTGTTGATTCATCACTACCCTAATGATGTTCTCAGCTGTGGCTCCTAAATGTATGCGCAATCCCTGGGTTGGGGAGGAAGAAGGCAGCAGTGGGACCAGTAGTGGAGGCCCAAGTAAGTTGGAGGAACCCTGGGCCGCGCTATCAGAACGCTCCCTGGTGGTCATGGTGGAGCAACTCTTTTCCCATCTGCTGAAGGTCCTCAACATCTGTGCCCATGTGTTGGATGATACACCACCAGGACCAGCAATGAAGGTGCGTTTGATAAGGAGAGTTATTTGGTTTAACAGACTCATGAAAGAAAATATTTGGCACCATGCATTCAGGTGCATTTTACCACAAGTTTGATCCACAGGATGTCTGATATATTGTGTTCTGTTGTTGCATTCTATACCAACTTTATAGGCCACTCTCCCCTCCCTGAGCAACACCCCCTCCCTCAGTCCCATTCGTAGGAAAGGCAAGGAGAAGGAGGTTGCCGACCCCAGTGCCACCCCTATGAGCCCAAAGAAAGGCAGTGAGGCCAACACAGGTAAATGCCTCACCATGCTTAAAAAAGGGTACAGATCATCTCTGTGAGTCTCAGAATATTAAGTAGTGTTTTTCTAAGCAGGTAGGCCAACAGACAGTACAGGCTCAACAACTGTAAACAAATCGACCACCTTTGGCAACTTCTACCACCTGCCTCCCTACCTCAAGCTCCATGATGTGCTCAAAGCTACGCATGCCAACTATAAGGTCAGAACACTTCTTTGTTTAAACTTAAAATGATTTTAATAGATTTTTGCTGCCTGTATGGTGGTTTATGGATGGTCTAATGTTTTCTAGGTTACGTTGGACCTTCACAGTAGCCAAGAAAAGTTTGGAAGTTTCCTGCGCGCTACATTAGATGTTCTTTCTCAGCTGCTGGAGTTAGCCACACTTCATGACATCGGGAAGGTAAAGATGAATTTCAGTGTCTTTCAGTGTTAAGTTTGGTGCGATCCCTTAACAAGGGGTCTTGTTCATTTCTTGTTAACAACCAATTTATTGATAATCTTCTTCTTTATCAATAGAAGAAGTAACCTTTTTTTCTTTTCTTTTAGTGTGTGGAGGAAATTTTGGGCTACCTCAAGTCCTGCTTCTCCAGAGAACCAACCATGGCCACAGTTTGTGTGCAACAGGTTAGTATGTTATGTGTTAATGCCTGTGAATGTTAGATGCATATCCTTTTGAATGTGTGGCAGTCTTTGTGGTTCTAGCACTGAGCAGTGTGCTGCAGCCGGTGTGACTCCACACAAAGTGAGGCTGGTTCCTGCCGACAGGGCCTGTAAAGGCATTGGTTCCCCTGTGCGATGGTTCCATACATACATTCCATACATTCATGTATTTATAGAACAAGTGTCTCAGTGGTAATCTAGTTTTCAGTTTCTTTGATAAGGGAGCGTAGGAAGTCAGTGTTTAAGGGGTTATTCACAGCATGTCAATTATGAATAAAAGCAGAATTAAATGGTGAAGTGATTTTGGTTATATAACTATTAATCCTACGGGTGGAGGAGCTCCTAAAGAAAAGAGGTTTCACTGGAGCTTAATTATTGCTGTGTTTTGGGGGGGGGGAAAGAAAGAAAGGGAATACTTCAAATATATCAACTGGATTCTCAAATTTTATGTGAAGTTAAAAATTATAGTGTTTTTGTATATTTATGCTTATATATATTTGCAAAAGAGTTCTTGTGGTAATAAGTTGACTTATTCTCCAGCTGTTGAAGACACTATTTGGGAACAACCTGGCCTCCCAGTATGAGGGCGTGTTGAGTGGACCCAGTCGGTCCCAGGGCAAAGCTCTACGTCTTGGCTCTTCCAGCTTGCGGCCAGGACTCTACCACTACTGCTTCATGGCTCCATACACTCACTTCACCCAGGCTCTTGCTGATGCAAGCCTCCGTAACATGGTGCAGGCTGAACAGGATCAGGATACCTCTGGGTGAGATCTAGTAACACATGTCTCCCATACGTATGCATAGATGTCCTTATTTAGGAAATCGCAAACGCTCCTTTTTTTTTTTTCTGTGACTTTCTGCACATATTTACTCTCCACCCCTGCACATGCTTATAGTGTGCATTCAGTTGTTTTATAGGTGTGTGTGTGTGTGTGTGTGTGTGTGTGTGTGTGTGTGTGTGTGTGTGTTCCTATCTAGCTATCTTTGTGAGGACCGAAATCTGCATTCTACTATACTTGTGAGAACCAACAGTCACTTGTGAGGACACACACACCAGTCCTCACAAGTTTGAAGGCCTTTTTGAGGCTCAAAATGTGGTTTTGGTGTCAGGGTTACAATTAGGTTATGGTTAGGTTTAGGGTAAGGGTTAGGGTTAGTCATTCATTTTTAAAGGTTAGGGTAAGGGTCTAGGGAAAGCATTACGGGCTTGTGTGTGTGTGTAAGTAATATAAAATGTATGAACTAAGTGCGATAATAAGTCTGTGCTTTTTCTTCTTCTTTTTTTCTTTAATTTAAGATGGTTTGATGTAATGCAAAAAGCATCCAATCAACTGAGATCCAGCATCACAAATGCAGCGCGTCACAGAGGAGACAAGGTACCCTTTCATTGTCTTGCTGCTGTTCCATACTGATATTATGCGCTAAGAGTCGCTTATGTGGTCTGCTGCTGTTTTGAGAGTTGCATCTTGTGTTTTCTCAGAATGCCATTCATAACCACATTCGACTGTTTGAGCCGTTGGTGATCAAAGCTTTGAAGCAGTATACCACCAGCACATCTGTGGCGCTGCAAAGACAAGTACTGGACCTGCTTGCTCAGCTTGTGCAGCTCAGAGTCAACTACTGCCTGCTAGACTCAGACCAGGTAAGACAAACACATGCACTTTTTTTTTTTTTTTGTGGTCATCTCCAACTTCAAATTTTATAGTATGGCTCATTCAGAAATTTATGTTTTAGGTGTTCATTGGCTTTGTCCTGAAACAGTTTGAGTACATTGAAGTGGGGCAGTTCAGGTATGTTTTGAGTCAGTAAAAATTTCAGATTTCTCGTGTGTGTGTGTGTGTATATATATATGTGTGTGTGTGTGTGTGTATGTATGTGTGTGTGTGTGTGTGTGTGTGTGTATATATATATATATATGTATATGTGTGTATTTATTTATTTAAAAGCTTGTTACATATGTTTCCTGGGAAATAAAATAACTGTTTGCATCACTTACAGAGATTCAGAGGCCATCATTCCCAACATCTTTTTCTTCCTGGTGCTGCTGTCTTATGAACGCTACCACTCCAAGCAGATTATCAGCATTCCCAAGATCATCCAGCTGTGTGATGGCATTATGGCAAGTGGCAGAAAAGCTGTCACACATGGTGAGAGGAATGCATATGACTTATATAATTTTTAATTCCTCTTTTAACTTCCAAAGGTTTTCTTGTTGATGGTTACATTTACACTTTTCTGCTTCGTCTACAGCCATCCCAGCCTTGCAGCCTATAGTTCACGATCTGTTTGTCTTGAGGGGCTCAAACAAAGCTGATGCAGGCAAGGAGCTGGATACACAGAAAGAAGTTGTGGTCTCCATGCTGCTAAGACTTGTGCAGTACCATCAGGTATGTTTACAAGTAGATGCAGAGACACAGCATGCTACATCATCAGATATTCAACCCACTTGTTTTCTGCCTTGCTCATGCTTTCATGTGTCTGCTGCAGGTGTTGGAGATGTTCATTCTTGTACTGCAGCAGTGTCACAAAGAGAATGAAGACAAGTGGAAGAGATTATCCAGACAGATTGCAGACGTCATACTTCCCATGATTGCCAAGCAGCAGGTAGGAAATTGTTTGCAAGTTTATATGTTGGGTTAACCTTGATGGTTAAAGCCAACTGATTTTTGCAGTAATTTATACAGATGCGTGATCAGGCAATTTCTGTTTGTTTCAGTAAGCATATTTTTATGTTTGGTCTACACAGATGCATCTGGACTCTCCAGAGGCATTAGGAGTATTAAACACTCTGTTTGAGACGGTGGCACCCTCCTCTCTCAGACCTGTTGACATGCTGCTCAAGAGTATGTTCACCATCCCAGCCACCATGGTGAGACATCTCATCAGATAGTGTGCACTTTTTCACAATTCCTCTAGTTTTTAAGTGACTGATTTATTTAAAAAAAAACAAAAAAAACCAGGAAAAGGTAAGATTTGATGTGAAATCTGACATTGGTTCTTGCAGGCATCTGTAGCTACAGTCCAGCTGTGGGTATCTGGTATCCTGGCAGTGCTTAGGGTACTGGTCTCGCAGTCCACTGAAGACATTGTGCTTTCCCGTGTCCATGAGCTGGCACTCTCTCCAAATCTCCTCTCTTGCCACGCTATCCGCCGCCTGCATCAGCATAGCCCCTCCCCAAACGACCCGCCTCTTGCTGACACAATCTACAAACAGGAAACTAATGGTGAAACGCAAAAGGCTCCACCTGAGGAAACATTTGCCAGGTTATTATTTACTGTCTTTAACAGGCTGAGAAAGGTTTCTATTCTGCTCTGTTTTCTCAGCTACCAGATTGCCTCCAAGGGTCTAACTCTTCTTGCCTTTTTACTTTCTTTCACTTCTCTCTTTTGCACCTCCCATCTAGATTCCTTCTCCAGCTTGTAGGTGTGTTGTTGGATGACATTTCAACCAGGCAGGTTAAAGTAGAGATCACTGAGCAGCAGCACACCTTCTACTGCCAGCAGCTGGGCACGCTGCTCATGTGTCTCATACATGTCTTCAAAAGTGGTAAGCATGTAAAATCTGGGAAATGCACAAACTCCCATAATGATATTTTAAAAATAATATATCAAATATAATTCAGATTAAGTTCTTTTACCTATTTTTCATTTTTGTTCCCTCCTAGGAATGTTTCGCAGGATCACAGCTGCAGCCAGCCGTCTCCTGAAGGGTGAGAATGGACAGACAGTCACAGAGGCCAACCTCTTCTACCCCTTAGAAGGTCTTAACAGCATGGTACAGTGCCTCATCACCACCCACCCATCCCTTGTGCTCCTCTGGTGCCAAGTTCTTCTCATCATTAACTACACCAACTACTCTTGGTGGGCTGAGGTTCATCAGACACCCAGGTAAGAACAGTGCGAGGGGATTGACTGGGGTCAGGTGTATTTGTGTGCACTTTTTAATTATTATAAATGAGTCAATGAGGATATAAAATGAGGAAAAACTCTCCCTTTTAAAACTGTGCTTTGTTTTCTTTTTATCAGACGACACAGTCTCTCATCCACAAAGCTGCTGAGCCCTCATTCCTCAGGGGAAGGTGAAGAGGACAAGCCTGAGTCCCAGTTAGCAATGGTTAACAGAGAGATTGTACGCAGGGGAGCTGTAATCCTCTTCTGTGACTATGTGGTAAGATTACTAAGAATATGGGACCATACTGTTGGGATAAATTATACATAGATCACGATATACTATTCTCAGCTAGAAAACATGTTGAAAATTACATTTGGATATATTTGCTCTTTACTATCTATGAAGAACAATATTTAAATCTCAAAACACTAATGAGCAAAAGTAAATTAGATTTGTAAGTGCTTTACATAATAAAAGCATTGTTTTTTTTCTCACCTTTGTAGTGTCAGAATCTCCATGACTCGGAGCATCTCACCTGGCTGATTGTCAATCATGTTCGTGACCTCATCAGCCTTTCCCATGAGCCGCCAGTGCAGGACTTCATAAGTGCTGTCCACCGCAACTCTGCTGCCAGTGGCCTCTTCATCCAGGCCATCCAATCCCGCTGTGACAACCTCACTACTGTAAGATGACATCCTATTCATCTTTCTAATCTCTTGACTACCTGGTTGAAATTTTTATTTTGTTTTTTAATTCTCAATTTATCTTTCTTCCCCGTCCCTGCATCTTACTCATTTCATGCCCCACTGCCCTCCCTTACTATCTTGTTCTCTTCGTCTTTGTAGCCTACCATGTTGAAAAAGACCTTGCAGTGTTTGGAAGGCATCCACCTTAGTCAGTCTGGATCTCTACTGATGCTATATGTTGACAAGCTTCTTAATACACCCTTTCGCGTTTTGGCTCGCATGGTGGACACACTGGCGTGTCGCAGGGTAGAGATGTTGCTGGCTGAGACCTTACAGGTACGTTTTAGTAAAGTGTGTATTTCATTGGAAGTGCATCTAAAAGCTGAACATGTTTCTTATGTTTTTCCCGGTCCAATTTGGGACCTGTTCTCGAATTTTAAAGTGATCAGATGGGAAGAACTGTTAAAGTCAAACTTTTTGTGTGTTTAAAAACCCTGATTGTGTTCATTCTTTCACCCTTCAGAACAGCATAGCACAGCTTCCTGTGGAGGAACTGGATAGGATCCAAGAATATCTCCAGAACAGTGGTTTAGCTCAGAGGTAAAACCTTGTGTACTGCAGCCATTTTGAGAGCTACCCCACAGTTTGTATTTTTGTTTTAAGTGTGATTTTTTTTTTTTTTTTTTTTTTTTTTTTTTTTTTTTGTGCCTGTTGAAATTAGTTTTGCCCTTGGATTAGTCACCTGTTCAGACCACATTGAAAGGATAGACTGAGGAATTGTATGTTGTTTGGATTTCCCAAATAATGCACACAAACTAAAATGTGATATGTGTTGAGTTAATTTACCCAGTAGGTTATTGAGAGGGCTGTACTGAATCTGCAGGTTCTTATATCCATATGTTAACTAAAAACAAATTTTAATTGATTGATTTATTTATTTTTTAAATTGTAAATTTTTTTGTTTGGTTATTTCTGTCCCAGACATCAGAGGTTCTACTCCCTGCTGGACAGGTTCAGAGCCACTGTTGTTGACACAAGCAGTCCCACTCCTCCAGTGACATCACATCCCTTGGACGGGGATCCTCCGCCCGCTCCTGAGTTGGTCATTGCAGACAAGGTGAGGAACTAGACTTGATGAATCTAATAATCCAGGTTTGTCAGACTGTGCAGACCATCTGTTTACCCGTTTGTTTGTTTGATTTTAGGAGTGGTATGTGGCTCTGGTGAAGTCTCAGTGCTGTCTCCGTGGAGATGTTTCCCTGTTGGAGACGACAGAACTTCTTACCAAACTACCTCCTGCTGATCTCTTCAGTGTCATGAGCTGCAAGGTAAAGAACGTACACACTGTCTTATTATGCACTTAAATTTTATCATCTGCATAATAGAAGCATCCAGACACATTGGCGCTCCAGTGCGCAAACATTAGCCCACAGTGATGATAAAAAAAATCTTAAATATGTCAATTCCTGTATATTAGGGCTTTTTTTTTTTTTTTTTTTTTTTTTTTTTTAGGATTTCACAAATGAACCTGGAATTCTGTCATTTTTTTTCCCCCAGGAGTTCAATCTAAGCCTTCTCTGTCCATGCTTGAGTATGGGAATGCAGCGGTTAGCACGTGGTCAGGGGTCACTTTTGTTGGAGACAGCGCTGCAGGTGACCCTCGAACAACTAGCAGGGGTCACCGGGTCACTTCCTGCACCTCACCAGTCTTTTCTGCCACCGTCCCAACCCCAGCCCTACTGGGACCAGCTGGGTGATGTGTATGGTGAGACTGGGAAGGAGGGGAAAAATGCATTAGAAAAAAGTTAGCAAAAAAACCCCACAAGTATCTGTTCTGTCTGGGTTTTTGTTCACTGGAGTCTTTTAATTAAATTTAATTCAAAATAAAGTTTTGATTCATTATTTTCCTAAATTCTTTACCGTATGTTTCAGATGAACCAGGGTTCTACCCCAGAGTTTTGTCACTCTGTAGAGCACTATCTCAATACCTGCTAAGTGTGAGCCAGCTCCCTTCTTCACTACATATTCCCTCAGACAAGGAGCACCTCATCACCACCTTCACCTGCACTGCCACTGAGGTAAACGACTGATTTGATTTCAGAAAATTAAAGCTTGAAGACCATGTCAAATTAGTATGATATGACTGCTTTGCACAACCTTTGATTTCTTTACAACTGTCTTAAACCTTTGTGAATGTGACATCATGGTTACACAGGTTGTAGTGTGGCGTCTGCTCCAGGACCGGCTGCCCCTGAGCGTGGACTTGCAGTGGGCACTTTCTTGCCTGTGTCTGGCGTTGCAGCAGCCCTGCGTCTGGAACAAGCTCTCCACCCCAGAGTACACCACCCATACCTGCTCCCTCATTTACTGCCTTCGCCTTATTATTGTTGCAGGTAATCAAAGCAGAAAGATGCATTCTTGCACTTTTTTGTAATATCTTTGCTAGTTAAAACACTTTCGCCTTTCCCTTGCAGTGGCTGTGAGTCCTGGTGACCAGTTGCTGCATCAAGAGAAGAAAATGGCAAAAGGAGAAAAAGATGATGGAGACCAAGTGGATGCAGCACATGCTGACCGTAAGAATCTTAATTAGACACTGAGTTAAAGTTCAGGGTTGTTTCATCTAGTTTTATTATTGCAGTCATCTTTTTTGTTGGTGTTGTTGTGAGTAATTCTTCTCAGATGAAAGCCTTAGGGTAACATTTAAGTCTTTGTGTTACAGACATGTGTGAGTGGCAAGCATGTGAGATCATGGCTGAGCTGGTGGAGGGTCTGCCGAGCATCCTTTCCCTTGGTCATCGTAGAAACTCCATTTTACCCACTTTTCTCACACCAACATTGCGCAACATTGTTATCAGTCTGTCTCGGCTTCCTCTGGTCAACAGCTACACCAGAGTACCTCCACTGGTGAGTTTTTGAAAGAAGTTGTGCCAGTAGGTAACTGAATTTAACACATAATTAAAATCCATTTCTTCTTCTTTTTAAAAAAAACCTGTTTATATGCTCTGTCTTTGTGGTTTAGGTTTGGAAACTGGGCTGGTCCCCTCAGCCAGGAGGAGAGTTCGGCACAACGCTGCCTGAGATCCCTGTGGACTTCCTTCAGGAAAAGGATGTCTTCAGAGAGTTTCTTTACCGTATCAATACGTTGGGTACAGAAACATACAATCAGTCCATTCTTATCACATCGATGATGCTTTCATTTTTTTAAATTACATTATTTTTTTAAGTATACATTTTTTTGTTTTTAAAAAAAACCCTATGCATTAAGCATCTGTGTGGGTTTTTGGTTGTTCAGGCTGGAGCAGCAGGACTCAATTTGAGGAGACCTGGGCTACTCTACTAGGGGTGCTGGTCACCCAACCCATCACTAAAGACCAGGAGGAGGACCCGCAACAGGAGGTATGCACACAACTTGAACTCTAGAAATGTTACTGGGAAGAAAGATTTATGGAAGTACAAACTTTGCAGCATGCTCATATGGACTGAACTATTTGTTTATATTGGAGTATGTAATAGTCTATATTTTTGTCATGTGTCATTTAGCACATGCTCTAAATATTATGATGCCTTGCAAAAAGATAATACATCTGTTGCCGTCTTATTGCATGTCTTTCTTATTTGTTTTTCTCTAGGAGGACTTGGAGCGTACCCAGTTGAATGTGTTAGCAGTGCAAGCCATCACCAGCCTGGTGCTGAGTGCCATGACCCTTCCCACTCCTGGCAACCCAGCAGTTAGCTGTCTGGAACAGCAGCCTCGCAACAAGAGCCTAAAAGCCCTGGAAACACGGTAGTTATGGTTCTAATATTTGTAACTGTGCAGCTGCCTAAAATGAGCAAGTGACAGACATATTTTTTTACCCTTTTGCTAATGTTTATGCTCAGGTTTGGAAGGAAACTTGCAGTGATTAGAGGTGAGGTGGAGAGAGAGATTCAAGCGCTTGTGTCAAAAAGGGACAACGTCCATACATACCACCCATACCATGCCTGGGATCCTGTGCCCTCACTATCAGCAGCTTCTGCAGGTAATAGAAAAAGTGCAGTCACACTCTCATTAGCCTCAGCTTGTTCATTTCATCAACCACTTCTTAAAATGTATTTGTAAAGTAACTGCTTGACTTATTTGTTTCAGCAGGTACGCTGATCAGCCATGAGAAACTGCTCCTTCAGATCAACACAGAGAGGGAGATGGGCAACATGGAATACAAACTGGGGCAGGTAGGAATCATAGGAAAGGGTAAACTGTTGTTAGGAACAATGTATACGTTGTCAGCAGTGCAACAGTTCTTCTTTTTTTTTTTTTTTAACATTATGAACAAATATGTTTGGTTTTTTTTACTTGGCATGTCACTCTCCAGGTCTCCATCCATTCAGTGTGGTTGGGTAACAACATCACGCCTCTCAGGGAGGAAGAGTGGGGTGAGGATGAAGAAGATGAGGCAGACACTCCGGCGCCCACCTCCCCACCTTTATCTCCTATAAACTCTAGGTTAGTCAAATAAACACAACATTACATACGTGTACACAGTCCTTCAGTGCACAGGAGGCATCTTGTTGTAAGTTAAGATGAGACACTCTAATTGACTGTTTGTGTTTCTCTCAGAAAACACCGTGCAGGCGTGGATATTCATTCATGTTCTCAGTTTCTCCTGGAGCTCTACAGCCAGTGGCTGATCCCCAGCTCTCCAAGTAACAGGAGAACCCCAACCATCCTCGTCAGTGAAGTGGTCCGATCGGTGAGATATGATGCATGTGCTTAGTTAAAACGTATTCGCCTAAATATCTGATCTTAAAGACCAGTAGACTGTCCTTCACTGATGTGACAGAATACACTTAGGTGAAACTTTACTCTTTAATTTAGACATATTAAAATGTATGCCGCCTTGTCTGTTCTGGCAGCTCGAAATGAGCCTGAGACCAGAGCCATGCTTACTCTGTCAGCTGATTGTACACTCTTGTCCTTCCCTGTAGCTGCTGGCAGTGTCAGATCTGTTCACAGAAAGGAATCAGTTTGATATGATGTTCTCCACCCTGATGGAGCTGCAGAAGCACCATCCACCCGAGGATGAGATCTTGAATCAGTACCTTGTGCCGGCCATCTGCAAGGCAGCAGCTGTTTTGGGCATGGTGAGAGGAGCTGTGTGTGATGGAACCTGAGATGGTTCAAGATGTGTTTGAGTTATCAATATAGCAGCACGCCACTGCTCCCACTATATAAAACTTTTAAATTTACGTTTATAGGACAAGGTAATAGCCGAGCCCGTGTGTCGCCTTTTGGAGACGACCCTGCGCAGCACTCACCTTCCCAGCCGCATGGGAGCCCTGCATGGGGTGCTCTATGTGTTGGAATGTGACCTTCTGGATGACACAGCTAAACAGCTCATCCCCACTGTCTCTGAGTACCTTCTATCGAACCTCAAGGCTGTTGCTCAGTGAGTATAAATGTCATGCCTGTGCAGACGTTGACCTTAACTCATCTTCTAATGAGCTTAAGTGATGAAAGAGCCTTGGGAACTAATGTGTCTAATGTCAGTGTGTGTGACCACCCCACCTTCCTCCTCTGTAAGAGGATCTGCGAATTAATTAGTTTTCATCCAGCTTAATACAGCGATGGAACCAAGAGTGCAGTGCAACTGTTGGCCCTTAGATGCTGCTTTTTACATTTCAGATAAATACAGACAGTGGCGGATTAAGAGGAAAACCTGAACTCTTGACCTCCTACTGGGAGGGTATCTGTTTTGCTAAATGCACCAAGTTGCTTGCAGGGTTAAATCCATCTGTAGACCGAAAGGAGATTAATACTAAGTGATCACCTTTAAGATAGAAATGCTTCATGGGATAACGTGTGTGTTGTCTTCCAGAATGACAATGGGGCATTCTAGGATCACTGACAGGTTGGAGTATAGAAATGGTATGAATCACACGCTGTAGCATTTGCTGCCAGCAGGTCTTCCAACTATGGGATGTTTTGGACCTGCGTTTTAGCTAGAACTCTCACCATTGCGGAAACACTTCTGGAGTTACAGAGATTGTTGTTACTGAAGCTGTTCTAGCCCAGCATCTTATTAACACTTTATGCTGTCATTTACGTTATGTTGGCATTCATCTGTAGCCACTGGAATGTATATTTTTCTGTTTAATTATAATGATTTTTTTCTACTTGCTGTGTGTCGCCCATCTCTATTCTGCAGCTGTGTGAACCTGCATAACCAGCAGCATGTGTTGGTGATGTGTGCAGTGGCTTTCTACATGATGGAGAACTACCCTTTAGATGTGGGAGCTGAATTTATGGCTGGAATAATACAGGTAAAGTAAAATAAATCAAATTATCTGACAGCTGGGCAGTAAATGATGTTTACCCTGCTAGCTCTGAAGTACAAAGTCTGACTGATGTCTGACTGCACATGTGAGCATGGAGGAAATTGTGTGGCACATTGACCTCTGTTGAGAGGATGTCATGTATTCTGCCACCTGCACGCTCTCTCCAGGCAGCATCCTTGCTTAAACCAGAGTATTTCCTGTAGTGAGAACAAGAAGCAGACCTCCTTCCTGTGTCCTGATCTGATTCTCCTGATGCTGTCCAGAGTTCAGAAGTGAAAATGGCTGCAGGAAGCTCACATATTGCACAATAAAATGAAAGCAAAAACATAAAATATATATATATATTTAAGCATCTTGAAGGGGAAAAAAAGTATTTTGATTTAGTGCCATATGTCCTTTATCTTTTGCACTTTCTAATAACGTCTTCTTCCTCATCTTCGTCTTCTAGTTATGTGGCGTGATGGTGTCAGCCAGCGAGGACTCCACTCCCTCCATCATCTATCACTGCGTGCTTCGTGGTCTTGAGCGCCTCCTTCTGTCAGAGCAGTTGTCACGGATGGACGGTGAAGCGCTGGTCAAACTCAGCGTGGATAGAGTCAACATGCCATCTCCACACAGAGCCATGGCTGCTCTGGGCCTCATGCTTACCTGCATGTATACTGGTAAGCAAGGCTTTAACATGACTGCTAACTTTAACGTCATCAAAAATGTGTTGCTGGCATCCTGGCTTAATCACTGGTATGCACAATTAGGACTGGTGTTAGTGCTGCTGCATTCCCAAGCAACTCCAAACCTGCTATAGCATCAAACTCTGATGTAATACTTTGCATCAGGTCTTTTCAAAGAAACAGATAAACTTGCAGGTCTTTAAGTTTCCTACTTAAATGCTTTGCCACAGTGAGCTTTTCCCCCCCCCATTTAATCCCTCCGGACTAATCCTTGACCCTCTTCTTACTAACATTATGTAATGTGTACTGTCCCCCTCAAAGAGTCAGACCCCATACCCCACATACAAATGATTTGCCTTTGCGATAGTCAGTTAGAAAACAAGAATGTAGAGGGATCTAATTGATCAAGTATTAATAATCTATAGGCTAAAAGTGGAGAGGAATGCATAGCTGTCTCTAAGCCTAGTAAATGGCTAACTGACAAACTTATGAATGACTGTGCATGCTGCTTTAGCAAGCACCTCGTATTGTTGTTGGTGGTCTGTGTATATGTATATAATAGGGCAGCAACAATTCATCAAGTAATTTGAATAATGACACAAATTCCTTTTGGGCTTCGATGCTTCATTTAAAGCACGGCATAGTAGCGTGCTGATGTGTTAAATGATGTAAACGTTGATAACGTGATACAAATGTATTTAGGAGCAACGTATGAATAAAGAGTCCGACAACATTAAGCCCACGCAGGCCCCAGTTTTAAACAAAAGCACTGATAACACAGCAGCAGTGATTATGACGCTAGCACAGTGTAACGTTGAGCAAGAGTCTGTTTAACACTGTAAAGAGCAAAGAGGCGGTGCTATTACTGAGATAATGAGCTCAGGTAGAGTGAAAGAAAACGTGTTTCTAGTGTCCAAAACAGCAGCGCTAATTCTGTAATTAAAATGTTTACTGGGTTCACTTCATCCCTTATCTGAAACCGAATCATTACAAATACACCAGCAGTTTTGCATTGTGCTCTTTACCTGTGGCCTCTTTACACTTGCTACCACTACTAACACATTCTCACTAAGAATCACAGCATACCTTTTGTTAGTGATTTCATTCATTATGTCTCTATTACAGCATAACTGCATTTTAAAACTTGGCAGTACTTCATTTTGAGCATAACGCTTGTACACCCGCTTGCTTCCTGCATGTAATAGATGTTATCCAAACTGTACTTCTGGTATACCTACCTCTAACCCTTACGCTGGACCTTACTAACTCTACCAGCTCTTAGCGTGCCCTCGTCTTTATGCTAATACACTAATATGAAGTTCTGTTGCTTAGGCTAGCCAGCAAATTCCTTGACAAAACCCCAGCTCTTTAAAATGTAAACTGGTTCAATAAATTTTTGTATATCCCTCTGTGCTGTATGTACAAACTGAAGCACATTTGGGCCACAGCAGTGAGTACCCAGGAAGCATGGCATTTAAATTCCCTCAAATCATTTAAACACCAGTCACTTACAGAAAAAAACTTAAGAATGTAATTTGACTTAAAGTAGCGCCCATAAATTAACAAATTTTCTGTTTGAGATGAACAAAATTCTGATCTGAATCTTGTGATATGAGTTTCCCGACTTCCGCTCTAACCTTTGCCCCACTGGTTCAACCGGTGCCACCCCCCTTCTCGTCTTCTCAGCTGTGCTTACGTCGGGTTCAGACGTGACAGGGGTTAGAGGTCAGGTTGACTCTGCTGTATCGGAGGCGGTGGGCGTCACGGCGGGTCATGTTGGTTTCTCTTCAGGCAAGGAGAAAGCCAGTCCTGCCAGCCGCCCCGCCCATTCTGATCCTCAGGCCCCAGACAGCGAGTCAATCATTGTTGCCATGGAGAGGGTCTCTGTGCTCTTTGACAGGTACACTGCTGCTACACTCTGACACACACACACACACACACACACACACACACACACCTGCCATCATACAAATAGCTTTTGTAGTTGGAAAGATGAAACTTTAAAAAAAATCTTTTGTTAGTTTATTACTTTAAAAAATGATCAGATTGTTGATCAGTCTTGATCTTGATTTGCTCTTCTTCTGGTGTTTCCTGTTTGTAGGATTAGGAAGGGTTTACCCAGTGAGGCTCGTGTGGTGTCCAGGATTCTGCCACAGTTTCTGGATGACTTCTTTCCGCCACAGGACGTCATGAACAAGGTCATAGGAGAGTTCCTGTCTAATCAGCAGCCTTATCCGCAATTCATGGCGACAGTCGTCTACAAGGTCAGCAGCATAACACGAGTACATTCACATCAACAAAACAAGCAAAATGTTTACATTTTTAAAAAACGAAAATCTTGAACATCAGGCTTTTAGTTGTTTAATTTATTTCTTTGGTCACACAAGTGCTGCACTATAACTGTTTTTCACATCCCATTGTCCTATTTACAAAATCACACTGGAACAAATACAGTGAGTTCTTGTTATTTTCCCAAAAATGTAAATCAAGGTACATTTCAGCGCAGTTAGTAACACTTGAATTCGAGTGAGAGCAATGAGTCAAGGATGCATTATATTGAAAAGTTAACCTTTCATTATAAAGTATAAATCTTGCATACTCATTCTTTATTTCAGATCTTTGTAATTTACAGACACAGATTTCAAAAACCACTTCATGCTGGAAATGTAACAGAACGCCAACTTTTTAAAAATTTCCTATTCCTGTGCTCTCATATGCAGGTTTTCCAGACACTCCACGCTACAGGCCAGTCTTCTATGGTGCGAGACTGGGTGCTCCTGTCATTGTCCAACTTCACTCAGAGGACACCAGTGGCCATGGCCATGTGGAGCCTCTCCTGCTTCTTTGTGTCTGCTTCCACCTCCCAGTGGATCTCAGCACTGTATCCTTACATACCACGTAAAAGATCTCACAAGCAGGAGACTGGACCGGAGTGGCTGGGTGGTGGTAGAAGCAGCAGCAGCTGATGTCTCAGTGTTGCAGTGATTTGTAACAACGCTTTACTTTAATTATTTCTAATGTTTTAGTAAAACAGTTTACTCTGTGAACTGTGATCAAATAATTATAGTTTAGCTTCTTTTTGTGAGCTTCTGATCCACAGTCGTTTTGTTACCTGCATTGGGGGCAGGAGATAGGAGAAATGACAGCATGATCAGCAGTTTAATAGATTTAAGCCTCATAAAATAATCATTGTATAATTATATTTAGAACATTTTCACTACCATCAGAAACTCTGATATACTCAGAGTTTCTATATTTTACACACACACGCGTGAATGCAGCACAACTTAGCTGATGCTTGCAGACAGTGTGATCTGTTGTCCTTAACCCACCCGCTTTTAACCAGACTGCCACACGTGATCAGCCGAATGGGCTCCAGTGAGGTGGTGGATGTTAACCTGTTCTGCCTGGTGGCCATGGATTTCTACCGGCATCAGATTGACGAGGAGCTGGACCGCAGAGCTTTCCAGTCTGTATTTGAGACTGTGGCCTCGCCAGGCAGCCCTTATTACCAGCTGCTGGGCTGTCTGCAGTCAGTCCATCAGGATACATCACTCTGAGGGCAACAGACAGAGAAGGGCATGGAAGCACAGGGAGAAAAGTGGTTTCAAGTGAGGTGTGGTAGGGTGAGAAATTAGATCTCTATTTATAATTCCTGGATGAATTGTGACTAAGGGTAAGAACAGAATGTTTTATTAGGAAAAAACTACTGTAGCTTCATCCCTTTTTGCCCTTTCAATGATAATGAGATAAGTAGAACTACTGAACCCACGGCAACAAATTCAGTGGAGCGAGTATTAAAAGGTTGAGGAAAAAAACAAAAAAACCCCAACCTGAATTCAATATTAGGCTGTGTGTTTAAATGTAAAAGGAGCATTCTCTGACGAGGAACAGCAAGCTTCTGTATCTGTGTGGAGATTGCACCCAACAACCCAAACGGGCCCCTCAGATGAATCCTTGAGACATGACTGCACCTTCAGCACTTCCCTTTCAGCACCTTTTGAGATATTTAGTAAAAAAAAAAAAAACCCATGAAGATGACGATCATCAAATAAAGAATTGGATGAGTTTATTTTCCTGTGGGAACTTGTGGGGATTGAGTATTGTGATGTTAGTAAAGTAAACAAAAATAGAAAAGTATTTAAAGTTTCAGTGCATCTATTTTTCAGTGAGTCATGTGCTTAAGGTCTGGTTAGGATGCTGACAATGGGCTGACACGTAAAAGTCAGAAACACCTGCTTGAAGTCGATGAGTACATTTCTTTATGTGTTTAAGTTATTTGTGGTCATTCACACACTTTAGTTAAATAGAAAAATATTTTAGGTGGAAGAATGAGCACCAATAGCCATAGTTTGTTTTTTTGTTTTTTTTGTGTGTGCATCTGTTTATTTTTTTTGGGGGGGGGGTCTTTTTCCCCCCCAGGGGATTGGTTTTGCAGTTTTAATTTGTCCCAGCAGAAGGTGTTTATGGATTTTGTTTGTAAGGGAGGGGAAAAAAACGTACCTAACTTATAACCAGCGCTCGGCCACATTTCCATATATCTGCACTGACATAACAGCGGAAACTGTCAAGCATGGAAAAATACCAAAATTATCAAAATTGCAGTGATGTTGTCTTCATTTCTTTCCTTTTGTTTAACTAGTAGCAGAGGGGGCAAAAGATTCCCTTTTGATTTTTATTACCTTGCTTACGTCTGTCTAGTCTTTTTGTTGTTGTTTTGTTGGTTTTCATTGCAGTCTTGTTTGCTCCTCAGTGCACCTGAATGATTCCATCTGTCTTTTTCTTGTACCTTTGTTAATTCTCAGGATGTAAGATGTGACTATATTATTATTGTTGTAATAAGACTGGAAGTGATTTACAGTCCTCGTAAAATAGTCACCTTCATATCTTGTAAAAAGTAATTGTATAGCAACATAAAAGCCATGGTGCATGATGAAATGAGAACTGTAAAAACGATAGGACTTAGACGGTAAGATAATGTGATGCCATTTTCTTTTGTCCTAATGCGCACGAGCACAGAAGAAAATGAAAAATTAGCGAAGAATCGTCAGAATGCGGAAAGCTGCAAGCTTCTAGTGTTTTATTAAAGACTTGACCTCGAGCTGCCTGGGAGTGTGCTGGGCTTTGTTACTCTGTACATACACTTGCCTTAGATAAAAGACTGAATATGTTTGTCTTATACACTGAAAGCTTGAAAGCATGCTTAGCATTATGGCTATTTTCTTTCTGTCTTTAATACTGTATTTCCATGGGTACGGTTGACTTGTGTGGAAGAGATGCAACACAATCCAAAGGGAGCCTTGTAACCTTAGCGACCAACAGCAGCTTTGACAAATCAACAGATGAGGAAGTGTAGCATAGCGGTGCCACGTCACAGCAGGAGTTCTTTGTCTGTTTTTTGTTGAGCTTTAAAATATTGTTTCGTCTCAGTTAGAGCAGTAAATACTTCATTATTCATTGTCTTTGTGCAGAATATTAAATACACATGGCACTTAAAAAAAACAAAAAAAACTAAGAGAAAAAAGAAAGTTCTTTTGATGTTGATGTTAGACGCTTTCTTTATACGCAATGAGTGCTGCAGTACATTAAAAGTAAACATCACAGTGATTTGTATGCTAAATGTGTAACCGCTCACCAGTCTTAAAGCTGGTGACTGGTTTCCTTTGATCATGAGAAAATAATGTATTCACACAATGAATGACAGAGTCCTCTGCAGCTGTTGAAATTCCAATGTGAGGCCTCGCTGAAGCAAATTAAAGGAGCCTAAATGAGTCCTGCTTTCAAAGTCATTTCGAATTCTTGGGGTGGGGAGAAAGTAATTAAAGATGATGGGAAAAGTCTTTTTCTAATCTACACACTACTTTCGACGTTTAAAGAAAACTCAAAAATGCGGTTGATAAAATGTAGATTTTTCAGCTAGTCTCTGGAAGGAAAAGAGCAGGGGACCCCTGCTGGGGATAATGCGATTATGCAGAGGTCCTTTGTGATTTGGGGAGATGGGCTTTGGGGCTGTCAACAAAGCTCATGTTACTCTGATTTAACGCTTCTAGTGAAGGCTTTATTTTGTTCCACATTAGGAATAAATCGTTCAGAAAATATTGTAGTCACTGTTCTCGGATAAAGCTGAGAATCGTGCTTTGAAACAAATTTGGCAACGACTTCCCATAATCCTGATTCTAAAGGTGGTAGACTGAAAATGAAATGCTTTTCTTTACATTTTCTTCAGGCAGGATCTTTGAAAGAACCTGAAGTGTCCACATCTTTTTTTTTTTCTTTTTCTTTTTTTTTTTTTTGTGTTCCCCTCTTTTATTTACATTTGCCTGTAGAAATATGACTGGAAGAGATTGTGTATTTGTTAATTTTAATATTTCAAAGAGATTAATCACTGCATATGATCTGTTGTAGAAATAAATTATTTAAACATGTAACCCCGTTCTGAGATTTGATTTGCTGAGTGAGAGCTGTAAGTCACGGATGACAACTCTGACTGTAAACCAGCTAAAGGTACTCTGTGTTTGCAAATAACAATATTACAATCATGGCTGCTTTGTACCCACAGGACCCCTTGTGTGTCTGTCTCTAACACGATCAACCTGTTGGGTGACAGACGTTTAAAATGCTCTGCCTCGTCCTCGTCTTATCCAGATAGAACAAGCTGTTGCCAGCCAACTTCAATTAACCACAAAGCGGTCAAGCCAATCTGGGGACACAAGTAACTGAGAGATGTGCTCATGTGAAGGTCCACACCGTAAAACTAACTGACCGATTACACGGTCAAGTTATCACATTTTGTACAATTTCCTTTTCTCAGCTAGGCAGTAAAATTCCTTTTTATAGACCACACTGTATGAAAGCATGCTCTTATTTTACAGCATCATTAAGATGGGTGTTCCTGATTAAAAGATATTAGCAGGATTACTAGGCAGCTGCCATATGGTTTGTGAAGCACTGAAATCAGGATGGCACAGGTGTTATGCAACTGTAGATGCTTCTTATAGCTGAAGTTTACATCACATCATCTGAAAGAGTAGTAGCTGACAACTGATGGGGCTTCTTTTGGCATTTCTTTTTGCACATCAGTGGAGCCACACTGAGATGTGATTAAGCCTAAAGCATTAAAGCAACAAGTCTGGTGTGCTATAACCAGTTGTTCCAGTCAGAGCTATTATACTTTTATATGTGTAATCTTTTTTTCTTTTTTTTTTTTTTTTTTTTTAAATTGGTGGATTCATTGTTAAACTTCAAATTTAATTACTAATAAGCAGGATACTTTTTAGGCTAAATATTTAATAAATTCTGGGTTAAAAAATAAAAATACAGTGCTTTGTGAAGACAGTTGATTCTAAAATGTAGACATCCTGAGTGCACTCCCCTCCACCCTCCACACCCACCCTTAGCTTTTATTTTTTTAAGTTTAGTGAACTATAACTTGTTCCAGTTTAGAACGCATTTGGATGTTATAGTTTAGCTTATTGCACACTTCTCCACACTTTTGCAGATTTCTGGCTGGTTTAGTTCAAATTGCACAATATTGCGGGTTTTGGTTTAGTTCAATCAACTGGATCGCACTTTTACATGAAATGACATGGCTACGAAGTTGGTGAACTTTAATTCTGTATCATTTCGGCTGTTAAAAGTCCCCCCTCCAATCATCTGTACACCCTCCTCCGCTGCCCACTCTAAACACACCTCCCTCTCCTCCAGTCCTCCTCCTCTTAAGGCTACTTCGCCAGATGGTGCAGCCTTTTCTTTTGTTTACCCATCGCCCCTGAGTTTACCCAACTAACCTTAGCTACGCAACTATGGAAACTTCTCGGGGAGCATCACCGCCGGACACCGACAAGTAAGTCAGATGTTAATCTCGTGTTGAGTGAACCGTCTGCTCCAAACATCTTTGTCGGAACATGAAAAAGACCTGCATCCACCTCTTACTTAGCCATCCCTACTTTTTTTTTAACAACCACTTCAGCCAGCTGTTTTCGCTTCGTGCTGTTTTCTGCTTATAAAGACACAGATAATTTGCTGTGCTTCCAATAAAACTCCCCGTGATTAAACAAGCTAGCAGCTGCAGAGTTCGCTCTCCCGCTGCGTTTCTGACACCTGTGGAATCGTCTACCGTTAGTACTTTTTTTTATTATTTGTGATTTCTCTATCTAACTTTTGTCAATTTGTCCGCATAACTGTTCGCTATCCGATTGACAACTGGAGTAGCCAATGACAAGATGGGAAAGTTTGTGTACGCCGCCGTTGCCACGGTTACGCACCGACATTCCAAAGATCTGGAAATCGAGGGGCGGGACTACAGTTTAAGCACGGGTGGATGCGCTTTTGAACAGCGAGTCACGGCAAGAAAAAAAAAGAGAAAACTTACAGTAACTCCATAAGCTGAGAAGAAGCATGCGTTTCTCAGCGTAAAGTAATAAACGCGCTGTTTGGGGTGTTAACTCACAGCACTGTTCAAGCAGGGATAACTCTGCTAGCATGCACAGCTAACTAAACTAACGGTAACGCGTCAGCTAGTCCCAGCTAATGTCAGTGTCCTTCTAACAAGAGTTAAAACATATGTGCTCACATTTATCACACTGAGCTTTTATTTAACGTAAACAAAAGCGAAAGTTGTTTGGGGGAAAAAAGGAGAAAGTTGTGAAGTTTTTGCACAGCACAGGTGTGCTGGGCTGGGTCTCTGTAGACCTGACAGAACTGGTGACTTTATAGGTGTGGCTGTGTCCTCCCAACTTCCAGTGATCTGATAGAACACTTTACATGGGCCCAAGAGCATTTGGTGTAGAAGCCCACATGTTAAGCATGTTAGGGTTAAGAAATCGGTCATGATTGATTTGGTTCTGTTCTTTTGTACTTTAGGTAACCTGCCCGGAGAAAAGATGGTGACACCAGGATGGGAGGCCTAGCAAGGTGGTGCCAAGGCTGAGGCTTGGGTTCTCACCCACCTGCTGCATTTTGAACTGCTGCTCATTTTTCGTAGCAATCTGACGCCAGGGCTGCTTGACGAGAAGACGTTGGAGGCACGCTGCGTTCTTGCTTTAGTAGAGATTAGGGACCTACAATGACAAATGTAAATTGAAACTCACTGAATAAATGGACAAGAGAAAATTTCCTGGCACAATGTCCAGGCAAATGGATGTGTCATGCAAAAGGCGCCCCATCGGTGGCAGCGGTCTGAACTTCCCTCAGTCTCAGCAGGGTTGTATACGGGCTGTGGAGGTAGCAAGAGGGAGAACAGGGTATGGCTTTACGCTGTCAGGCCAAAGCCCTTGTGTCCTTAGCTGTATCCTGAAAGGAAGCCCTGCTGACTATGTGGGGTTGCGCTCCGGGGACTACATCCTCTCTGTGAATGACATCAACGTCTCCAAGGCGTCACACGAAGATGTGGTCAAACTGATCGGACGCTGCTCTGGTGTTTTGAAACTAGTAATCGCTGAGGGAGAACGTCACAGGCGACACCACCAACGCTCTGCCGGCGGTCGTCACCATAGCAGCAACACAATGGCGGCATCCTACCTGGACTCATGCTCCAGTGATGATGAGTTGGATGGATTCTGTGATAACAGTGTTAACAATAACAACAACAGCAGGTCAGGCTGTGGAGCCCGTGGAGGCTGGTACAAACCCAAACTGGACACTAAGCAGCTGGGCATCAACCGGGCAGAGAAGGTGGTGGCAGAGCTGCAGTCTGGAGGAATTTTTAACATGATCTTTGAGAACTCCAGCCACTCCTCCAGCAGCTCAGACAAAGAGAGACCTGGAGTAAGTACGTCCTCGTCAAAGCCACGTCCGCTGTCTGATTCCGAATTCCCAGCATATCGGAATTCCTCACGTTCCCAGAGCAACCCAAACCTGCTCTCTGAAGAGGAGATGGCCCAAGTTCTGAATGATGATTCGGTCTTCCTAGAATCAGACTTTCGGCATCTCCACCTTCAACACCATGAAGAGCAGGATGTTGATGATGGAGATGGTGGCGACTTGGGCCTAGAGCCCAGTGAGGGTATCCTGAATGTGGGAATGATTGTTGGCTATCTGGGCTCCATTGAGCTCGCCTCCACAGGCACAAATCTAGAAAGTGACAGTCTGCAGGCCATCAGAGGGAGCATGAGGCGCCTCCGGGCTGAGCAAAAGATTCATTCATTGGTCCTCATGAAGGTGCGAGTGGAGGTTTTTTTTCTTCTTCTTTTTTTTCCCTTGTGTTAATTTTAATGTGATTGTGTTATTATTGTTAACCATATTTTCCCTGGTATCAAGTTTGGTAACATGCATTAATTATATCCTACCAGGTTATGCATGACAGTGTGCGTCTGTGCAGTGACAGAGGTCAGGTCCTGGCCACCTATCCTGCAGAAAAACTAGCCTTCAGTGCATGTTGTCCCGATGACCGGCGATTCTTCGGACTGGTAACGATGCAAGCTACAGACGACCATGATGATAGGCACTTCAGCATTGCACGAGATGACGAGGGGAGTTTAAGGACTTCTTGTCATGTGTTTATTGTGGACCCAGATCTGTGTCACCACCAAGTAAGCGTTACAATTTAAACTGATGGGAAGGAAATATCTGCAGAATGTCTGTTTTTTTTGTTTTGTTTTTTAATGGCATGGGTAATATTACAACACAGTGATCAAGTACTCAAGAAGTTACTCATATATCTTAAATCTGGTGAACCTAATTTGTTCTAGTCGAAGCGATGGTTGTAAGCCAAAGATTTATTAGCAGCTACTTTTTCTGTATTGCATTAGGACAAACTCTCAGTAACTGTTACTTCCTCAGGTCCATCTGGGTGTTGCCAGGAGGTTTGGCTTTGAGTGTACCCCTGACCCAGACACAGGTGGCTGCTTGGAATTCCCACCCAGCTCTCAGCCTCTCCTCCAGTTTGTTTCTGTCCTTTACCGGGACATGGGAGACAACATCGAAGGGGTTCGCGCCCGTGCTTTCCATGACCCAGACAACGATGCCCAGCAAAACCACAGCACCAGTAGCAACAGCGATAGTGGGATTGGCAACTTTTTACCAGAGGAAAAGAGCAACAGAGTGCTTTTAGTTGACCTTGGAGGTCCTCCAAATCACAACCACGTCTCTGGGCCGCGCCACTGGGACAGCCCACCGTCATCGCAGCAGGCTTGGAGTCCCACTCTGGGAGCAGCAGCTTCTCATCCACCTCCTCCAACGCTGAGAAATGGCCATTATCGTAATGACCCCCACCTGGCTGATCTTCCTCACCCTCTCCCCTTATCTCACCCTGATGTCCCTGTCAGGCACTCACGAGGGGTCAACCCACACCACTACTCATCAGGGAAGCGGGGAGGAGCTGTTGGGGGAGGAGAATGGAGAGGGGCTGGAGGAGCAGTAGGGGTGGAACCGCAGAGGTGGCTACCAGTCCATGTGTTGAGAGACTGGCGTCAGCAGCACCACCACAGCCACCTCCAGGGCCTCAGCAGCGATCAGGAATCCTACGCAGAATCCACTGACGGATGGTCATCTGCCAACTGCAGCACCCTGCCCCCACCGATGAATAAGATCCCAGCCGACCGCTATCGCGCCCCGCTGGTGCCTGGAGACCACCTGCCACCACCTGGAGGGAGCCAGCCTCCACCTCTGTCACATCCCCACACCCACCGGCTGGCTGTTCAGAAAGATGAGTGGGCTAAGAAGTTATTTGGTACAGGAGACAGGGAGCGGACAGGAGCCGAGAGAAGTGAAAAAGAGAAGAAACGAGGAGGGAATGTCAAGGAGGGAGAGAAAAAGGTATGTTTTAAGAAAGTTTTAAAAGTATTACATTTAGTAAAATTCTGGATAAACAGAGTTATTTTGTGTAACTTTATTCATTTTATTTACATAACCAAATCCGTCATATAACTTTTTGATATTCCCTGAAGTGCTGTGTAGTGTCAGTTTGTAGGTTTTGGGAGAGTTGTGTTAAAACTGACCGCGAGATGAGAAGCCCAGTATGCAGCTGGCATCCCCCATCGCACATCTCTGTTGTTGAAATTTATTCTGTGTAGAGTCTGTTCAAAACGACAGTTTATTGAGGCTATAAATCCACGTGGGCATCGTTTTCTCAAGGCCTAGAATTTCACTCCTTCTGTGATCAAAGTATCATTTCACTTTGATACAAAACTTTTAACTTGTTTTGAAAGTCACTGGATAATTACAGCACCCAGCTGGCTCTATCCCTAGACTTAGTACAAGTGGATTGATATGTTATTTATCCCTCACTGCTCCAGTATCAGATCATTTATTATGCATTAGCCAGATAGCTGCCTTCACCTGAAAACCACCTGTTTTCCACTGTAATGGCATTAACAGCATAACAGCAGAGCAGGTTTAAGGTTTAGTGAAGTAATTGTGTAGTATCCTCTTATCTATTTGGCATAATTTTAAAAATAGCTTGGTTGCATTGTTGTATGAAAATACACTTCCTGTTTTTATGGTTGGTGTATATATATATATATATATATAAAAACACCCAGCACGCCCCTGCGGGCGGTTTATCCTTCAAGCTCGGGTCCTCTACCAGAGGCCTGGGAGCTTGAGGTCCTGCGCAGTATCTTAGCTGTTCCCAGGACTGCGCTCTTCTGGACAGAGATCTCCGATGTTGTTCCCGGGATCTGCTGGAGCCACTCGCCTAGCTTGGGAGTCACCGCACCTAGTGCTCCGATTACCACGGGGACCACCGTTACCTTCACCTTCATATATATATATATATATATATATAGTAGATGGGCTGATCATTGTTTTCAGAAAATGACAAGGAAATGCAAAGAGGAAAAGGTACAATACTGCATATCCAGCCTGACTAGATTCCATAAGTATTAATCAGCTTGTGAACAGAAATGCTCATGCACGAATATAGAAAACAGCCACTTATGCCTGCCTACATCTACATGTTGCGTATTATTATATTAACGTACAGAAGATAGTTGTTTTGATACTAAAGGAGGCTGGGACTTCCTCCAACAGATATCTTAGAAAACAGTGTCCCAGGGACTCTAAGGGACAACCAGAGTAAGTGTTTAAGACAGAGGCAGGAAGGTGGATATGAACCATGTCCTCGGACTGGAGAAGCAGAGTTTTGGATACTGTGGTGATTATGGTAAGCCAAAAAAACAAACAAAAAACAAAACAGATACAGTTGTGTAAGACTGTTGTTGTTTTCATTTTTCTTGTTAACTATTGCATGTAACATAGTAAGGCGTTAACATTAATTGACTCTTAATATTTGACACATGGTGGCACTGTTTCACTAACTAAACCTCTGCAGACTTATTTCAGCTAAAATCGAAAAAAAAAAAGAAAAATCAGTTCTTTTTAAAGTCTTTCACGACTTTTTGATAAAAATCTGTTCATCTATGATTATGATTGACTCAGTAACAGAAAATACTACTACAATAAGTTTGTGTTGGATTGTTAGATTTAAAAACAAACAGTTGAATATTGATAAATGTGACCTAGTGAGTGTACACGAATTAGAGCTTAAATGAAAAGCGAGCTGTTTGTTAAGGTAGAAAAGGACTGAAAAATATCAGTCAGTTTGCTGTTTACTATAATTCATAAACAAAACAATCTATATTTTGGGATGTTTTAGGTTTTTATTTTAAGCTCAAATTATACTTGTTCACATTGTTATTGTTTTTACAGGACATGTGTCTGGTTTTGCTTTTGTTATTTTTATGTTGATAGCAGTGCTGTTGTAAACATGAAGCGCATCTGTTTGTTTATGAGTGTGCGTATGAGGGAGAGGGCGTCAAGATCAGCTACGCAGATAAAGGCTGTGGATTTTCCACTAAAATTTAGTCGTTTCACATTCTCTTCTCTCTGGAAAGGCTCTGGCGCAACCACGCCCAAAACAACCACAGCACCAGTGAGTCAGATCGACACTTTATCATTTCCCTTTCAACCTAAATCTCAGCTTCTCCAAAAATCCCCCTTTTTGTTGGCTTTAAGCTCTCTTGCAGTTACAAGTGAAACTTGGATTAATCTCACTGGTTATACAGAGGTCCTGTGAGAATGATTGTGTCTGCATATGCCATTAAGTGTTCAAATCTGCATTGTCTGACACACATGCGCGCACACACACAAATGCAGAAGTGACTCAGTATCCAGGCAACACCACTGGTCATCGCATGATGAAATGCAGAGGAGACCTGCTCCTAAGCAGCCAGTCAGATTCTACCTGCATTTGAAGCCTGTCAGCACTGGCTAATTACTCATTAATCAACACAGGGCCACTGATTGTGATTGTGTGCGTCCTCTTATAATACTAGAAAAGTAGACGGATGCAATTTGTAAGAGAAGAGAAAGAAGGCAGAATATTGTTGTTCTCAAAGGATTAAAGAGCAACAGTTGTTAAAAGGTTAATTGTACACTTGTGAAGGCAAAACAGCACTAATTTCCTCTCCTCTTTAACAGCACTCAGAGTGGTTACGTTATTGTCTAATGGCTTTGGATAATAAATGTTCACGACCCTGATGTGGTTATTTTTAGGCGGCAGTTTATGGCATAGTGCAACAGCTTGGCTGTTTTAACTTTATTCCACTAATTGGTGGGTTTCCAATGTAGTGTTCCTATGAACACTATACAATTTTAAGTATCCTTGGTATAATAAATACTACATGGAACTACACTTAGTAGGGATGTCAGTGAAATATGCTACAGTAAACTGCAAAAGCACATCATGCTGCTCAAGAGGAGTTCTGCTAGTACTGTTTGTGTGTACCTGCGTGTCTCTGTATTACCTCTGTGGCTGTGCATTTGACTCACGTGCTCTCTGGTATTGCATGCAAAATCACAGGATTGCACACGCCTCCGTGTAACATGTGGAATTTAACATTTAGTTCAAAAACAGCAACCCGTGCATGTGCAGACATGGTTGGGTTTCTTAAACGTTCAATGACTGAGTGCCGATTTAGGGAGCCAAAAAACCCACTTTTTATTACTGTATGTAATATGGCAGTTTAGAATATGGTGTATGTTGGTAATACAAATGTTTTGTGCCCTTTTATAGTTATCATTAGTAGTGCTGAGCTCCTTAGGAAGGTTTAGTCCGTTATGACGGCTGGAACAACAGAGCTGAAATCACAGATATATTTTTACTGGATGAATGAAATCTAGAGTGCTGCATATTTTTTTTACATTTTATTTTAAAGTTTATATTGTTAAAGATAGTAAGAGTCAGGAAATATAGAAAGAAAATGTAGAAGACTGAGATGCAATGAGTAGGCCAACTAGCTGCAATCTGACCTGGAGATTTGGTGCTTAGGCCGTTAGTGCCCATGTGGTATGCAGCCTGCCCACTTATGCCTCAGGTCACATCATGGAAGGAATTTCAGTGAAATTTTCTGATTAACCCAATTAAAGTTCAGCCAAAAAACAAAGGAAATCTAATATTATTATATCATTCGGAAGATTTGATGTAAACTGTAGATAAACTGACATTCTTTCCCTTTTATCTTTGACAGAATACATATCATAGTTGGTTAACTAACAGATGATAATGATTACATACAGTAGTAATCTGTGATAATAATAATGATGATCTTTTTTTTTTTTTTTTTATTAAACTGTCCTCCAGTCACCTACAAAGTATATTTGCCATCTATCAACTGTGGTGAAATTTCTCATGAATAAGAATAGGACACTAGTGCTAATATTTCACCATTATTTGTGTGTCGTGTTAGGGTAAAAACCTGAATGGTTAGTCACTATATGAGCTCTGTTATTCTATAAGAGGTATTTTGTTGGCCTAGTTAGTGTCCACATGTTCTTTTCAAAGGAAAGGGTCACTGCACACTGATACAAGGTTGTTCCGCTTGATCACCTTTACCCTACAATGAAACTGCTTGTTAATCTTAATGGGATGGTCTCTTGCAGGATGAGATTGCCCTCATCCCCCCCCAAAATGTGAGGGGTTACTTAATAGTTTGAGTTAAAAAATAGTAAATCATGATTTAATCTTTGTAGTCACCAAATTTCAACCCACTGGAAGATGTAACAAAAAACAAAACATAAAAAGAGTTGAGGGAGCATCTTTTTCTGAAGAATGGCGTTCATTTACATCAATAGAGCTCCAGAAACTCGACAGTGAATGTGAAGTGGTTGCAGAATGTGGTGGCAGACACAGACACTTTATTTTCATATGCATATAAGCCCTTGACTAGACCAAATACCAGAAAGTCTGGCTCCTCTGAAACAAAATATAAAGAAAAAAGAGGTGATTCAGGACTTTTGCTGAATAGTTTACAGATGACAAATATGAAGATAGTTTCCTTGAATGTGTACGTGTGCTTGTGATTGTGCCAGTTCACAATGAGGCTGTGAAGAAAGCCAGTCTATGTGTGCGTGCTGCTTTAGCCACTGGTGCTCTCATACTCTAAAGGAAATGCAGACTGATTGTCGTGTAGAGGACCCAAGTGCAAATATGTGGAGGTAGGCAATGATAAACTTAAAGTGAGCTGTTTATTATAAGCATGTTAGCAGTAATCCAAAAGGCAAACAAAAGTCCAAAAGAGGAACACTATAAACTATAAAGAAACACTCTGACAAAGGGAATACAGCAACTACATATACACATAAGGGCGATTAGGGGAAGTGCAGACAGCTGGGAGAACGAGAAATGGTTTAACTGAATCACAAGAGATGAGACAAAGATGCAATCTAAAAGCAAAGCACAAGGAACAACTAACGCAGGAAATAAAGCAGGAAGTGCAAAACCTAAATGGGGAATACAGACACATGAACTTAAATACAAAGGACACAGGGTGATGGAACACTGAAACTCTAAAGCTGCTAGGAACTGAGAGCTAAAGCAAGTACAGTAAGAATGCACGAAGCAAATCTAAACGTTAAATAAACCAGGAAGCAGAATAGAATATTTAAATAAAGTTAGGCCTTGGTTGTTGTTAGGATTAGCGCTAACCCTTAACATCTCCACCGTAAGCTCGTCCTACGCACAGAGTGGAGCAGGCAGCGGTTACTGATGGCGAAAGAGTAAAACAAAGAGCAGCTTTTGTCAAAACTATGAGAATCAGTCATCCAAATAAACTCGTATTTTGCACTGCAATTACTCTTGAGTGCCAGCAATAGACCAGCCAAGTTTTAAGTAGATCTAATAAACAGTTGTTGAGATGGGGCAAGAACAGATGGACATGCTTACAAAGATTTTTTTAGTTAATAAAATGTCTACAATATGAATGTAAACTGAAGGTGTGTTTCTTTTCTATCCAGGGCGGTCGTTTCCGAGGTTTGACCATGGGATTCCCACCTCTCCAGCAGCGCTCCTCAGCTAGGCGCTCCTTTGGACGCTCCAAACGTCTCAGCTTGGCCCGCTCCCTGGATGATCTTGAGGTAGCATATATACAACACACAATCTATATGCGTGGACCTTTTCCAACACAAGTGTACCAACAAGTAATGCACATTACTGCAATATTTAAGGTCAGACTGGCTACTGTGTTACTGTCATGTTTGAGGCTCAGGTGTTGCCTCTGTCTCTAGTAAGAGTAGCTCATGCACTCCATACATGCTCACATGATGCATCAAGCTGATACATCTTCTCATATCACCATGGCAACATAGACAGTAAAGAACAGAGCCATCTTTTGTACTCACTTGTTTTTATTAATTTTAAAAATGTAACACCACAAAGATGCATCGGTATATTTCAAATAAACATAAAGCAGAAACATTAATTTGTTCCCCTCCCTAAGAGAAAATAAGAGCCTGGTTCCATTACATTACATAAAAAAGTTAGAGGGATCTATAGTCAAAATAACATACACACCAGCAATCTCTAGCTTTTTACCACCTAAAAGTTTCCAGAGCTTCACCAAGTTCACAAGGAGTGTAAGTAAGGACACTTAGACCCCATCAAATTCTGATTGTATATGCTTTTTTTTAAATTGTTGATTCTGAAAGCTCTGATGGCCAGTAAGCAACAGAAGAAGATCTCTTTACATTTCTCCAAGAAAAAGAAATCAAGCTTCTGTTCTGTCATAGGGACAAGTTAATGATTTTCTTTTGTTTGTTTTCTTAAATATAAACTGCGAAAATAGCAGCACTGCTACACTGTTGCAAGAATTAGCCTTTTGCGCTTCTTTTAGCTTCAAGAAATGACCTAGTATCCAGTCATTTGAAAGCCATGAGTTTTGCCCAACAATATCCCTATTTACAGGATTTAATACAGAGAAAATCAGCAATTGCTATTTTTGGACTTAGATGGGAAAGATACAAAGACTTATTATTACTTGTATTAGGTTGTGTTTGTATAACTTAAGGTGGGATTTTATTATGAAATTCCATTTCTGGAAGCGAATCATAAAACTGTCCTGGTGATAACAGTGTAAAAGAGTGTTGCTGTCATCATGACTTGTCTCTACGTGTGTCTGTGTGAAGGTTGCCAAGACCACGGTAGAGTCCTGCTGCCTCCACCAAAATTCTTAACAGTAGCTTTGGCTCTAAGATAGAGATCAGAGGACAGCTTAATGTTTCCGCCGTTTAGTGGTGACTGGGGTACCGTGGGAGCAGATAAGCAAATCCCACACTGTTGCATCAGTGGTGATAGTTTTTTTTTAAACAGACATTTTTGGCATTTTTCCCTTTATTGGACAGCACAGTAGATGGCAACAGGAAGCATGGGAGAAAGAGGGAAAACGACTGGGAGTTAAATACCGCAGAGGTCCCGGGCCTGCAGTTAAGGTGGAGGACTTGTATTTTAAACAGTGAGACCATTATTTAGCTAAATTAAAGCTGTGTGTGGTTTTTTTTGTTTTTTTTTTTTTTTAAATGAGAAAAATCTTTTGAATGAATCGAATTCCTCAAAGTGAAAGTCTATTAGTAGACACTTGGAGCCTTCAAATTAACTTCACACTTTTATTATTCAGGTTCATTTCAAACTATATTTAATTTGCATTCGAAATGGAAAGTCCAAACGTCACCTACAGGCTCTTGAGAGCAGATTACGATGTAAAAACCATACACAATCAAGGATGATATTGGAAGCAGTGTAGAATTTCTGCTACTTGAGTTGGCAACTGTTGTATGAGCTTCACAGGGGTAGATGTCCCATTGCCAGAGCTTCCAATGGCAGGGCTCCTCTCTTCTTCTTTTTCTTCTTCACCCCTTCATCCTCCCACTCTCTCTATTCCACCTTTTTCTTCCGGTCGTTAGGCCTTTTTCACTCGCTGCACATGCAGTAATGTCCACAAACAGAGAGGGCTTTGTGTTGTGTCGAGGGGGAAGGAGAGAGAGAGATTGGAGTGTATGTGTGTGTTTGTGTGGTGACGATGGTGGGGGGTAATGGGGTTCTAAGTGTTAGCCTGCACTTCTAACGAGCTCTGATGAGCAACAAGCTGACATTCCCCTCGTTAGTGCGGCCTCAACACAAAAGCACACACACACACACAAATGCACACACAAATGCACAGTGTATATACACACATGCAGGAAGAGCTGTGCATGAAAATACACAAACAAATGCCAGCTTTAAATCGGTGACACACAAGCATATTTACACACACACACACACACACACACACACACACACACAACTATCAGAGATCTTGTTAGATGTGCTGCTCGAGCTGCTTTCAGACTGTGTGAGCAGGCGTGTTTGTGGCTCGTTTAGCGGAAATAAAAGACAGAGTTTGAGGCTCGTTTCATATTCATCTGTCAGGGGGAGAAATATGATTTTACTAGTGTCATTTGTCCATTTGTTTGTCTGCCAGTAAAGAATGTTATTAAGCTTTGCAGAGAGGTGGATGAAAGACGAACAGTTTTGGTGCAGCTCTGGATCACCTTCTTTAACATTGGGAGAACTGCTATTGGTGGAAACCTGCAGTCTGCCTCTTAGTTCCCTTCTTGTCTTGTGACAGATCTGATTCTAGAGCCCAACTATTACGCAGTCGCGCAGCACCCACACACAAGTTGCAGACTTCAGTGTGTCAGGCTCCTAGTGGGACTTTAGTTAGGCATTTAACTTCTTTGTCTTCTTAGACATATACAGATACGCTCACACACATACAGACGCTAAAGAACGTGTTAAATAGTACACACAGAACTTTGTTTCAGAATACTAATGTTTAAAACCACAGAGAGCTATTTTAGAGACCATCACCAACCAAGAAAAAAGAGCTACCTAACTCCAACTGAATCAACCATTTCAAAGCAAACACATCATTTTTAACTGGTCCTGGAGGTTTGAAATCTGCAGTGTACTCGATTGAACTTAGTTAACAACGGTCACAAGAAATGTTTCAGAATAAATGCACAAACACCAAGCAATTCTCACAATGGGCCGTTTGTGGCTGTTTGCACAATGAGCTGAAAGAAAACTATAGTTGGAAGAAGGTGAGATTTTTCTCCACTGTGCAGTGTTGAGCTTGAAGACAGGTCCAGCAAAATCCCAGTGGCACAAAAACAGGGAGTGTTATTAAATCTAAGAAGTAACTGGTGCTGTAATATTAAATCATTTTGATGCTTCCTAATAAAATAAAATAAAGAGTTTTATTATCTGTTAGCTCAGGCCAGTTTTTAATGCATATTATAAAGGTATTGTAAAATTTGGGTATTTCAAATGACAAGTATATATCATCAAGTGTACATAGCAAAATATTGAAATGTCTTCTATTTGTTTTGTCAGCATTTTTCTGCATTACTTACAATTGTTTATTTAATTTGTAGACTTGGTCATTTAAGTAGAATGCATGCAAGTCTCCTGAAATCTCAATATAACTCTAACTGAAGTTAGAATGCAGTTTTACAGAGGAAACTACAGTGTTTCTTTTAAAACTTTATTTATATCCTATATGCAATTCTGAACACTGGGCATTTAATAGATGGACATTTCTTGACAGATGGCTATTTCAGTTTAATGTATGTGGTTTTTGTCTTTTTTAGTGTTCTATTACATTTAAGACATTAGCATTATCTATATTTGTTTCAGCAAATGATCACCAATGAAGCAGAAGAAAGTGCTATTGCTATTAAATTTAATATTAAGCATAGTTAGAATAAAGCCACATATTAACTTTATCTTTATAAGGATAAGGCATCATCAAGTCTTGCTTTTGGTTTAATCCTTGTGCTTAACTATGACATAGATGAATTAAAATCTTAGCTTACATAGAGCGTGATTTACTTGTCGTAGCAAAGACTCAGTGCTCAAAATGTATTAACATTTATTATTGGTCTAGACTTGAAATGCCTTTTATGACCAAACATGTTAGTTACTTTAATTTATCATCCTTTTAGATGTTGTTTTTGTGTCTATAACATCTGGCTGATGAACACAAAATTATAAAATGCTTCATAAAAACATCAAAATTAATCAAAGCTAGGAATAAGAAGTGACCTCTATTTGTTTAACAATTTTATACTGGAATGTAAAAAAACGCAACTACCATTTTTCATTAGACCTTCTCCGGTTTTTTCTTTCCCACTACTTTCAAACTCCACGCCCTGCTTGTAATGCAGGTTATCTGTTGAAACAAGACTCACCCTTGGTGACATGATTAGGGTTAATGTATCACATTTTGGAAAGCTTCCTTTATCCCTACAGAGTATATAGGAACAATATGAGGGAGGTCTGGAATGGTGTGAAAACCATCACAGGCCACAACACCAAGAAAAGCACAGTGGGGGGGACTGTGGAGAAGGCAAACGAACTTAACAACTTCTTCAACAGGTTTGACCAGCCCACAACCCCCCCACCCTCACCTTCACTACAGAGTCCAATCCCCACTCTCCTACCTCCCTCGCTTCCCCCCCTTCCTGACACCATGACACCCCCCTCCTCCAATCCCTCTCTCAGCAGCAAGACATCTCCCCCCCTCCCCTCTTCCCAAACATCTCCCAGTGTCACAGTGGATCAGGTCAGGAGACAACTGAGGAAGCTTCGCCCCAGAAAGGCAGCAGGCCCAGACAAGGTGTGTGCTGCTGAACTTGGGGAGCCGCTACAACGAGTCTTCAACCTCAGTCTGCGACTGGGGAGAGTGCCCGCCCTATGGAAGACATCCTGCATCGTCCCGGTCCCCAAAAAGAACCGGCCCAATGAGCTGAATGACTTCCGACCGGTGGCACTGACGTCACATCTTATGAAGACTCTAGAGCGGCTCTTCCTCAACCTCCTCCGACCACAGGTACAACATACCCAGGACCCACTACAGTTTGCATACAAGGCGGGTGTCGGAGTGGAGGATGCCATCCTGTACCTCCTACACAGAGCCCACTCACACCTGGATGGGGGAAAAGGCACGGTCAGGATCCTGTTTCTTGACTTTTCCAGTGCCTTTAATACCATCCGGCCCTGTATGCTTCAAGAAAAACTGAACAGGATGGAGGTGGACCCCTGCCTGGTGGCTTGGATCTCCGACTACCTCACCGACAGACCACAGTACGTCAGGCTGAAGGACATCACGTCTGACACAGTGGTCAGCAGCACAGGAGCACCACAGGGAACTGTGCTGTCCCCTCTTCTCTTCACCCTGTACACCTCTGACTTCTGCTACAACTCTGAATTATGCCACATTCAGAAGTTTGCAGACGACACAGCCATCATGGGGTGTATCTGGGATGATCAGGAAGAGGAGTACAGAAGTCTGGTGAGGAACTTTGTCGCATGGAGTCACACAAACCACCTGCAACTCAACACCTCAAAGACTAAGGAACTGGTTGTGGACTTCGGGAGGTCTAGAGCAGGTCCACTGCCGGTTCAGATAGAGGGGGAGGAGGTGGAGGTGGTCAACAAGTACAAGTACCTCGGGCTGTGGGTGGACAATAAACTGGACTGGTCATGCAACACAGAGCACCTGTATAAAAAAGCCCAAAGCCGACTGTACTTCCTCAGGAGGCTGAGGTCTTTTAACATCTGCAGGAAGCTCCTGAGGATGTTTTACCAGTCGGTGGTTGCTGGAGTACTTTTCTATGCTGTGGTGTGCTGGGGGAGCAGCACAGCAAAGAAGGACTCATCCAGGCTGGAGAAACTGATCAGGAGGGCTAGCTCTGTGGTCGGCATGAAGCTGGACACTCTGGTGACAGTGGCAGAGAAAAGGACATTAAAGAAACTGATGGACATTATGGACAATGCCAGGCATCCTCTGCACACGGCCATTAACAACCAGAAGAGTCTGTTCAGTGACAGGTTGCTTCTCCCAAAGACAAGAACTAACAGACTTAAAAACTCCTTTGTCCCACACGCCATCAGACTGTTTAACTCCTCTCTGGAGGGGAGAGGGAGGGGAAACAGGAGGACAAAGGAGGGGGGAACAACTAAGCTGTAGTGCCTCTTCACCTCACTGTGCAATACCTTTTGTGCAATACTTTTGTAAATAGTCAACGGTGCAATAGACTCAATACTTGAAATGTGCAATTCACTTGTATTTTTATTTTTATTCCTATTTATTCTATTTATCCCCTTCGTATATTTTATTTATATTGTCTCTGTATTTATATATATGTGTGTGTGTATAACTCTGTAACTTCTGTCGGTGCTGTGCTTTTTTGGAAATCGAATTTCCCAGAGGAACCCACCCGAGGGATTAATAAAGTTCTATCTAATCTAATCTAATCTCTATATTATACAGCTGTTTTCAGAGGCTTCGGGGGTTGACAGCAGCATTTACTAATGTTTACTACTAATGTTTATCAAAAGAGCCGTTTTGGGAAAAATCTGTATAGAGCCACAAAAAATGCTTGTTATGAAAAAATAGCGGTCAAAGGACTCAATACTATCCTCTGTAAAATGCACCCAGTGGCATGTAAAGCCACCTTTAGTGGCAATAACTTGAAGTAATTGTATTCTGTATGTTTGTATCAGACTTTCACATCAGTGTGGGAGAATTTTGGCCCACTCTCCTTTATAAGTGCTTCATTTCTTTCAGGTTGCAGGCATTTGTTTATGCACAGCTTTTTTTAAAGGGCCATCCAAGCATTTCAGTGAGGTTGAGGTCTGGACTTTAAATGGGCAACTGCAGCACCTTGGTTCTTAATTTTCATCCATTCTGTTATAGATTTGCTGATGTGTTGGAGGTTATTTTGCTGTTTGTTGGCCAAGCTTTAGGTGTTACAGGTGTTAGGTGACTGTGGTATTGTGTTAACACACATTTGAATGCCCTAGACTATCAAAATCTCTGCTTTTATACAGGTGGTCACAGTTTCTGATGATCAGTTAGTTACAAGGTTGCTATTGACACTACACACGTTTAAGTCTAAAGAATCAGTTACCCATCCCAAATTTGTATCAGTAAAAGGGCCACATGCCTCGTCTCCTGTACTAACACATGAAGTTGGTGTACTTTATGTGTAATGCTGGTCGAGTACAGGTGGAGTTTCCAAACATAAAAGCTCTGAACTGTAAAATGAACTTCATGTAGTTGTCCAAAAATCTAACTCTATCTTTCTATTCAAATTGCACCAGAATGTGTTTTTGACAGAACACTTTATGTATAGATTTTAAATGAGAAAACATCCTGTTCTGCAGTAGACTGAATCTGAATGCATTTGACTTTTTTATCAGTGATCAGTGTGAGCGAGGTGTTGCTTTATTCTCAGTCTTCACCCCTGGGCCAAGTGGAGGAAAACCAGCAGAGATGAGTGTGGGGTAATAGGGCAAGTACATTCACTGTATGTCAAGGCATGTTGAGGAATGCAGCTACTTTTCAACTGTCATAAACAACCTAATCATGGCAACAGACACCAGTCATAGCTGTCAGCTGAATGGAAATATTGCTGCAAAACACTGAGTGTATTCCTCCCTATTTTGCTTTTTGTTGCCCTCCCCTCCGCCATCGTGAATGTCAGTTTACTCTCCACGCCCCAGACAAGCGTGGGGCATACTAAACAGTTGACAGAAGAGCACAATGTGTTGTAACACATTCATCCCAACCCTGATTTTATGTGTGGGTGTGTTCCTTAATGGCAAGGGGTCTCCCTCCGCAGCCTTGCCTACGCACTTGTCTCAAGTGTGTGTTTGTGCGTGCCTCTCTGCCCACAGCAGTGTGGGTGGAATAGAAATTATACAAGGGTGGGTGCAAAAGCAGAGACAGAGGAGGGGGAGAGCATTGAGGCAGGGCAAAGGAGACTATAGAGAGGGAAGAAGAGGAGGAGGGGGGATAAGAGAGAGAACCATATCTAGCGACGGCGACATTCTGTAGCGTTTTGGACATTTCAAAGCCATCGGGCTTTGCCACTTGTTCTGCGCAGACACGCACATTCAACAGCTGATGACGATGTGCACGGAGGGGAGCTCTCACATGCAGTGCTGAGGATTACTTGTCTCTTCCTTCATGGAGCAGCAAACTTCAAGCGCGGATTCTGAAACGGCAGTTGATCCTGTGAGTAAACGAGCTGCGTGCGTTTGTTAAGGAATCTATGCAAGTGTGTGCGAGATGCATCCTAAATATTTAATCCCAGTAACGGCTCTCTGGCTTCTGTCATTTGTAGCATCATAGCTTTGTTACACAATCTTGACTTTTTCAGAACAGTATTGCTGGAACAGATGCTTAAAGTTCAGTTGAAAATAAAAATGGATGTTTGTGTGAGTTTGAGTCATAAAATCATATCTTTCTTTGGTAATTGCTATGAAAGGCCTTGCCAAACTTCCTGTTTACTGACACTTCTCTATTTTGCTGTTGGCCTCTAGGCACTATCGGCATCCAAAACATATTTATTTAAGTTAAAATGAATTTAATGCACTCAGAGTTTAGTTGTGAAGGCTCTCTCTGGAATGACAGATCATGTGATCATGCACAACCCAATCAGCAGGCTCCTTTTGGCTCTGTTGAAGTAAAAGAAAACCTGTTGATTCTTTTCTCGAGTCCTCTGAATCCATTCATCAAATTGGTTTTTTAAAGCCGTTTTCTAAGAAATGTCCACTGTGTTGCAAAAAGACAATGCAAAAACCACCTCTTATGCAAAGTATAAAGGTAGTGGGTCAGTTATGTTGTCAGTGAATTCTGTATTTATGTACCCTAACACAGCGGTCCCCAACCCCCGGGCCTCGGACCGGTACCGGTCCGTGAGTCGTTTGGTACCGGGCCGCGAGAGTTGAGGCTCAGGTGTGAATTGTATAGTTTTCAGGGTTTCTATCGGTTTTCAGCGTTATTTTGTTATCGTTTTTATCGTTAACTTGGTTTTCCTGGGTCTTTTCATGTGTGTTATGAATAAATCTTCTTTTTTTCGGTACCGGTACTAGTTTTATTTTGTTGTATTTACAGGCCGGTCCGTGAAAATATTGTCGGGCATAAACCGGTCTGTGGCGCAAAAAAGGTTGGGGACCGCTGCCCTAACAGGTCGGTGGTTGTGTATGAGTGTGTGTACACATATTAAGTTTTTTGTCAGGGAGTTTTGACACTGTGGTGGAAGGCAGCACAGAGCATAATTTCACTAAACACAGTTGTGAGAAAAGAGCAGCCTGCCAGGCCTCTGACCCGGCACACACAGCACAGACACACACATTCAGGCATAAAAAAACTCATTCATATCTTAAAAAAGTGAAAAAGAACACCCAGAGATAAGAACCTGCACACACATTTTTCTGTGTGTGTCTGTGTGTACTCTCAAAGTGACTGTTTGTGTGTGTTGTTCCTCGTGATATCCCCTGAGAGCAGAGTGTGTTAGGGAAGGAAAATCAGATGACGAGACAATGAGACAAGATCAACACTGCTCCTGTACATGAAACACCGCAGGAGGCCAGCAGTCACGTTAGACGCAGCTCCACTTTCAAATAAACACAAGTGTTTCTTTTTTATCTTCAACAAGTGCCAGATACAGTTTACCACATCAGCACAGTCAAACTGTGTCATGTGATAAGTCAGTCGATAGATTGTGTTTTGTTAACTTAAATTGTCAAAAAATGCAGATAAAATGATAGGAAAACAGTGTTTGAACCTGTACTTTTTATCTCTGTTAAACAAGTGTTTCAGTCAGTGGAATCACAGTTTACTACTACCTATATTTGCAGTTTTAATGACAGCAACATGAGTCGTTGTAATTCAAATACCAAACTGAAAAAATGTGTCATCTTAAAAAAAGATCTGAAAGTCACCAGTTTCAAGAGTGAGCTTTCAAAGGAAACATTAGGCAGTTTGCAAAAGGAACAGATGCACAGTTAATGGTGCGTCAAGTACAAATACTGCACAGCTGTCTCATAAAGCAGATATTTTTTTACGTTTCTACCTTTAAATAGATTTTAACCTCATTTATTTCCACTGTATCTTATAATCCTGGCAGTCACTATTCATTATTAGCTGATTCGCTTCCATACTTTGATTGATCTGAGATTGACACTGAGTATGAATTCTGTCTTACCTAAGTGGCAACAGCAGGGGGCAATGTTGGGTTATTGTCTGCAATAAAGGGCAACAAATGGATAGATGCCAAACTAAACCCTTCTTAGCAGGAAATAAAATGTGTTCTCTTTAATAAAGATGGTTTGTAACTGAGCTGATTGATTCTGATTGCAACTGAATTCCTGTTTGCTGTTCGTTATCACCCCAATGAGCCTTTTTCCCCAAACATTCAGCAACATTGAATTTACATGCCAGTTACTTTCTGGATTTCTGGATGTAAGATTTGTAGGCTTGAAGTATTTTACAGCAGTATTTCACTATACTGCATCTATAAAGACTGAAAGAGGTCAGTGAGACAGTTAAACCTGGTGATGGAACATAGACTTGGAAGTAATGGATTGCAGCGTGTCTTCAAATGTACTTGTTTACACATTTAAATAATACCCTATTAGTTATATATTTCAATAATGTAAATGTTTCTAAACGAAGACAGTGTAAGAAGCTTTGTTTTACTCTAGAAGTGCAAAAATGTGTGCTTAATAAGGACTTTTCACATGCTTCTGTGTTGGATAAGCATGGGTCTATCTAGGGAGGAGAACACACAAAGGAAAAATGCTGCTTGCTCGACCATAGGAATTAGGATGAAGAGAGGAGTGAGAGATGCGACATTTCTTTGTCTAACGTCTTCCTTGTTCTTTTGTTCTCTCAGCCTCTGCTCTTTTTTTCTTTCTCCTTTTATCACCAGGATGCGGATTTAGCCAACCTAAACTTTGTCATATCCCTCTCTTCCTGTGTGGCGCCCTGCCACCTATCTCTTCCCTTGTGTTAAGAAATTTGTTTGAGCACAGGTTTCTTATCATTACTCATGGTTCTTCCCTGTTGTCAAAGATGTGTGGCTGACCAGATAGGTGTTTCCCAAATGGCACAGCTAGGATTTAATCAGTCTGGCTTTACTAGCGTTTGTGGTGCATTTAATAAAATCAGCTGAACCAGAGAAACTTGAACGTTTTTAAAAATTAGACTTCATCTGGGCAGTCTCCTTTAGCACTAAAAGCTCTGGTAATTAGTGCTTGGCAGCACCTTCAGCCTTTCTCTGTCAATGTGTGTAGAGTGGTCGTGGGGGCGCTGAGTGCTGGAGCCATCTCTGATGTTGCTATGATACAGGGACGTGTAAGGTTAACATTAACAATATGGCACAACATTTTGCGCTCTATGGCCTCAAATGGTGCTTGTGGCGTAGAAAAGAAAGGAGAAAAATGTCCTGTTATGGGCCAGTAGTCATTGAAATTTTTTTTTTTTCCATAGAAAGTTGAAGGAAATGTAATGGGCATAGGGCCCAACATAGCTTCTACTGTTTACTGGTCGTCTTACTATTTTTAAGGGTGAAGCCAAGCTTTTTGGTGCTTTTTTGAGAGGTGTCACATTTTAGAGCCTGAGATAAAAGTACAAAAACCCAAAACAAATATTAAATAATGACAAGGCTTTAAAAAAAAACAAAAAACTGTTTGAAGGATATTTGGATTCTCCGTAACATTAAAACCCAGTCCATAGTTGTAAAGAAGAAATGTAGAACTCATAAACCAGATGTTAATGAACTGTCATTAAAAAATAAACAGTTTTAACATGTGAACTCTGTGCAGTATTGGGAGAATTGTGTTCAGACCACAGTTGTTAAAGTTTGGCAGTTTTTATTGCTTGTTTCATTTTGGTTTATGTTACTTTTAGTGGTACTTTTAGTTTATTTTACTGTAATATGGTGATTATTTGTTTAAGGGTAAAATATGAGAAAAATCATAATACTACATAAAGGTGTTTTTCGACAGTATTGAGGAAATTTACCAAAAGTCCAACTATATTTTCTGTGTGTTCATTTTATTTTAGTTTGTTTTGTAAGTGCAAACTATTATTTGCATTCATTTTTGACTGTTTGTCTATGTTTACTTTAAATAATCAAGATTAAAAGAATCTTGATCTTGTCATTGCCTTTGTGACTCTTAGTCCATAGCTGGTGATATTGGAAATGTTTGGTTTAAGTGTAATTTATAGTAGTGCGTTGATATGTAATGGACGATGTTGTTGTTTGCATTTATACTTTTGCGCTTTTGTGCCTGCATTAATCAGAACTGTTGGACTTGGAGCTAGTAAATCTTGAACAATTACTTTTACTGAAACGCAGAGAGGATAGAAGACTTCCAAACTATAACCGAGTGTATGTACGTAGTCAGAGCTATGAAGATTTTATTAACCTAATGAGCAAGCTAGACACAATTCAATTGTATGACAGAGGTATTATCCTTGTGCAAGTCAATATACTGTGTTTACATGGCTTATTACTACCAAACAACATAGTTGTTGCAGTCTGCATTGCCATTACTTGTGCTTGGATGTCAGGCTACAGTGTAGGGTACAGACTTAATCCCTAGTCTATGCTGCAGATTTAATGTAGCACTACAAATCAATCATTAGGTAAAGGTGCTTGTCTCATTAACTTTTTCCTTTGCTGTGAATCCACTGCACACTACACAGGTAACATTTGTATTCTCATATTCAGCTCTTTTGTTTAATGAAGAAAAGAAAATGGGTTGCACAATGCGTGTGACATAAACACACCGCACAAACACTGCTAGCACAGTGTAACACAGAGCCAGCTACTGTCTGCTGGACTCCAAGCAAATTAAAATGACACAGTCATTCAGTGGATGTGTTGTTTGAGTATAGAAATGAGTCATCAGTCAGTTAGTCAATCAAGACAGTGATACCAAAAAAAGATCATGTTGATGTGTAGGAAAGGTTTAAGAGACGCTCTTTCTTTCTGACAAAACAGGAAATTAGGGGGAGTGAGGTAGGCCTAAGGCCATGTGCACAAGTTCAATTGCAGTCTTTGTTTATGTGTGCGTGTGTGTTTGTGCGCAGAAGTAGGCCACTCTGTCTTGTGAAGTGCTTTGCTTTCACTTGACCTTTTAGCAGACCTGCAGAACTTCCAATCATCTCTTTTTGAAGCAGCTGCTCGAGATGAAAGTCTTCTGTCCTTCTCATGATACTTGTGACCAGACGAGAAGTTGAATTTTCTCATACCTGCGCCTGTTTTTGATTTGAACAGGGAGGAACAGGAGAAGCGTGGAGAGGTAATGGCCTTGCTGCAACATGATTGGCAGACTGACCTTTGTTCCCTCCCCTTCTCAGTAACTGCTGCCTGATGGGGGCGTGTCACTATGGAAACTGAGCCGTGTGAGTGTGTGTCAGTGTGTGCGTGTGTTTGCGAGAGAATGGAACTTCCTAGTCAGTCTGTCAGCTCAGCGTGTGGGAAAAAGAGGGAGAGCTATAGAGTGCTGTAAGAGAGGAAAAGGACGTTAACAGTGTCTTAATACGACTTTAACAGGCAGTTGAAGCTAATTCTAAGGTGTGAGTGTGCGATAGACTTGCTGAGTTATGGCTCCATCCAAGTTAGCTGTCTGCAAAGATTTCAAGTCCTAGATAGGTCCTGAAGAAACTCCGTCAGTGCACATGAGTGATTGTGTTTTTGTGGTTCAGTTATGTAGATTAAACAGTCACTGGGTTTCCTCCTCTTGGAGAGGGGAGCAGGATGAGCCTCAGGAAGAGGCTCTCCTTCAAGCGGGTCTGGAACTCCAATACAGTGAGTAATGCATCCACACGTTCACACACAGTGCTTTACAGGTGGCATTCACAGAGGAACTGCTCTTCTAGTCAGTGTTTTTTTTAAATAGAGTGGAAGTGAAAGGAGTGGAAGGAGAGTCTTAATTCTGTTATTAACTCATTTGTCGATCAATGCTCATAGAAGCATCTTAACTAAATATTCAAACATTACCTGATGTTTAAAACCATTTTTGATAATACTAATAAAAAACAATAACCAAGTCTTGGTTTTGATTTGTCTTCTGTATACTTTACAAAGGGATGGAACAAGGTAGAGAAAGAAACCGAGAGTGTAAATATCATTCACTTCATTAAAGTGTTGTTCTGCTCGCTACAAGTGAGACGGGGAGAGATAAACGGAAAATGGGACCGTTACCATGAGCAAGGTACACGGTGAGGAAAGGAATCTATTACCTTCAGCTGAGGAAAAACAAAGGGACAGGATATGAATGAAGACAGAATAAGGAAAGACTCCTGGGAAAGGAACAGGGTACAAGTTAAAATGAACAAGTCATTCTGTCTGTTATTTTCAAAAAGAAATGGTTTGGTGGTGGTACGTTTGCATAGAGATAAAGTAAGACAGACTAACAAAAATTTGAGGCGGCTGCTTCTCTTCCTCTCAAAGCCAGATGTCTTTTGAGCCAGAGCAGGAGGCAGACAGAAAGAGAAGTAGAAACAAAGCAAGAGACTGTGAAAAATGTCGGAAAAGATCTGCTTTTTGTAGGCTCTTTTGGTCTTGTGTTTTTTCAAGAAAGTGAGAGATAACAGCTGTAAGACAGTGGAATGGTGAGCTGAGTCAGAAGTCTCACTTCTTGTGAAGTTTGCTTAATTTAGCACATCAACTGCCAGCTGTGAGAACATGTCTGCAGGTGTTAAGCCAGGGGTACTCAGTCAGATTCATATGTGTTTACATCATGTTTCCTCCTTTGTCTGTGTGATAGTAGTGTGTTTAAGGCATCAAGCCAAGTAAAACAGAAATTTATCACCGGGGCAGCCTCTGAGTCACACCTCCTGTGTGGCTCTTTTGTGGGGAAACAAACACTATCCGCATTCCTTCCTTTCATTGAGAGTGGATATTGATTTCTTAGTGCGCTGCAGGGATTTATCCTAGAATTCCAGAGGATACATATTTGCAGGGATGTTGATATAGGCAACTCAGAGAAGCTACTCTGTGTTATTTATTGATTTGTATATGTTTTTTGGTTAAATTGTTAAATTTGATACTAACCCAGAGGTTCCATGGAAGACGTTCTTGCTCATGTTCACAGCTTCACACCCTTTCTTTGACTTTTGTTTGAAACATTACAACCTAATCAGCTTGTTCACTCCATCCTTGCCTCTCTTGAGTTAAGCTATGCTCAAGCTAGGCTTTCTCACAGCCCCCGTCCTGGCAGGATTACTCTGGTCTTCTAAATGGCAGCCACTATTCACCTCATATTTAAAAGTAAACACAGTGGCACGCACACATTGAGACTGTTAGCCCAACAGCTTCCTCCTCAGATGGATGTGTGTGTTTATGAATGTGTGCAGTCTGAAAATCTGTGTTATGAATTCTAAATCAGCTTTTATGGACAGAATCTCTGTGTGTGTTCGTGTGTATGTTTCATTTGTTCAGTTATGGGTGTGGTCTCCTGTAGTGATGTAAAATCACAAGACATGATCAGCACTCTTTTATATTTTTGTCATCTTTTACTCTAAGAGTAGAATCTCTTTCCTTTCCAAGGGTGGCCGTTTAAGTTCCAGTGTTTGAGCCAGGAACAGGTTCCTGTCGTACAAACAGTCTAGTCTTTGTGTGTGCGACTGCATATGTTATCCCTCACACTTTCTCCCACAGATAGACATTTTTGTTCACCTTGTTAAGTGCTACTGGTCACTCTGTGTGTCATCCATTAAAACAGAATGTCCTTTTCTGCCGTCTGCCTAAACGCTCAAACGTAAACAGGGCATGTTTCGGAAACTTGAGGTTGTTTAAAGAGACTTTTATTACATTCGAAGTTTCAATATTATGACCCTGTAAGTGAGCATTTGTAAATTGTACAGTGTGCTTAGTCATAGCTTGAACCCGACGTCCAGGCTTCATAACAGATGATGTAAGTCATACGTTCCACGCTAGTCACAGCTAATAAAGGATTTGGACCTCCGCAAGCAATAACCACCAACAGCAGAGGCGGCAAAAGCACAGATATTCTTTACTTAGACAGATGTTTAGATACTTCTGTTCTTTACTCTGTAAAGTGAAAAAGTACAGACTTTGAAATGTAATAAAGTAAAAAGTAACTTTTTAAACGACAGTTCTAATATGATCTATTTTTATGCAATGTAAATTAAAGCTATATTAATGTAATAATAAAATATTAGTACATGGAAATACTTTGCATTCATTTGCAAATGTAGGTAGTAAAAATAAAAGTTTTCAGAACAATAAATACTCAAGTACAGTAATGTACCTGAGTACATTAACAAAGTATTTGTGCTTTTTTTGCTTCTCACCTTTAAGAAACAGCCACAGATGCACACACACAGCATAAGCAGTCCAGGCATGTATCTGCAAGGTGGCAATTTGTGTTCAAGGAGCTAAAAGCAGGATAATGCGGGTAAACACACAAGTTTTGACCTGTAGACTAAAAAATACTTTCCAACCTCCATGTAATGTAACCTACTGAATGACAGAGTCACAACACCACACCCTGTTCCTACTGAAGGTAATTAAGTCTTATGTATGAATCCAATTTTTCTCTTCTAAAGAGGTCCCGATAAGCCATCAAATGGAAAAACGTGAAATGACTGTTAATAAAAACATAGCCTTGAATTTTTGGTTCAGACCAGGGTGTGTTGCCACTAAATGTTGCACAATCATGTGATTCAGCTTTTATCTTTTGTTAAAGTGGGTGTCACAGTGATGTGATCATTGTGTAACGGTCTACAACCCTTCCACTGTGTCAGTATTCAGTGCACATGGCTTCCTAGAATACCAAAATAAGCTTATGAAGTTTTTCACCGAAAACATTCATTTTTGTGAATTTCCAGATCAAAGTCGTGATGTGGTTCGTTATGGTTGTTTTCCAGTATCGACTGTTTAGTATAAATTCATCTGTGAGTCAACAAGAACATCAACAACTGATGATAAAAAGTTACATTAAACAACATTTCTTAGCTTCAGCTTCTCAAAATTTAGGATTTTAATTGAACATGTTTGTGTTTCTAGGGATTTGACAACAATTTGAAGCCATCACCTTGTTATCTAGTTCACTAAGTTATCTAAGTAACTGTGTTTAAAAATGTGGGGCACTCTACCAAGCTGTTTTGTTTGGGGGGGGGGGGGGATTCCACCTGGACTGGACATTTTTTCTTTCCTTTTTTTATTTCGCTTGTGTTCTTAGTACTCCACAGGACAACCAAGGATTTAAAAAAAAGAAACTGGCTGTTTTGTCATCGGTCACCAATATCCCAACCTCTGAGTGCCGCAGTGGTGAGCACTGTCACCTCACCATATCAGTGGGTTTAAATGCATCAATCAGCTAGAGCCTTTCTGTGTGGACCTCGGTTTTTCTGCTTGTTAGTCATCCTAAAATTGACCATACTTGTGAATATGAGCATGAATTGTTGTCTGTCTGTGCTAAACCTTGCTACAGACTGGCAACCTGTCCAGACTTGGCCTGCCTCTCAACCTATGAGAGTTAGGATAGGCAGCCCTAAATTGGTTAAACAGTTTATAACACAGACGCATTTTCAAATAAATGTATTGTTTAAATGTTTTGCAAATAATTTCATCTTCTTTTTAATTCTATTTTCCATTGTTTTTGACTCTCACACGTTGTTGATGAGATTAGCTTTATACTATACGTATACATATATATGATGAAGTTTGTAGTTTCAGTTTGTCCACTTGTAATGAGAACATTAGATAAAAATGTTAACTAAATGCAGATATCATACTAGTCAGGTAGATTTGTATCTAAATGGTTTTTTTGTCCAAAATAGCACAGAAATGGGCTTTTATGCAATATAATATCATAAGGGATTCTAATCTGAGATGTAATGTGTTATTTATTAATAAGAAAGAACCATTATCTGCAGCTCTGTCTTGCTTAACCAGAATTGACATCCTACACATAGTTTCTGCTTTTTTCCTACAACAACAACAACAACAAACAAGCTCTCCACAACTGTAATCGTGATCACCAGTCTCTAAAGTTGTGTCATTTTCTGCTGATCTTATCAGTGCGTTCACCACAATACACATGAAAGGCCCACTAATATCTGTAAGAAACCGATCCTCAGCCTACATTATAGAAGGTGTGATAATAACTGAAACCAGTGGAGGCTAAAAGTAGCACACGTGGCACCTATGAACTGGCAGCACATTTGTTCCTTACAGTGGGATATACATTTGAGAGTATCCTACTTAAATTGAAGTATTTTCCATCTACATATCATCTCTACAGATAGAGGCTTGAGAAAGGAACTCGAAGAGGGAATGTCTGAAAAGCCCCAATCGTTCTCTGTGGGCTGTCAGGAATGACCCGGACTTGCCAAAAGAGGAAGGGAAACACCACTGGAATGATTGAGGAAACGAGACGGAGGGCAAGAATATGAGAATGATTTAAGGAGAAGGGAATAAGTGAGAGAAAGGAAGAAAGACTGGGGCTACAGCATTCTGGGAAAAGAATAAACAAAAGGAAGGAGAGAGTGAAAATAGGCTAGAGGGGGAATCAAGTGAAAACGGGGGAGAGGGGCCTCGATCAGGGGCCAAACCTCTCCACCACAGCATGTGTCTGGAAGTGATCATGCTAGCGCTGAATTGGGGATAGGGGTGAACACACACAGATTCATAAATGCAAAAAAATGCATGCTACACACAAAAGACACATCTTTGACAGATGTTGGCCATATGCTTACATACTGTAGGCTTCACAACTACAACAAGGCCAGGATGTCTTGACCCACAGAAACACACATAGACACAGTAAATGCTGTTGGGAACGTGTGAGTTGTGAATCTGATTTTTGCTCTAATAAGTGTAATCACTTTGTGTCTCTGGTAATTTTTGGTTATCCTCTCTCGTGGTTGTACCACAAACAGCTGCTTCAGAATAATCTCTTTCCATCCACTGGCGCCAACCTCTGTACTTCAAGGGACAGTGTGGAATTGTTAATCCCTGAGAAACTTTAGCCGTTTTCACACATGTACTGCAGCCCTGACCTTTTCTCGACATCACTCAACTGAGCAGCATGCGGGGATATTCGATTGGACACTAGCCCGTTTTTATCCTAGCAGCTCCCTGGTAACGCACTAGCGAATGAGCATCCCGTGTCCTTCCTCTTGCACTCTCTATCCAGGCAACTCCCTTACCTAAACCACACATGGTTTTTCCAGTAGTATATCTTAAGAGGACAATTTCCTGCTGCATGTGGCAAAAGACAACTATAAAAAATGTTCCATCCTGATTCTTCTAAAATTGTAACTCAGTGCAGTTTTATTTATATAGTGCCAAATCACATATACCGTTGCACTTTATATTGCAAGATAACAGCTCTACAGTAATACCAAGAAAACCTCAACAATCAAATGACTCCCTTTGAGCAAGTACCTGGGGACAGCGGGCAGGGAAAAAAAATCCCTTTTAATAGGAAGATACCTCAGGCTCAGGGAGGGGCAGCCATCTGCCTCAACTGGTTGGGGGTGATGGGAGGAAGACAAGACAAAAGACAGACTGTGGAAGAGAGCCAGAGATTAGTAATAACTAATGATTAAATGCAGAGAGCTATATAAACACATAGTGATTGATAAGGAAGCACTCGGTGCATCATGGGAAACCCCCAGACCTACGTAACTTAGGGAGAATTCAAGGTCACCTGAAATTGTTTGATGTTTATGTATGAAAACATCTTTACACTGACAGAACCATCTGGGAAGGACTAGATCTGATTTAAGAGAGGAAATAGCCAAAATTCAACAGGTAGCACATACACAGACAGCACCAAGGGTGCAAATGAACTAGATGTACCCAGTTTGCATATTGAATATGAGTCTGGATATTTTAGAATTTTAATGCTGTAGGCTTATTACAAATAGAGAATGTTATTGTTTTTGTAAATTGGTTAACGAGTGTTTAGGTGAACAAATCTATTAGAATAGCAGAACTTCCACTTCAGTATTTTAGTTACTGTAAAATTTGCATAGTTTGGAACCTAATGTAATGCTCAGTTGCAGACACTGCCTTTTTTTAGACTTTGTGGTGCTTCTGTTTTTATTTTAATACCAGTTTCAGTTTTAGTAACTCTTTTGAACACAAAGGTGTACTCCTACTGTTGACCTTTTGTCTTATGCTGTTCCCTATCTTAACTCCTCAGAGACACATGTGTCTAAAACCAAATCTAGGCTGCTGGTAGAAATCTGGGTAATTAAAGTGAATATGAAATAACTACAACTAAAAGGGATTTTTTTTCTTTTTTGAGATAGCATCACTTTTCTCTCTAGTAAAGCTTTCAGTTTGACAGTAGGCACATGAGGCTGCAGCTCAAAGCTTTATTGTATAATATAAAAATGATCTTATAACACATTAATTTGCTTTCTAATGAATGATTTTATTATTCAGTAAACCTTAGCACGGAAAGAAACAATGTTATTTCACACAACTTGTTGTTGCATTTCTAAAGAATGGACTGTGTGACCTATAGAAACTTCTGCTCATCTGGAGAACACTCTGATGTCTGTGCTGAGTAATGACGAGCTCAATAAAAGTTAATTTCCCAAAGGTAAATGCGCTGTAGGAAATTCCTACAGATCACTTCGGTACCAGGCTGCTCTCTTAACATGAATAAACAGAAAGTTTGCCATTAGCAAGGGTAGCGGTTAGATTAAGAGCATAAAAAGACACATATTGCAAATTAGGCTCCATTTTGAACCCTTTTTTTTTTTTGGAGTTTTCAACTTTCTCAAACCATTTTTCTCTTTCTTCCTTCCTTTCTTTCCCTCTTTTGTCTCCTGCTCAGCTTTGGCCTGAGTCACACTGTGATGCATTGTTCCACAGTAATCTACATTACTGATGTCTGCGTTGAGTGATCTCATCCTAGCTCAGCATGTCTGAGAGAAAAACCCACTGTACGCCATATGTGTGTATTTCTGAGTGTCGTTTTGGGTCTGTGTCAGGGAAATGTGATATTAGGCTGAAGTAAGTTTGGCTTGATTATGTGTCTGTATTAACATCTGCGTGTTTGTGTTGTTGAAAACCGTTAAAATGGAGATTGAATGAGTTTCTTCATCTCTCTGTTTGTGATTGTGAGATAAGCAGGGAAACTTCACACCTGCCTATTGAAAGGAGACGGGACCCATCCTTAACCTTTTCACACATACACCCAGACAGTAGGCCCCACCCTTTTGAGTTTTCTTGTAGAGCAAGCGCAGCCAGTTAACAGACGATTCCACCCACGCAGAAGACAATGAATGTGGGTGCTAATCTGGCTGTGTCATGATGTGAAACTGTGTTGATAATGGAATCATTCCTATTAGAAACTCAGTCAGTCTGTCTGTGTCTCCATGTGGCCAAAAGTGCATGCTCTGGCCTCTTGGGCCTCATGCCCTGTGTGAGCTGATTTTAATGTGTGTCATCTGTGTGATGAAGAAAGATCCTAACTCATGTCTTTCTGCTTTTTACAGTCTGCTGCAGTCTCTGATGGAGGTGAGTAAATATGCCTTAAATTTTTGTATTATTTCAGTATCATTTTCAGGTCTTCTTCTTACTTGAGCTGGGGAATTTTATTGAAAATTTAAAGTTTTGTGTAGTAATTAGAAGGGGGAAAAACAACAGCACTAAAATAAAGGGAAAACAAATGCTGTTCTGAAATCATTTTAGAAATGGTGATCTTGTTTTGTCTTGCACCATAACTTTGATGCATCAATTTCTCTGCAGAGGTGGCTTTTACACCACCTTCAGTGCTCCGACTCTGTCCTCATCAAGCTGGGACATGTTTAGTTTTGCTGTTTTTTTTCTACGTTGCAAGTTCAGTAAAATTAAAGTAGACATTTTTCAAGTGCAGTAAATGCACGATAATGGAAAAGAAAACTCCATTGTGAGTTTTACCATAATTGTACAAAACCTTGCATTCTTGAGTTGTTAGGATGCGGTTCATTTAGCGTGTATCGAGTATTTTATCAGTTTAGGTCTTGCGTTTCATCGTGGCCATGCTCACAGTAGCACCCAGCTAACATTGGTCTGCTTTCAATAACTTCTCTAGCAACAGGCGAGCTAGTTTGGCCTGCTTTTCTGCCATACCTGTGCTTATTCTGCTGCTGGTGGCTGGCTGCAAGCTAAATATAAAGCCAAATTTGTAAATATAATAACGAAGCAACTGGTAGGTTTTTTTTCTGCTTCTGTAATCCTTAGAAGCGTATTTATGATACAGAGATGTAGATTAGATATAATGGTTCACATATTACCACAGTGTAATATTTAAAAGTTAAAAAACGCTGCAACAGTTGTACTAATACAAACTTTCAGACAAAGTCTCCTCCCAGGTGACGAGATAGAACTTCACTTTTTGTCATCACGGCTTGCAAATATCTGTGAAGAAGCCTTGATCAGATTCAGGCTGCCAGTTTCCAGGCTGAGAAGGTGTTGCAAAGGGAAGGCGTTACAGACGCTGTTTGATCATTCGTCAGTGGTTGTATAACTCACTTTACATATCTTCCCATGGTGGGGCTATATAATAGGCATTTTTTAACGTCTGTGCCAACAAGATGCAAAAACTAACAGTTCCAGTTCCGTGAGACTTGTTGGAAAGCTGCATAGGATGTGCTTTTCTAGTGTTTTGTCATTGTTGTTTTTCAGTTGTCTTGGTACTGTTGTTTTAATCAGGATGACAGACCATTCGCACAGTGTATTTTCATGATTTGTTAGACTGGCTCTAATTTGTGATAAACTGTGCTTTAACACCCCATAAATGTATATGAAAGATAAATTTTATGGCAGATGGGAGATAAAAGAATGCAGAGGAGGTGAGAAACAAGACGGGGGGTGGGAAGCGCTGAATTTTATGGTGGACGTGTTTACTGTGAGCTTGAATGTAGAAGTGTTTATCATCACTTTTTCCACAATGCATGTCTCTGGAAGATAGAATGTGTTGTTTGTGAGACTTCTCTCCTTTAATATTTTTTCTTGCATGAGATAGGGAACATGACAACTAAGGGACTAATCAGGTTCCTCATTTTGCAACGGTGTTCTCGTTTTGTCTTGTGTTAGATCACTGTCACCAGGATCAAGTGAGAGAAATGTAACTCTGTGCACACACACGCCGTATGGGTAAAATCACTATACGTTATGATGCATAAATTATGTATATCGAGTAGATTTTAGCCGGCTTACCTCCTGCATAATGTAGGAGCCCATTTCCATTGCTCAAGTCTAAAATTGCCTCATTTCAATGCTTAGACTGATTTATTGAAAAAAATTAAAAGAATGTGTAAAATGTAGCTTTAAATCATCTCCTTATATACCAGCCCTGATGTAGCCACTGGATTCCACCAGATGCGCCACAACATCTGTATTGCAGGCCTCATTAGCCTCAGTAGTGGCCTTCCTTTAACAAGCTCCTCATCAATACTGCAGCGTGTGCGTGTGTCCGTGTCACTATGTATACGCGCGCGTGTGCCCGGCATTTTTATCTCCCTTCTCTCTCGGCTTTGAATTATTCATCTTTCTGAGGCCTGTGTGTGCTTGTATCGGTTACCCTGGCTGGAAGCTCACAGAGCTGTGTGAATGCACATGCAGGTGCGTGTGCATGTTGTGACCTGACTCTCTCTGTGCTTTCTCAGGTTGTCATCCAGGTTGCTCACCAGCAGCAACCTCTCTCTCTCTCTCTCTTTCTCATTATATCCTCCTTCTTTTTCCATTTCCCACCTTCTCTCTGTTTCTCTTTTGGTGTAAAAGTGTGTGTGAGTGTGTGTATGTGGGCCCTTTCTTGGACTATGCGTTCAGCCCTCTTGTGTTGGAGTTCATGAGGGGCCCCGATAGGGGGATTATGGATGGAGGGACTTGGTTACCCCTTAGGATTCGCTACTTGCCCCGCTGGCACCACACAGGCTCCTACCAGCTTTACCCAGGTGAGGAGATAGCTGGAGCTTTGAATACTTGTTTTTCCAACTGAAGGAAATGCAGATTTTGTTCACAGGGAAGCAATGAAGCCAACATGTTGGACAGCAGAAGGTTTTTCATGTTGAAAATTCAGTTTGGTTTTTTTAGGCCCGTGAAGGAAGTTAAAGAAAAATACCACAAGATGGAGATTGCTTGTTAGACAGATGGTTTTGGAACTACCAGTTGACAGGTGGATAATAAATGAGTTTAACCTGTCTGTACAGCAGCTGTTAATGTTGTAAAGTCTGAGTAGGGCAATGATTGAGTGTTGTGGTTTTCCTACAGTTCACTTTGTGTTTGCTGTGCTGTTTCTCATCTATTGAAAATTAAACGGAATTTCAGTGGAATACCGAGTTAGAAACTTTGTGTCAGTTTTTTTTTTAAAATTTCTGTTATTGGACAGAATCCTAAGAAATTCCTTTTGTAAATCTTACTTTACTCATCTCACTCACTGCTTATCATAATTGTCACTGTAAAATGCCTTTTAGTAACAACATTAAAATTTTGCCATTGAAACATCTCTGAAGCCTTGGTGTAGACAGAGGATGGGAGTTTTTTTTTCCTGTGGTGTCTGGCACTACAGATTTTTGGGGGTCTTAGTGTGTAAAGATCCAACTTTTTGGATCAGGCTTGTTTAGGCTTGTTTAAGTGCAGCCTGCCAGTGATGGATCAAACTGGGACTCGGAGGCTTGACAGGCAGTGTTAACACTTTGGGATCTCTGTCATGTAGTGTTTGCACTGTGGTGGTGCTCAGTGTAGTGCTATGGGAGGCTGCTGCCATAAGGGAGTGCAATTGTGTGTGTGTGTGTGTGTGTGTGTGTGTGTGTGTGTGTGTGTGTGTGTGTGTGTGTGTGTGTGTGTGTGTGTGTGTGTGTGTGTGTGTGTGTGTGTGTGTGCATGAAATGGAGTTGCTGATCGGGATAAGCTTGCTGTTTGGTATGTCTGTTGGCTTGGATGATTTATAGTTGCTTTCTGGGAGATACAGGCATCTGCTTAGATCTAAATGACATAAATGTCATCATCAGAGGGTGAACCCAAGACTGTGTGTGGATCCAGATGTCTGCCAGCTGTGACTCTACTGCAGAGACTTCATGGGAGCTAGGAAAAAGTATAAGTGTTGCCTTTAGCTGTGTCTGCAGACAAGTAAAACTCTGGCTGAGAATAATGTGAAAGATTCTCTTTTAAGATTTTAATTTGCAGAGGAAAATATGCAAGGTAAAGAAATAAATATATGTAAAGCAAGTAAATAACAAAACCTCCAAGAAATCGTGTCTGAGGCTTTTTTTTTTTTTTTTTTTTTTTTTTTGGTCGTTTTAAGCCTGTTGTTTCTTTTGTGCCATGACTTTGTATTATAAGCCTGTCTCACTGATACACTGATAATTAGTCCTGGCTGTGTGTTGTTATAGACTCCAGCTCCTGTGACATGGAACAGGATACTTGGTTTAGACAATACATGGATAAATGTTTGCCTCTCGGTCACAGTGAGAGATTGCTGTTAATGTTAGGAGGAGCCCCTGTAGTTGTTTACTATGCCGCTGAGAACTGAAGACGAATGAATGAGCCAAGCGGTTTGGAAAAACTGATTAGAGATAACCTTTTATGTGAACACTGTCACTGATAACATTAAACGCAAGAAAAATGTGCAGAAGCAGAATTCACAATGGACTTTCGGTTAATAGCCTCGTATCTTTCCAAGTTTTAAGTCATGTAAGACCTTAGCTGTAGGCTCAATACTGGTCTTTTTAGTTTATTTACAGGATGTGCGTCGTTTCGGGCACCTGACCGGTGATGTCTTCCCGCTGGCTGTTCTTGTGTTTTGTTTTATCTCAACTTAGCAACCCACTTTCAGTTCATCAGGCCTCAAGCTCCATTATGATTATTCTCAGTGTGACTCTTTCTCTGTCTCCTGATTTTGTCTAAGCATTAGGGACATGGCTGCACTGTGGTCTAGCAGTGGGAAAAATAAACAGAATGATGACGCGTTAATGCAAAAATCTATGTAAATGGTCTGTTGAAATACAGTGATACAGCTTATCTTTAACCAAGGGTGTGCACCATAGCAATAGTATTTCCACTGTTAAAGATACAAAGGTAATGTTTCAATTCCAGTTTGGTTCTTTTCAAGTATATGATCTGGATAAGGAAATATAATTGTTACACAAAGATAACAAGTGAAGCGTGGCTACATGCAGATTTGACCTTAGGAAAAGAGGAAGTGCGTATTTTTTTCATTGTATTCATGAATTATTTTTCTATGGAAATTCACTTTGATGTGAACTTTGTAAATCGCAGTATCACATGATACAGAATCTTAGATGACTGCATCATTTGTCATCAACTAAATTACAAAAAATGTTCATGTGATGAATTTCCTGATATTTGCTGTGAGGTAATTTACATTTGAGTGTAAAAGTGTCGTTTTATATGATCTTAGACCTTCACTGTATCAAACTAGTTATATTTTATTGTTTTGGTTATTTATGAAACACTGGGTTAAAGGGACTTATAATGGACGTTCATTTACAACAAATCATCTGGAGTAAAAAATCTGATGTACCATAATCAATCACATAGTTTGTATCCGATTTGTTGTGACTGTACTGATGAAAGTTTGCTCAATAACACTCTGAGAGTTAAAAAGCAAAAAACAAAACAATGGAAATCCACAGCAGGTATGTCTGTGGGACGAGAAAGTCTCACTGGACTGTCTCCTGGGACACTGTTTCCCTGGTAAGTTCCATGCTGCTGATAGGCCTGCCTTCAGGTACTCAAAAGCCCCAGCAATCAGAAGAAAACAGGCTGAGAAAAAAAAAAAGAAGAACTTTATATTATAACTAGAATAATCTGGACCATATAGCCTAAGGCTGTGCTGCTTTCAATGCACTTGTGTAATTAAAATAGAAATTAAATCAAAAAATGAACTTCATCAATAATAATAATTAACTCAACTCACTTGACGTGTGTGTGTGTGTGTGTGTGTGTGTGTGTGTGTGTGTGTGTGTGTGTGTGTGTGTGTGTGTGTGTGTGTGTGAACAGAGCTGAACAGCGTGGAGCTGCAGGGCTGCAGCAGTGACAACAGCCTCAACAGTAATGCCAGCCTGCCTAGTGTCCAGAGCCACCGGCGCCACACTGAGAGGAGAGTGGCCAGCTGGGCCGTGTGCTTTGAGAGACTGCTGCAGGACCCCGTGGGGGTCCGCTACTTCTCGGTACTATAACAACGTCTGGCTGGTGTTGGCCTGCGCATACTCATGACAGATAAATGACTTTAAGCAACTCTTTCTAATGGTGTACTGAAAAGTGCAGGGTAGTTTTTTTTGTGTCAGCAGTATCATATATTGTCAAAAGACTGAAATGTACTCTACAGCACTGTAATGACCAGCTTAAAAATCCTTTTATTCTAGAAGATCAGCTAAAGCATTATTTAAAGGTTGGATTTTTTTTAAACGTGTTTCTGCAGAAATAAAAGTTAAAGGTACAAACATATTACCTGACACATTTATATTGTATACTGCATTATACTGCGTTGCATGTATTGTCTATACATATATATGTATATTGTTTTGGTTTCTATCGCTGTTAAATCTGCCTCACACAAATCATTTTCTGAAATCTAAAAGCAAAATGAATTATCCTTGGTGATAACCAGTTGCTGACAGGCTGCACATCAGAAGTTGATAATTACACTACCTCTAAACCTGCTTTATTGTTGTGTAGGTACTTGGGTCTTCTGACTGCATCTCTGTCTGATCAAACTTTTCTAAATCATTACCATTTTTATTCCTTTGCTAAAGGAGTTCCTAAAGAAAGAGTTCAGTGAAGAGAATATCCTGTTCTGGCAAGCGTGCGAATTCTTCAGCCATGTCCCTGAGAACGACAACAAACAGGTAGCGTGTTATTATCCAATGACACACATCCATCCAGGATTTTTTTTAGTAATAATGAGGGATGAAGTTATGTGTTAATCACCTCTCTCAATTTCTGCTGGCCTTTGTTCCAGCTCTCTCAACGAGCCAGGGAGATCTACAACACCTTCCTGTCCAGTAAAGCTACAACACCAGTTAACATTGACAGTCAAGCTCAGCTTGCTGATGACATCCTCAATGCCCCCAAACCCGACATGTTCAAGGAGCAGCAACTACAGGTAGTATACTAAGTGAGAAAAAACTATTTATTGAAGCCTCAAGGTGATACGCAGTAACGTTTGAAAGGCTTAAGTGACACTGACTTGACCTTCCCCATCAGAACAAAGTGAAAAGAGCATTTCCCAGAAGGATGAACGTGTCATTACTTATAAAACTGAATGAAAAACAAACTCTTATTGAAAATGGGCAACAGTGTTGAGTGCCCAAAAGGTCAAGTATTTCTCTTTTATTGCTGTCTAGTATCTTGGATGCGAATGGCTTCATAAATGTGTATTTTCTGAAGGGGTTGAATTTGCTGAAAAGCGCTATCGATTTCTACAGCTCAGCTCAGATGTTCAGACTAAGATAAAAGTCACAAGGCTAGGAGGGCATCCCTACCAGCACCCTCTGTACTTTTGCACATCACACATCACATCTTTTCCAGGATCTCATGGTACTGTTTAGGAAAGATGTAGGTTCAGACTTACATACAAATGCTGAATTGAACATATAAACACTAACATACATACTTACATCATTTCCTCTTCATCTGTTCATCCAAAAAAAATAATCCAGAAAAATAGTAATAAATATTCATTAGGTTTATAGACTTGCAGATCTAATAATATAATCTTATTTTAGTTTAATTATTTTTTGTTGTGTTGAACCTCTTGTCTTTTTTTGCTTTCCTTCTGTCAGTTTTTGCTGCTGTTTCTTAACCTTTACAATCCTCCTCCTCTCTTGTTTTCTCTCCGTATTCTGTAGTGTTTGCTTGTGGGCACAATCTTTTGTTCTTCTTTCGTTTTTGCTTTGCTCTTTTCTTTTGATCACTCATCACCTTTTCCTTTCTCTTCACTCCTTTAGATTTTCAACCTGATGAAGTTTGACAGTTACACAAGGTTTCTCAAGTCTCTGCTGTACCAGGAGTGTATGCTGGCAGAGGTTGAGGGCAGACCATTGCCTGATCCTTACCACATCCCAAGCAGCCCCACCTCCAAACACAGCACCACTGGGTCTGACCGCTCCAACCTCTCTACACCCAAGAAGGTAATTCAACAAAAAGCTTTCTACCCTGCAATGCAACAGAGCTTAGTTTGAAACAAAAACTTTGTTCTTAACTTTTAAAAAAACAGTGTGGTTTGGACCCTCCTGATAGACGTAGAAGGTCACGGGAGTTTGTTGAGGCTACTGTGATCACATTTATTGTAAAATTCAAATGGGATCCTTTTGTTATTAAGGATTGATAGAAATTGTGGGCCAGGGAATGTGAACTATCTTGAGCACGTCAGAAAAATAACTTGTGGGCTAAAATATCAGCAGCTGTCTTGTGCATTTGCACTTTTGTGTACTGTAATGGGATTACAAGAACTATTTTTTCTGATTATTTGTGTACTTCTGTATGTTTTTACCAGTTTGTGCTCTTCTTTGTTTTTGTTTGTGTCATACAGGAGGACAAAAAGAGCAAATCGGGTCGATCTGTAAATGAGGACAGAGGAGATGATTCGGGAGATCGGAAGAAAGGGATGTTTTTCTCTTGGTCCCGAAACAGGAGTTTTGGCAAAGGGCCCAAGAAACGAGAGCTGACAGACTTTAACTACAGTCAGTCTTTTTCTTTTTTTCCATTGAATTCCTGCAGATTAAGAGTTTTCAGGAAGGAAAACACATTTCTAGAAAATGTCAGTTGCCGTACAGTTACTTTTTCATCATAAAGGTCACCGAAAACTGATTGTGTGCAGATCCCAAAAAGCTGTTTGCATTTGACATTCTAAAGAACTTGCTAAATTAAACATATAGATAAAACTCATTTTGTCTTTTCCCTCTTTTCTACATAAGCTCGATTATTGCTGTCAATTTAGGTTTGAAATGATTGTGTCTGTTTTTTTCTCGACACGACTAATGATATTTTTGGTTTGTTTTTTTATTAGACTTTGCTGGCAGCAATGGGCGCCGTGAGTCTCAGGGTTCGCTGTCTTCAGGAGCCAGCCTGGAGCTTGGGACGTCAGGGTTGGGAAGGAATGAGGTCAGTCTGGAAAGAAACATGATCAGATGCGTATCAGCATGGAGCGGCTTCTCCTTTAAAACTAAAATAACAACTTTTTTTTTTAATCAGAGTTTTTACTTTTCACCTTTTTCTTCTTCTCCCAGGGTGATGTTTCTCGTAGTGCATTGTCAGTGTCAGCAGAGCGAGGAGGAGGCGGCGCCCCCTTCAGGCAGTGTAATATAACATTGCCAGATGGCTCGTGTTGCTCTGTGCCACTGAGGGCAGGTGTGTCCATCAGAGACCTGCTGTTGGGCATCTGTGAGAAGCTCTGCATCAACCTGGCAGCTATAGACCTCTTCCTGGTTGGAGGGGAGAAGGTAAAACTCTGTTAGATATGGTTCAGTCTTAAAGATCCTTTTTTTCAAAGCTTCTATACAAATCAAAAATAATTCCACATGACACAAACGAACAAAAGTAGGTCTGGCTTGGTTTTCTTGTCTGTTTTTAATTAACATGGGGCTCAGGATAAACTAATTAGCTTCCAGCCTAGTAGTTCATCCTCACTTTATAAAACTAGCATATTACTCTATTTAAAGATAATGTTTTGGATTCATGGTGAACAGCTTTAATACTGTTCACTCTCAAACAAAGAAGCAATTTGTCAAAATGTTAGAAATACCATACATCAACTTCCTATGTTCAAAGCGTGTCAGGTACTTTTTTTTAGCTTGTTGTGAGCATGGCGATTTTTACCTAAAGAAGCTACAACTGTCAACCTTTATGACCATGCAACTAGCCGGATTTCTTTAATGATTGATGTGCTTATTTTTCTGTTTCTCAGCCACTTGTTTTGGACCAAGACTGTATGACTCTGTGCTCTCGGGACCTCAGACTAGAAAAGCGCACCCTGTTCAGGTACAGTACAAAAACAGTTCCACATTGGCGCATTCTGACTTTAAAAGCTTGGTTTACATTAAAGTTGCTATTTCAGAATGGTAACTCTGTATTCCTTTAATCTAGACTGGACTTGGTTCCCATCAACCGATCAGTGGGTCTGAAAGCGAAGCCTACGAAGCCGGTGACTGAAGTCCTGAGACCTGTTGTGGCCAAATATGGCCTGCACCTTTCTGACTTGGTGGCACGCATTGTAAGTCACTCCTCCTCAGACTGCAGAAAGGCATGTAGGTAATGATATCAAACTCTTATTGAATTTGTGTCTGTGTGATGCAGAGTGGAGAGTCCGAGCCTTTAGATTTAGGTCTTCCTATTTCCAACCTGGACGGCCTTCGAGTGGTATTAGATGTAGCAGAACATTCTCCTGGAAAAGGTGAGGAACACATACACACACACACTCTCCTGTAAATACCAAATGTGAAAACTGTCTCATTTCTTATTCCTTTTGCATGTGTATCTGTACGCCGGTGTTGTTCAGCAGACAAACAGAAAGTAGCTCCCTCTAAGAGTCACCTCCCGGCTTCTACAAGCAGAAACCAATCAACAACAGTAAGATCTCCTACAGCTTCTTATTTCCAATTTCTTGCTCTGGAATGTTCCATAACCCACCGAATGTCTCCACTGCCTGGTTGATGATATCACGCTACTAAGTGTCTCTGTTGCTGTCTTCAATCACCCATGTCTGTTTGCAATGTGGTACAAATGTGCAGGTGTATTATGTGGCTGTGTCTGTGTCTATGTGGACTGTTGCTGTGGGGCAGATAACCTCGTCACACTGTCAGGGTTCCTAATGTTCCATTACTGTGGTCTGCCTGTGGCCAAATGCATCATCAACTTTTCTCTCTGGTTTCTGGTTCTCTTTTTTTCCATAACAAACCCACCCGCTGGGCAATGTGAGCTCGTGTTCATAGAGCTTTTGCCGGGTATCGGAACCTCAAAAACTCACTCTGGGCACTTGAAGGGTTGTAGTTCGTGGTGGCAGTAGAACTTTAACTTGCTGTCTGGGTTTCTTGAAGCTAGTGGGGTTTGATGACCAGCTGAAGTGGTCATTCATCGCCTTCCTTATTGATTCTTCAATCTTTAGTAGTGCAGCTTTAAGTAGTTGATAGTTGGTCCCTCTTGTGTTGTGGTGTATGCTACTGTTAGCCTACACGTTGATGATGCTTAGTGCACACAATGGACATTATGGCTGTCTGAATGGAACATCTCAGCTGTCTTTGATCAACTGCATATGTCTGAAGTTTTTCCAGTACCTGTCATTGATTCTTTATCGCAAAACAGCCGATGATTTGATCCCATTTAATTGTTTTTCAAACACCCCAAATCAGTGAAACTCGTGTCAATCACTGCCCATTAAATTGTTTTTACAAGGAACCAGAACTCTAAAAATATTAAGCAAAAAAAGATTTTTAACACAAATTCGAGGGTAGCTCGTTGTAAAGCGCTGCACTACTTGCAGTTCTTCTGCTACTTTTAGATCTCTCCCTAGAAGTTCCCTTCTGACCCCTTGCAAGTGCCTGCCGACAGTATCACCATGGAGCTCGGACAAAAATGGAAATCAAAACTCAACTTCTGTGTCAAACAACCATGTCAGGTAATGCCAGACTCTGGCTCCGACCCACAGACCATCGAGTATTTTCCAGACCCGCAGTAACCCTGAAGAATTCGGTCAGAAGCACAAAAAGGAGCATGCTCCTCATTGTGTCACATCCAGTAGTTTATGGTGTATAAATTGTGTCCCCCAGGGTCAGGCCATCCATGCTCTGCTGCAATATCCTGAGGTGTTAAAAGGAGAACTTTGGATGGAAAAACCTAAAATGTGGTGCCTGTCAGCTTTGTTCTCTATTCTAGACAAACATGTCAAATCCTGACAAAATCCAGTGCACGTTGGAGAAAGCCAGATGCGAGTACTCAGAAGGGAAATTTTTAGGAGTGATTTAAATCTACCAGAAGTGCTGGAAGTGTTGCAGCACTTTACACAGAGACAACTCGGATTTTTGCTTTTTATAGCCAGAGTTTTGAAACCTTTTGATCACACATCTTATTTACAACTTGTCACCCTCCTCACCATCAGTAGTACTGGTCCCCACTTGTTGTCATTACTGTTTCCCATACTTCCACAATGATTCATCAGGGCTCTAATGCCCTGCTCCGCTCTCCTTGTGGCTCCCAGGGGGAGGACAGGCCTTCAGGGAAAGCCGGTTCAGCCCATCCCCAAGGGGAAAACGGCAGGGCTGGGCCCAGCCTTGACACAAGCAGCCAGCCCTTGCCCAACCACTCTCTCTCTCTCCATAAGGCTCCGGAGAAAAGAAAGCAGAAAAAGATTAATATAGACGAAGCTGAAGGTAAAGACTGAACAACCTCCCTCTATCTCTCTCCTTTGTTTCTGTAGCTGTGTGGCTGTGATTACATTAACCCTTTTGCCTGTCTGCGATATTACAGAAGCACCAAATGCTTTCAAAGCTAACTATATGTAGCACAGTCACCTCTGCTTATACTGAATGTAGCTTTGACCTGTCTAATTGATTAACACACAATGCTGCATGTTTACTGAATGAAAATGAAAGTGTTTACTGTATTTTTTAAAGATGTTACATGGGTTATAAATTTGTGTAAATGAAAACACTTGTACACACTTTCACGTGTTTGTGTGTGTATGCGCGCTGTGCTCTGTGTGTGCGTGTGTTCCTGCAGAGTTCTTCGACCTCATATCCAAAGCTCAGAGCAACCGAGCAGACGACCAGCGAGGCCTGCTAAACAAAAACGACCTGCAGCTCCCAGACTTTCTGCGCCTGTCACCAGTGGCAACAAACCAGACTCCACCTGCTCCCCACAACCCTGAACCAAGTTGCTCCACCCCTAATTCTCATCACTCCAACAACGGCAGCTTCCCTCGGAGCGGTCACCGGGGCAATAAGGCAAATGGAGGCGACAGGGGAGGAGGAGTAGGCGGCACCCACTTGCTTAATGCAAGCCATCAGTCCCAGAGCTTGGACTCTGGAATGGGCACTGAGAGTGGAAGAGGGGAGAGAAGCAGACCACCTCCTCCATTTCCTGGCACAGTCTCCCCCATCCACCCAAGTCAGGGAGCCCAGCGAGGTCTCCTCCAGGACTCTGGCAGGGGAGAATCAGTCCAGATGCTGGAGGAGGACACTCTTTCCGATCTGACTCTAGTGGGCGAGGGGGACATTAACAGCCCCAGCCTCAACTACGTCACTCCCTCTTCCCTTCCCAGCAAACCCCACCCCCGTCCCAAATCACAAGCACAGGATGGTCGGCCTAGCTCAGGTACACCCCCAGTGTGAACTCTTTAAACTTTAAAGTTTCACCTCCTTTTTTTTTCTTTCCACCTGACTGTAAGCGGAACTGGAGTCCTGCCGGAGTCAGTATGAACTTGACCGCTGTTTGTCTGTTGTTGAACAGTCCAAAATGCATCTAGAGCTCCTCCTCCCATTTAACCAAATAATCCAGTGACTTTCAGTTATAAAGATCACTTTCTACAATTTATTACACATCACAGCATTTTCGCTCAGATCTGTGTAAAAATGCACACAACTAATATAAACAAAATATAGCATAGATCAACAATTAGTTCATTTAGTCAAAGTAAATACGTTGACTTGATTAAGTGCTGTGTGTGCTACATCCCTACTTTGCGTCCAGCAATCCACTGTGAGTCAACAACAGATCTAAGATAAAATATGTCAGGCACACAAAGTGAGGAAGAACGGATGCATTAAGCTTGAACAGAACTTCTCCCTAGAACTTTGTCTGCATGGTGTGCATCTGTGTGAACTTTTGAGCAGACTTGCTGTGGATTTCTTTCTGGAGACGAAAACTTGAGGGCAGGTTGAGGATGAAATGGTTATAGCCGGTGCCAGACTTCATCCTCTAGCCCCTCAATGTACAGATTCTAACAATGCACTTTAGCCAATTATAAACAAGACTCTCCACATTTTAAAAAAAAATAATTTTACTCTCACTTCTTCTCTTTAACTTTTCAAGCAGCCACTGTGACTGCCATCTTTCCAGAAAACAGTTCATATCTATTAAGAGTCAGTAAGTGTTCCACATTCAGATCCAGCTGCAGCACATTTCAGATTTACAAGTGAGCCATGTGATATTTGAACTTATTACAAGCTTTTGAGCATACAGCAGGCTTGATCTCATTATGGGTAGAGTATGCAGAAGTAACATTTACTCAGACTCTCTTTAAAGCACAGCAACTTCTGGGTTTCCACACCTATTCTCTCACCTCAGGCATTTCTCACAGAAAATAAAAACAGGACGCGAGTGCTCGTGCATCCAGTCTTGCATTCTGACCAAACGATCCAGAAGCTTCTGTGGTAGAACAATTCACTCTTCTTCTTCGTCATTTCATGTTCAGTCAACAGATCGATAAGCTGTCGCTTCTGTGCAGAGGCTGTGGTAGAAAGTAGAATTGTACAAATGAGTCAAAACCGTAAAAACTGCCGAAGGTTTTAATATGGCTTCTGTATCATCGAGAGTATATCACTTCATCTCTCCTCCTCTTCAAAATTACCTTCTATCAGTTAAAAGTATTAATTTGTATATAGTCTACTTTGTGAAGCCACCATATTGCTGTAGTCATTGTTGAATTGCAATACTGTTTCTTCAGTTGTGTCACAATAAGAATCAATTCTCCTCTGTTCTGTTCAGCGAACTGTACTGTCTGTAAATAGATCAAATAAATGTTTTAGAGGTTAAACTCTGTGTTGAACTCTTACGTGAGCGACCTCCTTTCTTTTCTCAGAGTTTCAATAATATCCGATTTGTTGGATGTATTTCGAGTGTGCGCCTCTGAGGTTTTCCAGCTAGAAGGCACAAAAATTGGGACAGTGTTAAAAAAAAATCCCGGAAGAGGGAATTTTTGGGAATGCCATCAAAATAGTGTTATAACTCAAGCAACCTTTTGAGTTTGTTTAAATCTGACATGAGAACTAATATGTGACGTAAAGGCTTTATTTTCACAGTTAAGAAACATTTAATGATAGCATATTTTAATTTTGTAATTAGTCTTTTACTAGTGTTTTATATAGTTGAATTAATAGTTTAACTTTAGTGAAAGATCTGAGCACTTCTTCCACGCCCAGGAAAAAAGTTCTGTTTGTATTTCAGGTCATTAGACTTAAAGTTTTTAAATTCATGAAATCGCTGACAGCTACTCTATTCAAATTCTTTTCTATTACAGCTAAGAAAATACAACAGATCCTTTAGTTGACCTCTGTCTACTTCGCTCCATCTGTATAATTTCTCTCCTATCGTACTTGATATTCCTCTCCTCTCTCTGTTGCCGTGTGTGTGTGTGTGTGTGTGTGTGTGTGTGTGTGTGTGTGTGTGTGTAAAAGGACAGGGCTTTTGTTTTGGGGTACAAAGGATTTTTGGAGGACTGGGTTATTAGCTATGCATGGGTTCCCCTCTGCTCAATGCCTTGTTAAGCAAGCTTTATCATGCTGGGCTATTTGGTAGTCACCAAACAAAACCAGGTCCTGTTTCTTCCTCGTGTACACACACACACACACACACACACACACACACACACACACACACACACCGATGCTCATTTTACACACTTCACACATGCATGCGCTTACTTAGAAAGATCGTCTATATCTGTGCATCTCTCACATCACATGAGGATCTTATTCTGTCGTGGTTATCGTTAGAATAATTCTTCATTGTTGTTCGCTGTGTTTGCGTTTCCTCCGGGGTTAACATGTGACGACAGCAGAGACTGATTTTTATTTTTTATTTATTTATTTATTTATTTATTTATTTATTTATTTATTTTTGGCCTGTCCCGTTTGGCTCTTTTGCCATCAGAATTGTTGTCTAAAGGCAAAGAAAGATGCCCAACGGATTTACTTTACCAAACTGACCATCCCAGCCTTGCCGTAATGGTCCATTTGATTCACCTTTTATTGTTTATTTTATTTTCACTTACTGAATACGGGACAGACTTGACTGGGGGAAAGAAGGGGAGAAAGAAAGAGGGAAAGAGAAACAGCTGAGAAGAGGGACGGGGGAGAAGGGCAAAAGACAAAAACCAACAGAACGGGCAGAGAAAAAAAATGCATATATCAATCACCTGGATCACCTGCTGAGAAAGAAAAAAGAAAGCAAGCAGAAGAGAACAAGAGTAATAGAATAAACAACATCACAATGATATATGGGAATATGACAGTAAATACTAAATATTAAACATTATTGTGCAGCACATAAGATCAACAGAACACAGTGTGCTTTGAGGTAGGAGCCAAAAAGGGTGTAGTTTGTGGGTGTGATCACCCGTGTGTACACCTGTGAGCATGGACGCGCTTGTTTTTTGTTTTTTTTAAAAGGTTCCTTCATGTAATAATCTGCTAGAGGGTGTGGGGGGGCCACAGCCCCGTCCTCCAGGGCATGAAGCAGGTGTGGAGGAGATCAAAACTCCAGACATCCAGAGGCCCCCAGAACACAAGAGACCAAGGAAGACCAACAGAGGGGCAGCTGTGCCACTGTCCCAGAAAGAGCTGAGGAGAGTCCCAGATGAGGGCTCACTCAGCAGCCGCGGAGCAGAAGCCAGGGGGAGTTGCAGTGACGCGCCCGTGAGCTCCGCCGGCAGCCAGCTGCGCCTGAGTGACCGAGCCCCAGGCCGAGAGGACGGGGGCACCCCACCTCCGAAGTGGCCCGAGCGAGCCCCAGGCTCCAGGCCCCGATAAGCAGCCGCCAAGGAGTGAGCCGGTGTGTACCTGGACGCCCATCCCCGGACACAAAGAACCACCAACGCACCGATGTCTGAGGGGGTCCGCCACTGGCAGGGGAAGTGGTGGTAGGGGGAGATAGGCCTCCAAACCTTGGAGGGCCTGAGATGTCCCCAGAGAGGTGGCGCCTGACACCCAACCTGACATATAGACACAGACATACAGGCACACACAGACTGATTTTTATTTAACCGGTCATGATCATTTAGAAAAACATGTCTATATTGAAACAGAGAGATGAACTGCAATTGCCTGTTTCACTTTATGCCCACTCTAAATCAAGTTACCGTCCAAGTGAGACGTATGAGGCAGAGGAGTTCTGGTTTTCTAAAGTAGTTACCAGAGGCCTCTGCTGATAGAGTAGACATTGATAAAAGGGATAAAAACAAGCATCTGTGTCTGTGAACATGGGGATAATCTAGTTCTCTGAGCAAACCAATCTGTGGGTGTAATTCTTGTTTTCATAGCACAGGACCTGGTGAGTCCTCTTTTGTCACGCTAACTGGGAAATGTTTGGTTACAGAAGCTGGTATATGAATAATGGGTTTAAATTCAATGGCTCATGCTGGGTCCATGTCCATATGCTAAAAATATTTGCTCCTCATTGTGCTTCTCAAATGAATATAATCATCTTAAACATACTGATATCTAGGCCTGAATTTAAAAGCATCTTAAGGAACACGCTGAAGGACACACGGACATTTTTCTCAGAGTCCCAGTAGTGTTTTTGTTCTATATTATGTTGCAAAACCTTCATTTTATGTTGTTTTTGTTGCATTTGTTGAGTTTGTATGGCTGCTACCTTGGTCAGGTCTCCCCTGTAAGGGAAACTGGATCTCAGTGGGATTTTCAGTTTAAATAAAAGTAAATAAATCTAGACTGGCAGCGAGATGAAGAGAGAAAAACAAGTAAACCCCCTTTTTTTTAAATAGAGCTGGGACAACAAGGACTCCGCTATATTAATGCAGGTCTTGGTCCTAGTTACAGAGCTCCCGAGTCCTAAAGTGTTTCATGTATTTGCTTTATTACGGTATTAATAAGTAATTCAGTGGAATATTCAAAACAGCCCACAATCAATCAAGGCCTTTCACACAGGTATTTTCAGTCACTCTCACTGATTAGACTCTATTCAGGTTTAATTCAGCCAGCGCTCTTGAGAATTATACATCACAGCTGCATATAGGAGTAAAATGGCAAAGGTGCAGTTTCTCCCTAACAAGTACAGAGAAGCTGACAGCAGAGGGAGTGGGCTGTCACATGAATCACATGGGACTGAGAACGGGTCTAATCAGGCAATAAGTGAAATCAGCTGTGTCGGCAAACTCTTGAGTACAACGTGAAAAAAGTTTCTTCGGCTGATGTTTGAAGCTTGATCAAATGCTTCAAGTAATTTAACTTAAAAAAAGTCAAGGGGTGGTGTGGAGTTGCAAAGAGATGAACTACTGGACCACTGCAGCCTGCTTTTCTTGTAAAATGAATCCTGAAAGACTCAAAAGCAAGTTTTTAAACTTCCCATGCTTGTCTTTAGATATTCTTGTTTTGCTAACTGGTGCTAAACACAAAGTTCGACTCATCAAATTCAACTCAACCTTTAACAAATGAGAACGTGTGTCCCTCCTTCTTGTGGCCAGTAGATGGCAGCAGCCCGCATTAAAGTCGGGGTCTTTACACTCGCACAGATGCACACAGAGTATTTGCCATCTAACCATCTTTCCCATGATGTCATAGCCAACAGCCAGCATGGGAATATCTGTCACATTCACTTTGTTTCCTATTGCCTCCCAGCTCTCTCTATCTCTCTCGCCTTCTCTCTGCTGCACACTCTTTTCAAGAAATTCATGGCATTTTGAGTTTCCTCTGAGTGTTTCCTGCATGTGGGGTGTTTGCAGTGGCATTGAGTGCTTGGCCATTTCTCCTCCATCTCTCCCTCTATCCATTTGTCTTTTAAAAGCAGCCTCTTCCTCCTCAGGTAAAGACAGACATAGGGGAAGAGGAAGGGAAAGAGGTGGAGGGGATTTTAAAATGCCCAACAGAAGGACAACTTCCAACCCACCCATCGCTCCATCACCTCCTCTTCCACCTCCACCGAGACCACCTCTTCGTTCACGCCGCAAATCCAAATCGCCTTCCTCTCGTTCTAACCACATAACTCCAAAACGAGCCTTGGATTTGGACAAAATTGAGCACAGCTGTGACACAGAAGACGCCAGGCCAACCTGCAGAGGGTCCCTTGACCTGCGAGGCCATCATGGTTCAGAGCTAGACAGGAAATGGGAAGGTGTGGCTTTAGAGCTGCGGTGCCGAGGCAGCAGGATGAGGTCAGCAGTGTACCAGACTTCAGAGCTGCCCTCCATGTACAAAGCCAAGAGACAGGTGGAGCACAGTGAGGGCAAAGGGCAGATCGACCGGAGCAAACTGAAAGCAACTTTTGTTTAAGGAGCCCAGCGTTTGGCTGGTTCACAGACTGTCTGGGCTGCGGTCATTGTCCGTGACTCACACCATGCGGATGTTCTCTACAGCAGCTGAAATATTGTCTCAGTTTGAAAGTGGAGGCTAAGGGCCCAGTGTCAACAACTGTGCAGCTGCTCTCAGACCTCCCTACTGAGGGCTGCTATTAGTGGATGGCAGCCTGAGATTAATCAAAGCTGTGTCCCAATTCCATACTGTGTGCTCATACACAGCATTTACAGCACAGCGGTGGCTATATGCTCACACTGCCGATGTACTAAAGCACAAATACTTATTTCACACTTTTTTCCCACATATCAAATGCCAATATTTTTTCCACTGGCAGCTTTTGGTTGTGGTTTGATTACAAGTATTCACATAAAGCTTTTGATCGTTTTAATGACAATGCATTGTAGAATATAAAGAAGTTGCAATTTAAAATTATTGCTGACTCATTAATATATGATTATCTCTGTGTGCAGTACAAAAAAGTATGAATCCTTAACAGCTACATGGGCTGAACATTGATACTAATGTCACCCTACAGGCTCTAGATGACACTTACTAATGGCAGTGGTCATAATTTAGCTATTATGCCAAACAGACTGTGTTTAAAAGATGGATTTAGCTTCTGCGTCTAAAAAGAGAAACCAGTGCAGATGTCTTACATTTGCATTCTTTCTAACGGCCAGCAGGGGGATGCAAAAGAAGCCCAGTTGTATATAATGTATGTAACAGAAAATGATCCTATAGCTCGCTGAATTTATGGCCTCAAACACTTTTTTTGATTTGATTCATAAACCCATATTTTATTCACAGTAGAAGATAAAAATATATCAATATTTATTTATATTTATAGTCAGAAAATATTAGCTCATTTTGAATTTGATGAAAAGAGCACTGATACTTTACAGACCTGAGTTTCTTACAATTGTACTTTTTCTCAGTTTAATGATTTAATGCTCTGCTGTGGGAAAAAAAATGATTTAGGAGATTTGCAGATCATTGTATTCTGTTTTTATTTACATTTTACACAGTTAGTTACACAATAACTTGAAATTGGGGTTCCAAATAGAGATAAATAGAGAATTAAGGCAGAGTGTCCTCCAGGCTACCTCATGATATGAACTGCAGTGTCCTTGCCTCTTAGTCAGAACCACTTGCTCACTGCATCTCCTAAAAAAATAAAAATAAATAAAAACTGATGGCACAGGTCCAAATACAAATGGAAGTTAACAAACCATTGTGAGCCTCCATAGTGGCTACATCCATTTACTGTGTTGCCACATAATATTTTGCTAGCTAAACTTTGGTTTGATAAAGAGCTGAAAAACGGCTTTCTTTTTTATAATCAGGATTTTGGGATCTTTCCAACAGGACAGATGAATAACAAGATAATAAACAAAAAAAAAATCAACAATAGACAAAAAATCTTCTTTTAAACATTAGTATGATAATTTCACAATCGTATGTACAAAAATAAGACATAAATGATAAAGCTGAGCAATGAATCAGTTCCAACAACAATAGTTATTCAAGCGTCAGAAATATGCTGTTTCGTAAAGTTTAAAAGTCGACCTTCTAAAGTGAAAGTTTGGCTAATGTGATGATTTCCTGATTTCTTTGATGCTATCTAAAGAAAACTCATGATAGGGCTGAAGGGCGGCACATGTTGAAATGTATTCTGATTTTTAGTCCCCAGTGAGTCACAGTCTGCAAACATTTCAGACTACATTTCCTACAATGCAGCTTTAGATAACATCATCCAATTATTTACTCAGACTTCACCAAGCTCCTCTAGAGCTCCAGAGAAAAAAAAACTTTACAGATGACAAACTAACCACGGTGAGTGATCGTGTTCATGTGTATAATTTAAAAAATAAATAAATTGGGTGCCATTAAAAAAAATAAAAAAAGAGAAAACCCTAACATCACAAAAAGCTCTCAGAGAGAACAAGTCTCCACCAAGGCAGTTATAAAGGGAATAGTATTGTGTTTTATATATATTACTTTAGTTTTTTATTCTTTTTAAACACTCTTTAAGAAATGTACAGTACAGTAAAAATAATGCATTTTGGGGTGAACATGAGAGAAATGTAAATGGGGTCAGGTGTTAAATGTGCTAAATTTAGATGCATACTAAAATATACCCAGTATAATTTCCTAAATGCTGCTGATACAAACAAAGGCAGTACAACACTGAGAATAGTGATAAAGATAAAAGATAAAAGTTTGACCTCTTCTTTGAGGTCCAAAGTAACATGAGATTTAGTAACATCAGTAACATGAGACTATATTATTCCTTTTACTCAGTTTTCAATACAATCAGTGGCAGTAATAAACACAGTTTATAGTTTGTTTAAAAAAATATTATTATTAATTCTTTGACCTTTAAATCAGTCTTTTGATACCAAAGGAGAGGTTAGAGGTCAAATTTGACATACTGTAAAAAGGTACTTTTGGTAAGCCACAATATGATGACAATACACACCTGTAAGAATCTTAGCTTCTGAGTTATAAAACTTTTTGCCAATTTTTCGACCAATCAGTAAGTTGACCTTGAAGACCTTGGTGGATGTAAGCCAAACTGTAACGAAGTATTAACATGACCCCACTTCAGAGTTCATTCAAAACTTTTCGAGCTATAGTGTTTACAGACAGATGATGACAGGCACGGATGCAGGCAAACTACCAAAAAACTAAACTCAACAACAACAACAACAACAACACGACCTCCTCGGAGGAGGCAATTAGGATGCCTAAGGATAAATAAATGTAAGTTGTTGTTCTGGCACCAGCAGTGTGGTTCACCTGTTGTTAGCCGGGCAAATAGCATCATTGATCCTCAGAGGTCAATAGCAGTGGAAGAAGACTGAATACCAGACAGAGCATGCTGCTCTAAGAAAAGAGTGAACCCCGTAAAACCTGCAGTTTGTTAAGTGAAACATGCTGAAATTAACGGCAACAATTTTCCACATTTAGCTCAAAACCTTACAAAAACATGTTCTTAACATTTAAAATTGTGTTTTAAATATGAAAAGTTACAAATATTATATTGTCGATATATATTATATGTCGTTAAAAAATGACTTGAAAAAACATGTTTTTGTAAGGTTTTGAGCTAAATATGGAAAATGTTGCTGTTAATTTCAGCATGTTTCACTTAACAAACGGCGCCCCATAGACACCCCCACCCCCCACAAACACCTTTATTCCAGGAATAATGGCGCTATAATAATTAATTTAGAGTATTTTGTTTTCAGATTTGAAACTATTTGAGCATTTAATGTCTTTTAATTGGCATTATTCTCCAGAAAGCCTTATGGATTAATTTTGGATTTTCTCAGTTAGGGTTTAGGCTCTACAGATTAGCGTCGAGGCAACACTAATCCCTGTCTGATACCGGACTGAGGGAGAGTTAAGTGAAAGGTGCGCAGACTGTGCTTTTAATCGAATGAACTCCACTGTAAACAATACTTGATGCAGAGGAACAACTGGACTAACAGAGGGCGACGACGGAGGAGGCCGTGTCTCTCACTGCCTCGGTGGTCTGATGGCGCAGGAGGCAGGGTGCAGTCTGCCGGCGGGGGCCCGGACTCCAAAGGCTATTTTGAAAAGTGAGCCCCTGTACGCACGCACACACACACGCACACGCAGCTGCTCGAAACCATGACAGAAGATGACGGACACAGTTGTCGCGGAGGGACAAGTCAAGTTTAGAGATGGAAAAAAGGTTAATTCCACATATTTGCGTCTCATTTTTCACTTTAAATGTGCTCCCATGCCTCTAGGCCAAATACAGGAATCTCCTTTGTGATTTACTTCTTTCCAAACTTCTTCACAGTGGAAGACTCGGTGGGTCGTTCTTCGGAAGCCCTCTCCGGTCGCAGGTTCGTGTCTTTTTTGGCTTCACTTAATTCCCACCCAGATTTTAACATTTCCACGGTGACACTACGATCTGTTGATTGATTCGTGTAACGATGCACTAAACTCTTTGATTTTCCTCCACTTAAACTGATACCAACTTGTCAGTTGGTCTCTTGGCTGTGCGCCACTGAGCGCGTAACGCAACGTATCCGCGTAAACACGTGCGGACATTGTGCAATGCATCAGGTCAATCGATCGAGTGAAGGTATTTTCTGTAATTGATCAGAAAAAATTTGAGTCTGGATATTAAATCCTGGAGGGGGACTTTTGGTGCCAGTTCGAATTAGGGTTAATAATTTGAAAACCTCTCAGTCAAAATCATAAACTGTCACAGTGCATTGTCTTCTCTGTAGCTTGCCATGACTGGGGGCGCATGTCTTGAAATCTAAACAGAGATTAATTTGAGATGCTGTGGAGACAGACATAGATCCTCTGAGCATACAAAAACATATGGCCCAGTGCGCTGCTGCTCTGTCCCTGGAAGAAAAAAATGGCAAGAGTGGTGGGAATAATGGGCAACTCTGCTCTGTACCCTGTGACTGTGCTTGTGTGTGTCAAAACCTGTGTGAGCTTGTGGCTCGCTTTCATTATAAGCTGGATCAATTCATTGTTTTAGGGTTTGTTATGACAGCTGTGCCATAGTAGACAGCAGGCATGCAGCAGGGATTACAACAAGTGACACTTGTATTATTCTGCTATTAAACACGAAATGTACTTTTGACTCTGTCGGCCTGTAATGTTTTTCTCCGCACGTGGTCAGACTGCCTGTCCTTGCTGGTGTATAAGAAGAAAGGGAAGGAGAAGGGCAGCGGCCACAAGGAGAGGCTGAATGTAACACTGGAGGTAAGTTAAGCAGCAGAACAAAGCCTGGCTGTCTCTGATCTCAAGTGCAGGTGCTCTGTACTGGTAGCAGCTCTTTAGTAGTTCTCCTTCACATAAATAAGCCTTTCTAAGCTACAGCTTTTAGGAGACTGCTGTCTCTTCTAGGTACTATAATGTAAATGCCACATGGATAGATAAGGGTAAAGTGGGTTTTGGAGTAAGCTGCTCAAATAGTCAAAAGGGAACTAAAGATGAATAGGGGCACTTTCTGAAAATACCCAATAGGGATGACTCATACTTATTTATCCTCTATATATTAAAAAATAAAAGCAACTTCAAAGTGCACATCATCAGTATCTGAATGAACTCTTTTGTAGAAACAATGTGATCTCATCAGTAAACTGACACCAAATGAACCGGAAGTTTACACACGCTCTTGTAAAATAAACAAGCTGTTTTCTCTGAATCGAGATCTCACTCGTTGATATTACAAATCTTTTTGAGCTTTGGTGTCATGTCCCCAAAAAGCTAGAAAAGTATTACACCTGATGTCAGAATTTCATCTATCTGACCTGAGTTACTCCAGACTAGATCTGTTCCATCTCCATTCAATTTCTAAGGAGCATATCAGTAGTAAAACGCAAACTCTACCTTTGGTTTACTCTGCTTCTTCAGGGGATCTGTGGCGTGGAGCCAGGGCTCGGATACGATGGCGTGTCCTACACCCTCTCCATCCTTTGCTTGGCACACATGCTGGTCCTTGGGTTCAACAACCGGGACACCCTGCTGGCCTGGGATGCCCGCATCCGCTACAGCTTGGGAGAAGGTCAGTGGTTTGGCCTTGTGTAGGTGTAGCATTCTCTAAGTAGAATAGTAGCTCTAGTAGTTGTAGTTATTGTCTCATGACTGCTCATAAGAGTATTTTCCTTGATCTCTGTTGATCTGACCAGAAGCTTACTTTTAATAAAAAATGTGTGGAGAGGCAGAAATTTCAGCAGATTCTACAGACTTAATTGACTTATTGTCATTATTCACTGTTCAAATACTCCTTTTTAAAAATTTAGAGCATTGTATTCTTACTTATCTACTGAATTGAATTGAATTTCTCACACTGCAAACAGTAAACTTTGAAAGTGATCCTCTGTGTGTAAACTTGTGTAAATACATCCCAATTTCCTCATTATAAGGGATATTGAAAAGTAAAGCAATGATAGAAATATATCACCGGTACAGTTTAAAAGGAAAACAAAAACTATTCCAGCCGAACATTTCAAACAGCCATAAATACGAGTGTTTAATCTATTATTTAAAACTCTCAGTTATATCTCAGTAGTTGGCCTAAAATCGTCCCGCTGAGAACTTTCAGAAACACTCTGATCCTGTTCAGTGTTTCTCCTAAACTAGTCTTATTAACCATCACCAATATTAATAACTTATTGAAGCTCGGGTCTAATTTTGAACAGCCATGCTGTGAGATGAACTGATATTTCTTTTGAGCAGCACCAGCTGGTCCTATCACTGCTTATATTTCTAAACATTTCTCTGACCATGCAATTCATCCTCCTCCTCCTAAAATATCACCTTCAGGATATTTACAAATGTCCATCTTGTTCCTTAATGTTATTATCCACAAGCATTCTGATCCTCCACCACTACGTAGAAGTCACACAGTGTTATCTACCTTTGAAATCCACAAATGGCCGGTTCTTGATTTGCCTTTTAGGTTGTAATGTCACAGAGCATTATTTTTTTTGCCAGTCTAAGTATTAAGATTAAATCTTAGAAATATTTTGGGTTAACATCACTCAATAAAACTGAGCACTTTTGTTTTCTGGAAACTATCTCCCCTCAATTTACACTGCTGTTTAAGCTGCCAGTTTTTTAAAATTATTATTTTTATTATTTTGCTTTTGCCTGTAAAGCTCCCTTCTGTTTCACATTATTTCATCATTGGAGTATTTAGCTCCTCTCAAAGCCTCAAAGCCTGCTTGTTGCTCTAGCTCTTCGCTCAGGGCGACAAAGTGAGCTTGATCTATTACGTCTTTACATAATGTTTCTTTGAAAGTGTTTTTTTATAGATTTTTAGATGATTTATTTTGTGCTTAGTCACCTACACGGTGAAGGATAATTCCTATCATTTACTTGGCTCTTTCACTCCCATGCTTGTACTCTGTATGTGGCACTGTGCAGTACATGGCTTTGAGAGGGAGAGGCAGTCCTTGGCACCGCACTGGGGCCATCTGCACAAACTGGGCAATGACAAATTGCAGCCTGCCAGGCTTAAAAAACTGCTCAATCATTATTGCCACAGTCATCAGTTACGTGGTGCATATGTGTTTATGCACGTGTGTGTTTTTATGCTCCACCTCATTTGTTACGTGATGGATGTGCTGCACGATCAGTGGCACTTTAGTTGTCTGCAGCCTAAGTGATTCGAAGCCATCATGATTGCATGGCCATGAAACGCTCTTTTCAAATGTCTGTCTTTCTTCTCCCTGCCAGTCCACAGGTTTAGCGTCAACGTTGAACCAGGTACCAAACTGGAAAGCGGTCCTGCGTCACTCCACCTGTGCAACAACTTGCTGGTCCTCACCAGAGGCCTCCCTCCCGTCGTCGTTGGCCACTGGAAGTTGTCGGCGTTACGTCGCTACGGTGCTGTGCCAAATGGCTTCGTGTTCGAGGGAGGGACTCGGTGTGGATATTGTAAGTATCTGGTGGACTGAGAAGCTTTAATTTATTTAGCCCTACAGCCTGCACCCAGAAATGAAACACTCTGACATTACCAAGTGAAAAATCATCACTCACAGTGCCGTACTACATCACGTCCTTTGATGTTATTATTTGTTATGTTTTAGTGGATGATGTCAGATCAGAGATTACAAAACTTCAATGCGATCTCAGTCCCTCAGAATCAAAGACCTTTATATGTTCAGTCAGGTGAAATCTGACATTGTCGACATATAGACATGAAAGGGCTTGTACGTTGACAAAACAGGCCCACATTTATAAAGTGTTCTGGAGCTTTTGATCATGTTACATGACCTTCCTCAGCAGATGAAACTTCCCCTTTTGTCATGAAATTACAGATGTTTTTCTTCTTTTTCTCCATTCTTGACGTATTAGCCTAAGCTGAAAAGTTCATTTTGGAAACTGTAGTTGAGAAAACAGTTTCACTGTTCATTCAGTTGCTGTTGCACTCATTGCTTTCAATCATATTCTATTGCAGTAATTTAAAGCTCCAAAAGAACTACTAAATGAACTGACAGTCCATTTAATACATTTTTTAAAAATTTTTAAATATAAAATCATACAAGGTGTGAGCTCGAATGACCACAGAGAAAACTGTGCCTGGTTAATCACAGATTGTGCTCGTCCTCTAGAGACAACCCGAGTATATTCACGGAAATTCAAGGTCTCACTCACTCAAGTGGAAATTGCACACTGAAGGACGCAACAGAAGAAAGTCACCGCCCGTGAGAATTCATTCAGCCACCAAAGACAGATGTTCATCTTAACAATACTTGAAGCTCAACTTTAAAATCTAACCAACCGTTCTTTAGTTAATTCTTTGGTCCAGAAACAGTTGATAGAGTGCACAATCACAGCAGCAGTTCCACTTTTAAAAAGGTCTTTACTTAGGTTAATATAACCTCCTTTAAAGTTTGCTTCAGTGCTCACGGGTTAATAGAGCTGTCACACTAACGCTAACACACCTTTGCAAAAACGTGATTTATTACAAGTGTTTATAGCGTAACTATATCCACTTTCTATGTATGAACCCTCCACACTGCCCACCTGCCCACCAAATAATGGCATGTATGTGTGTGTTTGTGTTGTTGCCAGGGTTTAGATATCCTCTGAATGTCCAGCTCATGTGGGCATGAATGTAAAGAATGACTGGCAGCTTTATGTTTTTAGGTGGGATGTGTGTGTGTGTGTGTGTGTGTGTGTGTGTGTGTGTGTGTGTGTGTGAATTAGAGAGGGAGGGGCCAGATACATGGACAAAGGTGATAATGGAACCTGTTTGAAGTTTTCAAGTTGCTGTCACCCAGGTATCTGGAAATACAAGATTAAATTTTTCATTTAGTTAGAACTCTTTGTCCTTGTATGCTGCTTTGCGATTGTCTGTGTTTTTGAGTGTGTGTGTGTGTGTACAAGAATAACCACAAGGTCTGGTTTCAGTGTTCTGATGAGCAACATCTATAAATACCAGTCACTCCCCTGTAGTGGACACTCAGCCAGTCACAAATTCCCTGGTGGCTGCATGTCCAATCATAGTTTTCCCCTTCATCTGATCTGCATATTACCCAGCAGTCACAGGGGCAGTAGGAAGAGACTCTCTTGGCATAGCACGAGAAGCAGAAAGATGTGAGAGTCGAGTAGGCAACTGACATTCCTTGCATGAGTGCAAGGTAAAGCGGAGTGTTAGTTTACATTTTCACATGTTTATTTGTAGTTGGTGAGTACATGTGACACGTCCACACCGAGCAGTAGTTTTGTGGAGTGCAGGCTTTCAACATTTCGCATCTAACTCTACCAGACACCTCGCCAGAGCTAATCTATAGAGGCTATAACGAAAACTGATATTTTTTTGCAGAATGAACATCATATTTTTGGGCCATGCCTTGTTCTCTGTAGATCCTCTTGTAAATGCTCTCATGAAACTGGAAACAATGCTTTCTAAATAAGCCAGAAGAGCCACACTTTAACGTCAACGAAGGAAGAGTGGTACAGTGGTTAGCATTCTCATATCTAGTGTCAGTGTCACTGCTGGTAGCATGAGGCGACACCTACAGATGTTGCACAGGCAATCCAGCTCCTCCAGGATGGCACATCAATACGTGCTACTGCCAGAAGGTTTGTCTCCCAACACAGTCTCAAGAGCATGGAGGAGATTTTAGGAGAGAGGCTGGAGATCTGTCAGAATACTAAAAAAAAGACCTTCAGTGGCCCTCTGGTGTGAATGTCTCTGACAAAACCATCCAGGACCAAACTTCGCCTGTCGCCTGAGGGCCCGACATCCTCTATGGACCCTGCACCTACTGGCTAGCACTACTGGAACTGGCAGGTCTACCACTGGGACCCTGTGCTTTTCACATATTAGGTTCTCCCTGTGAACACATGACAGGCCTGAAAAGGTCTGGAGAAGCCATGGAGAATGTTATGCTGCTTATAACATTTTGTTGGTCACAGACCTCTACAGGCTAGAGAATGGCACACTGACTGCCAGGTATCAGAATGTGGTCCTTGGACTTACTGACAGAGCATACAGTGCTGCATCATGATCCACAACAGGGCCCGGCCTCTTGTGTCAAGAGTGCAACTTTTCCTGGATGTTGAAGAAATGAATACCATTAGTCCCTGGCCCACACCTGCCTGAACTAAATCCATTTGAACACCTCTGGGAAATTATGTTTTCATTGTTGCCAGGCATGCATACAAGCATGTGGGGGGCATACAAACCAGGCAAAATGGCCTAGCCTGCTGAATCTTTTTTCACTTTGAATTCAGCACTCTGCAGGCCGACAAATTTAATATCCATCAAATGACGTGGTATTTTTTCGTTCCTAACACATTACCCAGTCCATATCAGTATAAGTATCCAGCATGATATTTTTCCCAGTTGAGATCTAAAGTGTTTTCAAACTGTTCCCTGAATTTTGCTTAAGTTGTGTGTTTTCTGCTGCAAATATTGTGCGATTCCTTTACCACTCTATGCTTGGGGATACTTGGTAATAAAATATGAGTGTATTTAGCTCTACTCGAGTTATCAGTCTCATTAAATCTGTTCAGTAAGCAGAGGAAATTATACTGTTTATCACTCCGCTTTTAATCATGGATAATCTTATGATCTCTATTCATCATTGGAGAAATCACAGCGCTCTTTCACAGACCAGCAATTTTGTGTGGTCCTCTTTGTAAATTTTAAAGGTTCCCAGAAGATTATTATAACATCATCAGTGCAAAGATGTGCAAATGAATTGGAATAATTATGCTAAATGAGACTAACAGTTCTGTGGCCCTTTTTTGCTACAGAAAGCTGGTAGAACTGCTCTTGCTCTTGTCAAGTCCTGCAGTACTTTCTGCTGCATCTGCATTTTCAAAGTCGGCTTCAGAATTAAAGACATGCACTGTAGTAATGATGACAAGCCTTTTTAGTGTCATGGGCACTAATCATGCACACTCAGATAGCCAACAGACCAGGCGGTCCTTTGGGATAGCAGTAATCAGTAATCAGGTCTTCACGGTTGCCTGTTGGGTGTGTGCCTTGGGTTGTAGAGTCACATGCATGCACTTTGTAGCAGTGTAAAGTGATATCAGAACCCCTTCTATTAGATGTGATAATGAGGCCACTGTGTTCTGTAATCGATGATGTTTGGAAGAGAGCCTGCATCTTAGCTGGATGGATATTTCCTGGCTTATCAGGGCCGCACATGTTCACGGCGACCTGGTTACACAGAAACTCACGCACATCCACACACGCGTCTTTATGCACACATGCAGAGACGTAAATGACGCTCCGCAGAGTTTGGATCGCCGTCAAGTCCTGTGATCCAGATAAAAGCAATTTTAAGCTCACATGCTATGTCAGCAATTGTTCAGTGCCTCTCAGTGGGTAATGGCACACCCACCCCGATCTTGTAGTATGTTAATGCACGTGTTACAGCATTTTTCTTTCGTGTCGTACATTGCACACTTTTTTCCATCCTTTAGTTTATTCCCTGTTCTCTTGATGAAAGGGCATTTTAAAAGTAAATCTAACTTTAGCAACTCTCTTGTCTTTTGATAAAGTGTCAAGTGATCCACAGAGGTTAAAATGTCTCTTGCTGTCTCAATCTGTCATTAGAAATGATTTTTTTCTCTTGAAGTGAAACAGTCAAAGCCATCGGGCATCCTTCAGTAGACTGGGTGTTGGATCAAAACCAAACAATGAAAATCCAGCAGATATTAAAAACAGACTGACTGACTGGACAAGTCTTCTTAAAATAGTTTTTAGTTAGTTTAGATGAACACAAATCCCCTGCACACAGGAATGTTTTTTTTCTTGTTTTCAGTGGAAAACGCCGCCGCAACAAGCAAATAAAAACCTGTTTCTTTGAAGATGAATTGTCATACAGCAGAGTTTTGTAAATTTGTGAGAAATAAATGAGAAGTAGGTACAAAAAGGTCTCATCGCTACAACAGCCCCAGAGATAATTGCAGAAAAAAAGAGTTTATTTCAACCTAACATATACCAGTTACTCTGACTGCTACGATGTGTCTTCTTTGTTTAAAGGGGGGCTAATATTATGCTAATTTCCACCTCCGTATTTTTTTGTATGATTCATAGGTCTAATAGCTCTCACTCTCTCTCACACACATACACACTTTTTTAGCAAAGTGCTTGCTTTCATAGGTCTTGTGGTGGAAAACTGACTGAAGCAGTGTGTCGCTATCACGCTGTTCCACTGACTCAGGGAAAATGCAACACATAATTCAGCTAATGCATTTCCATTACATTTAATGTTCAGTGGTGATATAAACGAGAAACTCTTTTCAATTATTCAGTCTGAGGAGCCACACGGTCATCTGAAAGCATATTGTACCAGCGCTCCTTATTTATTAAAGGAGGGGGCACAATTTCTTTGTGACATTTGGGTTTTTCCTTTAAGAAAATTACTACTATTGAAAATACATTTAAAAGACTGAGTGGCATTATTTAGGACTGAATGATGTTATCATGCCAATAGATTGTGTGTACAATTTTCTGTTTGGGATTCTGAGCTGCTTTTATATTAACAGCAAACTCAGTTTCATACGTTTGTTTTCTTTCTTAGCCAAAACCCTGAGTAATGCCTTGATTTATGGCTGTTTCCCCCCCCCCCTAAATGTTTGTAGCGTGAAGTTTTGATGTTACATTATTATTATTTTTTTTTTTTACTTATTTTTTCCCTTCCTTTTGTTTTCACTGACATCCACCTCTGTGTGGGTTTTATAGGAGAGTGGGAGCTTGAATTGATAGACATTTTATGTAACCTTTAAAAAAATAGCTTTGCCTTCACAGCAGGCTTCTGAACCACAGTGAATATTATTTGACCTTGTTTAAAAATGTTTCACTCAATATTTCAGCAATTTACTACAGCAGTTTTCTCACTTCTGCTGTCTGTTATATTATTTATTAAACTGCTTTTTATGGTATACACATTATCTCCTCTTCGCTTGTCCAGGGGCTGGTGTTTTCTTCTTGTCCTGTTCAGAAGGAGAGCAGATCAGTTTCCTATTCGACTGCATCGTCAGGGGCATCAACCCCAGCAGGGCACCACATGGCCTGCAACCTGACCTGCCAGGTAAAAACACTTAGAAACTGCAAACAGAACACAAGTGAAATTTGTCAGGAATATGTTTACAAAAGTGTGCAAGTAAAAAAATGTAGGTAAAAGATGGACAGGCCTTGGTGATAAGACTGTGGACAGCTGTTGTGGTGGTGATGTGTTTTACTTTAGTCCTTAATAGTCCCACATTTTCAGAGGATCAGAAATAATCAGTCTGTTTGTGTAATTTTATATATGAGCCCGAAAGCAATGCCAGTATAAGCTGGGATAGCTAGGAAGCTATTATTTCCATGTTTAGAAGAACAACTTCCAAACAAGTCAAGGACACTTGACTCGGTTTGTGACTTCCATGAAAAGATTTACCGCCTGTTTCCTGCACATGTTTAACATTTGTGTCAGGCGCCACAGTAACAGAAACACCACATGCTTTATGCCCCCAAGACTCATGCTGTAGATTAAGGGTGTCATTCCTTTGTGTGTGACTTGTGCTTTACTGTAATATATTTCTAATTCCACAGTAATTTTTGCTCCAGGAACTGAATAGAGAGTTTGAATAAACATTACCTTAGCATCAACGTATAATTTTTACAGTTTGTAGTGAAATGAACATTGACACAGCATTGCACATTAGCTAGCATTACTACACTTTTTCTGCATTCAAACTTAAAATAGTATGTCTTTTTTCACCCGGACCCATTTCCCCCCCAGTCATCCATCATACTGGAAGTCTCTGAAGAATTATTTATATCTCACATGTCAGTAAGCACAGCGCTGTACTGAAGTTTTATACCACTGAGGACAAATATCAGTCCTAAGACTTGTTCTTCTTTAACAGCAAGGGCTTTGCCAGCTTACTAGGACAGGTTTTTATCTGCGTTAACATTTGCATACTGAATCTATGCTTTTCCTCATATTCTCTGCCTGTTGTTGTTTCATTTCTTTGTGTATTCCCTCTTTAGATTAGCTGAATTATGTGAAATCATAGCCAGGAATAATAAATATTCTTGAACTCATGCATAAGACAAACAAACAAAACAGAAGAGCCAGTGATTAAAAACATTGCTCCATAGCCCCCCAGTACTGTTCAGTAGCTCCAGAGGATACCTTTAAATATAGTGTTTAGGTAGGTCTATACATTTCTGAACAGTGACAAAAGTTGGAAACTATGTATAAGAATGACTCATGAAAATGTCTGTGTAGGTTCTCAGTCATCAAGGTCACGGCAGTACAAAGAGCCTGGAAAGAAAGAGACTGGACTTCTCTAAGTTTCTTTTTCCTTTCCAAGCTCCTTATACTCATGAAAATGATAAATGCAGTACTGTTCAGCTAAAGCTGCAAATTCTGCACTTTAAGCCCACATTCATTACATAACTTTATGCGCTACATATTTTATTTTTCGCTTACTATAAATCTATATTTAAAGATAAACATTGCAAGTGCAAATACTGGTATTGGAGTAAAACATGTGTACAGACAAACTAGGACTAGATCAAACAAAATCAGGGCAAATAGCTGTGTGAATGCGTTGAATATCTGGGTCAACCAGTTTGACAGGAATGGGGGAAAAATGAATTCCAGGTTGAAAATAAACCAAAGTTTATTCCAGCATTAACCAGCCTGCGTCATCAGCTATGAGGCCCACTGTAACCCCACTGTGACATTCAGTGCTGAGAACTGGCTATAATTAGTCAAGTAGCTACATTAGCAAATGTTAGCTGACACCTCACATAGTGTAGTGAAGAAACTTGGCATCTACATATTAGCATTAGCTGCTGGAGTCCAGGGAGTAGAGTTCCAGGTGTTAGGTTGTTGACACCTATACAAGCACCCACTGACCCACTGCAATGTGCGGACACTGGCGTGCACACACACTGGTGCGCACACACAAACAGGAGCCATGCTGCCCCTCTAACACTCACTCACCTCTACAGTATGTATATATAGCAGGAATTAGGAGTGTAATTAGCAAGGTTTTACACAAAATTAGTGTTGTAACAGATTGTCGAGGCGCCTATAGCGTCCTCGGGAGATGTTAAATTTACAAGCTGTTGAAAGAATTAGATGGACACACACACACATGCACACACACTCATATTTTAAAGAGCAGTCTGATAAATGCAGCAGATGTCTTACAACTTTAGTTTTGATTTTATACATTTTGTATTAAGATCACAGCAGCATCTGAAATATACTTAACACAATGAAACACTTTATTATTGTGCTTAAAAAAAGTCAAATGTCAATGGCCTGGTGTTTTATTCTGCAATGTAACTTCATGTGAAACTAAAAGCACACTCCACCATTCAGTAGAACCACCTTTCGTAGTAGTAACTTGAAGTATAATTTTCATGAACTTATTAAATCATCTCATTGTTGTGGACGAATTTCGGCCATGTCTTCTTTACAGTGTCGGTAGATTGAGGTTTGTAGGTGTGTCCTACCTTTCCGCCCTGTTTCTGCTCCCATCCCGATTTTTAGATTTGTTGCTGTCATCAACTTAAAAGCAAAAACAAAAACAATGAGCTAACATTTTTCATTAAATAGTAAAATGTCTCAGATTTCTGTGTTGTAAAGTATGGCTTAATGAGATTTGCAAATAACTGTTCATTCAATTATTTATTTACGTAGCAGATCCCAGTGCCGATCCAGCTTCAGCAGAGGAACGAATCAACCTCGAGGCATCAGTGCTGGAGAAAAGACTGAGCATGTTGTCTCAGTGCAGCTTAGCAAGCAGCACAGGTACGTTATTTTGTAAAGTTCACCTCAGCTTATACAGCCAACACATAACTCTTTTCATAATGTTTCATAAGGAAAAATTGCATCATCTGAGGACCTTCAGATGTTTCTGTGAACTATGAATCTCTTTCACGTTGTTGCTCCGTGCATATTTGGACCGCTGACCTGACCACACAGTCGTTTAATCCCTGCTCTATATTCATGCTGCTATTTCGGGATTTTCATCGTAATTATGTGTGTACATATGTGAATGTCAGTATAGTCAGAGCAGATGATTCATGTCTGCTGAGAGTTAGTGAAATAAATATTTCCTTTTCCTGCCTGCACTGATTAGCAGCACCTGTTAATGACCTGTACTGTAATTAATGAGCAGATGATTGAACACTGACTTCACAGAGTTGTAATAATTTGCCCACAGCACCAAGTTAAAGGTGTGATTTATATATTATTGATTAAACATCACTATCTGCAGTTTAACTTGGCGTTTGGTGCTTACAAACTGATTTATTTCAGTGTGTGTCTCACTTATTACTCATTACAGTCAATTACCTTTCTCTCCCTCTTCAGCCTCCTCTTACAGCTGCAGTACATCTGTTGCTGGAGATGACCACAGCAGTATTTCCAGCTCTTCCTCCAGTCAATCAGATGCGAGCTATGGAAGCAGACTTCCAGTGTGGGCGGAGCCATTAGGCAGACTGCACCTCTCCAGTGAGACAGCTTCAAGCTCTTCCACGCTGAAAGCACTGGCCAGTTCAGATGACCGGCTTTATTCTGCTGTAGTGGGAGGCTCCAGGAGCCATCCCTCCTCCACCCACATCCATCCTCGCGGTCTCCATGACAGCGGGCGGCAGAGTTCATTAGACAGTGGGATTGGGATAGCAACAGGCAGCCACTCTTCTTACTCAGGGAGCTATTCCTCATGTACGGGGAGTCTGGACATGGCCAGCGGGGGAGTAGGGGAGGAATTTGGCTCGGTGGCCAGCCTTCCTCCTGCTCCTTCTTTTCCTTCCTCACCTCCTTCTGCACCACCGCCAACTCCTCCTTCTTCTCCTTTTCAACCCATGCTTATCCCAGAGGGGAACACAGCCTCCTGTTCCTGCTCCTCCAGATCTGCATCTCGTACATCTCGAAGGCATAGTGAAGAATACCGGATTCCCAGTCTGCTTAGACTGTGGTATGATACCCCCAGGAGTCTGCTCCGAGCTCAACCTCAAAAGAAGCCATGGTCCCACGGAGCCCAGTCTGAGCTCAGCAAAGACAATAAGAGCAGTGGAGATGGAGGTGATGGTCAGGGACAAGGAGGAGTGATGGCTCAGCGTCAAGTCATGATGCAGCGCTCACACTCCTGGGGTAGCGAGAGGGCGCCCTCTGTGGACAGTGAGGGGAGGGCCACACCCAGACCCTTGTTGGTCCCTGGAGGCTTGTTTAATGCAGAAAAGCAGGTACAGGGAGGGTCACAGTGTTTCACTCCCTCATTCTGTTCTCTCTGCTGTTTCCATAAAGAAACAAAACAAATGAAATACTAATAATTACCAATCATTAAGTTAATCACTCTTGCTAATCATGCTATACTTTGCCCCCACTAATGCAAATCTCCATAACTCACTAAATAAACCCACTATGGCGTATTTCTATTCTTATGCTATTAAAAGAGATCTTATGTAACTCTCCTGTGTAAATAGGCAAGAACGTGCTCCCAAGTAGAGTTTGGAAGTTATGGGAATAGGAAAGAGAGCAAGATGACTATAAGTGATATTCCTGAAAATCTGGGACCTGTTGTCAAAAATATTTAGCTCTACTAGAGTTGAGGTACCTCAGTGAAATTAGTAGAAAATAAATAATTCCCTGTCTAATAAAAGAAAACCTTCTGTGTTCAAACCCCTATTTGTGTGAAAGTACTGAAACATTATTATTTATTATTGCATTTAAAGAAGTATAGTCAATCATTTTGCAGAATAAGACCCTGAGTTACTAAAATACAACACAAAAATATCACTCGCCAGATTTTTTCCTGCTTTCAAAGAGACATTTTAATGTCATCATGTCTAGAAAACATATAAACAATTTTATCATGTAGTTTTTTTTTTTAATTTCAGCTTCATTTGTATTTTTATTTATCTTTCAACGGTAAAAGAATCCTCAGAAAACTTCCTGGATCAACGTCAAGTAAAGGTGAATCAAATCTGTCTGTAACTTAAAAAACAGACAAATCAACCACCTTAGGGCAGCAAATAAGCCTGAATCACATCCCTCAAAGGTTCAAAAACACTGGTTTTATTAATAAAATCTATAATGTTCTATTTTATGTTCTTTAATTAAAATAAAAATAAACCACAGCTGTTAATGCTGTGATATATATGCAACATCTGCAGAAAAAAGTTAAACTATTGTATTTACATCCACCTACCTTACCTTACCTTACCTTACCTATCAATAATTCTATGTAGACCGAATACTCCAATTATCTATTTAGTATTTTTTCTCTTTAATGTCAGAAATTCTGTTGCTAGTAAAATCAAGAGGAAAAATATTTAAGAGCTTGGATTAAAACAGAAACTTGCAGTGGAAGTTAGTTGAAAGTGGAACACCAACACCTGCTAAAATATACCCTTAAACAGTAATTTGGTGACTTTTTTAGTGGGTTTTCTTTTTAAATTAATAGCACCAGAGATCTCAACTTAAGTCTATTTTAATAAGTCTATGGTCTATTTTCCTAAAGCACTTTTCCTCTGTTTGCCCTCTGCTTCACAGTATTACATAACCCTGCAGTGTTTGCAACTGATGCAGCAGCGCTTCAAGCAGCAATTATCTGGCCTTTTCACATAGACACCACTACTTGCTTTGGAACTAATGACTAACTTGGGTGGCTGCTTTTGTAATTGTGATTTACAGTACAGTCGATGCTTTAAAGGATCATTAGGAAGCTGAAAAAACTGTGGAGGGGAGAAAAAATCTGCCAGAGGAGCAGAAAAGTAGGAAGAATGAATTTCTCTATAAAATATTCTGTTCTGTGATTCAAGCTGAGGCGCTCTAGCATTGCAAACCCTTATCGATGTATCACAGGGCTTTAGGGACAAAACTTTTTTCCTTTCATTTGTTTTAAAATGTGATTTCTTTTTCGCTTCGTTCTGTTCTACAGTGCGGTGCTTTTCTGCACTTGCAGCATGCTTCCTGTGTCTCTTCCATATGGGCAGTTTAGGGTCCAAATGATTTTAGATGCCTTTGGCCTGAAAACCACAGGGTGAGGAACCATGGTGAGAAGACTTAGAAACAGGCAGAAGTATGTGTGAACCAAAGCCAGGTTCTTCTCACTGTGAGGTGACAGTTCCACCCGCTGAGCCACTCAATCGCCCATATAGGAAAACAAAATCAGTGTGGGTGTCTGTCGCACACCTGTCTCGAGCTGGCGTTGTTTTTGATTTTCATACTTTTGTCTGAAACCTCAAATGCTCTCAGAAGAGACTTTCCCACATTGTGTGTAATTAATTTTTTGATGGGTTGTGAAAAGCGCTTCCCCCTTGTAACAGGCAAATTATCATCAGAACAGGAGAGGAAACAGCATGTCTTGTGATTTCTGACAGGTTGTGTAGGAGTGTGTGTGTGTTCATTATACAGCGTGCATGCTGCAGAGAGTGAGAGGGAGCAAAGGGGACTGAAAAAGTTAATAAGTAGTGATGAAACTGGCTGAAATCCTCAGAGAGGAGAATCCCACTGTGTGAAACACAAATGAGTTTTCCTTATTTTCATTCCTCAAGAGTTGGTGGTTCAGTGTAGCAGAAACTCAGCGTCCTTCATGTTTGGTAATGGTTAGAATACCTAAATTCTAGGGGTGCAACGATACTCGTATCGATATTGAACCGTTCGATACAGTGCTTTCGGTTCGGTACGCATATGTATCGAACAATACAAAATTTGTAATTTATTTTATCAACTTTCCTTCTGACGATGCTGTCTGTGTTGAGCGCTCAGTGAATCTGCGTTCGACTACTCCGCCTAGGCTGCACTGTCGAGCGCAGATCCACTGAGCGTTCAACACAGACAGCATCGTCAGAAGGAAGAGCGCAGGGCAAGCTAGCGAGACAGAAGTTAAGCTCTCCTTGCAACATGGCAAATTGAACCTCCCCCACCCTCATTCAGATCTGGCGTTTGGAATTATTTTGGTTTTCATGTGACGTATGACCCTGAAGGTAAGCGCGTCATGGACTAAAGTAAAACAGTATGTTGGATGTGCCACGCAATGCTCAATTACATGGGTGGGAACTAGTGTGTTAGCGCAGTTAGCTCGTTAACGTGTTGGCCGTCTAGCCCCAAGCAGGGGTAGCTCGTTAACGGAGATTTGCCGTGTTGTGGCGTTAACGTCATTTCAACGAGATTAACGCTGGCAGCACTAGTGGGAACACAACGAATATAACTGCAAATTATGCCGACATCATCCTAGTGCAAAGACAAGTGGAAGCAGACAAAAACAACAAGCATGCATGCTACAAACTTTACCCGAGTCATTTAGACAGCCGTTAGCACATGATTCTCCTTATGGGGACCTGATATGTTTAATATTGTGGCGAGCTCAGACAAGGAGGAGACGGAGGTATCGTTTGGTCTTGCTTCCCGTGAGCTAGCCAGGGAGCACAGCCGTTTATTGACATCTGCAGAAGAACACTGCCGCTAGCTAACTGCTCAGCGCAGCAACCGCACAGCAACAACAACACACAGAGCGCCCTCTGACCCCGGAAGGACACACCGTCTCAGCGAGAGGGCGTCACCCGTCACTATGGCAACATAAACAAAACATAACTGTACAAACAGAACCCCGAACAGCCCTGACCCGCTACATAGTCCCCACCTAAGGGGTCAGTCGTCCCCGACGACCCCATTACCCCACACAAAGTCCTGCAAATGTCCAGGTGCCTTCTTTTGGCGCACCGGCCGGTCACGACCGGCGGGGGAAAAGTCACTCGGGTCAGAACATGGGGTGCCACCATCATCCCACTTCTGACACCAATGTGGCGAGCTCAGACAACGAGGAGACGGAGGTGTCGTTTGGTCTTGCTTCCCGTGAGCTAGCCAGGGAGCACAGCCGTTTATTGACATCTGCAGAAGAACACTGCCGCTAGCTAACTGCTCAGCGCGGCAACCGCACAGCAACAACAACAACAACACACAGGGCGCCCTCTGACCCCGGAAGGACACACCGTCGCAGCGAGAGGGCGTCACCCGTCACTATGGCAACATAAACAAAACATAACTGTACAAACAGAACCCCGAACAGCCCTGACCGCTACAATATGCTGCTGAGAATATAGCCCAGAAGAAGCGTATAGTATAGCTTTAGCGTATAGTATAGATTTTGGAAAGAGCCATTTCTCTGTAATAAACTCTCTTTTCCAAAGATGAGTGATTCCTCAATCAGATACAGGGCTGGCAAAATCGCTAGCCCGACGTCCCGGGGCTAGCGATTTTTCCAGTCGGGCTACCAAAGATCTATCTCTGCCCTGCCCGTCGGGCTATTGTAGGAAGGAAAAATATATGTCAATGCTTTTGCATTCTTTCGGAAATGTAGCTGGGTAATTATGTCATTGGCATCGGTGAGCCACTGCCAATATGTGACATATTGAAATCGCGTTTGAATTTGCGCTTGTTTTTTGCTTTCACTTTGCAATCGCGCACTGTGTATAGAGAGCGACAGCACTGATTGGTGAGTGATGATAATTTGCGCACCAATTCCTCTGACATCGTCTTATCAATCGTTAGCTTACTATGCAAACATGACAAGTGAAATCTCCCGCAGCAAGCTTAAACATATGAGAGGTTGATCGCGCAGAGAATCGCTGACCATTATGTGAGTGCGTGTGTAAAAGCAGCAGGATATATATTTTAGTTCTGCTGAGCCAAATAAGACAGGTCAGGGTGAAGAAGTGACAGCCAAAGAAAAGCTTACCACAAAACGGAAAAGTTATGACAAATCAGACTATAAGGCAAAAAGAAAGTGCAGCTTTATGGTTTCATGGACAAAAGAATTTCTGTGGCTGCAACCAGGGCTGCACATAAGTGGTCCGCAGGTGCGCATTCGCTGTCAAAACCCCCCCCAAAAAACGCGCACAAGATATGAAGTTGCAACGCGTGTTTGCATACATAAGATTTTCTGGAGGAGGACAGACATTTGTTTAAAACTCTTAAAGATGTCGAAGAAGCTCCTTTAAGCAATTACTTTGGTGTTCCTCCACCTCCAAAGAAATGTCAGAAGGAGTCCGAACCACAAAAGAAGCGCGTATTCTCAGAAAAGTGGTTGCAGGAGGTGAGCTGGCTTCAAACAAATGATGAACGCACAGAGATGTGGTGCGGAATGTGCCGTGAAAATCCCACTCTAGCGGACAAAAACAGAGCCTTTTATATGGACGCAAACGCGCGTTGCAACTTCTTATCTGGTGCGCGTCTTTTATTTTGACAGCGAATGCGCACATGCGGACCACTTAACACTTAACTTAACATAATGTTCTGCCGGGTGTGTTGTTGGTTTTCTCTCGATTTCTGAGTCGACAAGCGCCTTTGTTACTGGGACCAGTCATTTTAAGAAAGGCCCCCATTAGAACCCATGAGAAATGCAAGAAATGCATTATTGCTCAGTCTGCAATATCTTTCCCAGAACAAACACCAATTGCAAATCACATACTAAAAATAAACCTGAAAAATCTGTTTAGAACAGCTACTATGTTGCAAAGAGTGAACTACCACTGGCAAAATTTAGCAGTCTTTGCAAACTTCAAAAAGCAAATGGCCTAGATCTTGGTTCCACTTGTCTCTTACCCGAGACTTCAGTGGAAATTTCAAATTCAGGATCTGACACAGACTGATTCATGTCCTACACAGTTCTTACAAGTTCATAGAAATTTCTGTTCAATTAGAACCAAGTATTTGAGTTGATGATTGTAATTTTTATACAATGTTGTAATTTGTTTTTCAACAATTTTTTGATTAATGTTTTGTTTCCTTTACAATATTATACTTTAATGTATAATATTGTAAAGGAAACAAAACAGGAAACAAAACATCAATCAAAAAATTGCTCTCTTTTTTTATTCGGGCTACTTACATTTATTTTGGGCTACCAAAAACTGAAGAGTCCCTGCCCGAAGGGCTACCAGGGATTTTGAAATTTTGAGAGCCCTGAGATATATTTATTTTTTTAATTACTTTTGTTTCAGCAACATTACATTTAAAAACTGTACTTTTGAGTTAAAATATATATTTATAATTTTAATAAATGACAAATTAAAAAGGCATGAACATTTTTTTTGTATCGAAAAAATATCGAACCGTGACACCAAAGTATCGAACCGAACCGAGAATTTTGTGTATCGTTGCACCCCTACTAAATTCACGTGTACCATCATGTCTGTTGAGACAGACTGTATGATGGATAATATCTGTGAAACTCCAGCCTGCTGTGTTATTAGCTGCTGAGGAGAGGAGTCTGAGCCAGCTATCCTTTAGTCTGCCTCTAAAGATGTCAGCTCTAACCTCTCAGCTCTGCAGCTTTTTTTCCTCTTCACCTCTTGTTCTCTGTTCCCCCTTTTCCTAAGTCTTTCTCCAAACCAGTTTATTTTCAAGCCTCTTTGGCTATAGCTATTTTGCCTCCCTCCTCTGCATCCCCTTTCTCTGTACCTTAAAATCATGCCTTTTTCCTGAATTTTGCAGTAAAAGCAATTAACCGAGCCTTGACAGTATGTCCTCTTATCTCCCACCCAGTGCAGTCATGGTTTAGACAACTACATTACACAAGAGCAGTGGCGGTCAGTGAGGAACACAAGCTACACGCAGGTAAGATTGCATCTGCCCATTTTGGCTTGTGCAGGGCAGGAGCCATAAAATTACTTTTGTAAGATTAAAGCAGGTCTTCAGCTGCAAGAATACTCTGCCCTTTGGAATTAGAAGGGTTTCTGCACTGATTATCTCTAATGATTGCATCTTCAGTCACAATGTTAGAAAAAACAAACAAACAAACAAACAAACAAACAAACCCCAAATATGTATAAAAGCCAGGGGGAGTAGAGCTATTACCATTTAGTCAGCTGTGATAAAATAAAGAGGTTCACCTCACACAGATGTTGCTCCCAACACAAGCGTATTGTTTTTTTGTTTTGTTTTGATGCTATAGAATTAGATTTACTATAGAAAATTCAAATTCTGCTCGGAAACAAACACTGTAAGTAATAAATATTGTTAGTGGAAATGGCAGACATTCGGTCTTCTGTTCATGTATTTAAACAAGCATCCTGCAGTGACTGTTTTGACCTTTCCAAAAAGCAAAGTGGTCATTAAAATTCAAATAAACTAATAACACTCAGACAGTTGTATTTTAAGGTCTTTAGAGACTTGCACAGTGATCAGACGGGTATTTGGACCATTTCTCTGGTCTCATAAATAGATCTTGGATGTCTAACCTGAACGACTCTATCCACATCATGCCACAGCATCGATTGGGTTAAGGTCACGATTCCTTGAGTTGGCGATTCACAAGCATTCATTTTCTTCTTTTTCAACCTTTCATAGTTACAGTAATTGGTTTAATTGTTATGTGAATTACTGGCCTGAGGTACCAAAGCAGTCCCAAACAATATATATGTTGTAATCTACAGATGTGAGGGCTATAGGTCTGTAGTCCATGAGTCTGTCTATATCAGTCTTTTTGGGCATAGAAATGATAGCGGAGGCCTTCAGACAGGTGGGAACGGTGGCATGAGTCATGGAGAGTTTGAATAACCTGATGAGGATCCCTGCCAGTTGGTCCGCACAGGCTTTAACCACAGTCCCTGGGATGCTGTCCGGCCTTCCGGGATTCACCCCAGTCTCCTCCTGACCTCATGTTCCTGGAGGTACAGGGGGGATGTGCTGGGTGAAGGGGAGGTGGGGAGCAGGGTGAGTCGTGGAGGGGTGGTCTCAAACCAAGCAAAAAAGGTGTTGAGCTCCTCTGCAAGTTTGAGGCTGCTGTTAGATGCTTGTGCTGTTTCTACTCTTGATAGGATTGGCTGTCCACCATTACACGAAGAGCACGATGCTCAGTACTAAAGAACTCAAAGGTAAAAGCTCAAAGCGCCCGCAGCAATCTCTTCACATTAAAGTCTCTGTGTATGTGTCCACTATAAGAAAAAGGAAAAGTGTTAAAGGAAGGTCACTACAAACAAAATTACTGCTCTCTACATAAACATTTCAGTCTGATTCAACACTGCAAAACACTGACTGCTGAATGTCTTTTGAAATAACTTAATTTGAAAGAAAAAGGCAAAACACACCAAAATCCTAACTGTAAAGCATGGTGGCAGGGGCATCATGGCTTCGGCTGCCTTGCTACCTCAGGGGCTGGTCACACTGGGATTATGGAGGAAATTTAACAGAAAAGTGTCAAAGCTGTAGTTTATGACCTGAAGTGTGGGCAGCTAAGGTGATCAACAAGAAAACAACCCAAAGAAAAGAAATAAACCAAAAGAAAGGAACTGTTATCAAATGGTCAAGCACTGGCAGGTACTGACCTTCATTTTAATGAGCTGTTCGGACATGACCCGAAGAGTGTTTTTAAATCAAGACATCTCAGAAATCTTTGTCCTGTTTAACCTGCTCATCATCATACAGGAAACATCTGATACAGGCTGCTGCAGCTAAAAGAGGCTTAACGAGTTACCAAGTTAAGAGCTGACTTCTTCCATCTGGGCTGTAAATATTCACTACTTGTCTGAAATGAAGACAAAAATACAACTGCTTTTTGGTTATTAGTCAAACTGAAAAACTTAAAACATCAAGTTTTCATTAATATCTCTATACCTACACAACGTTTATGCTCGAAAAGGAGTAGAATGAAGTTTTAACTTTAAACCCCCCTTTTTCAAATTCCATTATTTACTAATCAATATTCAATCGATTATCCCAATGAACCAAAGCAGATACCCTTAGGCAAGGTTATGGACATGGATTCAGAGAGATGCAGGTTCCGAATTCTGCTTGCAGTGTGTCTAAAAGATGTGTGCATAGTATGTGGATTGTAATGTAGTGTCCCTGCAGATAAGCCTGTGGGGGTCACAAAAAGTTGGCAGGCAAACGAATTCTAGTCTACGCTGAGGCTATAGAACGCCTTTAATAGTGACGTCTCAGACGAACAACAGTGAGCGCAGTAGCCCCACCTGCTGTTCACACCTTCTATTGGCAAGCACCAGCCAAGCTTGAAGACGGGCTTTAAAGAGTGGTCTTAAAAGGGTCTTAAACATTGAAACATCGCATTTCAAAGTGAATGAACTGAGAGGATGCATAAAAAGACAGTAGCAGAGTTGCTACTCTTGCAGAGTCCAAGAATCAGTGTATGGAGCTGATTATGGGCATACTAGGCCCCTTTAAGGCCATTAATAAGCATAATTGCATGGTACTTTAATACTCTGAATGGACGACAAAACGCAGCTTCGAATGTTTGTCTTTAAAACTGAGCTGTAAATTGAGACGTTTTTGATTCAATTCAAAAGCACTTTAAGGGAAATCTTTAAAATAATTGTTTGTGTCCCGTATGTTTTAGACTGACAGCTCTCCACTGATGCACCTGACACCTTCTGCAGATTCACAAGGTGTGTTTGTTAATGAAACTGTGTCCTTATTTCATTAGAAGCACTGCAAGATACTTCCTCCATACAAAAACGTTCTTTCCCCAGAAATGTATTTATATTGTAAATATATGTTTGCAGTTTGCAAATGCAGTTCAGGAAACACAGGCTATATTAATCCAAGTACTGCACTGATGTACAGTTTTATTAATGTACTTTAGATGAGTACTTTTTTGCTTCCACTCCAGTACATTTTAATGAGAAATTATGTTTCAGTACATTTATTCAAAGGGACAATTATCAGTTACTTTCACTTAAAAAGTGAGAGTTTAGCAAATATGAGTCACCGCTGAGACTGAACTACCCGACTGAAAAGGCTGTTAAAAATGACCTTCACCTAAAATGGTGAAATAAATACATGCTGTCTATGGATCAGTAATAATAATTACATAATTTAACTACGTCTGCTGGAAATATTAATAGATGTTTAGCTGATTAATGTTAAATAAGAACTTAAGCGACTGTTTTTTACATCATTACTTAATGTATACTGCATACTGAATGTTTGAGTCTAATCCTAGTGTCCTAAAAATGTGTTTCCAGACTCTCCTCTCTGTATCAGGGAGGAACGGCACGACAGCAGTGACATCAGTTCTAAGCTTGCAAGTCTGAAGAAACTGTTGCCATCTCTGCTCTTGCATGCCCCTCCACCACCTCCTGTCCCACCGAGCATGCACAGACCAACATCAGCTTGTGGTAAGAAAATTTGCAATAAATCAAAACATCTCATGTTTTCCTGGTGTAACAGTTTTGTTGTTGCTATACTGACTTCTAACTCTAAAATGAATTACATGTAACACTTTTTGTCCTGCAAACAACAGATTTAATTCCCCTGCTTTTGGTTTTCTCCTTCAGGCATGTTCAGGTTTTCCCACGAGGCTCCTCCGCCTGCATCCCTGGACTGCGGGCCTTGCAGTAACAGCAGTACTAATTATGTCAACATCCCCGTTAGCCCTCTGCTGTATAAAACTAGAGAGCTACTCTACACAGAGCTGGAGCTGCAGAAACCCAGCTCGGCTCCAGGCTCCAGTCCGCACAGTGCTGAGAGAGGTAACTCAGTGCAGCTCTGCAGACTCAGTAAGAACATTGCACCTCAAACAGTTTTAGATAACTATTTATCTTTTCCTGCTGCTGCTTTCTTTTTTGGTTTTATATATGCCAAGTGAATAGCTTCAAATCCCATTTTGCGTGCAATATCTCCACTGTTATAATGCATGGCATGTTTGAGACGTTGTTAGAATATAGAATAGCAAGCAAAGCTGGGGCAAACAGCTATGAAACAGATGGTTGATTTGTTGATTATTCTCTGCATATCTATCATAACAATATGATAGGTATGATGGGGGTCACTGCACTTAGTGCTCTGATTACCACTGGGCTCTTCTTGAGCATCATTTAATGGTAAGCCACCACTATGGATGCCACAGGATGTCAGTTACTGCTTCTATCTGCCGGTTCATACTGGGCAGTATACTGTCCTTCCATGATGGTTATTTGGGGATCTTATGACAGCAATATCCATCTTTGGCCAGCTTATTATCACAGGCAGGTGTTCATAGCCCCCTTGTTGTTGTACCCGGTATAAGGTACTAGGTTGCAACTTTCACCCAAGCGGGTGGGGCTGATGATATTCTCCCCCCAACCTGTCGTCTTGGCTCCCCCTTGCCGTAGCATGTGTGTTGTACCTTCAATCTCTAGCCTTCTTTCGAATGTTGGAAAGCTGAGCTACTAGTTTTTCTCTTGCCCACCTTACTGGACCCAGACATCCCTTACTGGAATCAAACTTGTGACTCCCACTCAAAAGGTCGTCTTACCACTACACTATCACGCTGCGCACACACACATATATATATATATATATATATATATATATATATATATATATATATATATATATATATATATATATGTATGAAAATGTGTTCTTGGATCAGCTCACACTGTTAGGAAAAACCTGATAAATACGTTCAATAAATGAGGAGGTGCAATTCTTTTTTTATAGAAAACAGTCAATTTATTTCCCGGTGCTTCTGTGTAAACTAACTGAATTAACATAATCTGACGTATTTAGACTGTGAAAATGAAGCAATTTATTAGAGGGATGGAAAGCAATTTACAACAGTTAAAACCTAATAAAATGAGAGCATTTCGATTACAGGCAATTTTATGGCTTTTTAATACACAGACGAAGTTAATGTGTTAAATGTGTATTTCAGAAATACCAACTAAAAATCAGTCTGAGGAGACAGAAGGGGCAGAGTGAGGGTATAATGCATCTCTGGGAGACTGGTCTAAGATTATATGACACACTGTAGCAAGACTTTTTTTTATTTTATTTTTTTTTTATTAACCCCCTCCATCATTTTCTCATCCAGAAGAGGGCTCCATCAGGTACGCCCACCTGGACATCACTGCCATGGAAACAGCTCAGAGAGTGGGGGCGGAGCATGTTCAGGCCAGGGAGGACAGACTGACTCAGCTGGAGAGCAGGCGGCAAGGGCCACCAAACTGACTCTGGAACGCCCAACTGGATGACACTTCAGAATAGTTTTGACTGCAGATTCTCTCCAACTCTCTGGAAAAGCTGACATACTCAAATGTGGTGGATTATCATACCGGTTATTTTGTACTTAATAACACACCCACAGTTGTGACATTGTAATGAAATTCCCACAGTCCATTCCACTAACGGTAAAGCTTTGGGAGCTTTCTTATGCAGCTTCTATTTTGTGTTAAGTGTTTTTCTCTTACTTGCTTTTAAACTAGCTTTTTCCTGCGTTTGTCTCGATACCTTTTATCACAGAAATGTTACATAGTTGTCTGCTTGGCTTTTATGCAAGATGCAAAAAACTCAACCCCCTCAATGTCTTCTTCAACACAGACATGAAAGTCAAGCCAGTTTAAAACAAAATCATTAACAAGGTCTGTGGTTAAGCAGTAGTTGCAAATGATCTGCTGTGTTTTGGGATCCAGGAAAAGGCCTTAAAGGGGCGATTCCCCAAATTTAGTCATATTTTAAGTCCTTTTAGTATTTTTTGGATCCAGATTTGCCTTATAGGCAAAAATTTCTGGTTTGAGGAGGACACACAAACCCATCCTCAGGTGATCACAAGCGAGTGTACTCAGTGTCAGTCCCAGGTGTGGATTAAAGGGAGGGCTGGATAAGGAAGAGCATCCGGTATAAAATCTGTGCCACATCAAAAACAGCGAATCCATCTGCTGTGGCAAGCCTTTGGGAATGAGCACGCAGCTGAATGTAACAGTCCTTTTATTATATGAGTCCTGGAACTTTATGATCACACCTTGTATATGCTTTGGATTGATGGAAACCTACCTTACCGATGCCAACAAGTAATCTCAAGACTACCAAGATTACTGGTTGAATGGCTTTAATTATAAGGGGATGGGCGTAAACTATTGTTTATCATCGCTATTGCGTATGGAAAACAATGTATTTACATTTCTTGCTGGGTTGATTTTCTTCAGGCTTTGTGATCACCATATAATTTATGCTACCTCTTTTCACAAGAGGTCACCGACTGCCATTGGGTTTGGATCAAAATAAGATTTCACAGTGAGATAAAGCCCATCTCATCTCATGCCTTACAATTGAATGCCAAGAGCCCCAACTTCCTTGGTGATCATTTCACCTCAAAGCGGAAAAGCATTCGATAAAAATAAGCAGCTTACAGTTATACCCAGGGTGCAAATTACATTAATCCAGGCCCATGTGGTCCAAGCAGGACATGACTAAGTAATCAGCCATCCAGAAACATTATTCATCACAGTAATCAATGCCTCTGCTTCTGGTCTGTGAGAGGCCAGGGACAGATGAATGGAAAAGCATAGTGTTTGTTTCAATTTCTCACCTCCCTCCTGATATCATCAGGACAAATTGTAAAATAATGGATGCAAATTTATTTTTATAATTTTGGTTCCCCACTAGTGTCTCTGAGGAGAAAGAAACGGCATGAGGATGACTCACGAAAATGTAACGTTTTGCAAAAAATATCCTTTAATGTCACTACAGAGACCGCTTTTCTCTACAGTGTATTAAGTGCTTTTATTCATGCCAAAGCATACGAATGTTGTAAATCTGTATTTTTAAAATATTACTGTATGTCTGTTGTTGGCACCTGTATCTTACTGAATATTAAAGATTGCTATTTTATTTTCAGATCACTAGTTTTCAGTGCTTCTACTCTTGATCTTCATTTTATATTGATCAGACAGTTCGAGTAACACCAAAATATGTCAATAGGGAAACTATGAGGTCCTACAGTGGCAACAGCACATATGTAATGTGGACAAACAGACCAACTGCACCTGGTCTGGTCAAGACAGCCAATAATGCTGTCTATCCCTTATCTACCACCAACAATAAGACATTATTTCCACTTGTTATACAAATAACTGTTCTATGGAGTACCACACTGGTGCTCACACTTCTATATTTAATTTATCTGTACCTTGACTGACAGTCTAAGCTGCTTTATAATACTTCATGCATATTACATACAAATAACCAGGAATTCACTCATTAAGCATTTCATTCTCTAGAAAAGTAGAAAAAGACTCACAGAAAACACTGATTAAGTTAAAAAGAAATGGTGGCATGGTTGATCAAGGTTGTGTGTGACTAAACAAAAACATTACAGTTCTTTCACTGGTGTGATGACCTCTCAGAGTTCGTTGTGTTGGAGTCCCTGGCGAGAAATCTTGTTGGACAAATCCTGCATATGTTTCTTCATCTGAAATCAAACACACACACGCCATTTAAATGCAAGACCACTATGCAGCTAAACAGGGGCTTGTCAACACAAATGATTATTAGTTTACTTCCTATGAAAACAATAGTTTGCTTGTTTTCATAGTAAATTGTAATTCTGTTCACATTTCAAGCTCAAGTTGCAGGGAGTGAAAACTGGAAAACCAGTTGTCTTGATTTTATTTATGCATTTATGTTACTGTATTGGCAATGTTTGTTATATGCATCTGGCCTTACAGCACACGTTAATACATACACTTCACTTAGATAAGTGTGGATGGCTTTGAGATGGTTATAAACTTTGAAGCGCAAACAAAAAGCTGTGAAAATAAAAAGCCACTTAACACTGGGATTACTGCAGTCCTCCAACAACCAGACCTTTCCAGCCTTACAAGCAATTACCAAATACTACATATAATTATTCATTTCTAATGCAGGTGAGAAGTCAAACAGCATATTAAATGCTAAGAGAACCTCTTTATTCTTACTTACCTTGTAGCCCATCTCCCTAGTCTTCTCAGCAAGTGTGTCATACTTTTCCTTGTTCCTCTTGATGTGCTCCTTGTCTCCTAGAGCCTCCACATGCTGCAACTTCTGATGGGACAACTCCAGCTGCTCCTTGTAATGACTGTGCTTCTCTACCTTAGTCTCAAAGTGACGTAGCTCCTCCTAAATGAATAAGCGCAGCCAACATAGAGGGGTGTAAGTTCAGTTAACCTTCAGTTACATGCACAGCTGAACAAGTAGCTTATATGTATCTCAAGAGGCAAATAGAAGTTAAGTGCCACAGAGGAAATTCAAGCTGAATGTTTCCTGTGATAGATTTGATCCTGAAACCTGATAGAAACCCCAAAACATTTAAATTGAGTTGTTCACTGCAATCTGTTGCCCAAGGGGACAAACGGTGAAAGGAGCACAACGAGATCCAGGAGAGTGGAATACTTGTGAATTTCAAAAGTGCAATACATAAAAATATGATCATAATAAGTTGCACTTTCCGTGGCTTACAGTACACAAGTAGTACTTAGCTACTAAGTAGTGGAAAATAATACAGTTAATGCTTCTGTGCCAGAAGAGCGCTCGATTAAAAAGTTTTGTGGAGTTGGAGTCAAAGTTAGATTGTAGCACCACATTAAAACAAAAAGTGTCATTTAGGAACAGACAGGGCAAGAGCGTGTCCAAAAACATAAAAACAGTCACAAGAGATGTAAGCACTACCTTGAGAGACTCTAGCTCATCGTTGCTGAGGTTGGTTCTCTTGGCAGCCTCCCACAGTTCAATCACACGCGGCTCCCGAAACTCTACAGACCAGGAAGGGAAGGGCAGATGAAAAGATAAACAATCCAAAGAGACATTTTGGAGCCACAAACACTCAAGAGAAAGGGAGCTCTGAGGAGGAGCAGTCGCAGCAGATATTTCATATCATGCAATCACAACAACCTATCACTTTATAGAAATACACACAAAATATGAAAGAGGCAAAATGCTCGCATTAAGAATTTAATCTTGAGGTGCTGTCACACACTCTCTCTTCGCTCCTGAAGTACTACAAAACTGCAACACTGCAAGTGTAAAAGAAAAAAAAAAAAAAAAAAAAAAGAGGGAAGGGGATCAAAAACAGATTTCTGCAAGAGGAAGCAAAGACGTGAGGGGAACGAGTGGTTTAGTAAGAAACAACCTGGAGGTAAAGGCGCAGCAACAAAATCATTATGAATCAGCAGAAGGTACAATGCCTTCATCTAAACTTCTCAACAACCTCCCGCTGAAACCTGTACCTGCAAGTGAAGCCTAACACAAACTGCAGCACACTCAACTAACAGCAGCCTTACATATCTGAGGAGTGGAGATAAAATGCACTGGTGAGTGAAATGTTTCGTCTGTTAAACAGCACAAGGCCGAGCTGTTTGACGTCACTGGGCGAATGCAGCGTAGTGAGCTGCTTTCAATGAACGTCTTTAAAAATGCAAAACACTTAAAGCCATCAGCCGTGATACAGTAATGTGTTATTATGATTACAACTCCCAGTAATTAAGCTGATGAGATAAATGTAGCGTCTAATGGAGATGCAAAAAGAGACAAGCGGGGAGTGTGTGTGCTTTTCATGTCTCACCGCTATCTTCACTGAAGCCCTCGTGGCTGAGCTTACGGAGGCGCTCAAAGCCCTGGTTGAGGGCTCTCATTTTGTGCTTCAGCTCTGTGTGCTTCTGCTGCAGCACGTGCTCTTTGGTATCACCCTCCAGGGGAGAGATCACGTTCTTGTGTATTTCTGTTGAGAGGAACAGATGAAAGGAAATAAAGGGGAGAAGAGGGAGAGAGGGGGCAAATTAGAAGTGAAAAGCCCGCAGAGTAGTGTGGGTGGGTTAGATAGGAGTGAGGGCAGAGGAGATGGATGGAGAAAATGAGGGATGGATGACAGAAGGGAATAGGAAAGAGACAAAAAGTAAATTAAACTAATAAAAGACAAAAAGAAAGGCAGTTTTTATTAGCAGCTTTTTACATTATTACATTAAATAACCCGTTAAAGATTAAGGTCATTTTAGAAAACTGGCTTATTTGTCATTTATTTAGCAACTTTTTCAGGAGAACCTTGAACAGCCTGTGTGGTGCTAGAAAAAAGTAAAAGCCAAACAAAGCCTAAGTGTACAGCACCACACTGACTAAATGATAACGGTTGACATTTGGATGAGAAAAGGGGGAGAAAAAAAGAAGAGAAGCCAAACTGGATGAAAACTGAGGAACCTAGACAGGCAGTGGATGGAGGTGGAGGTACTGTGGAAGTTCACAGACAATCCCTCAAGGCAACATGTGATTGGCTTAATATTTAAAAGCATCAGACAAGCAGAAGAAATACCCCCGGCTTGTATGGCAAAAACGCAGCGCTGTGCAGCGCTATCGGGAAAGTTCTGGCACGTAACAGCTGCAAAGTGTCAAGTCACATCCGAAGACGTGCCTGTCCTCCCCGTGCCTACTTGAAACACAGTGGGGCCTGTCAGCTCCTCTTAAAACTCACAGCTTGATGTGATTTGACAAGCACTGATAGAGCACAAAGTAGTGGGTGGTAACATGTGCAGTCTGATACCTGCCACCTACGTATATGACCACAAGACTGAGCAGACAGACAGAGAGCACTTCAGACTTCAACCCTATAAAACACGGGTGTGCAGAACAGCCATGGCATCTAGAAAATATTACTTTATAACCTTGTAAGCCTTATTTCTTACATTTCTTACATTTACTCTGCTTTATGTTTTTTAAAATGATTCTGATATGATCACAAACACCAGCTAGGTCTGCAGAGAAAAAAAAATAGCAGTAAATGGCATAAAAGGGTCAATAAGAGCTGCTAAGATAGAAAGGGATATTCTGCAGGAGATCTCTTGAATAGACGAAGGACGAAGCAACAGAAAGGAGGACTGGGTTGAACTGCTTTTAAACCTGGCCTCAGAAAACACTAATAAAGCTAAACAGAAGTAGTGCGACACACGCGCCTGCAGCGGATCAAAGGGAGTGATTCACATGGCTCACCCTCAGTCCTGCTGACGGTGTCCATGAGGATGTTGTACTCGTGGATCTTGTCCTTGTGGTGCTGGAACTCCCTCTTCAAGTTCAGCAGCTCCTCATCAGAGAACTTCCCCGAGATCTTAGCCTGGTGGGGGAAGAGGCATTAGAGATATAGTTAGTTTCAAAGGCATCAGAAGAACGAGGATCTTTTGCATGGGAAAGAATTTACTATTACAAGTAGCAGTAAAAGAATCAACGCTTAGTACAGCAGGACTGTTTGGTAAGAGTCTGAGAAGGTTTAGGCTTATTAAGTGTAGTGATTTTAATGATTACATTTATATGAATATTTTAAAGCCAATCAACTATATTGGACATATAAAAATAGTCAGAGATTGCTCATTTTCACACAAAGACTTTAGAAAATTGGGGAGTTGGGGTCTACGGTGTGAATGCTGGGGTGGAAGAGAAGCTGAAACAGTGATGCAAGGCAGCAATCAGCACTTGCATTAGTGTTGTCAGTGTGTGATGCAGCTCGAATTTCCTGCTTGAACTAGCTCACGCTGCTCCCTTTGTGACTGGTTGGCCATTAAACAAGTTTAGATCTTACAGATTTGATGTAATTTGATCAATGAGTCTTGAAGTTCTGATTAGACTGAATGTATCTGTTGACTGTGTATGGAAGAATGTGGCAAAAATGTATTTGTCACGCAGTAGTGGATTTGCTGTGTTCAGTGAAAATGATGAAATCAGAGACTCACTAAACATTTTACAAGCTTGTTACCTTGTAAAGTGTTTAGTTCTCTTGTTCTTTGTTTCTTGGAAGCCGAGTGGCACTAAGCTGATCTGAAGTTCATGTCCATAAGTTTTTCTTTTTACTGGCTGTGATAAGGTTTTTAAAGAGGAACAGCAACAGGGTTGGCATTGAAGTCTTACAGTTACACTACAAACAATGCAAGCATTAAATCAAAGCACCTTACATAAAGCAATACTTCAGCATTTTCAGAATTATGCACACAAACACAAACCTTGTTCCAGAGTTTGTCCAGTCTGGGATCCTCAAATGCATCTTCCTCCTTGATGTCGTGATCTTTCAGTGAGTTGCTCTCCAGTGGCCGTGTGTCCCTTTTCCCATCCATCCCATACTTGGCGAGGATCACTGCATAACACAACCACAAGACTTTAAACAAACGCTGTGTTGAATTATCCTGACATGAGCCTCTAAGGAACAACAACAGAGGCTGTATCTTGGGAGGAAGCGGGAGATAGGCAAGAGAATCTAAAGTGACTAAGACATGCATATTAATCATTTAACAAGACTCTAAACCCCTTGACAGTAACTCATAAATTTCAAAGGAAACATCAAGGGGAGTAGGATCCCTAATGAAGGTAACGAAGAAGTAGAGCCAGACCAATATTTTAGTCAGTCGATGTCGGACTATAGATATATTTTTAGTGGTTATTTTATTTTCCTGGGGCCTTTCTGTGTGGAGTCCAGCTTCTTCCCAAAATCCAAAGACATGCAGTTAGTAAGGTTAAGTTAACTGGTAATTCTAAATTGTCCATAGGTTTGAATGTGAGTGTGAATGGTTGTCTCTCTCTGTGTTAGCCCTGTGACAAGACTGGCAACCTGTCCAGGTGTGTACCCTGCCTCTCGCCCTATGGTAGCAGCGATAGGCTCCAGCTCCCCCGTGACCCTGACAAGGATAAGTGGAAGAGAATGGAATATGCATTTGTTGTCTAATATAAGCATATACTCTTTTCTTCCCCTGAAGAAAAGCAAAAAAGATGCTTGGTGTAATTTAAAAACTTTGTAATCACATAGTTGCTGCTGACTTAATGCATCACTGCACGTAATTTTCTCCCAAATGCGAAATTAATCACTTTCCACCAGCTTCATCCAGTTATGAGTTTGTCATAGTTTCTATCATATATCAGCCAAATCTACATAAACTGTGACTTAGCAGCAAAACACAGTCAGATGTTACCCTGACTGACATATGATGACAGCCTTCTCTGCTTTCTTTATAGCAACTAAATACCAGCCAAACAATAACTTGGTCAACTCTACTGAGTCAAAGACCTCTGGGAAATCATTTTGGGCCAGTAAGAATAAGTCTGTGCCTAAGTTAATATGGAAAAAGTGAGCAGTAAGTTCTGATCTATTATAAAGCTATAGCTCTTTGGGGGCAGGGGTGGGACATGGTAAATGGACTGGTTCTTATATAGCACCTTTCTACTCTGAGCTCTCAAGGCTACTTGTCTCACTCACCCATTCACACAAGCACTTTCTTCTATGTAAGTGCTTTCTATCTAACATTCACACGCATTCATACTCGGATGGATGCACTGGAGAGCAACTTGGGGTTAGTATGTTGCCCAGTGATATTTGGCATGCAGACTGGAGCAGATGGTGATCAAACAAACTTCTGATTAGTAGGTAACCTGCTCTGAGTGAGCTACAGCCACCCTGGACAAAGGCCAACTTCATTGGATTTATAGGTTTCCTTTCAGGATTGTTTGAGTGCCCATGTCTGCTGTATTATATTATATTTCTGTCTATATAGCACATGATAAGTAGGGGTGCAACAATACACAAAATTCTCGGTTCGGTTCGATACTTTGGTGTCACGGTTCGATATTTTTTCGATAAAAAAAATGTTCATGCCTTTTTAATTTGTCATTTATTAAATTTTCACGGCACATTCCGCACCACATCTGCGTTCATCATTTGTTTGAAGCCAGCTCACCTCCTGCAACTACTTTTCCGAGAATACGTGCTTCTTTTGTGGTTCGGACTCCTGACATTTCTTTGGAGGTGGAGGAACATCACAGCAATTGCTTAAAGGAGCTTGCTTCTTCGACATCTTTAAGAGTTCTAAACAAATGTCTGTCCTCCTTCTGAAAATCTTATGTATGTAAACACGCGTTGCAACTTCTTATCTTGTGCCCGTTTTTTATTTTGACAGCGAATGCGCACCTGCGGACCACTTATGTGCAGCCCTGGTTATTTCGCTTGTCATATTGCAGCCACAGAAATTCTTTTGTCCGTGAAACCATAAAGCTGCACTTTCTTTTTGCCTTATAGTCTGATTTGTCATAACTTTTCCGTTTTGTGGTAAGCTTTTCTTTGGCTGTCACTTCTTCACCCTGACCTGTCTTATTTGGCTCAGCAGAACTAAAATATTGTGGCGAGCTCAGACAAGGAGGAGACGGAGGTGTCGTTTGGTCTTGCTTCCCGTGAGCTAGCCAGGGAGCACAGCCGTTTGTTGACATCTGCAGAAGAACACTGCCGCTAGCTAACTGCTCAGCGCGGCAACAGCACAGCAACAACAACAACGCCACACAGGGCGCCCTCTGACCCCGGAAGGACACACCGTCGCAGTGAGAGGGCGTCACTCGTCACTATGGCAACATAAACAAAACATAACTGTACAAACAGAACCCCGAACAGCCCTGACCCGCTACATAGCCCCCACCTAAGGGGTCAGTCGTCCCCGACGACCCCATTACCCCACACAAAGTCCTGCAAATGTCCAGGTGCCTTCTTTTGGCGCACCGGCCGGTCACAACCGGCGGGGGAAAAGTCACTCGGGTCAGAACATGGGGTGCCACCATCATCCCACTTCTGACACCAATGTGGCGAGCTCAGACAAGGAGGAGACGGAGGTGTCGTTTGGTCTTGCTTCCCGTGAGCTAGCCAGGGAACACAGCCGTTTATTGACATCTGCAGAAGAACACTGCCGCTAGCTAACTGCTCAGCGCCGCAACAGCAGAGCAACAACAACAACAACAACAACACCACCACACAGGGCGCCCTCTGACCCCGGAAGGACACACCGTCGCAGCGAGAGGGCGTCACCCGTCACTATGGCAATAAAAACAAAACATAACTGTACAAACAGAACCCCGAACAGCCCTGACCCGCAATATATATCCTGCTGCTTTTACACACGCACTCACATAACGCTCAGCGATTCTCTGCGCGATCAACCTCTCACATGTTTAAGCTTGCTGCAGGAGATTTCACTTGTCATGTTTGCATAGTAAGCTAACGATTGATAAGACGATGTCAGAGGAATTGGTGCGCAAATTATCATCACTCACCAATCAGTGCTGTCGCTCTCTATACACAGTGCGCAATTGCAAAGTGAAAGCAAAAAACAAGCGCAAATTCAAACGCGATTTCAATATGTCACATATTGACAGTGGCTCACCGATGCCAATGACATAATTACCCAGCTACATTTCCGAAAGAATGCAAAAGCATTGACATATATTTTTCCTTCCTACGATAGGCCGACGGGCAGGGCAGAGATAAATTTTGGTAGCCCGAAAAATCGCTAGCCCAGGGACGTTGGGCAGGCGATTTTGCGAGCCCTGTATCTGATTGAGGAATCACTCATCTTTGGAAAAGAGAGTTTATTACAGAGAAATGGCTCTTTCCAAAATAAAAGCGATACTATACGCTTCTTCTGGGCTATATTCTCAGCAGCATATTAAACATATCAGGTCCCCATAAGGAGAATCATGTGCTAACGGCTGTCTAAATGACTCGGGTAAAGTTTGTAGCATGCTGCTTGTTGTTTTTGTCTTTGCACTAGGATGATGTCGGTGTAAATGTGCAGTCATATTCGTTGTGTTCCCACTGGTGCTGTCAGCGTAAATCTCATTGAAATGACCTTAACGCCACAACGGCAAATCTCCGTTAACGAGCTACCGCGGATCGCCCGTGCATGGGGCTGGACGGCCAACACGTTAACGAGCTAACTGCGCTAACACACTAGCTCCCACCCATGTAATTGAGCATTGCGTGGCACATCCAACATACTGTTTTACTTTAGTCCATGACACGCTTACCTTCAGGGTCATACGTCACATGAAAACCAAAATAGTTCCAAACGCCAGATCTGAATGAGGGTGGGAGAGGTTCAATTTGCCATGTTGCAAGGAGAGCGTAACTTCTGTCTCGCTAGCTTGCCCTGCCCTCAGTGAATCTGCGTTCGACTACTCCGCCTAGGCTGCACTGTCGAGCGCAGATCCACTGAGCGCTCAACACAGACAGCATCGTCAGAAGGAAAGTTGATAAAATAAATTAAAAATTTATTTTGTATTCGATACATATGCGTACCGAACCGAAAGCACTGTATCGAACAGTTCAATATCGATACGAGTATCGTTGCACCCCTAATGATAAGGCTGCCAATGGCTTTTAAAAACAACCTAGAATGAATATTTTTTCAAGACATTAAGTAGTATTTGTCAATTAATTAATTTAGTAGCAGTGGCATCGTGAACAACCCCACAATTTTGCAGAATGTCTACATCATAAAGTGAATAAGACAAGAGATAATAATAATAATAATAATAATAATAATAATAATAATAACGATAATAAGCACATTCAAAAACCTTCAGGAAAGATAACTATTATTATTGGCAAATAAAAAGGTAAATATTTGTCAGTGACTGTTAACCGGTCCAGGGTGTACCAGCCACGCTCCAGTTATTCTGTGACCCTGAACTGAATAAGTGGTCAAAAAAAAAATTTGATGAATTTGGCAAATTGAAAAACAAAGCATATAAAGATGGACTTGGGACTGAGAAATCTCTGCCCTCATTATTCTCCAGTAAACGTTTATTGTAGGTGCTGATTCAGCACCATCACAGCATTTTTGCAAATCACCAGTGTCATTTATTAACTTCAATAAGTGTGTTTACATATACAGCATGCTAGTTTAAAATCTTTATTAAGACCGTAGAAAATCTCTGTGGTGCTGGAGGAGTTAAACAGTTTACATTGCACACTTTCATCGTTGTGTGTTTACGTTCTCCGACTGACCGGTGTGAGGAGTGTCTTTTGACATATAAAATACATCAAGAACAAGCGCAGAGGAAATGAAGGTAATGAGGGAGACAAAATGACTGTGAAGCTCAATTAGAATGAGTTAAGGAGAAGGACAGGATTCAGCATGGAAAAGATGACTCGACGTGCTCCTTAAAAAATTATATTTAGCCAGCTAAAGGAGGGACTGTGTTGCTCTGCCTGTAGCAGGAAGGTCACTGCACCACAGGGGAGCGAGGAAGGAGAGGAACCAGAGCAGGTGGACTGCTGGCCGAGCTCTTACAAGGAATAAAGGGAGATACAGTATGCCTATCCTTTAAAATCATACAATAGGACCTCAGTCTAAACACTGCTAAATACTACATAAAGAATATCTAAAGTGTAATTCAAAATACAGAAATATCTTTTTACCCACAGCCTGAATAGCACATAAAATAAAATTGGTATGCTTTTAGTAACTCATCTGCCAGGTGACAAGTGAACAGATTAAGTGAGATATGAAGAGTGCTACTGATAACAGCAGGAAGGAGCAGTGGGGGAATCACTACCACAGCTTAGAAGTATGACCTTCAGAGTTTATTTTAAATGACAAACCAGTACATCAGAATGTTTACTCCGGTTAAACTTTTACTTTTATGGTCAAGTATGTGATCCTTAAACTTTGCCATGTTTAGCACATATACTATAAAAAGTACATGTACTTAATCTATCATTAAACATTTTCTTTGTCTTTGTTCGATTGACATCTACAGTATATGCCTTGACTAAATTAGACCTACCTAAACAATCTGTCTTAACATGTCTCTTTTTAGCACTGGGTTTAAATGACATTGAAATTCAGAAAGTTTGTAAAAGTTAGATTCAAGATTATTATTATTTTCTTACACCACTAGCAAAGCAATTTAGGACCCGTTTCATGTCTACAGTGGCAAGAAAAATGGAGGATCTCAGACAGTTTTACAAGATAAAACTTCTGTAAAGTCTTTTGTTTGTGTTTTTGCATGAGAGGATTTCGTTTTATTATTTTCCAAGGTTTAAAACAAAAACTAAAGATGCTGTTCTCAAGCCAGGTGTCATTAACCTTCTGCTTTCCCATATTAGACAAAAAGAAAATTAAAAGGAATAACTTTAAATTCATTAACTCTAAAAATATCTGTCTTTTTGATGAGAGAAGATGGCTCTTACCAACGCATCGTGACCCACTGATTAGAGAGGCAAGATAAGATGCTGAAGATGGAACTACTATGCAGGAGAGAAGGAGGCAGATCACAGAGGGGGTTCATAAATGTAATTGAAGAGGACATACAGAGGGTTGCAGTGGCAGAGAGGATGGAAGATGATGCTAGGGATAGGCTAGATGATCTGCTGTGGTGGCCCCTAAAGGAAGCAGTGAAAGGAGAGGAAGAAGAAGAAATCCTGTGATACTCTCTGTTCCTGTTTTTTTGTTGGCTTTAGTGACTACCAGTGTGTTAGGATACGTTGCAGTCATTATTACTAATCAAACCCATAAAAAATGTCAGTACAGGGATTGTTAAAGATGGTGATTAAGGATCTAGAGGAAACTGACTCAGGACAAAGCTCTAACTACTGCTGATTGAAGCAGTCTGCAGTTTGTCTTACCATGGAAGTTGCGCCTGAGCTGGGCCTCCTTCTCCCCATTTTCATCGAATCCCTCCACCTTCATTTTTTTCCACTGCAGCTCATCTTTCTCCTGGATCTTCAGGTCACTGTGCAGCTCAGCCTGTCGGACTGGAGACAACTGCATCTGTTAAATCCAAAAGAGTAGAAAATGTTGGCTTTGTTAGACAGGCAGAGGGAGAAAGTTTGCAGAAACAGAAAAGTACACAGAGAGATATTTTTTTTTCCATAATCCTACTGGAGAATTTTGCTCACAATAACAGTCTATTAAATATTGACCAAAGGTCTGATGAGGCAGCTGAAGAGGCAGTTAAATGCTAAATGATGCTCACTGGGATTAGCCGCAGTAAAACGCATTTTTCAACAATTTTCCAATACCAAGCTTGGCCCACCGTCTTAGCTGTAAGTACCAACTTCACAATGAACAAAAGACGCCTGATTTTTTTTTCCAACTAAGGAAACGTCCACCTGATCCCCTGGGTCTGTGCATAGCTCAGTACGTCGATCATGTATCTCTTATTGCCCTGTCTTCATTGTTTCAGCATTTTCCTCAAATTATTTGTGCTACATGAATCGTGCTGTTGATCGTCTTAAATACATACCCTTTGAGCTTTCTCCCAGACCTGGTTTAGCTTAGCTATCCTGAACTCCACTGCCTGCCCATCTCTGTCGTTCGGTTTGGGCTCATTCAGCTCCCGGGAGTATTTCCCGGCCATTACACCAACGCCGAGACACAAAGCTGCGAACAAACACTGCAGCCTCATTTTCAAAACAACTCTGCGCAACTAACGACAGAAAAACACCACCAAAATACTTAAATGAACCACACAGCACCACAAACGGGGTATTGTTGTGATTCACTGGAGTACCGAAAGTCATATGCTCAAAAGAGGCGGGCATTTCCGCGAGAAGTGCACTGTGGGATATGTATTTTCTTGGCGCAGCCTTTCTGTAGCTACTAAAGCGGAAAGAGCGTTCCTTGAACTACACTGGAAATGCCGCTCTGCGCTGTTACCTAGCAACAAGGCTGCAGACTCCGACAGCAAATAGAAAGCCTCCACGCGTTTACTGTACTAGTATGGATGCTGTCTCTATTTTCAAGTACCCGTTGAAAAGACCAAGTAACTTTAAAACACTGGGATGACGGAAACACCGCTTTCTTAAAGGAGATACCAAAGAAGATACCTGTTAACTGGATGCGAAGTTTTTCTAAAAGAAAACGAAAAGAATTTGATATCCATTATTATTATTATTATTATTATTATTATTATTGGATACTGTGTAAAATATAAGTAAAAACAAAAAGCAATGATTTGCAAATCTCATAAGCCCATATGTTATTCACAAAACTACACAGAAAACATATAAAATGCATAAGCTGAAAAATGTTTTTCAGCTTATGCATTTTAAGCTGAAAAACATTTTTTCAGCTTAAAATGAAAAATGTTCTCATTTGTTGTTGGTACCTACAGCTAAGAAGGTGGGCCATTAGTTAACACTTCAATAAAAATGTTAACTAATGTTAAACTTGATGGCAGCAACCTGTTTTACTACTTGTGTAGCATCGCCTCTTCTTTTAACTACAGTCTCTAAGTATCAGTCCTGGGTACTTTTTGTGTTTAATGATACAGCAAATGTTTTCAGTTGGTGAAAGAACTGAACTGCACACAGGCCAGTTTAGCATTGAAAGGCTACCTAAAGATTTGACTTTTTGTTTTATTACAATAAAAGATAAAACATTTACAAAAATCAAGCCTGTACATGAGTGACACCACCTATTAACACGGTGTGGTAGAAAAGAAAGATAATATAATATAAAACCCATAAAAATAAGCCAGCAAACAAACAGAAACCCTGCAAATCAAACCAGAACAAACAAACAAACCAAAACAGGCAAACAGATAAAAAACTAAAAACTGTGTGATCCTTCAAAATTGATCTAAATGCCAAAAAATGTATAAGGAGAAAAGCTTTTATTGTTTGAAATCACTGAGAAACAGAAGAAAACTACTTTTACAGTTTGGGTCAGTGGTCAGTTACCTTATAAGTTTAAAGGAGTTAAAACAAACAAACACACACACACACACACACACACACACACACACACACACACACACACACACACACACACACACTATTATTAATAGTTGGTTTTGCTCACTACATATCAAAAAAAGCTGAGATAATCAAAATTATTGAGAGACAAAATACATTTTTTATTATTGATCCGACCTTGAGTATATTGTTTCTATAGCATTCATGCTTATATACCACAATAACTGAAGTGAATTCAGTTAGACTATATTAAACTGTGAGGACAAAAAAAGTGAGACAGAAACACATTATACTGCACTTCTTGATAAAATTGTTTCAGAACTTTATTGTCAATAAATCTGATCCAGCTGAAACTGAATTGAAGTGAAGTGAGGCTGGGAGAGAGAAATACAATAATGGGTTTGTGGGTGCGTGCTATGCAGCATCTCACAGGCGGCATCAAAAGTCCAAAACAAATCACACAGTCATTTGATCAGAAATCTAACACAGTCCTTCAGGATGAATCCAGTCATATTCCCAACAGAATGTAGACATTAGTGTTTAAAAGTTAGTGGTCTGTGTCAATTTGATCATCTAAAAATGAAAAGATTTACATGTGCATATATTGAAATTTGAAGACACAGCCTGCCAAAAGCAAATAAACAGATGTTTCTGTGATTTTGCAGGGTTCAGTGCATAAAGTAAGAATCATTGCCACAACACAACAACAGAATATTCATGCAATAATGGATCAAACTTACAAGCAAAATTAGAGGGTGCATATAAAAAGAGGAACAGAGGCAGAAAGCTGAAGCATCTAATGTTTGATGAATGCTGATGTATTCATGCCTGGATTTAATTGCAATTTCCTACCCGGTTGTATAAAATGTGAAAAACAAAGTCAGACAAATGTTCAATAAATATCCTTTCAGGTTAAAACATTTTTAGCACCCATTTAGAGCACTGTTAATCAAACGGCGTTTCTACAAACTATGTACCCCTTTTGATGAACCAAATTAATTCATAGTTAGAATAATTTGGCTGTTATAACTCTTTACTTTCATCAGTTGGTGTTCATTTACATATGTAAGAAACTAAAAAAAGAATCAAAACGTTCTTGAAATTTTCAGCCCTTATTTCTCTCTCAGCATTTTTTTGTTTTTAATCTCTATTTACAGCTTCTACAGCTAACAGGCGTTGGTATTTAATGAGCAGAAATGTCCACCAGGAATCTGCTACTGATTGAGCCGCACTTAATTAATCTGTCTACCTGCCAATGGACAGCTGGCTAGCATGAAAGGTCAACACCACCCAGTAAAAATATCAGAAAATTGCAAAAAAAGTATACTTTTCATTCTCTGTCCCATCACAGTGGTCTACCTCACCTGCAGCATCCCCATATGCATCTGTGCACACTCAGTGAGCAATGTTTGAGTGAGTTAACTGATGAATAAATAACTAAACTTTCTCTTCCTTTCTATTTTGTTGGTAAATTTTTAGCAAGAACGGTTTGTGCTGTTGCACTGAAGTAAGAGTCTATGCCTTGTGCAAGTTTTATCTGAGTGTCTCTAGTTTCTTCCCATAATTCAAAGAGAAAATGTTCAATGATTATAACTGTTAGGCTGGCTATTGTAATTCGTTATTATTGATCCAAAATGCTGCAATGAGAATACTGACAGGGACTGGAAAAAGAGAGCCAATTTCTTCCATATTGGCTTCTCTTTAATGGCTCCCTGTTAAATCCAGAATCAATTTTAAAATCCTTGTGTTAAGGTCTTGTATAATCAGGTACCATCCATCTTAAAGATGTCATAGTACCATATTGCCCCAGTGGAGCACTTCCCGTGCAGACTTCTGGTTTACTTGTGGTTCCAGGATATTTAAAAGTAGAATGGGAGGCAGAGCCTTCACTTTCAGACTCCTTTTCTGTGAAACCAGCTCCCAGTTTGGATTCACTGAGACAGACACCCTCTCTACTTTAAAGATTAGGGTTAAAATGTTCCTTTTTGATAAAGCATATAGTCAGGGTTGGATCAAGTGAACCTGAATGAGTAATGCTGCAATAGGTCGTGGCTACTGAGGGCTTCCCATGATACAGTGGGTGGACCTTTTTCAGTCACTATGTGCTTCCACACCACACTGCATGTAATCATGAATCTCTGGCTCTGTTTACAGTCTGTCTGTTATTCTGGCTTCCTCATATCATCCACAGCCTGTCGTGCCAGATGACTGCCCCTCCCTTAGCCCAGTTCTGCAGGAGGATTCTTCCTATTGAAGTAGAGTTTTTCCTTCCCACTGTCGTCAAGTGCTTCCTCAAAGGGTCTCGTTTGATTGTTGGATTTTCTCCCTAATATTCTAGGATCTGTACCTTAAAATATAAAGCATCTGGAGGTGACTGTTGTTGTGATTTGTCTCTCTCTCTCTCACTTTCTCTGTTGCTCTCTTTAATTGAACTGAAAATTGAATAATATGAAATCGGCCATATGGGCACAGGCATGTATGAATGGTCTCTGTTTCTCTCTGTGTGCAGCTTTGTGATAGTTTGGGGAAAAAAAGCATGTGTGCTCCTGTAAAAACGTGTCAAATGAGATGCACACAGGAGTATTGTAATTAAATAAGCAAGAAAATCAAGTTGCCAAAACTCTTAGTAAAGTCAACAGCAGTCACAAGAGAAAAATCAAATGAAAAATGATTCAAAATGTACTCTTGCCTTGACATTTTATCTTTTTTTTTAAACAGTGCACAAAGACAATATGTCTATAGATTAAAAAATATGACACTGGGCCAGAATTTCTGGCCCAACTCTGGCAAAAGTCCCTGGAGAGGTAACTCAAGAAGGGGAGAGAGACATTAGGCCAGTGGGAAGCTGTGTCACAACAAGGAGCGCCACAGTGGCACGACTGTTATATAAAGCATGCTTGATGATGGCATCATTTTGTCTCCCTTCAGCTTCCATTAGGTGGAAAGACAGAAATTGTTTGAGATGTTGTATGAAAGCAGTGAGACACAGGAGAAAAAGAAGAGTGAAACAAGTGAAGCACAAACTGAAAAATGGAGAAAGCAAAAAGGAGAAAGGAAACGACAAAAAAGGGAAAAACTCTCAGTTAGCAGACATTTGATCAGCGGGGCTCGATGTCTTGTGGGTGTTAAGGAAAGTCATAATGAAATAAAGAGTATATTCAATCAGTGACCTGAAACAAACACAGTCGTTAAGACCAAGCCACTGCAATAAACAGGCTTCGATTATCTTATTACTTGTGCTAATACAACCACAGAGAACAACAGGAGCAGGCATCGCATTAGTGTGGAGTATAGCTCTGCTTGGAAAAGCTCCTCATCAACAAAACTTTCAACATATTAAAATCTGTCGACAACTATTTCAAGGTTGTTTCAACAGAGCTGGCAATAATTTTCTTATATATGAACAATACCCAGTGTCCTATATAGTATGCTTTTCTAAATAACTCTTGGTGAAGTAAAAACTGTTGTTAAGTGTTAATGCATATTTAATGGCTACTGAAATTTCAACTACGTTTGCTGACAGAGAAAACAAATAGAGTTAATTCCCCCCGCTATTTGTTTTTAATTATATATTTTTCTTTTAATTATCACTCTATGCAAACCAGATGAACCCTTTGATTTAGCAGCTCTTTTCACATTCTCTGGAAAAGAAATTTACTTGGATTTTCATCTTTATTTTGAATCCTGTTGTAGGAGGTGAAAATGAAATAAAAAAAGAATCTTAACCTCAACGATGTCTAAATTAAAAGACTATATTGCTGAGTCAGTTTGTGCTACATAAAGATAACTTGCTGTGCTGTGCAAAACACTTGAGCCACGCTTCATTATGAAAATGGGAAAGAGGTGGAGAAATGTTTTAAAATATGTTCAAGCAATCACGGAAAAAAGTATATAAAGCAAAAAAAAAATTTGGCCAATTCTAATAAGCCTAAAAGTCGATATTTAGTATGACGGCCTTTATTCTTCAGCAAAGCCTGAACTTTAACCCTGTAAAGCTGAAACCATGAAATAATTGAAAATTGTGTTTATTGAAACCTCTGACAATTAAAAACAAAAAACAAGAAAACAAAACAACTTTGTGTTCATATCCTCCTGAGAACCAAGAAAACTGCCACTGTTACGTGAGGCTTTTCTCGCTGTTTCAGCCACCCTTCCACTGAGGCCATTTCTGATGAGACTTCAGCAAAGCACAGACGAATCAACTCAAGGTCCAGATGTATCGCTCACGTCTTGTGCCAGTTATTCCTATTTCTTAATAATATTCAGATACTGTTCATCTGCCACTACTTCTTTTGTCCCCCACTTGTCCAATTTCCTCAAAAGGACACACTACACACCATCCTGAGATATGCGAAGTTTTCAGTTAGTAGCTTTTTAGGAATCACCTTGTTGGTAGAAGACAAAATACGACTCTATGTCTGTCAAATATGTTTTTTCTCTCTCTCTCTTTAAAAAAAAAAAAAAATTACTAAAGGAATGGGAATAAATAATATGTTTTTGTGACAGGCTGCCAGTAAAAAAGTGGCTAAAGACACAACTTAAAATTGGTTATTTGCTAGGTTGACAAATCACGGGTTCATCTCTTGAGTTAAGTGCCTTTATATGCTTGAATGATTAATAGAGCAGTTTTAAGTGGCTATACTATAAAGACACATCTCCTGGATGCACTGGTACGCATCTTCAGTGATGTATCCTAGGGTCATCAGGTGTTTCGGGTCTCACAACATCATACACCCTCGCCCAGGCAACCCAGCCGGTGGTGATCAGGCCCCGACTTGTGTACCAGTAGCTACCCACGGATCAGCCCTCTTGATCCACAGCCACCTTGTGGCTTTCTCTGCCGCTTCACTCACAGCCTGGATGGCTCTCTTCTTGGCTGCCCCAGCCACGCCCAGCCGGCCTAGGACTTTGCAGAGTGATCGTCCTGCAAAGCCCCTACAACCCACTTCTATGGGCTCATAGAAAGTCTTCCAGCCCCTTCCCCTGCACTCCTGCACTAGTTCCTGGTACTTTCCTCGTTTCCTTTCATTGGCCTCCTCAATCCGCTCTTCCCAGGGCACTGTGAGTTCCAGCATGATCAGCTGTTTTGAGGCCTCAGAAATAATTATCATGTCTGGCCGGAGTGATGTTTTTGCAATGTTCTGAGGGAACTTTAGTTGTTTACCCAGGTCAGCCTGTAGCTGCCAATCAGAGGCTGTGTTGAGGAGGCCAGTTGTCAAATGTGGGCGCACCTGGGGTTTCTCTCCAGCCTTAATAAAAGAGATTACCTTCCTCGGAGCATGATGATGCTTGCTGGTGCTGATTGCTGAGGCAATCTTTTCAGCAACTACTCTGAGCACCTGGTCGTGCCGCCAACGATACCAACCATCGGCCAGGGCCCTTGGGCAGCTGCTAAGGAGGTGTTCTAGGGTCCCTCTTCCAGAGCACAGGGGACAGGCAGGTGTCTCGCTCTTTCCCCACAGATGGAGGTTAGGGTTAGGGCTTAAGAAACAAACAAACAAACAAATAAAACACAAGTTAGAAAGCGGGCAACATCCAAAGAAAAACTTTGAAAGACCATCAGAAAACATGGAGAGCTAATAAATAAACTTGCAAGAAATTCTGGCTCTTTGGATGCAAGATATAATGAAAATAAAGGCAACTCAAGATTTTGCACAGCACTCTACATGAAGTTTAATGAATTTTATTTAGGTTCAACTGAAAAGAATGATTGAATTATTGTCATGCAGTCCATACATGCACATCAGATGCATATTTAGTGAAACATGTTCAAAGTCAGCATTTGTCTTTCATCTGATTTTCTCTGTACCAGCCAAACCTGAGCTTTTGAAAAAGATGAGTAAGACAACCCAAAAGACAAAAAAGGGGAGTGCAAAACCCCCATCTTGGTTGGCATTTGCAGCAATCTTTGTACTATGAAGCAGATCTTGTGCAAATTTGCCAGATGTCTGTGTCCAAGCACAGCACCTGGTGCATTCTGTCTGAGCAGGACTCATGTTCAAAATGTTGTTGGACTGTCTCTTCTTCATCTGCATAGCTCCATATAAATGAGAGCTCTGTTGTAAAGCAACTGCAGCTAATTCAATGACATGAATCATGTATGGAACTATACCACATTATATTTTGGGCTTTTATTTTGTTTTTCATATATTTGTTACTATTTGAGCCATCATCATGCCCTCTTTCCTGTTACTTGTTGTTATTGCAGACTTCCTCTCCATTTCTACTGGTGCCTACTGCCTATTTATAGCAAATTGCATTAAAGTAATTCAGAAATGTCTGTGCTAACTTTAGACACTGGCTGATACATAAAATCTGCGATATGGATTTTTCCTCATGTCTGCAGTGCAGAGCTTTGTTTGTTCTCATTTTGAGTAAAATAAAACCTGTTTTGTTGGCCCGCGACCTCTGACATCATTGATGTAGTTTCCAGCCTGAAATGTCAGCGTGAAATTTAAAAATGGATGTGGTTGAGGTGCCACTAATAGCACATGTACTAACATGTAAAGTGCTGCCAGTAATGTGTCCTTCCACCATACAATCAGCTTCACTGATCTGAAAAACTCAATTCATTTACACCAGCAAATGTTGTTATTTAAGCCATATTTCACTTTTTAAATTTCAGCTCCAGCTTGGTACACTATTATGGATAAACTATTCCTGGAGCCATTGTAAGGGTAAAGTAATTGGTTAAGGACCAATGAAGGGAGAGTGGGAATTTTCTCAGAGTTTTAGGAGAGTTTTCTCTGTGATTGCAATAACTTTATGCCTCCATGTTATATACAGACATAAAATCTGTTTAGCAAGGCCTTGTTTGACGAATGAGTTGACAAAACTTCAGACATACAGTATAGGAAAGGATCAGTGTGACACCCAAATGAGCAAAAAGTTAAACTAACCATAAATGTAAGTGCTGATAAGGATGGTTTGTTATCCAGGTTTACAGACGGTGTATGTGCTGCAGACAAACACAACATGAAGAAAACATTTCCTCAAAAACAAATTACAAGATTAAGAATTAGCATACTAGTTATGAACGTTTGTTGATGGTTAACACTGATGTTATCAAAGATAGAAAGATAGAAAAAAAGCAAACTGCAGATAAAATAATTCGTAAAGGTTAGGTTTAAAGTTTTCATCAATATAAAGAATCTAAACCTCCACAATAAAATGGACATGGATGTCTACAATTCCAGGGTCAATCGGGTGTTTTGTTTTTAAATGTTATTATCTTTCCTATCTCTGTTGTTATGATTTCTCCTTTTTTCTTTCGTTCTTTCTTTTTAATAAGAATATAATGAGTAAACACGAGAATATGATTTTGTTCGCATAAAAGCTGTAATTGCCTTAATTTCTTTTTGATTGCATAATGATAATAAAAAGTCTGGAATGTTGAACCTTGAATCTTTTGATTCCAACCTTAATTAAATCCTTTGTCTGTTGTCTGTCAGTACAATTAGCAATCGAGACTTTGAGTTTTGATGTTTTGTTTTTTCCCCCTGACAACAAGAGAAAAAAGTTATATTACTATACAGTGAATAGAAAAGGGCCTGTCTGCTGAGAAACCACCCAGTGTATCTAAAAAACACAACAACAAAACTAACCTATTGAAATATTTAAATACATGAAGTATGCAACACCAGATCGTAGCAGAGGAATACCAAGAATGCATGCGGGAGGTCAAAGAATGGTTCCTGAGTAATTCCCTCATTTTAAATGATAAGAAGACTGAGATTGTGGTGTTCAACAGTAAAATCCCTCGTGCCCAACTCTGTGCTGCCCTGGGTTCCTTTGCTAGTTTTTCTTGTGACTATGTCAGTAACTTGTAACTTGGGTGTACTGCTGGATAGCTCGCTCAAACTCGATAAGCAAGTGTCTGCTGTAGTGAGATCTAGCTTCCACCAACTGCGCCTTATCTCTAAGGCTAGGCATTATATTCCGCATGAGGACCTGGAGAAGCTTATTCACGCTTTTGTGACCTCCAGGTTGGATTATTGTAACTCCTTGTACTATGGTCTTCCCTCTTCTCTTCTTCTTAGACTGCAAACAGTCCAAAATGCAGCAGCCCGCCTTTTAACAGGTACCAGGAAATTTTGCCATATTACCCCTGTCCTAGCTAGCCTGCATTGGCTGCCCATAAAGTACCGTATTCAATTTAAAATATTACTTCTTACTTTCAAAACTATTAATAAATTAGCGCCAAGTTATCTTAGCGAACTTCTCAAACCACATACTCCTGCTAGAACACTCAGATCTGCCACTCAACTACTTCTGACCCAACCCAGATCTCGACTGAAGTCTCGGGGTGACCGTGCGTTTGCTCTGGCTGCCCCGGTACTGTGGAACACCCTTCCTCTCGACCTCCGCGCATCTGATTCCATTGCACTGTTCAAATCACGATTAAAAACCCACTTATTCAATCTTGCCTTTCCCTCTAGTTAATATTTCTTTTATGATTTTATATCACACACTTTTATGCTCATTTAAATTCTTGTTTGCTCTGTACCTGTTGCTTTCCTATGTATTAGTGACAGTTATCTGCTTGCATATTTAGTACTTGCTTTGGTCCTATTTCTATTATCCTCCTCATATACTCTATTTTACTTGTTAAGCACCTTGGCATACCCTTGGTTTTTAAGTGTGCTTTATAAATAAAGTTTATTATTATTATTATTATATGGTATCTTAGTGAATTTTTTTTTAAAATTTCACACAGTGGGCCACAATTAATGAAAACTAATGCTACATCTGTAATGATGAAACAGAAAGAATAGCATGTGCTGTATCAGTTCTGCCTGTGAAGCCGATTAATATAAACACAGAGGGACTGCAGATGCTTAGATATTTTTTTACTGGTCAGATGTGTTCAGCCGTAAACATGACAGAAGTGGGATGATGTTAGGAGGCAGAACTATGACATATAGCATACAAAGTATTTCAGTTGTTATTGTCTTTTAAAAGTTTACATTCTTTCCCTGAATTTCAATAGTTAGCATTTTCTTTGCGATGATTTCACTGATGATGTGAAAGCCAGCAAGCATGACTCACAAGAGAACAATGTTTGTCATGTTTGTCAGAATAGATGTAAGAGTGCTTTTTGAGATGAGAAGATATCATAACAGTGAAAAAGATTGTGAACATTCTGATGCTGAATACATATCTTTACTTATATGCACGTGTTTTCCTGCCCCTATTTGTGTGTGTGTGTTTGTTAAAAAAAGAGAGAAAATGGTGGATTCAATATTCATTAAATGTTCTCAGTCTGCTGACCTTTTCCTTCCTCCCTGAGTCCATGCTTCATTTGATTCAATAAGAGAAGTTAATTTTCAAAGCAAACCTTCACTTACAGATTTATTTCCTGGGGGCATTGCTTTGTGTACAGACAGGAGAGAAAGGAAGAAGGACAGTATAGATCAGCTGGAAAGGAGATGGATGACAGTTGATCGGGGAAAGGAAAAAGAAAGACAAAAGAGGCACGTAAATGACCCAGTTTATGTTGTAAGAGTATCCTTATTTTGTCATTTTGAGGGTTGGAGAGAGAAAAATCACAATAATTTATGTTCTGATAATTGTCTTAATTCTATACCAGTGTAGTTTTACAACTGCAGGCATGTACAATAAATGTACACTGTTTATGTTTAATCTTATTGTTGGATATATTTTTATTTTGGTTTTGTATTTTTCTTAATTGAGTAATTTTGCTAATGTAAATAATATAGCTCTTGTCTTGCTTTTGTGAAATGCTTTGCACACATATAATTTCTAATTATTATGTTGGTTTTATGGCCAATTTATATGAGTATTACCTTACAAGTTTTGTCAGTATTTAGTATTTTTTTTCACTGAGTGTTTCAAAATTTTTCCACAACTATATAAGAAGTTGTTTTTTGCTCTCTTTCTGTGTGTGTGATGCCCGCTGACCAGTGCCAAATGTCTTTACTGCTGTGGACACGAGGATGCATTCAAAGCTGACACAACAAGCAGAGACAGCCAAACGCAGTAGACTATTGCTCGCAAAGAGCGTCTTTGTCCACAGCAATCTATTTCTCAAAGACCAGCTAAGGCCCAGGGCAACAGACCTAAGAGAGAAAATGTGATTTCTCTTGTTATCTGAGAGATCCTGCTGCTTGTGTTGAAACCAGCACAGACCCAGACAGACAGCCGAGAATATTTCTGTTGATCAGGGTGTTGATCCCACAACTGCTGTTTTTTAACACCTACAGTGTTTTGTTTTTATGATTTCGTTTTTCGTACTGATACACTGGACATAGTGTTAAAGATTCACATCCAAGTGTTGCATAAGAGCAAATAATAAGTGATAAATTCTATTAAATCAGTGTGGATTAGAACAGTGGTTACCAAACGATGTGATATAAGGTAAGCCCAGGTGTGCCATAGGATGTTTTTGACACCATGCATATGTTATGGTTTGTAATTAAAATAAATCCTTCAAAAACTCTTTGGAGGATCCCAGTGCAGTCACACGGCTGCCAGCAGGGAAGTAGAACAATGTGACAGATGTCCTGACATTAATGACATTAAGTCAGCTCATAAGAGGAGAAAATTGATCAATTTCCTGGGTTTAAGCTATTAAAAGTACTTAATGCATAAAAATGGCTCTGTGACTGGCTCTGTGTACACAAATCAGGCAAAACATTATGATCACTGACAGGTGAGTTGAATAACAAAGATTATCTCATCACAGCACCTGTCAGTGTGTGGGATATATTAGGAAGCAAGTAAAAATTTTGTTGGCAGATGTAATGTGTTAGAAAAAGGAAAAATGGGCAACCGCAAGGATTTGAGTGAGTTCGGCAAGAGCCAATTGTGATGGCTCGACGACTGAGGCAGAGCATCTCCAAAACTGCAGCTCTTCTGGGGTGTTCCCGGTCTGCAGTTGTCAGTATCTATTAACAGCGGTCCAAGCAAAGAACAATGGGCATATGAGCAATGAACAATGGAGTTTGATGAATCACATTTTCTTTTAAATCATGTGGATGACCAGGTGCATGTGTGTTATTTCCCTGGGGAACACCTGGCACCAGGATGCAGTATGGAGAGATCACAATCCAGTCAGGGTAGTGTGATGGTTTGGGCGATGCTGTGCTAGGAAACTTTGGCCATCCATGTGGATGTTGCTTTGACAAGTATCACCTACCCGAATATTGCTGCAAACCATGTGCACCCTTTCATAGATATGATATTAACTGATGGCTGTGGCCTCTTTCAGCAACACAATGAGCCCTTCAACAGTGCAAAATGGTTCACAAACGGTTTGAGGAGAACATCAGTGAGTTTGAGGTGTTCCCCACATCTCATTCCAATGGAGCATCTGTGGGATGCGCTGGACAAACAAGTTCATTGAGGCCACGCCACCTACAGAACTGTTGCTAACATCTTGGTGCCAGATATCACAGCGCACCTTCAGGAGTCTAGTCGAGTCCATACCTTGACAGGTCAGGGCTGTTTTGGTGGTCAAGCACAATATTAGGAAGGCAATGTTAGGTGGTTAAATGCAATTCCTGATCAGTGGATATCATTATATAATTGATTTTACTATGAAAGTACATAGTATGTAAAAGTATGTCCTTAATGATTGTTATTTCTTTAAAAAAACAAATCATGGACTAATCTGCTCATTATTTTCTCCAGTGACAAATAATAGCAGATTTACAAATAGTGAAAAATGTGGAATGATTTTTTCATTTGTCAGATTGATTACTTAAGCTAACATTTCAGCTTTGCTATAATAAACTATAAACTTTGTTTTATAAACTATAGGTTTTTTAATCCGCAACACAACATCATATTGTTTTTTTGTTTCCACATGTTTTTTGCACATAAATCTTAATTTTTAAAGTAATTAATAACAAAGCTGTTAGATAAATGAAATGCAGTGAAAAGTACAGTATTTCCCTCTAAAGAGTAAAAAATTGTATTAAAAGGCACCTTTACTTAAGCACTATATTATATTGATCTTCTAACTTTATACATTGTGCAACCTGTTATCATTTCCTAAATAAATACTCTCTGCCAGTGTTACCCCTCAGCCTTCTAGTAGATGCCCCTATGGTATCATTCTGAAAATCCTACAGTACCTAATTCTAACATGTATTTACAAGATTTTCACAGAGCTTGACCTTTGACCTTGAATCTGAAGGCTTTTAAGGCTAAAGAGTGAAAATTTATGTCTTTTCAATAAATACTTTTATTTCTGATTTTACTCTAAATTTTTGGAGTAAACGCTTTCCTCTGTTTAGCCAGCTGAAAGCAACAGGGAGTTGGAAATATTTTGTCTTCATAGAAAATAGTTTCATACAGAGCTGATGTGAAAGGTTAATATTAGTGAGACACAGCTACAAACATTAATAGTGAAATACACACACATAATTAAAAATACTTGAATCCAGAACAGGAACGGGACACTCTGCCAATGACGGTCAATATTGTAGATACACGGTGGCCTGAACTACACTTCACTATAATTTGAAATTTTAATCTGTAACTACGCATCACATTTTACTTTATGTACTTTTTTGTTGGTTAATTTTAGTTTACCTTTTACTTTGTCCTAACTTTGATCGTGACATTTATTTGGGCTTCTGACTCTACATGCCATGTAAAACGAGCTATCTTCTATGTCTCAGTCTTTCTTATCTAGCAGACATCCCTAAACTCACCTTCAAGTCTCCTTAGGTGTTTTGCTGAATTTTGTCAGGTTATGTAAAAGCCTCATTCACCCTGTTGATGAAGAGAGATAGTGACTTTCTTAATAAATTATGTGCCTTTAAGTTGCAAATGGCACTATGCTTCCCACACTAAATGGCCTGTATTTGTATAGCGCTTTACTAGTCCCTAAGGACCCCAAAGTGCTTTACACATTCAGTCATCCACCCATTCACACACTGGTGATGGCAGCCACAGCCACCCTGGGGCGCACTGACAGAGGCGAGGCTGCCGAACACTGGCACCACCGGGCCCTCTGACCACCACCAGTAGGCAACGGGTGAAGTGTCTTGCCCAAGGACACAACGAGCAAGACTGTCCAAGCCGAGGCTCGAACCAGCAACCTTCCAATTACAAGGCAAACTCCCAACTCTTGAGCCACAATCGCCCCAACACATGACAAAATGCTTAAGTAGTAAAAACATTACTACTATTTTGTCTGTCTCTCACTTTGTTAAGATTTCTGTGATTATATTGCTGTAGGGAAAAACATTCTGTTCTATTAACGTGGTTTCAAACGTTGAGCAGTAAATTCAAGGACGCTACATTTTTTTTCTAAACATAACTCTCTGGGATCGTGTGCTAGAACGAGGTAATGAAAAGCCTCATTTTCACGACACGATTTTCAATTAAATACTGGCCTTCTGAGATTCATTTGGAACTTTTTTTTGGAATGTTTCAATAATTAATAATACTTGTAGCCTACAGTTAATACAATTAACCTGCATTTTCTTTTGCTTCAGAACAATTGACTAAGTGTTTATTTGAATAAATTACTTAATGAGTGCCAGTGGAAAACAATGTAAATTAGGCAAAAAGGCCAAGCCAAAAATGAGTAATTACAACAATGAATGTTTTTAAGCTTGTTCCTTATGCGATCGTGGCTCAAGAGTTGGCAGTTCGTCTTGTAATCGGTCGTTGTGTCCTTGGGCAAGATACTTCACCCATTGCCTACTGGTGGTGGTCAGAGGGCCCGGTGGCGCCAGTCTCCGGCAGCCTCGCCTCTGTCAGTGCGTCCCAGGGCAGCTGTGGCTACAATGTAGCTTGCCATCACCTGTGTGTGAATGTGTGTGTGAATGGGTGGATGACTGAATGTGTAAAGCGCTTTGGGGTCCTTAGGGACTAGTAAAGCGCTATACAAATACAAGCCATTTTAAGGCACCTCTGGGATGATTTTCTGAAAACATAATTTCAATCAGTAATACATCAGTCATAAATATTTGAATTAGCAGTTTTGGATTTGGCCACCTACACAAACAGATCCTTTTTACAAGGCTCGGGTTTCAATAAATCCCCAGCTCTCATGTACAGAGGAGAAGCATATTCACCCAATGCATGTAAAAGCATATAAGCCATGAACCTGCCCTTGGAATTTAAAAAGAGGAGACTAAGAATAAAGGTAGAAAAAAGGGATCCCGGTGTGTCGCCAGGTGCCAGAAAAACATAGGAATAAAACTGTGAAGTGGTTCTCTAGGGAGTCTGGCACTGAAAACAAAGGACTATGGGATTCCAGGTGGCCATGTAAATGGGAACAGAACAACATATACCACATACCACCACACAAAACCAAATACATTTGATATAGACACGACACTACAGACGCTGTAGACATTAAATGAGTGATATTGTCCTTCAAAGCTATTTTCTTGGATAGATGAGTGGGAGGATTCTTTTTCCTTTATCTACATTAATCATTCATTGCTTTTGAGCTAATCCTAATCAGATTAGGATAAATGTTCCTAAATAACACAAGGAACCCAATCCAGGTCCACGGAGGAGCAGCATTCTGAATTACCACATTCATCCTGCTCAATTGTGAAGTTGGGCTCAAAGTATTTACAGATCCACCTGCTGTGATGGTATACACCCTGCTGTTTGCAACACATCAAACGGCTCTTTAGAAAGCTTTAAATCTTCAGTTTGTGCTTTTTTCCAATAACATATAGTCCACTGGTTTAAAGGTGCACTTCATTAACTGCGGGACTGTAGTGTAAGGGTTATATTGTTAACTGGTAATTATGAGACCGCGTGTTTCAAGTAATGATGAAGTGATGCAACAAGCAGTGTAACAAATTACTTTCTCCCATGAGTACTCTATCTTTTTTTTTTTTTGAGTAATGACCTCAACACTGTTATTGACATAACTTATCACACATTCAGATTTGTTGTCTCCCTGGAAAATAAAACAACTGTACCTTTAGCTCATAGACAGACCGGAAAACTTGCAAAAGTTTTTGTAAAACTGCACACAAAGAGTTTTTGTGCTTGCTGATACTTGTTGAGTATCTGTACTGACATCTGGAATGACAAGGAAAAAACAATGTGTTGAATGTGTAACTGTAACTGTAGGGTGACATTACTGTTTAGAGCTGGAAGGAACACCTGGCTGCAGCGCAACTTGCTTTATACCACTAACATGTCCTCATTAAGCCTTGGTTGTATCTCAGTTTTTATGGCCCTGGAAGAACTCAAGTTTTAAAAAATTACCATAATTTTAAATCCTGCCATATCTCTAAACCACACAATCACTGTAACTGAGTGCATGAAACAGAAAGTCTTAAATCATGAACAATCTGTTTATGTAAATATATAGCCTAAATAAATTTTACACACTCCTGCTTAATTGTTCAGGATATGCCTCTTAAGTCTAATTCATCACTGTTTACAGCTCCAACCCCAGCTTCAAAACACAACCCTAACCTTTATTTCAAGAGAAAAGCAAAAACAGAAATGCAAATAGTTGTTGATGTGTTTCACTGAGACATTTATTACAGTTAAACAAATGTTAAATTACACATGAAAAGCGTGCTGCAAGTCATACTGTAGGACTCTGTCAGTGTCTTACCTATTTCTCCAAAGAAGCAGATGCTAGGCCTTCTGCTGGATTGATTTTCTTCTCTCCCCCTGTCAAGCTCTTCTCGTGTGGTCCATCTCTGCCACACTGTTGAAACTGCGTTGAGCCACAGCAAACTGTCTTGTAATGGCACAGATGGATGTGACTTCCTGGTGGAGCTGGACTACCTGTGCAATCAGATTGGTCTGCAGGTTTCACGTCATGCCACTGGTGACAAGGACACCAGAAAAATCAGAGAGAAAATCAGACGGAGGGTTTAAGGAGAAAGCAATGAACTGTGGCCACCGCAGATCGTCTCGTTGTTGCCTTTCCACTAAACATGTTGTCACTTACAAAGTGAAATAAAATGGTTTATGCTTCTTAACTTGACAGATTCATATTCCTGAAGTTTAACTGACTATATTATACTGTGATTACCAAGTGTTCCCTTTATCTTATTGAGCAGTTCAGATTATGTGGTATAATAAGGTACAACAAAGCACCCACAGCTTGTGTCTGCAATCATTTTGACTTTTCCTTGTTCAATCTCTGCGATTGTAACCAACACAGAACTCTGTCACTAATGTTCTGTATTCTAACCCTTTGTTAAGCCTGAAGCTATAAAAAACCATTTTGGAATTACATAAAAGCAGAATGTTGGGTTATGCATTATTCCAAACAAATGTAATTCACAATAAAATAAGACAAATACATCCCTCAGGTGAAAACACTGTATTTGTTCTCTTTAAGCATTCCCTTTAATGTCTGATTATTATGGTGTTTTTCTTGTTTTTTTTCTGTAATTTCTGTCTTGGGAGGTAACCGAAGTCACAGTTCATCCTTAAACTCTCTACAACAACAGGAAAAACACATCACTGAAGATTTACGTATATATAGGATACCAAGCACAGCAGGCTATGCTGCCTGAGAGATGTGTGAATCAGCCTCGACATTATGTTCTTATTAACTTAACTACTACGATATCAACTTCTGACGGCATCCGCTGTGAAGCAAAACATCAATGTGGCATCAAATCCCAAAATACATTTGCATTTATTATGGTTTGCACTCTGCTGTTAATCCTGTTCTGTATTTAAGATACGAATAAGAGAGTACAGTGAAATCAACAGAGAGCAGACAGCAATTAAAATATTTTCATAGGCCAGAATAATAGAAGTACAAGGAATCCATTGGTCCAGGGGGTTTGAGAGTCATGTTCAAGATGGGCTTTACATCTTCCAACAACTGCTCACACTGTCAAAACAATACACCAGACAATTACATTCACGCTCTTTGGTTCTGTCCACCAGTGCAGAAGTTTTGGCACGAGATATGTGAAGACTTATCAAAGTGTCTGAAATGTAACATTCCAACTTCCCCCTTAGTGTGTTTGTTGGGCAGCTTAGATAATGTCACCTCAGAAAACAATTTAGCCCATATGGTTTTCACTGCCCTATGCATAGCCAAGAAAACTGTCCTCATGAACTGGAAAAATAAAAACAATCTTAATTCTAACCAATATAGAAATTATCTATTAGATTACATTAGTTTTGATACAGCCTCGGCCACCACATCAGATCAATTGCTCTGGGCTCCTTTGATCGGCTCCATCACCTAGTGGGGGTGGGGGGTCATAGTTTGGTCCCGCCTTCAATGTTGTGATTGGTGTGGGGGCAGGGACAGGCTTAGGGCGTCGGGGGGTTCCCCGGAGGCATCTTCCTTGGGGGGCTCAACCCGGGGTAGCGGTCATGTCCGGTTGGGGGCCTTTTTCTGACCATTTCCTCGTGGCTGCGTGCAGCGGGGCTAGGGGAGGGTCTGTGGTGATGGACGTGGGTTACTGACCTGGTAGCCTGTCTGCCCCTGGGTGGGTCCGGGATGGGCGTGAGGGTCTGGGGGCGCTCCATCTCTGGGCCGGGGCCCTGGCTGGGCCTCGGGGCCTTGGGTCCTGGTTTGTGTGTTGCCGGGGTTGTGGGCGGGTGGGTGCATGGGAGCCCATCCCTGGCGCAGGGTGCCGCCGGCGTGTCGAGTCGCCTGTGGGTTAGGGTTAGGGTTTCCTGACACGTTTCTAACATCAATGTAGACATTGAGGGCTAGCAGGAGGGACTATGCGCTTACCTGCTGCTCTCTGGCAGGTAGCTCTATGCCCTCCTGGGTTTTAATTGCACCTTAGAACACACATGCATCAACACTACAATGAGCGGGTGGAGGGAGGTTTGGAGTCTTCTCTCACCCCCATTCTCTGCGGCCTACTGGAGCGGGGGGGCTAGGAGGAGTGGGCCATCCGACTGCGGTCTGGGGCCTCCCTGCTGCTGCGGAGTCGGGGCGGTCTGCCTCTCCCCACCGCAGGGAAAAGGGTAACACCACCTGGGTCTGGGTGCAGTTCCCCCCTCCAGGGGCAAGGGTACCTAGACCCGGTTAGTAGAGTACGCTTGGGGAGTGTGATCGTGTATACAGCGTCCCTTTATGTCTGTCTCCACGTCGGTTGAGTGTGAAGTACATATGAGAGCATGAGGGTGGGAATGGATGTTTGTGTCTGTGTGTGCCTGTATGTCTGTGTCTATATGTCAGGTTGGGTATCAGACGCCACCTCTCTGGGGACATCTCGGGCCCTCCAAGGTTTGGAGGCCTATCTCCACCCACCACCACTTCCCCTGCCGGTGGCGGACTCCCTCAGGTATCGGTGCGTTGGTGGTTCTTTGTATCTGGGGGTGGGTGTCCGGGTACACACCGGCTCACTCCTTGGCGGCCGCTTATTGGGGCTCGCTCGGGCCACTTTGGAGGTGGGGTGCCCCCGGCCTCTCGGCCTGGGGCTCGGTCACTCAGGCACAGCTGGCTGCCGGCGGAGCTCACGGGCGCGTCACTGCAACCCCCCCTGGCTTCTGCTCCGCGGCTGCTGAATGAGCTCTCATCTGGGACTCTCCTTAGCTCTTACTGGGACAGTGGCGCGGCTGCCCCTCTGTGGGTCTTCCTTGGTCTCTTGTGTTCTGGGTGCCTCTGGATGTCTGGAGTTTTGATCTCCTCCATACCTGCTTGATACCATAGAGGACAGGGCTGTGGCTCCCCACACTCTCTAGCAGATCATTACATGGAGAAACCTTTGGAATGCAAGCATGCTGATCCACACAGGTATGCACACAGGTGTACACATGGGTATTCACAGATGCGGACTACAGCTTTCTTGGCTGCTGCCTCAAAGCACACTGTGCGCTGTCTATCTTGCGTGCTGCACAATATCGTTTATTATTTAGTAACTATTGATATCTATGACTAGCTAGTTTATTGTGATGGTGCTTTTTTTTTTTTATTATTATGTTGCTCTTTGTTGTTTGCTGTCTCCCCTGTTTTTTTTGTTTTTCTTTCTCTCCATACAGGTGACCCAGGAGTTTTTGTTTTTTTTTCTCTCTTCCCCCCCTTCTCACCGTCTCTTCTCCCCTTTGGTTTTCTTTCTTCCTCTCCCCCTCTTTCTTTCATTCTTTCCCCCTGTCCTATTTAAAAAAAAAAAAAAAAAAGGATGACAAAGGATGAACTGAAGCTCCGCCATCACATGATGTCACATGCTGCTGTTTCTGATGTCACTTCCAAAAAAAAAAAAGAAAAAAAAAAAAGATACGAATAAGAGAGTACAGTGAAATCAACAGAGAGCAGACAGCAATTAAAATATTTTCATAGGCCAGAATAATAGAAGTACAAGGAATCCATTGGTCCAGGGGGTTTGAGAGTCTAGGTAACTTTTAGACAAGATTGAGCAAATCTCCAAACCTAATGGGAATGAGAATGCAGGTGAACTAGGGACTAAGGCAGGGGTCCAAAATGGCAAGCCAAGGCAATCAAATGCAAGCTGAACACAAATACACTGAATATACAAAGCAACAGTCTTTACTGTAACAAATGACATCAGGAGATTAGCTGCTTTATACTTTATGGTTAGAGATAACCAACCATAATTTTGTTGTACATGTACAATGACAAAAGGGCAGCTCTGTTCTATTCTAACTGGTGCATCAGCAGAGACCAGACCACAACCCATGAGTATCACCCCCAGTTAACCAGCTGTGTAACTTTTATCTTTTCCATGGGCCACAAGACATTTTTATGCAACATCTATCTACAAAACTAACAATGGAACTGGAGAGAAAAAAATCAAATAAGCAATACATACACTAGCAGGCATGTAATAAAACAAAGGTCAACTTGATTCCAATTAAATTTGGATCCAGTTGTTATGAATACTCACTTAACCAAAATGAAAACCCAATGTGGAATTTTAGTTATTGCTATAAACAGTTTAAACCCACCTGAAGGTTTTAAATAGCCTTAAAAACCTTCAAATGATAATCATAACAGCCCCCGCAGTCACTTTATAGCAGAAGCCTATTCTTGCTGCATTCTTGTGATAAAAAACGCGCATTTTATAAATGCTACTGCATTTTATTTGATTTGGAACCAGAAGGTCATGTCGGTTGAACAAGATTTTAAAACCTGAATATCATTCATCGCCCTACTAAAGGATGGGCAAAATCAGTTTAACAAACTTTGCAAACCTTGTTGTGTTGGAAGACTATTCAGTCAAATCTTTGTTAATAATGTGGGATTCATAATAAGTCAAAAAGATATGTACTTTCTAAATTATACATAATTGCTTTGGTTGTAGAAATGTTGTATTAGTAAAAAAACGTAGGAAGCATGAGAGCATGAGGGACACCCTATAACTGTAGTAAAGGAAGAGCGAGTGTGTTCATGTGTACAAAGCAGCTAGTGTTGGGAAGTCTGTATTTGAAATGTGACATATTACAGAAAATTATTAACCCTTTTAGTTTTTTTGACATATTTGAAACTAGGCAATAAACCAGAAACATGTGATACAACCTGGATATCCACGGGTTTGAACATCAACCGTCTTGATGGTGACAGTATTTTCAACACCAGTGAACATGCTCCACTCTGCAGAGTAAATCTACAATCTCATTCTCATTTCAGAAGAGAGAGTGTTCTTGTCTGATGACACGGCCGCTTGTCTTGATGTACAGTTGTTGGTTAGTTGCACAGCAATGCACATTGATTTGACTGGCAGACATTAGAGGAGCAAATTCAAATAAGATGGTAGGTGCAAAAGGAAGCTAAAAATGTTTGTGCAACAAATTAACTGCTTGTTTGCTGAAATTGAATGGTGCATAAATAGCAGAAGGATATATGTTTCTAATATAGAAGTATAAGAACGTATTGGTACACGGGTAGAAAATGAAAAACAAAATAAATGTTATATTTTGCATTTAACTTTTGGCGAGCACACCATATTCATACATACCCTTTCTGAGTTAAGTAAATGTTACTTGCTGCAGTCACATTAGAGAAAATAGTGTTTGGAGGCCTTATCAAGATTAAAATTACAGCAACAACTTAAAAACAGCTGATTTCAAATGTTCTCTGTCTTTGAAAACAGGGATGGTGATAAAATAGCAATATGACAGAATCAGCATGCGAGTCTGCTATCTGTTGTGAGCAGAGATGGGCAGTAATGAACGCTTTACTGTAATCTGATTACTTTTTCAAGTAACAAGTAAGGGATTACTATTGCAAAAACGGTAATTAGATTACCATTACTTTCCCGTAAGAATGCTGCGTTACTGCGTTACTAAAACCGTGATTTTTTTGCGAGAATGTCTCTTGACAGTGACGTAAGCGAGTGCGCCGTTCGTGACAACAGCTGTGCGCTGATTAACAATGGATAATATATCGAGTGCGGGAGAGAGTATGAGCGTGCAGCGTTTAAAGCGTGGAAGTACTGACTTTACTTTGAATTTGATTCCATAAAAAGTGACAAAAACATTAGCGTCCGTTGTGTGTGAGAAGAAAACTTCTTTGTACACCGAAAAAAAAAACCCTAAACAAGCACCGAGTGCGCTACGACGTAATGAGAAATTCACAGAGAAACTCGCGGATTCTTCAACTGACTGCTGCGGCACACCTGCACCAGAGCACACCCCCACCTACCCCACTCCTGCTTTACAGGTGAAAATAGAGCAACAGGACCGCTAGTCTTTGACTTTATTTATTTTCTGCTGTGTTTTACTTGCATCTATTTGAAAGAGTGAGTGTAAACACAAAAAATATTTTAATTGTATGTGCTGGAATGCGCAGAAAATAGTTTAAATGTTAAACTAATTTCTTCAAGTCAGAGAATGTTGCATATAATTAAATTTTTGCTTGATGCATAAAGTCAAAAGATTAAAACTGATAAAACAAGTTTTAAAAAAGAGACTTTTCCATTTGATTACATTTTGTATGATGGATATGCAGAAAAAGTAGAATTGGGCTGAAAGATATATCTATCGCTTTATCACCTATTCAGGTTGTAAATCGTGTTTTTAAAAAGTAACTAAGCAACTAAGTAACTAAGTAATTAATTACTTTTGAAAATAAGTAATCAGTAAAGTAACGGGATTAATTTTTTTGGGAAGTAATCAGTAATTAGTTACTGATTACTTTTTTCAAGTAACTTGACCAACACTGGTCGTGAGTCTGCTATCAGTCTGTCGTTAGTCTGCTATCACTGAATTAGATGGTGTCAAGTCAGTTTTTACATCCATTCTGTATGTGATAATAAAGTGATTAAGTGTGAGAAGTTGAAGAAAGTCACAAATCTGTCACTTTCTACATAGATAGAAATTCAGATTAACTACTTAGATAGTCCTCCACTAGTAAAATAGTTGCAGCAGAATGGCACTTTAACTCCAAAATCATAAAGGTGCTTGTAAACCTTACTTTTATACAAGCAAATAGCCAGTTGAGTCTGTAAAGAGATGCATTGATAAGTTACAGTCATCGGTGTAGACTGATTCAAAATGTGTTGGCAAGCTGTGTTTATAAATTAGACAACAAGCTGTTTGGGAGTGATTGCAGTCAGTTTGAGTTGGGCTCTCCCACCAGTCAACATGTGCAATCACCTTGAAATGGAAAGTTGTTGCCCGGATGTTGAGGGTTTTGCAGGACCAACCTCTGAGCGACTAGTCACCACAATTACTAGCAATGTGAAAAAATCCATTGGAATCCCTGGGCAATCACTGATTTTCCCAAGTCATAAGGAGGTTGTTAAACCATTTTTACTCTAATGTGATGGTGCTATTACCAGCCCTCTGAATATGTTTTTGTTCCAGTATAATTATGTTTTGTTTGTAGATTCTGTTTACACAGAATGACCTGCACAGGCATATTTAAAGCATATTTTCCATTTATAAATATAATACTAAGCGTGTTTTTGTTGAATTGCTGTAAAATAAAAGTAATCATTGCAATATTTCCCAATTGAATTTTCTTTGGATTTAATGCTTGTAGGCAGTTTGTCAGTTTGAACATCAGAAAGGGAAAAGAAAGTCAGTAAAAACACTGGACTTTCCTTGACCATTACTATCAGAAGATAATTCAGTACTGAATGAGGTAAAATGCATTTCATGTTTTGACAATGCACCACATCAGTGTCACTTCTTGCTATGACTTGTAATAAATGTGAAAAGAAATTACAATTGTGTACCCTTTTAAGAGCTGTTTTCCCTGCTTTTAGGATGAATGGATACTTTTATTCCATTGAAATAGTTATCTAGTCAACAACAAAGAAGAGGTTTGTGTCTTGAGGTAAAACAGCTTGTGACTGATATAAATATAGATATTATGCTGCACCTTCACATGCAAATTGACAGTGTTATAAACAGACAGACTGACAGAAAAGGAGAGTGGGAAATGTGAAGGACAGGATAAATGAGATAGGACATGCACTTACCAGCACTGATGTGACACAGGATGTTAGCTAAAATTTTATTTCAAATTTAGATGAAGTGATTTTTTTTTAAACAGAAGCACAGACAACTATAAATCTACTATTTGGTATTCTGGTCATAATTGTGAGACAGCCTGCTCCACTATAAAAAAAAAACCACGTTGTTAAAGGTCAGAGTACAAAACTGTCGCCAGACAGAGCTAGTAAACAAATATTGGACACAGAAGTGACAGAATATTATGAACAAATTTCAATACATTTGAAAGTAGACACAGTATAGACTGCCATACTTAAATTAATATATATTATAAACACAAGTGGGTGAAAAGCTATTTCTTCACTTGGTGTTTTGATGATCGTTGTGGAGAGTGTTGTCTTAACACACTGGTCAAATATATCCCATAGGTGTACTGGGTTGACATCTGGTAAATCACACACCCATCAAAGCAATCACTGACACCTTATATACAGACAGTGTCATCCGGGAGGAGTCCAGCCTCATGAGGTGATCCCTCGAAACAAACATACAGCGATCTGTCCATCTAAAGATACAAACAGATCCAAAAATGCCAGCAAAATGTCCCCACAGGGTAACAGAGGGTAACTAACTGCTCACTTATCTGCATGTAAGGGTTCATGTCCTGCTGTCCACAGGTTAATAAACATTTCCTACCTGATAGTGGCCATATTGTGTGCTATCTAATGTGTTTCAGATTCTCATTGAGGGATCAAATTGAAACAGATTAAAGGAGCCTGATCCTCTTATTAGACAACAGGAGACCTCATTACATCTTATCAAGGTTAAATAATGCAACAGAATCAAATGGCAAGCTCACAAATGTCAAATTAGTTCACAGGATGTCGCCCCTGAGAAATGTGTTCAGGGAATTTATCAGGACATGCTTTGATTAAACTCTTTAATGGGCCCAAGAGAAATCAATTTTAAATTAATAATTGCAATAATTATCATTTAGTCTTCACAATGCTGCATTCAGTTTTGACTCTCACATTAAATGACTGAGGATTTGCCTCCTATAAGCTCAGGATTTAGTCACAAATGAACAGTTTGTCTTTCAGATTAGAGATTTTGACGAACATTATATAGTACTCAGAAGCTATTTGTCTGCTCTACACTAGCACAACTTCACCTTTTGTAAAGATAGTAGCAATATGAAATGTGATGTTAAATTGCTGCAGTAATTGTGTATTAAATCCTTGGGTTCCATCTCAAGAGAACGCTAAAACAGCAAAGAAACTCAGGGCCTCTCGTATCAGGGTTATGACACCTGGAAAGAGTGCATGCTTTACAGACTAATGACTTTAATCATTTGAGTAAATGAATAAGAATCTATAATGAGGGTGTGGATGTCAGGTGAGTTCCCAGTTAGATTATATAGATTATATATACTGCATGGTTGTTTAATGCTAATGTTATAACTACTGGACTCAAAATGGACTGGTTTAAAAAATGACCATTGATGGAATGCTGGAAAAAAAAAAAGAGGAGATGTTGTTACTGTACTGGGTTCATCGTCCTTGTTGAATTATAAACCATCACACTGAAATTTTGCGGCCAGTCACATACAGAATAATATTATGTCTGAATTGGCTTTGATGATACCTGAAATGGCAACATCCTGACACGTTTCTAACATCATCTAATTGCTCTGTGTATTTCCACCCATCATCGGTTTCCACACTTGTCTGCCTCCCCCCCCCCGAATACAATACAGCTCTGCCCATTTGCATGATTTCTTGGCACGGTGCACATGGCTTGAAATTGCCTTTGAGTATTCCTTAAAAATTCATTTGACTTGTGTGAGATGAAAGATGGAGGTGTGCAGCGACAGCATGTTTGGTAAAGCGTTTTCTAAAATGGGGATCATTCAGATTATCCTTTAACATCCATGCAAAGTTAATGACAGACTTTAAGTTGTGTGCCTGATTCACGTTTTATTGTCTTTATTAATATGCAGATTTGCTGTCTTACACCACAAAACTGATCGTGCTCAACAGAGGATAAAGGGAGGCACACTCTGCATCATGAGAATAAAATAATTTACTTAACACCTCTATTTCCATGTATTCATGTGCATAATGTAATTATAGAGCTGAAATTTGAGGATTAATCTGAAAAAACAAAAAAGGCTGAGAGGAGCTTAATATCTGAATTTGGCCCTATGGTTTGTTTGCATGCATTTGTGTGTCTCCAGCATGGTGCCATGTACTCCCACTGGCCATCTGTACCTGCTGCTCACTTTCTCTGGTTTGTACAGGTAGAACATGGTAACCAACTCTGTGCTTGCCAACAGAACATGGTTACCTGGCTAGGCTGTGCTTATTATGAACAGAAGCACATGTGCTTACAAATGTCACAAATGAGCATTTCACCAAGCCCAGACCATTAAAGTAACTTTTAATGGTCTGAGCACAATCCAGCCCTCTCACAAAGCCAAATTGACATAAACCAGTTGTGTACCAGCTAATTGCTAGTTTTGTCTGCCTGGCGCTTGGAGCTGGGCAGGTAAAAAGGACATTTGGCTCTTAAACCCCCTTTTTCGCTGAAAACATTTTTGTTTGCTGAGTGTGGTTATAAATGATATTATGAAAATGGCTAGAGGGATGTTGTGAGCTAATGAACAAAATCAATGAGCTTAAACATAAGCTACAGCTTACAAGAGCTGAGAGGAGCCGCAGAGTAGGTCAATAACTTTCTGGGGCTTTCTATTTAGATGCAACCTCTTTCACATATAAGAAGTCATGTGGCCAATAAAACATTTGAGATGGTACAAGTTGTCATGGTCCTGAGTCTGAGGACTCAGCGTTTTGTGTTTCCTTATGCTTTTGTTCATTCCGAGTGTGTATTCTGTTGTGATTTTGCCATTTGTTAGGTTTCTGTTCTTTGCCTGCCTGCTTCCACTTCTCTGTGTTCCCTCTGTCTGTCCATGGTGTTATTGTGTCTGCTCATGAGTCTGCCTGTCAAGTTCAGTGTCCTGTCTGGTTCTCTGTGTCTGTTAGTTTCCTGTTTTATTCTGAAAGTTCATGTCTCATGTCAGTGTGTTCAGTTTTACCTCTCCCCTGTCTCGTTAGCCTAATTGCTCCCAGCTGTGTCTCCCTCCTGTGGCCCATTCCCTGATCACTCCCCGTGTATTTAAGCCCTGTGTTTTCCTGTGCTCTCTGTCGCGTCGTCTGTTTAACTCCGTGTCCGTCTGCATCATTCTGTGTAACCCGGTGGTCAGTCTGTGTCTCTCCGCCATCTTTCATTGTGTATTTTGTTCCTCCTCCTGTGCGTGTTTGGTTTAAGTTGAGTTCTTTAGTTTTCCCCAGTTTAGGTTGGTTTACTCCCCGCTCTGCTCCTCCTGTTTTTGTCACCTTATCACCTCTGCAAATAAACATTCACTCGCACCCCAGTCAGTGCCTGCATCTTGGATCCTTTTCTCAATTCACCACACGACTGCTGTGCAGCCGTGACACAAGTCATGCCAATATTGAACACAGTTCAATTTCCTGATTGATCTGTCTTACTGTTTTCTGGATCAATTCATGCTTAGTGCTTGTTAAGCACTCAAAACTTAACGTCAGTATAAAAATTGATTTAAGCTATTTTGTGCATTGGAAATTTTCCTAATAATTGTTACAACCACTATGAGGTGGATGGAAAATTCTAGCTGTGCTCCCTTCGGTGTAATCTGATGTAAATAGAAGTGTGCATATTTCTCAGCTGAATTCGCTTCATTCACTCTCTCTGAACTGTGCTGAGTGCACAAAAAGTATATGTTGGTATGTTGTGTAATATGCACATGTGATTGATGGATGAAGAGATCTGTGGAACTGAGGGCAAGATGCATGAAAACATGACTAAATGCAATACAAGACCTTTAAAAAATATAGATGAAAACAGAGGATTCAGAGGGAAGAAAGAAAATAACATGGAACAAAAAATAGCAGGACGAGATATTTGGTAGTTGGAATTTCATCATTTAACCAAACCCGCCTACTTACTCATTCAATTCCCTTGCCTTTAGATGGTGCAAATCTAATTTAATGCTTTTCATTCTCAGGTCATTTACAGCAATCAACCCTACCGAGTCTTGCCAACTCTCTTGTGAATTCAACAGTAATTCATTATGTATGCACATTTCAGTGTATCTGTATTCCCCACGAGACACTTTGCATTTACGCTATGCTCCTTTTTCGCCATTTGTCCTTCAACATTTCATGCAATGTCTGCTATATCTTTTTGTGGGTATCTGCATATGGGAAAGATGCAGCAAACAGGAAAAACTGTGTATTGTACAATTGCAGGTTCACATCTTGACTCTACCCTAATGATATAATTACACAAATTATGTAACCTCTTTTAGTCTCTTAATGGAGGCAGATAAATGGATTCACATTTCAAGCCTGAATACTGGACTTCAAAGAAAGACATTAGTAGAAAAGATATCAGTCAAATTTCAAAACTCATATATTCATTTATTTATTTATTTCTAGTGAACCAGTATCAAGCAACTGGGATTTATTTTCCCTCTTATTTTAAGTAAATACTTAAGATATATATATTTTTAAATTAGGATCTCTGTATGACCTTTCTATGAAGAAGAGAATAGAAAGTGAAACTGGTTTGTTGGCTTTTCAAAATCTCCATGCTATAAAATATTCCTCCTCAAACGCAGGGTTTCGAGTGCCACTCCAGCCATGAATGTGCCCACAAAAGGAAGAGGAAGAGAAGGAAGCTGAGGAGCGATGGAGATGGCAGAGCTTTGACGAACTGAAAAGGTCAATGTGAGTGACTGGGCTCAGAAATAGAGGGTCACTGATGGGTTAGTGAGCTTCTGCAATACACTGAGTAACTGAAAATCTGTGATGCACATGTGGAAAGAAAGAAAGAAAGAAAGAAAGAAAGAAAGAAAGAAAGAAAGAAAGAAAGAAAGAAAGAAAGAGGACTTGTGGCCAGTAGATGACAGAGCCAGATTTCCCAGGGCCTGCTTACAACTATACTTGAATTTTTAAAAAAAGGTCTCTAAAGCAAGATCCCAGTAATAGAAAATAGCAGTTATTTATAATATACAGGTGTTAATCTGTATCTTTTATAGGGTAATAATGTTAAGGGTACTTTAAATCCTTTTAATGTTGAATTCTCAGATTCTGCAAAGCACTGATGTATTCATATACCCCAGTGGCTATGAATGCAAATTGCTTGCCCTCCATTACTAGGAAACAACATTGTGTCTTGGTATATGTGTCATCTGTATACAATGTCTGTGCTATGTTTTTGTAAGAATACACTGATTGCATGACCACAAGAAGTTGTAAGTGCTGGGGAAAAAAGAGTTGGGAAAAATTTTTTTTGCCTTTGGAAAAATCTTTTTGGCATAATGCTCCTGGACTTGTAGCAAAGAAAGCAACATCAAATTGAGATTCCTCAAAGAGGAAATACACATAATTCTTAAGTTCTTAAAAATAAACTTTATAATAACTTGGATAAGTATTTCTAGCCAAAAAGAAAGGACATTTACAATACAAATCCAAGGACTCGTAAAAGCAAAATGAGCTTGAAGGAGATGGTTGGGTTAAAACCAGTGTTGAAGGGGATTTGCATCATGTCATCTTTTATTCAACAACAGATTAATTTTTCAAATTATTTTAAATTGCATTATTTTAGAAAATATCAAATGTAGCATTAGCTCTGCTTACATTAGTGATGTAAATTTTATGCAAACTTGATCCTCAGAAAATCACATCTATTTAACACCTGCTCACTCTTTCCGCCTACAGTTACAAGATATATTGTTTGAATGTGTGCATAACAATTTATCAAGATCTCAAGGTTTTAATCTGTAATAATATCATATTATGACTCGTTACTGTCATTTTTGCAAGACAGTACACGCACGCTTTGTTTTGCTCACCACACAATTTTTTTGTGTTTCTGTGCATGAACTTCTTCATGCTGTTCTGTGTGCGCTCATGTGGTAAACATTGCGTGCGGTATTTGCCTGCATGATGCATTATTCCTATATGAAGTCTGGCCTCGGGACATACAGTAGAGTGCAAAGTTTCCGCTTTAAACAGGCTGATGGCGGTCATGGAGAGAGATTCTTTTTATGTTTGTATTTTCACAAAGAAAGTTGTTTTGTATGGTTAATCTTGCACTAAACAGATATGTAGAAAGATTTCTAAGAAGATTGCTTTTGAAGCATTATCTGTACTATTAACTACCTACAGAGAAGAGATGCTAAAAAGCCACTCATCTTTATCCTTGAATCTATTTTTACAACATCTCACAAACTCCATAATTATTAATGATTTCCTGTTATTTCTTCCTGTCACCATAAATCAGTTTAATTAAAGTGTGGCTTTGTAGAATCACTCTACTGTACACTCAGAAAAATTATGGTTCTTAAATGGTTCTTCAGATGTCTTCATGGTTCTTTAAAGAACCATCATACGTCAAAGAACCTTTTTATTTTGTGGATGGTTCTTCAGCTATTACAAATGGTTCTTTAAAGAACAAAAGGTTCTTCATCCTTAGCAATCTAAGTTTGATGGTGTAAATGGCATAAATAATATTCACTTTAATGAGGGTTTAAATTATACTGTGTGTTTTGTTTGTGTGCGGGGGGGGGGGGGGGGGGGGGACAGATGGTGGGATACTGAATATTCAAATTAAAGTTAGAAACACTTGCTTAAAAATATTCTGGTGGCAGGGGTGGGGGCCAAAGCCTGAAGACCCCCAGCACCCACCCTGCAAACCCACTGATCACAAATAATGTGGTAACAGAATATAGAATTTATTATTAAGCCGTTTATGAATATGGTGAATTTATAAATTAACAATCCATTCGGGGGATATTAGACAGATTCAGATACTGATCTATATCAGATCTCTCTCTCTCTCTCTCTCTCTCATATATATATATATATATATATATATATATATATATATATATATATATATATATATATATATATATATATATATATATATATATATATATCTCATATATCATAATGATAATACTAGTTACTGTGAACTTTACAAACCACCCAGCAGTATGTAAAGTCAAATTATAAAATAATATAAGTAAATAATAATTGCACATGTGATCTGAGTACTTGTTTATCACTGCGCAATTTATTATTATATGTGTCAAGCCAAATAAATGACAGGGAGAGAGAGAGACATGGAGAGTGAGAGAGACGTTAGAACACGTAGTACAACCAAAGGGGGGGGCAACTGTAGGGATGCGCATGCGCACACAGATCGCGCGAGCCTTGAACTTTCTAACGGAAAGAAAACTTTCTCTCGGACGTTGCCAGTGGATAACAGTCTTCAGTACCTGCTGGTCTTTAAAGGATTCTGGATTCCTGGACTGTTGGAAAAGGTAAAACATTTTCATAAAACCTTTTTATTGTTTTGTTTTTGTTACTCGTCATTGTAGCTTGCTGTTAATGTTGTGCTAACAGTAATGGTTAGATACGTTAGCCTTTGACGTTAACGCAGTTTAGTATCTGGTATAAAGAACTGTTTTCCTAACAAAACCACTGTTACAATTAAGTGAAGGTGCTCCCAATTAATTTGGCCTGTAAAATATGTGGCTATATTGCGTGCTGCGTACATAAACTAATGTCAGCTAGACAGATATTAAAATTAATAATATGGTTAAAGTCACCAAAATGGCGCCTGAAGCCTGTTGTGTGAGCTCTGTGTCTGGTCTAGAAACTCAGAAATTCAGTAGCCTGTACTTTGAATTGTGGAGTAGCTGTATAAAATACAGCAATGCATAAGTGTTTTGAATAAACAGAAATGTGACACATGAGAAGTTGTGTCTTTGACTGTTACTGTATAACTTATTTTCAGAGTAGTTGACAAATTATGCTCCAGTCATTTGATGTTACCAAGATAATGTCCGTTTTTATTATAGTTAAATTTTTTTTATGTACATTTCATTTATCCAACATCATATATTAGGCAAAAAAGAGGTCATTATACTAACAAGACCAGATAATCCAAAGCATAAAATAATCAATATTTATCTGAAGAAGGCTTAAAAGTTAGAATAAACGGTGGTATAGTGGTTAGCGCTGCTGCCTCACAGCTAGAAAGACTCTGTTCAATTCCCGGGGTCAACCGGGTGCCTTTTTGTGTGGAGTTTGCATGTTCTCCCTGTTTCTGTGTGGGTTTCCACCCACAATCCAAACATACATATCTGAATGACGACCCTGCCATGGACTGGCAACCTGTCCAGGGTCTACCCCGCCTAAAAAAAACAGCTGGGATAGGCTCCAGCACCCCTCCGATCCTTATGATGATAAAGCGGCTTGGAAAATGAATGAATAAAAAATAAATAAGTTTTTGATGTCACAGAATAAAACAATGTAATGGCATTTTGTTTTGTTTTAACAGATCATGGCTCAGCAGTGGACTGTTGGAGAAGTATCTCTTTGGCTTGGGGAAAATGAATTGGCAGATTATCAACAGGTCTTTGTAGGTGAGCATTTCTATGGATGTGCCATATCAGTGTCCACAGTGCTCCACAAGAAAACCAACATATGAAAAACTGCTGAAACATCAACAGATATACCATGAAAGTGAATGTGGATTCTTCATTGTCTGCAGACTAGAAGACTGTCCCAGAAAGTTTTTGTCTGTGAAATCTTTGAAAAATCACACAAGGAAGAAACATAAATATCAGAAACAAGGATTAGAGTCTGCCCCAGACTGTGACCCTGTCATCCAGGAAACTGTTGAATTTCCCCAATCATCTGAACAAACTCTGAGTGAACTTGTAGAGAACTTTACAGAGACTGTGAGAAAACAACTGGCATTGTTTTCCTTGAATCTTCAAGAGAAAAGTATTGTAAATAGAAAAGTTCAAACATTTGTTCTTAGTGAAGTAGAGTCACTTTTCAAGTATTTCATTGAAAACTATAGGGAAATATTTTCTAAATGTTTGCAGACTCTTAATTTTGATATATCAAGTTTTCATTATATTGATGACAATAGTTTGGTAGAACATTGCTTCAGTGCAGTCAGCAACACATATCAACTAGACAGATACTGTGTTGAGAAATTAAACCTGATTGAACCTGTTGAATGTATCCTGGGGATAGATCCTTTTACTGGGAAACAGGACACTTTTCAGTATATGTCACTTCTAAAAGTCTTAGAATTAATATGTAATGATCCTAACATTTTAAGACAAATTTTTAGGCCAGAATCCCGTGCTCCTGAAACCTTAACAGATTTTAGTGATGGGAAAATTTACAAAGAAAGTGATTTTTTTAACACAGACAACCCACATTTGAGAATTCAGTTGTACAGTGATGAATTTGAAGTTGCTAATCCATTAGGATCAAAGAAACGTCTACATAAAGTGTCTGCATTTTATTTTACTTTGGGAAATATTCCACCAAAAGACAGATCTGTTTTAAGACATATTCATCTGTTGATACTTGTCAAACATAGATTGGTGAAAACATATGGATTTGAGAAAATATTAGAACCATTAATTTGTGACCTACAGGTTTTGCAAGAATGTGGATTACGATTAAAATTTGAAGACAGACAGTACTGCATCAAAGGTGGTCTGGCCACAATATCTGCAGACAACCTAACCTCTCACACACTTGCAGGTTTTAGCTGCTCATTCAGTAATGGTAGAATATGCAGGTTTTGTATGTGTCATTACAAGGACCTGTCTAGGATCATTAGTGAGGGAGATTGTGTTCTTAGAACAAAGACTGTTCATGCATACCATCTGCAATGTGTTGAAGATGACCCCCACTGTAGGTCAGTGTATGGTGTAACTGGCCCATGTGCCTTCAACAAGCTGTCATATTTTGATACCACAAATGCATTCCCACCTGATGTAATGCATGATTTTCTTGAGGGGGTCATTCCTCTTGTTTTGAAGTCTGTTGTAAAAGCCTTGCACGAGGACAAAACCGTTACTATCCAAGAGGTGAATGACAGCATAAGGACTTTTAGTTTTGGACAGAATGACTGCACCTCCAAACCTGCTCTAATATCTGAGAAGGTAGCACTGGATGGAAATATCTCTGGAACTGCTATTGAGAAATGGACATTATTTAGGACTCTGCCTTTCCTCATAGGCTCCAGGATTGAAAAGGGTAACAAGTTTTGGCAGCTTTATCTTTTGGTTCGAGAAATAGAAGAGATTATTCTTGCTCCAACCATCAGCACTGACTGGATTAGTAATCTACATGAACTGATCACTTACTTTTTGACAGATTTCATCAATCTGTTTCCTGGTGTGTTTACACCCAAGCTGCATTTTCTGCTACATTATCCTCAGCTCATCCTTGATTATGGGTCACTCCGCTCTCATTGGTGCATGAGGTTTGAAGCCAGACATCAATATTTCAAGACAGTAGCAAGAATCACCAATAACTATATTAATATTTGTTAGACTTTGGCAAAGAGGAATCAGCTTCGTCAATGCTGGGAGTGGCAGCCTGAACGGATCATCAGGAGCGATCATACACAAGCAGCAGTTAATAACTTATCACTTCAAGAACTTCCAGTGAACTTGCAGATTTGTTTGCAAAACTTGGAGACAGCCGTTACTGTGGATGAGAAACTCTGGACAAGTAAATGCATCATTTTAAACTCTGTAAAATATGCAGTTGGAGATTTCTTCATTTTGGAACTTGTGCATGCAGAGCAAATTCCACTGTTTGTGAAAATAGTCCTGATTGTGTATATCAGGGCCAACTGGTTTCTTGTTGGAAGACTTTTCACAACACTGGAGTTTATAAGACACCTTCAATCATACCACATCAGAGAGACTGATGATCTGTTGATATTCAAGCCTGGGGATGAGGTAGACTTTCATGCTTTGGACGCATACAGATGTGATGGTCAAGACTTCATTACACTGATCCACCGACCTTTTAAGGCAGTCCATACCAAAGTTAGGTAAGATACATCCTAAACCATGACTTTTTAGTTAGGAGTTGTCAACCACTGTTAAAATGATTTTAACCACTTTTTGGCTATTCCACAGGTCTGTCATCATCTATAGTCACTAATGAACTCATAGCTGTTTTTTTAGTAATGTTTTATAATATTTTTATTCTTTATCTTCGACATGCTCATTTCTGTTTTGATCGTGTCTTATTGTTTTTCTGTGCCACAGACAATGAAATCGATGGATCGACACTTCTGCAGATGACTGAAAGAATGAGTGAGCGTCTTTTTCCAAAAGTGAAAGACCAAGTGAAATTTTTGTCTGCTGTAGAGAAGCTGAAAGAGTGAGTCTTAAGTTGACTGGTTGATTCACTGAATTGTACATTCATACAATCCAGTGTTTCCCCTCCCCTAGGTTTATGGTGTTGGAGGGTGGGGGGCAAGGGGTTGACGCAAGCCCTGTTCTGTTTCTCCAGCGTTGATGTGCATCACACACCCATTTACTTTCAAATTGAAATGTCACAGCCACTCTTACTCTCTGTTATGATTCTGTTTCTGTAGTTCAGCAGCTGTTATTGTACGTTTTAAATATGCGGATATTCCTGATGCAGGACACAAGGACACGTATATTCATGTCTTGTAACAAACTCTAAACATACTTCTTACTTCTTCTTGCAGTGGAAGGCAACACAAAGAAAAGCATACTGTGTCAGCACTCCAACCTATGTTTAACTGCAAAGTGCAGTTTCCTCCAGCTGTGCTCACTGCGTTGACCAATAAAGATGCAGCACTAAAGTCACCCACCAAGAACAGACTCAAAAACATGCTTATTCAAGCACTGTTTGACCACTTGAGTAATGAGACAATGTAAGTCTATATATAATTAAGATTTGATTCATTTAAAATACAGTATGTACATCAGAATTTAAGTTCATCATTCAAAATTTGCAGGTATCCCTCTCATGTGCAGTATGTAGACCTTCTGAGGACTGTCCTTCTGAGTTTTCCTTTTTTGAAGGAGAGTTATGGCTCTGGATATGTAAGTATTCCTGAAAAGCAAACATTGATACAATTGTCCAACAAATTGTCTTTGAATTGCCCAATTATTGGCTAATGAGTGTAACATGCTAACATTTTCATTGCTACATATTCAGAGGTTATCTGTTCCCTTGTGGCCACTACAATACAAGTATTAGTATTGTGATTTTTGAGGCAGATGTCGTGCAGTATGGTCAAACAATAAATAAAATATCAATTGCTCTTTTAAATTAATTGTTTCATTTCTCTGTGAATTCTCAAGTGAATGGTGTGAAATTCAGCATTATATTAGCTCTGTTTGCCTTTGTATCAGGATAGTGTAGTTTTTGTATTTAAAAAATTAAATTTGAAAATAGGGCAGGGATAGCTCAGTAGGTAGTGTGGTTATCCCATGATCGGAAGGTCGGGGGTTTGAATCAACTGAACGGCTACCCTGAGGTACCCTTGAGCAAGGTACCGTCCCTACACACTGCTCCCCAGGCGCCTGATTAGTGGCTGCCCACTGCTTCACTGAGTGAATGGGTTAAATGCAAAGAGAGAAATTTCCCTGTGGGGATCAATAAAGTATACATTATTATTAAAAGGTAGAGGTATTAACATATAGACTGAAAGATCATGACGAGTATGCTTGTAGGACATATTGCCATTAATACTTTATCTACCTTTTATAGTGTATTTAGCCAATCTAAAGTGCTCCAAACCTTTATATCATGTGTTCGATCAACTCCTAAGAGTTAAAGAAGAGATCTGTAAATAGGAACTAATTAGGTTATGACATGATTACAGCAAACCTACCAGCTTTATGTCACTCAAAGTTTTCTGGTAAATGTCTTGCATAAAGGGAGGACCTAGTTGCACCTATTTATGAATAATTAGTTACATTTTTATCATTTGTAGGATGCTCTGCATGAGTCTCTCAGGAACAAGTTTAAAAAGGAAAGAAGACCACTAGTAGACGTAGAGGAAATTGAAAAAATGAGACAGAAATACTCAGTTCCAAATTCAGGAAGAAAAAGATCATCAGATATCCAGCCCTGTATCCTTTTGAAAAAAACCAAGGCAAGTTAAATATGCTCAATGTTTGTTTGCCATTTTAAATTGTACATAAAAGTTAAAAGTATTGTTTGTTTGTTTTTTCTCTCAATATTTGCTAAACTTTTTAATAACCAGGATATCAATCCTCTTGACGATGGGGAGGATGAAAGGAGCACCGACCAACATGTATCAGTGATTAAACAAGAGTGCCAAAAAACTAGGCCAAATGTGGATGTCATTCAAACGCACCTCAGGAAAATACAGAAGTACAGAACACACTACATTCTTCAGCATACTACTGAAGAGGTTCTACGAGAATTCCCATGTCTCACTATCCCTGTTGTGGTGAGTGTTTTATCAAAAACTGCAGCAAAAAACAACAATAACAATAGTGCACAGCAAAAACACGAATATGTACTGATGTGCTGCACATTTATACAGACTTCTAATAATCATGTACCTACAGGACAGGCAAAGTGACTGACTCAGCAGATTTCATGAGTAATAAAAGTACACTAACAGAACACTAACAGAAATTGCCACATTGACTATGTCTTTCTCTTTGGTTTTATTTTCATGCTACAGGATAATTTTGGACTAATCTGATGCCAATGATAGTTTTTTGGGAAGAATAGTCTAAACATCCCTTTTGCACAGCAATGTGTACTTGAGAATTAAAGTAAACAAATGCAAAATTATAATTTCTTCTCTAATGATAATTGATGTGTGAAATAATGATTGTTCTGGTTTGCTATATAATGGTATATATTATGGTACAAAGCTAATATGTATATGTTTATCCTTTATTTTAGCTTCTTGAAGAGGCTTCCATGTTACTTAAAACTGATGTGGACAAAAAAGTAATCCGAGGATTCAGTAAGTTGGCAGCGAAGCTTGTGTCAATAGCCCCAAACAGCAACCTTAAAAGCCTCTGCTTAAAATCTGTTGATGAGAGCCAGACAGACACTGAAAGAAAAGGTGAGGGCACTTGGCAATAATGAGCAAAAACATTTTTAACTCCTATCTCAGATACCACTTTTTAAGGTTTCACATACAGCACATTAGTAAACACAGTGTCCCTTACAACAGCGGTCCCCAACCCCCGGGCCTCGGACTGGTACCGGTCCGTGAGTCGTTTGGTACCGGGCCGCGAGAGTTGAGGCTCAGGTGTGAAATGTATAGTTTTTCAGGGTTTTTATCGGTTTTCAGCGTTATTTTGTTATCGTTTTTATCGTTTACTCGGTTTTCCTGGGTCTTTTCACGTGTGTTATGAATAAATTTTCTTTTTTTCGGTACCGGTACTAGTTTTATTTTGTTGTATTTATCCGCGACACCTTAAAGGCCAGTCCATGAAAATATTGTCAGGCATAAACCGGTCCGTGGCGCAAAAAAGGTTGGGGACCGCTGCTTTACAATATCCACAGACTGACATTTCTCCTGTCTCGTCTCTGCAATGATGTACTTTAAGATTTAACTGATATACCCTCGATGCTATATGTATCTCTATGAAGATTTTCAGTCATTCACACAATGTTTATCCCAAAAAATGTTCAGTGGCAGCTAGACTTGCTCTGCAAGTTCTTTAGGACTCAAATTATTTAAAGCTAGCAACTTACAGAACTGAACAACATTTTGGGGGTTTTGTATAAATGCTTAACATTTACACTGAATTACACTGAAAAGTTAATTAGGTATACATTTACTGCACTAATGCTTATGTTCTGCAAGACATTCAACTCCTGATAAAGGCACTCATATGGCCTTTACACCTTTGTATTAACAAAATTGGCCAGAAAATACTTACATATTTCTCTTTATTTTTCAGGTCAGATGGTAAACACAGCTGTTCTTCTCCTGCCATCTATTTTCAAAGAAAATGCCTCTCATCTCTTCGTCATAAATAAGGTAAATTTATATATTTTTTGGTATGGTGAGGGGGGGGGGGGGGGGGGTCTTGAACAAATCCAGTATTTTACAGGAGTTTTATACTTTCATTGGGACAGCTGTTGTTTATACTTATTTAAACTATACTCCTCATTTCAAGAATTTAATTTCTGTTTCAGGATCCACACAGCCCGATACCTACAATCGTACTCAGCAGCAGTGACGGCAAGCCCTTGAGTGATTCAACTGAGGTCAATGTCCAGATGGATGGACAAAAAATGATTCTGGACAGTGGGGAAATGGACATTTCATTGGCGATGGGTATTGTCTTCTCCCTGTACCATGTCTACAATGTTGCCTATCCAAGTGAACTAAAAAAGACATTTTGCTTTTTGGAGGCATTTGTTCTCAACTTGGGAACTCTGACTACACCTGTACCAGTAGCTGTGCAAAGAATGGCAAATGCATTAAAGATCTCCTAGATTGCCAGCATAGTGCAGGTGAGAGACTGAAATTGTCCCAGTGTGGACTAACAAAGGACCATGAGTCTCACATTAAACTTAACTTACATAACTTAAGGCTGCAGTTCATTGATAATTTAAATAAAAAGATTGTTCTTGAAATAGTTTTACTGAAAATGCAAACATGCTGATGAAAATGTGTTGTTTAATTGTCTGTTATGAAAGTATTGCTATTTCTAATGTAAAAATTGTTGTTTTATCTATAGTATAATATTTATATGTATTTATAGTAAAGATATTTAATTATTACTGTTTAAATGACTTATATGCTATTATTAGTAGTGGTGTTGTGCTTAGCATTAAAATGTCTTTTTCTGTAATACAAAGTGCCAATAAACCATTAATATATGTCTATGTGCTTGTATTTATTTTACCCTACTCAAATTCAATTTATGATACATTTTATTTTGAAAGATTTAAAATGGTTCTTTAAAGAACCACTCAAAAAAGGTTATTTAAAATGGTTCTTTTAAAGAACCATTTGAAGGATCTTTTTAAAAATGGTTCTTTAAAGAACCATTTCTTTCAGTGGTTCATTGAAGAACCTTTAAAGGTGCCCCAAAGAACCATTTCTTGATGGTTCTTTGGGGCACCTTTGAAGGTTCTTCAATGAACCACTGAAAGAAATGGTTCTTCAAAGAACTTTTGTTTGAAAGGTTCTTTGTGGCACCAAAAAAGGTTCTTCTATGGCATCAGTCTAAAGAACCACTTTTTGTTCCAGTTGGCACCTTTATTTTTCTGAGTGTAGTAATTGGAACATGGTTCTTCTGCATAATGAGATGCCATTTGATTCTGTTATATTATTAATCCTTGGTATGACGTTAATAAGGCTTTCTGTTGTCTGATGTCAAAATCAGGCTGTTTTAATCTGAGTTCACTTTATCACGCACTGAAAATCAGAATGGCTTTAGGAACCACAGGCAGTCTAATCTCTCAAGATTGTTGCAGGTTAATTATAGAAAACAAATAATTCAAACACTTTTAGACCATATATATCATATATGAGATAGAAGCGTGCAAAAGAATTGGGAAAAAGAGTGAAAGTTAAGACACCCAATCAAAGGAAAGAAGATAGTTGATGAACATTGAAGGAGAAGATTAAAAGAAAGAAGCTCACACAGAGAGAATGAGCCATGACAGCTCTATAAGACAAAGAAGAGCTGGAGGTCCCTGCCCTTAAAGGGAACTTTACCTTTTATCCCTGGAGGTTTGAGTAACTGTACAGTAGGTTGGAATGTGGGCACATCAACTATAACTGCAAGGCCACAGGTCCCTTTCCCTAAAGGAATTAAAGCTTAATACCTTATTAATAATCACTAGAGGCCAGCTAAGAGTGACATAGCAGCTGCGCTGTATATTTAAGTGAAAATGCAGTCTCTGCCTTGACATTTTTTCTATTTACACTGATTCAAAAAAAAATCTGAAGAACTGTGCCATCTGTTAAATACCTGAGCTGCAGTAAACATTGATAGAATATGTCTTAATTAAATTTTCAGATTGGTGGATGTAAACAAAATGTCTAAACAGAACACAAAGATGCAGTTCTGTGTAGTTTAACGGAAATTGTTTTGCGTCTGGTGGATTCTTCGAAATTCAGATGAAAATCAAATAAACTATAAAAACCCCCAGAAAAAGACAATAAAGAAATGTTGTACAGAACACTTTCAGGTACAAGTTTTTATTTTCTGTTAATTCTCAAGCATAAAAAAAGCAAATAGATTGCTGTAATTTGGCAAGACTCTTTTTCCATTTTAAGTGTGGCAGTGAGAGAAGCACAGGTGTAATTAATAATGTTAATGATGGCTGCAAGGCTGTAATTAATTTCAGTGTTATAGTGGACTCTGGGACTTTGGTATTGCACCAACCGGCTGATATGGATTACTTGGGACACCTAAATGGATCAGAGCCATTAGCAATCTTTTTGCTTGCTATTACATGACAAGGGCTTTGTTAAAGTGATGCTATTCTGTCATTAGGTCACTTAAAGGTCACTTAAAAGTCAATCTCTCATTGCTTCTTCCTTTCAGTCCCACAGCAGTTTGCAGCTGTATTTACACAGAGCAAAGTCACTTACTAAATTTTATGCAGTAATAGGAAGAAATACACAAATCAGCCTTTTTTAAAAAAAGATAACCTGTTAGGCAGTTATTAAAAGGCAGTTTAAAAGCTCACGTCTGAAGTGCAGTGCATTTGCTGGCAGATCCTGATCGATCCAGTCTCTGTCAGGGATAATATATTTTGAATAATGAATAAAGTAACTGATGTTTGCCTGGTACATAAATACCTGCATGACAATGTTGTGTGTAAGTAAAGACTGAAAAAGACGGCGTCACAAATGTTTCTTTTTTGTCCTCATGATAATACTTTGGGAATTGTCCAAAGCAATCTTATATTTCTTTGTGAGCGGAAAAACTTAAAATGTAAGAAAGCATTGAAACCAATATATAAACGTAACTGTCAGGAAGATTTTGTCATTTTGCACCGTGGGCTATTTGTAAAAGTGACCAGGGGGCACTTTCATAAAATAAACCAGCACGTTTAGATGCTATTGGATTAAGGACAAGGAGTCCATGTTTGAAAGGGGCTAATGACACATTGTGAAAATGGCTGATGAAATTCTGGTACTGAAAGTTTAAAGTAAAAGCAATATGTTGTCTTTATACCTGCCTGTACCATGTTTAATATAAGATACTGTATACAATGCATGTGATAAAGCCAAGTTTCTCTGTGTTCACTCCATTGCAGTTTGTTTGGCATGCAGAGCGAGTGATAACAGTAGGATCATGTGGAAGTGGGACATCAACACATGAGGCAAAAGACGTTATATATCAGTCACACAGTGTGTGTGTCTTATAATTGCACTACAGTAGCTATCTGTTAAAATACACCAAAAATGTATTCTCTAGTTCTGGTTTCATGGTTTTCTACTCGCTTTCTGTTCGCTGATGTTGGGTTTTTCTGTTTACGGTACAATTATTTGTGTATTATTTATGAGAGACTGTTAACCCCCTCGTGTATTTCTACTATGTTCCTTCTCTCTGGTCTCCATGCCTAGGGTTCTGTCTCCAACAAGCTTGTGTTTCTTAGTCCGGGTCTCAGTGTCCATCATTTCCTGTTTTATTTTGGTGTCTGTTCTTCCCTTTAATCTTAGTCTAATTTTACTTCCTCACTAGTCATTATTTTAGCTACAGCTGTGTTCCCACCTGTTTCCTATCCTCTCATTATCCCATGTTTGTATATATTACCTGAGTCGTTGTCACGTTCTCCCTTGCAGTATGTTTTTCCTGTTGATTTCTAGGTTTGTGTGTACTTGTTTTTTTTGGATTCACATAATTTTGTGCTTAATTTAGTTTATCCCTCATGTTTCTTGTGAGTCTTGCATTTAGGTCCAACTCTGTCAGCCACAGTGATGTTAGTCCTGTGTAGTGGTTAGTTTTTAGCATTGTGGTGAAGTTTACAGTATGTGGAACTAGTGCAGAGCAGGTTGTGAAATACACGAGCAGTGTTACATTAATGTCTCTTTAATGTAATCTATGTATTTAACATGATAATGCTGCTTAGATTTACTCATCAAAAGGTTTTAGTATCTATGGGTTGGAAGTCAGCCATGATAGTACCTAAAATATCTGCTTATATCGTATTGAATTAAATTGAATAAATCTGCAAAGCGCAATGAACACCAGCAGCAAAAGTCAGCTGATCACAACATGTAGAAAAATTAAAATCTAATACAAATTGTTATGTGACTTATTTAGTGTTTCCCCCCTTAGACTGCAATGCTACACCTTAGGGTCTTAGGGTTCTCTCACCTGCCAAATGCAATTTATCCCCTGCCTGTACTAGCTTTTGCTTTAACTTAACTTCAGTAAGCTTACCTCTAACATCCCGAAGGGAAAAGAAGTCACGATTCAATACAGGAGAGTCAGAAAATAAGTATTAAAACTTGAGCAGGTGAGCAGCACAATAAGTTTGCAAAACTGAATGAGCTGGGCTCCAAGGCCGTTTATGATCTGCACAACAGTCTTTCATTGTCAGGCAGTAATTATGACGCCAACTCCTAAAAATACTTGCAATGACCTCTGGGTGAATGAGTGATAAGACAAACAGAAAAACAATTTTATACAAATTAATGCAAAGATTGCTGCTCTATTCGCATCAGATGAAAGATAACGATCTTTGCTCCTGCAAAGTATGAAAAATATTCCGCAATGCCCACACATCACCACCTACCATTGAGAGTTAAAGGCTTGCATTTATATAAAAAAGAGAGAATTATAAACTACCCAAAATATGGTTCTTTAAGATTTTACCTTTATTTTTTAAAATTAGATTTGTATAATAAACCAGTTTTGTATACAGTAATATTAAGTAAGACTCAAATATGTAAAATGAAAACTATAGGCATCTAGCAATGGATAGTTAAACCAAAAGTGAACTAGACATATGATCTGATGCGTAAGTACATATGCACACACCCATCCACATCATCGCCCAGCTGTTATCTCATCTCTTGCCATACCTCCTGTTTATTCAGTCATTGAGTTTCCCTTGTGAGCAACTTTCACTCGCCTCTATCGCTATCTCTCCTGTTGTTTACACTGATGCTCATTATTGCTGTTTTTGTCAAATAGAAGTGTTGCACTGGAACATCTGCCCCTGTCTTGTCGACTTGTTTTTCCTGCATTCTTTTCTCTTTCTGTTGATCTGTATGGAGAGCTTCTGAGAACAAGGACATTAAACCAGAGGTGTAATGTAGTCTACTGTATAAAGTGGATGGGGGGATTTCCCTCCCAGCTTTACAAACATTGGTTCCACAGAGAAATCCAGTGTGGACCATTACATTCACCACTGCATCTTGAAACAATGATCACTAAGCAATACACAGGAATTCTTTAGATCAATGCATCAGTTTTAAGAACTCAGCCAATAGATTTCATTGAATTATGTATGCTGGTTCTCCCAACATGACATTAAAATAAACAAGATTTCAATGAACAAAATTGACTCAGAGGAAAAATATGAACCTTAACCCTGTATGATGCAAATCCTTCAATTAAAAAAAAAAAAAAAAAACTACTTTTAAATGTAAAAGTAGTGAATTAGCTAATAACCACTAGTTGCCAATGACTTGTGATGTCTGCCTGCTTCTCAGCGAACTCATACAAAATGTGCTTAAGACATCTAGTTTAAAATCTATGGAACATGGCATATAGATAATTTATAGGCAACATAAGTCAATTTATTTTTAGTTATATAGTGGCAAATTACATCAATCGTCCCCTCAAAATATTTGGCAGTAATGGGAAGGAAAAACTTCATTTTAACAGGAAGAAACCTCTGGCAGAACCAGGATCAGGGAGGGACAGCGATCTGCTGTGACCGGCTGGTGGTCAGGGGAGGATGATGGGATTAAAGAAAAGATGCACTGTGGAAGAAAGTCACAGATTAATAACAACCGCCGAGTGGCGTACAATTTTTAATTCAGTGTATATACATATCAAATGACAACAGTGGTTGCCTCTTAATACAAAGAAAACATATATTAATTATAAATGCATAGTGAGTGAAGAAATGCATCATCGAAAGCCCTCAGCAGTCTAGGCCTATTGCAATGTAAGGAAGGGAGGATTCAGGGAAGATATGTATGTATACAATAAACAACAATAAAGCAAAATGGTAGCTGTGTGTAGTAGAATGCACTGAAAGTGTTTTAAGAGCCGTAACAAAAGCAGATGCAATATACATGCAGTGAAAATGTCCATGAATATTTCGAGAAAAATTGTCAGCATTCTAAAAACTTAATAAAGTAAATATAGAAAAATATATTTAATGCCACATGGGTAAGAAATTATGACCTTAAGTGTAATTTCATATTAAAACCACCTGGCTGATCTGTGCTGTTGTATTTGGAGAATTATGGTTGATATGTAAAATCCATCTGCTAAATTCAGCTATTATACAAATCTCTGATGGCTGCAAATGGCTGTAAAGAACCTCTCAAATACAACAGACGAGGTATTTGGATCCACAATAAACCGCTGAAATGCGTCATTTCAGAACAAAGCAGCGAGCATGCTTGTTGCTAGTGGACTTAGAGTTGTGTGTACAGCATCATTAGGTTCCTGGTGCTTATATAAGTGTGGGTGATTGCTATAATAGTAAGGCGTAGCGGTCATAAAAGCGTGAAGAGGCAACACTGCCACCTTCTTTGTAAACACCTAATATCTCATAATTAGCAGCTTCATATTTAGCTTCATTAAATGGGATACAACTTTGATAAAGTTAACTTGGTGGTTTTGTAGACTCAACACAAGCTCCTCTGAAGTGAGCTCTGCATAAAAAGGAAACAATTTTTATGCTTTTCCACTGTTATGAAAGCCGTGCACAGGGGACAATAATGCACAATAACACTACAGGCAGTATGCTTTGTTGACATTTACAGCTGCACTTTAGACTCTTGAATATAATCATTAGGATGCACTCACGGTGTTTCACTGAATCCCCAGTCATTTTGCCATTTTTGTAACATTATACAAAACAAGCTAATATTGACAATGGCAAAACTCCTCTTTTAATACTTCTTCAAACAGCTCTATTATTGGTTCTGATTTGCTCACACATTTCCAAATCGGGAAGAAAGAAACACATAATACTAAAAATACCTTTATGATGACAGCAACACTAATACACAAAGACACTTTGAAACTGCAGAAGTATAAATTTAGCATGGGTCAGCCTTTGACGACATAAGCACTGCAGTTTAATTCAGATAAAATCTGTCATTTATTACTGCTGACCCCCTGAACTCGAGAGGCATCTTGCACAGAACCAGTTAGGCTAAAGCAGCCCAAGGTGATCATGAAAACTAATTACTACACATCTAAGAGAGGTCATGGGTTAAAAGCTGGGTCAAAGGGCTCTTGCATCATTGACAGGTGGAGCTATTCTATCAGCCAAACACAATTTCAGACTTTTACCACCTTTCCACTGTGAATACACTTCAATTACAGAAGCTACACTGGAAGGCGCTGTGATGTTACATTTTTCAAATCTTTATCTGAATATTTCTTCCCCATAACATCAATAACCATCAAGCCCCATCAGCTAGCTTTTTGACATCCAATGATTCTGACCCACCTTATCCATCAAATGTTTGATGGCAGAAAGTCTGCCCTCAGACATTCTACTATACTTTTCTACTTTTCTCCTTGTTTTTGAATACTGTATTTTTCAGACGATAAGGCGCACCGGATTATAAGGTGCATTGTCAATGAACAGGTCTGTTTTCATACATAAGGCGTATTAAGCGGAACAAAACAGTCAGATAAGTCAAACTCAACTCATTCTTCTTGCTTCCTCCACTTCCATACCATTAATTCATTAATGTTGAATTCTCTCGCAGCTGCTCTATTCCTATGTTGTTGCAGTATATTAATGACTAACCTCGTATTGTGGATGGATTATCTCAGTTGTTCTCCTGACTAAAGTTTGGTCCATTTACAGCATCCTGTCATGCGATTGCATTTGTCCCTAACCATTGGGAACCCCCACGCTACCTTTTATCAAGTGTTATGCTAACATAGTTGTGTTGCTAGCAATCACGTAGCACATCATTATATACCAGCTAGTCCAACTTCAGTAACCCTACAAATTTCACTGCCATTTAGTTTTCTGTCTTCATTTATGTCAGAAGTGATAGCAGAGCTGTACATTTTAATATTTTTAGAAATTTCTCAGTCAGAACATGCTATATCATGTTTAGGTGGAAACTAGCAAGCTAACTTCCTGCTAACTTCAAACTCCGTTAAATTTAATAAATTCTGTTTTCATGGATGCAAGGATGTTAAACTTAATTGTTACAGCTGGTAAAGCAGCAACACTGATCAATTATTATTAAATATGAAAGACAGCTTTAAACTCTCAGTGATGCCGCAGTGTTCGTTTGACTTTGGGCCCTGAAGCGGAGTTTTGGACCCAGATTACTCTGCGATTCTCCTGACTACGGTAGCTGTAATGCTCTGACAATCCATCAAGCAGTGCGGCTTCATAGCTTACCAAAGTTGTGCTAAAACATTTTTTTGACAGATTTCTGCGCGCTGTGTACCACATAAAATTGGTTCAAGGTCAGTAAACACAACCAGAATTCATATGTTGGATTATAAGGCGCACTGTTGATTTTTGAGAAAATTAAAGGATTTTAAGTGTGCCTTATAGTGCGGAAAATACGGTAGTGTCTAAATTCGCAGATACTTGGCATTAGTGTAGTGACAATTATTTCCCTTGACTAAGGTACAGTGAAATAAGTAAACTAAGTTGTAACTGAACTGGAGTAACCCCACCGTTCCCTTATTTTTATTTTAAACATAAATATGTGGGAGGCATATCTGAAATTGGGCATAAAGAAAAAGTAGGCTGCAATCTTTGTTCATTCAAAATAAGTCAGCTATTTTCTGTCTACCCCATTGGCAACTGCAGTCCCATGGGGTGTGCTCAGTTGGAAATCACTGATCTAAATAAAATTCATGTGGTGATTAATTGTTGGTTTAGTTCCTTTACTAAACACAAAACAAATAATCTCCAGCAGAGCTGATGAGTGATCGAAGCAGAAGGCTGTAGTTGGCATGCACATGTATGTTCCTGAGAATCTTGTTACATCTTACTGTGCTCCTCTGCCTTATTAGCAAACATAGATTGCAATGTAGCCTCGTCAATGTTTTCAGTGATCACTGTGCTTAGGAACTACACATCTTTCAGCAGCTCTGCTGCTGCGTTCTTTCTCTCTCTGGAAATCAAAAATAACTTCCTTTGTTTAATTGACATTTAAGATCAGATTGTTGTCTTTAACAGCTTGTTACAGCCTTTCTGCTCTACTTTCTCCCTGTAGCATAGCTCATCTTGACAGATTCAGGTCTTACTTTTGTAATGGGGAGGCTTCAGTCTGGGTGAGCATGACTTTGGAAGTGAGCTCCTCTTTCTGGACAGTCTGTGATTGGTGAGTCTGACATCCAGTTGTGTGTAGTTCCATGAAGTTTGCAGAGTCTGTGGTGAGATGTATTCAGAATGTGTTAGCAGCAGTGTAGAGCCAAAGTGTGATGATCCAGCAACCCATCATCAAAGTGCCCAAAGTTCCTCAACATTGAATACTGGATCAAATTAACGCAGATTAGAGAGTCAGTGCTGATAAACCTGTTTAAAGTGACTTAATACAACCCCTGTTTATATAGTTTGCATTGTTTACAAGCTTTTAAGTTAAGCGTGTGGGTTCTCTGAGTGATTATTCAGGTTTTTTTTAGGTTATTCCACGACTCATATAACAAGACAAGAAAATAAGCCATAAAGAACCTGTACAAAATACAGGATAAGACTTGTAAATGTGAGGGAATAACAACAACTCAATAAACAGAAAAATAAATAGTGACCAACCTAGATACACAGGATAACTTCAAATGAATGACTTCTAGCAATAAGCAAAATACAAACAGAGACCGCTGGAAGAGTGTAATAAATGACACCAATAAAAAATATAATAATATTAAATTACAAGAGATATAAAACCAACAACAGAACTTGAACACAAATCACTTAACAAAAGCCCAAAGGAATAATGAACTAACAAAAAACTCAATCTAGTGTCTGACACCCCCGATTTAGGAACATGCAAACTAAAAAGCAACTGACTCCTCACTCTGCACATCAAAATGCAGGCTGCACTTTACTTTTGTTTTTCTGATTGTTATGTCCCATGAGCCTAGACTGTCTGGATGAAGGAGAACTGTGGTAGACAGATGGCTCATCCAATCACCTGCCAAGTATTGTTTGTATTACTTATTTTGAAATTGCACATGTTGTTTTTTCTCAGTTTCAGAGAATGACTTCCCAGATGGTTTAGTGTGGTAAATTATCTGGAGCATAAGGTTAGTGCTCACCAATCCCTCCAGCAATTCACTGTAATCCACTCAGCATTTGTATCACAGTGCTGTACATTGGTTCCAGCTGTCACTTTTTATATCCCTCTTCTTTTTCTTCTTTTGGCTGCTCACTCTAGGGGTTACCATATTTGATCCTCTGCCTCCATTTCATCCTACCCCTTGCATCCTTTTTTGTTACACCAACACTATCCATTCATTCACTCCATGAATCTTCTCTCACTCCTCTTTTCCTCCTTATTGGCAGCTTCATCTTAGCATCCTTTACTTAGTATGTCCACTACATGCACATGTCCTCAGCCTTGTCTCTCTTTGGCTCCACACTGTTCAACCTGAGCTGATGTAATCGTTCCTAATCCTGTTCACCCAGGTCACTCCCAGCAGAACTCTTAGCATCTTCAACTCTGACACTTCTAGCCCCACCTTTTCTCTTTTTGCCAGTGCCATTGTCTCCAAACATACATCATGGCATAATGTCTTGTAAACTTTCACTTTTGTTGCCATCTTCTGTCACAAATCATCCCTGACACTTGAATCCACCCACTCCACCCTCCCTACACTCTCTTCCTAACTGCTATTCTGCATTGTCCATTGCTTTGGATGGTTGACCCCCAGGTATATTGTTTATTTAAATTAAAAAACAAAACAAAACAACGGAGAGAAAATTATATTACATTTGTATAGTGTTTTCTAAGAAGCCAGGGTCACATTTCCCTTTTGGTCAATTGGTGAAATACAGATTAGTTTTCAAAAAAATTGCATTTAAGCTTTTCAAGATTCACCTGCTGAGGACAGATTAAGCAGAGGGGAAGGCAGAAAAGTTTGAAAGGCAGAAAAGTCATGATGATGCTGTAAACTACTGCACCAACAGCAAAACAGGAAGAAAACTTCATTTCAAAGGCCAGTGCACTCAGCAGAGTAAAGTCGTGTTTGCTGTTGTAGAAGACGTAAAGGAAATCATACTTTCCATCAATAATCCGCTAACCGCAGATGATATTCAGCTCCACATTTTCTTTTAATACTTTATTACTTTTTATTCATTCTGTTTTGCAATTGCTGCAGAAAAGACACAAATATTAATATTTGAGGAGGATATGTAAGCATTTATGCTTAATAAATTAAACATTATCAGTTATAATTACTTTTGCTAATATATTTTCATACGTGCATCTTTCAAATAACTAATTAACGGATTCGGCAGTTACTGAAATGCTTCTGCTCACATATGTTGATCACTGTTTTTGATTTAGTCTCTGTGATTGCTGTTTCTCAACAAGAGCCTGCCTTCATTTGCCCTCTGTGAACAACCTGAGCTCTTTGAACTGTGCTTACCAAGGTATAATTCTGCTGTGTTAGCACAAGCACAGGGGGTTCGACAAAATACTTCTTCTGAATCCCCTCCAAGCTTATTTACGCTGAGTATGCTGGCAGTATAAGCACACCCAAACAAACACTCAGTGAGAAACCCTGATGACAGGTGATCCCTCAGTGCAGGAGAAGGTGTTGTTTGCTGAATGGGCAAATCCATCACAGACCGAAAAGTGAAAGAGATGTCAAAAAGAAGGAGGGTTGAAAAAAGATGCATGTTTGGCAGGTTGGCGTAGAAGTAATCAGGAAAGCTTAGGTAGGGTTGTGAGGTTGTTAGAGTTCAGAACCTCAAATTATTATATTGTTGTCACTGAGTCATGACTAGGGATGGGTATCGTTTAGGTTTTATCCGATACCGGTGCCAAATCGGTACTTTTGAAACGGTGCCGGTGCTTAAACGGTGCTCGAACCGGTGCTTAAAGAATGGAGAACACAAACTTTGTCCAAAAACCTCTCATGTTCAGCTGTTTTTTTTTGTAAAAAGATAACAATGTGTGCCTTTTCTGCAGCTATGTGGCATATATGGTATCACTCTTGGCTGGAAGCAGTGCTTAAACAATGGAAAAAACACAAACTTTGTCCAAAAACCTCTCATGTTTAACTGTTTCCCACTTTTTCTTTGGTCATTTTAGCCTTTTTGGCCAGGGTGAAGGGAGTATCTGCCATCAAACAAGAAGACAGCCGCATGTAGCTATGGTGATGTTTGCTAGCTCACCTTACATGCATTAATGTAATAACGTGGTTAGCCTACTCAACGTAAATTACACATGAACAACATGAAGCTACTCACGCAGAGAAGAACGGCTGCTGCTGCATCATCATCCTCATCATTTCTGCTACACTGGCAGGGCTAGGGGCCAGGACTCTATTCTTCGGGTTTTTGGGGGATGTTGCTCCGGGTCCGATAACCGATAACTAGGATAGTAGGCGGGGCCTACTAGCCAACGTAAAATTATTGGCTAGAAGTGTATCACAGCTCAGGGAAAAAAAGCACCGAAATGTGCGCTGCTTTTCGGTCTGGTTACTACCGTTTATGTCAGAACCGGTGCCATCATGGCACCGGACACCGGTACCCATCCCTAGTCATGACAAATTGCTTCTGCCCTCATGGATTCACCTTCTTTCTTCTCTTTTCCAAATAATAGTTTTAGAAATTTAGATGGATGGATTCTGTACATTGCACAGTACAAAAGGTGGAAAGCATCTCTCTATGAATCCTGTCAAGGAAAGCTGGTAAGTGGGGACATTCCAGTTACACACAGATAAAACCTGCAGTATAAACTACTGCTCATTTGAGCACAATGGGTGATATAAAAAGCAGGGTCTCAATTCGAACCCATGCTTCATGATTATTAAATGCATGACCTGAATATGAGTACATTGTGCAGCTGTTGAATAGTCTGACTACCCATATGGAAAAGAAATAGTAAAAACTTATATGTGATTACTCATGAAAGTGGCCACTTCCTCATTACTTTCATATATTGTTTTAGTAAGTATCCAAAACATACAAGTTTCATTATATAATTTTTCAAGGGATCTTATATCTGTTTTCACTCTTATATGCTTTTCATACAAGTTTCACACAAGACAGATACAAACTTTATAAGATTTATATATATCTTTTCCATATGGGATACACTTGTGAAAGTGCTCACTGACAGCATCACTGTTACTCCAAGTCAAACGACAAATATAATCAATGTTCTTCACAGCTTAGTGGTGTTATTCTGAGTCAAACACAGAGCTAAATTGAAGCCTAGTTGTTGCACGCGCAAACACACACACACACACACACACACACACACACACACACACACACACACACACACACACACACACACACACACAGTACAGTCATTAATTTGTGATGCAAGTGCAATTAAATCATAAAACGACTCCCCACCACAGTCTGTCCTGTTAAAATGTGATGAACTTAATCTACTGACCTCTATTGTTTCTTTTTCAAAGCGCTTGAACAGATTTTATACTGTAGGTGGGAACAAAACTAATCTTTCCTGTCGACATTTGAAGAGTCTGATACACAGGAAATGAACTATTATTCTATAGCTGGGTTTTTCCTGCTGTGGTCTGTTGTCAGAGATGTTAAGTGTAATTAGAGGTGTGATTACAAGAGCAACAGATTACTCTTCCAGCCAACCATAGCCACTGTAGCCATGTTTTTCCTCTTCCTAAATCCAAATATAGAAACCCACTCTGTTCTTGCAGTCATGTTGTCAGTCTGTATCACAGTATAAAATTCTTGCAGGAATTCTAAGATGTGCTTAACTCCAACAGCACTCAGTATGAAGCCAGGTTTGTTGCTTATTTGGCCAGATGTGAGTTTTTATTGTCTACCTACCACCTCTGGCTTGTATATCAATTTAAAAGCTGTAATACACTAAAGGTTCACTAACGCAATGAATAATCTTTATTTAATTTTATGATTTTTGTTTTCTTTTTTATTTTCTGACACACTACATAAGATTATGTTCTCAAAATCTTACACATAACTTCATCCATACTGTCAAATGTCTGAGCCATTTGGTCATCTCTGCCCTATGTTGCTGTTCTTCCTTTCTTTTAAACAAAATATCATTTATGTAGACAATCTGGGTCAATGGCACACAGTTAGGTTGTGGAATTTGTACTATTGCAATTTTTAGAAGGATTTTGATATTTCTTTACCTTAAGAAATAGAAGCTTAAAGTTTTGCGTTTAACTGCCTGTAATATTCCATAACAGATGTTCAGAATCAAATATTTATGATTAGTCAGCCATGTTGGACTTGGGAAGCTACTATGAATGACTGTGAGCTGAAACTATTTTAAAAAAATTATTACAATTACCAACAGAAACAGCAGCTATCTGTTAGCAAGCTAACCAGATAAAGCTAACCTCCTCTCTTTAAAACCTGAAGAGGTGATAGTGGGTCAGTGTGGTGGGTAGTGTGCCCTCATTTCATCTTTAGAGTAAGACGTAGTGCTCTCCAGGTATAATTCATATTCTACTTGACATTTAACGGGCATCAGAGTAATTGGTGTTGCATCAACCATTGTCTGATAGCAATCGTAGGAATCGTCAGCAACCAACTTGCAAGATGATCTGCTGGAGAAGCTATGTAAACTTACTATTTACAGGCATCAGACTTCCAGTCCTCGGCATAACCTGCTGTTCATGGTTGGAGGACAATGCATCACAAGATAGCAAGAAATGAGAGGCATGGGGAAGGGATTAGGCTAAAAGGTTCCAGGTTGCAAACACACTGTAGCCAAATGGATTTTAAGTCAGTATTCTTCTCCATCATTGTCATACTAAATGTTAAACTGGAATATACCTTACTACAGATTGCAGACTGCTGCAGCTATACACATTTCAACCTGATATTACGGCATGGCGTAAAATAGACATCAGAATCAGAATCAGAATACTTTATTGATCCCTGGGGGAAATTATTTTTTGTTACAGTGCTCCATTTTAAACCAACATTAAGACAAGACAGACAATACGCTAACTAAGAATAGTACAATATATACATATATATACATACATACATACATAAGTCACTTATAAATAAATAGTTGGAAAAGAAACATGTGTAGCTGTAGCAGCAAACAGTGTGTTAAGTGGATGCGTTGTACAGGGAGATGGCCACAGGCAGGAAAGATTTCCTGTGTCGTTCAGTGGTGCTTTTCGGTAATCTCAGTCTCTCACTGAACGAGCTCCTGTGACTGACCAACATGTCATGGAGTGGGTGGGAGGTGTTATCCAACATTGTCTTTATCTTGGACAGCATCCGCCTCTCCGACACCACCTTGAGGGAGTCCAGCTCCATCCCCACAACATTGCTGGCCTTACGGATCAGTTTATTAAGTCTGTTGGCATCTGCGACCCTCAGCCTGCTCCCCCAGCATGCAACAGCATAGAGGATCGCACTGGCCACAACAGACTCATAGAAAATCCTCAGCATTTTCTGGCAGATGTTGAAGGACCTCAGTCGCCTCAAAAAATAGAGACGACTCTGGCCCTTCCTGTAAAGTGCTGTGGTGTTTTTAGCCCAGTCCAGTTTATTGTCAATGTGTACTCCAAGGTATTTATAGTCCTCCACAATGTCAACACTGACCCCCTGGATTGAAACAGGGGTCAAGTGTTTCCTGGTCTACCTGAAGTCCACGATCAGTTCCTTGGTCTTTGCCACGTTGAGCTGCAGATGATTCTGCTCACACCACGTGACAAAGGAGTCGACCACAGCCCGGTACTCTGTCTCATCATCCCTGCTGATGCATCCAACCACCACAGAGTCATCAGAAAACTTCTGAAGATGGCATGTCTCTGTGCAGTGGCTGAAGTCTGTGGTGTAGAGGGTGAAGAGGAAGGGGGAGAGGACAGTCCCCTGTGGTGCCCCTGTGTTGCTAATCACCTTGTCAGACACACACTGTGGGAGACGTACATATTGTGGTCTTCCTGTCAGGTAATCAACAACATGCATGTCAGTTTAGCATCTTGCCTCTCCAGTGTGAAATGGATAGTAATTAATAGTTTCATTAGTTTCAGTGTGGGATTGTGTCTGTGTATTTTAAATTGTGTAAAGACTGGTGCTTAGTTACTTCTGATTGTTGGTGGAGTAGTGAATCAAATCCACAGCTCCTGCTTTTCACTGGGCTATATATGATTATGGAATATTGCCAGTTTATAAATATAGAATATTTATTTAATATATTTATTTATTTAAAATATAAAAATGAATTATTAGAAATAGTGGTTGAAGAATAGGCGAGGCTACACAGTGGTAAACATGCCTCTTGTCTAAAAATCCCTTCAGTCAGTGTTAAAACAAAGAGAAAACGCATCACGATGAAAGTGACTCAAGTACAGCTTGGAGAAAATTCAAATTGCCCCTGATTTCAGTTGCAATTTGACATACCTCAACTATTTCTCCCTGTTTCCTATCTTATGAATGGCTTCTTGACAGTCGTCCTTCAAATGAGACAATTTTTGAGGAGACTTCAGTGAACGGATGAATCAACTCTTTGTCAGCTCCTAAAAGTTCAGCTGCTGGACTTTTTCCGATTCTTAACGTCATGACTTTTAGACACTGTTCATCTGCTACAGATAGTTTTGTATGTTTCAACTTTGTTGTTCACTTGTCTAGACATACTAAGCCAACATATGCCAAGTCTTCTGCTAGTAACAAAGTGCCTTAGGATACAATTTGAAATTAGTTCTTTTCTAAGTTGTCTATTATGTGTAGACACGATGCTGATTCATTCCTTTTTTAATGCCTGAATGACTTATAGGTTAGTGTTAAGTAGCTAAACAAAGAAAATATTTCTTTTGAAACTGTCAGGTATAAGAACTGCACTGAAAATGAGTGAAAAGCAGCTGATATTCAGAGAAAACTGGTTGAAAACTCCTCAAGCTGCTGTTTATTTTGAGCATTCAGTTTCAGTTCTGTTGTAACTTATATATGGGAAATAAAAGTAATGAACAACTGCACGCTTGTCTGGACCAGTGTTGGTCAAGTTACTTGAAAAAAGTAATCAGTAACTAATTACTGATTACTTCCCCAAAAAAGTAATCCCGTTACTTTACTGATTACTTATTTTCAAAAGTAATTAATTACTTAGTTACTTAGTTACTTTTTAAAAACACGATTTACAACCTGAAGAGGTGATAAAGCGATATATCTTTCAGCCCAATTCTACTTTTTCTACATAATCCATCATACAAAATGTAATCAAATGGAAAAGTCTCTTTTTTAAATTTGTTTTATCAGTTTTAATCTTTTAACTTTATGCATCAAGCAAAAATTTAATTATATGCAACATTCTCTGAGTTGAATAAATTAGTTTAACATTTAAACCTATTTTCTACACATTCCAGCACATAAAATAAAATATTTTTTGTGTTTACACTCACTCTTTCAAATAGATGCAAGTAAAACACAGCAGAACATAAATAAAGTCAAAGACTCAGCGGTCCTGTTGCTCTATTTTCACCTGTAAAGCAGGACTGCGGTAGGCAGAGGTTTACCCTGGTGCAGGTGTGCAGCGGTCAGTGGAAGGATACGGCAGTGTCTCTGTGAGTTTCCCATTACGTCGTTGCGCTCTCGGTGCTTGCTTGGAAGTTTAGGGGTTTTTTTCGCTGTAAAAAGAAATTTTCTTCCCACGCATGATGGACGCTAATGTTTTTGTCACTTTTTACGGAATCAAACTCAAAGTAAGGTCAGTACTTCCACGCTGCACGCTCATACTCTCTCCCACAATCGATATGTGATCCATTGTTGATCTGCACACAGCTGTTGTCACTAACGGCGCACTCGCTTACGTCACTGTCGTGAGACACGGTTCACGGTTTTAGTAACGCAGTAACGCAGCGTTCCTATGGGAAAGTAACGGTAATCTAATTACCGTTTTTGCAATAGTAATCCCTTACTTTACTCGTTACTCAAAAAAAGTAATCAGATTACAGTAACGCGTTATAAGTAACGCATTACTGCCCATCTCTGGTCTGGACCATCTGTATAAATCTCTCTGTCAACTCGTGGAAAGGAAAGTATCAAACCCTATCAGGGTTAATTATGATAGACCACATCTTGACCGAGCTTAGGCATGCTGCAGTTATGAAAACCAGTTCTCCTCCATCTGTTTTCCTAACGACTCTTCTAGCTTCACTTGGAGACTACTGGGGAAAAAAAGAATATCCACAACTTAAATTTTTCTGGTAAACTTTCCAACCTCAAACTAAACATTGATCTAGTCAATAGTAACATAGTTTCTACATTTTTCAAAACAATAATCTTAAAATAACAATCAATACAGGCTGACTTATAAGAGTGACCTAGTTAAATTGGTATGTTATGAAAAAAATAGCAGATAATGATGGCGCATTTTTGCAGTCCAGATAATGACTAAATACCAAATGTTGTCATTTAGAGAAGACGGCGCTCCTAAATTTAACCAGATTTATGAGATTGATTCGATTTTCTTTTCATATTGTTATATGAGTAAACAAACCTTCTTGTTATATTGTTATAACTGGATGTCAGAGCGATCAATGTTTATATCACTAAATACAACATAGAGAATGAGTAAAGGATAATAAACAAAATACCATGTAAGGCTGAAACAGCACTGGGGCACAATTTATTCTTGACCTTTTTAACACTTCTCAAATTCAAGCTTGAATTAGTCTCTTATTTTTGGAGAGAAAGTATGAAATTCCTTTCTTAATGATGAAGATTCTGGGGTCACCTTGCTGCTCCGATACAAATTACCACCGTCTTCTCCTCTCTGACAAACACACTCACAGCAGGATGACGAAACAGTCTTTGAATCCCAATTTCCTTCACAATTTCCACCGTAATGTGAAGTGTGCTACCAGAGGAGATAGAACGTTGGACCAGGTGTACACCAACATGGCGAATGCGTACAGAGCCCAGGCTTATCCCCACCTGGGTCTGTCAGACCATCTCTCCCTTCTGCTACACCCAATATACACACAAAAGATCAAGAGCACTGGGATTACAACCAAAACCGTGAGAACATGGCCGCAGGATGCTATTCCGATGCTTCAGGACTGTTTCCACTGCACAGACTGGGATGTATTCAAGGTGCAGGACACTGACAATCGTGTCGCATTGGACAGTTACACCTCCACTGTCTTGGACTACATCTGTTTCTGTGTGGACAATGTAACAACTTGGAAACGATTCCGTGTGTTCCCTAATAATCCACCCTGGATGACACACGGAGTTCAACAACTTATTCGAACAAGGAACAACGCTTTCAAATCCGGGGACCAGGAGGCATACAGTGCTGCCAGGGCCAACCTGAGAAGAGGCATCAAGACTGCCAAGCAGCAGCACAGGAGGCGTATCGAGGACAGGTTTGAGAACAACACAAACCCAAGGCAGGTCTGGGAGGGCATCAGGGCTATCACGGACTACAAAAGAAGAACACCATCACCCTCAGCCGACAGTTCTACTCTGGCTGAGGATCTAAATCTCTTTTATGCCCATTTTGACAGGGAGAACACCGACCCTGTCCTGTCCCCTCTCCCCTCAACCGACCCTGCTCCGGTCCTGAGCACTCATGAGCTGAGGCGTGTGTTCCGGAGCATTAACACCAGGAAGGCGGCCGGGCCGGATGGAGTGCTGGGCCGGGTGCTAAAAGACTGTGCTGCGGACCTGGCGGACGTCTTCACCTCTATATATAACACCTCGTTGTCCTGTTCACTGGTACCATCCTGTTTCAAAGCAGCAACCATTGTTCCCATCCCAAAACAGTCAAATGTCACATGTCTGAACGATTTCAGACCTGTGGCACTCACCCCCATTCCCGCCAAATGCCTGGAGAGACTGGTCATTAAACACATCAGAGCTGCTTTTCCACCATCCCTGGACTCGCACCAGTTTGCATACAGGGAGAACCGGTCAACCGAGGATGCGATCGCCACAGTGCTGCACACATTACTGAAGCACTTGGAACACAGGAACACCTATGCACGGCTCCTCTTTGTAGACTACAGCTCGGCTTTTAATACCATCCGGCCATACAAACTCCGTCCCAAACTCCACCAACTGGGACTTAACTCCTCTCTGTGCAACTGGATTGTGGACTTCCTCACTAACCGTAGACAGAGTGTCAGAGTGGGTAAGAACACCTCTTCCATCCTTGTGGTCAACACCGGTGCCCCTCAGGGGTGTGTTCTGAGCCCTCTGCTATACACTCTCTTCACCCATGACTGTATTTCCTCCTGCGCGTCCAATCTCATTGTTAAGTTTGCAGATGACACTACAGTGCTCGGACTTATATCCAACAATGATGAGACAAACTATAGGACAGAGGTGCAACAACTAGAGTCATGGTGCCACGACAATAACTTGGTCTTAAACACCAAAAAGACCAAGGAGATCATTGTAGATTTCCGGAAGAGGGGCCATAACAACCATCTGCCTCTCTTCATTGGCAGTGAGGCGGTGGAGAGGGTGAGCAGTTTTAAATTCTTGGGGGTAACTGTGACCGAGGACCTGTCCTGGGGCAACCATATCACCTCAGTTGTACGGAAGGCCCAACAGCGCCTCTACTACCTGAGGAGACTACGGAGCGCACACATTCCCAGATCTCTGATGTTGAACTTCTACAACTGTGCCATCAGCAGCGTTCTGACGTATGGATTTCTAGTGTGGTTCCCCAGCTGCACCAAGGCCGATCAGCAAGCACTCCAGCGGGTGGTGAAAGAAGCTGGCAGAATTATTGGAACAAGTCTGCCAGAGATCAGTAATATCTTCCCCACTCGCTGTCTGAGGAGGGTGCACAGTATCCTGCGGGACCAACATCACCCTGCGCGCCACCTTTTCCATCTGCTGCCCTCAGGGAGAAGGTACAGGTCTATACAGGCCAGAACATCCAGACTGGCCAACAGCCTGTATCCACAGGCTGTGAGGCTCCTGAACTCTCTGCCCCCCTCTCACGGACAATAACCATATCCAACTTCTTAATAGCAATGAACTGGTCTGCATTGGTGCATCATATCTTTATTCTCTTCCCCCTCCTGCCCCCCCCCCCTCTTTCTTAAATAGATAACTATCATATCTGATATCATATCTCACAGTACAATAATATTGAATGGGTTGCATTGTTGTATTTTGTCATGTTTCTCAGGTCTTTGTCTGAATTTCTACGAACATTATTGCTAAGGATTGTCTTATTGCATTGGAGTCACACTGGGTTAAATATGTACACTTGGGTTTTAAGGGGTATTTATTATTTTCTTCTTTTTTTTGGGTTGTATGGAAGCCCCAAACGCAATTTCATTGTTCTTGACAATGACAATAAATAAATAAATACTAAATACAGAGGAGATGGTGCATTTTAAGCAGGTCAGAGGTCAGTGTGGAGGAAGAAGAGGAGACTGCGAATGATTTAACCAAACTCACTCTGAATGATGAACAGCCACCACAGCTTGACTTGGGTGGGAAATCAAAATAAGACAAACTCGCAATTTAACCAAAGTTTATAAAATGTAGCCCGCCCTGCAGACACATGAGCAGGTTCATTATGTAGCTTGGACTTTGTTCCTGTGTATGCCCTCTGCCTGGAAACATATCTGAAATTTAGTAATTTTTGTTACCCGATGGGAGTAATATGTAGAACATAATGATTCATCTGAATATTCCATCTTGATGCGATTTGAAAAATATCACATTTGCTGCTGAGAACTGCATGCAAAGTGGTTTCACATACTCAAGATCAATTTAAACCACAGCACAATGACATGTCTAGAGCAATTGTGCTGAGATGCATTATTGATCTGACAACAGGTGACGAATCGACAGTCTGTGGATGACTGGAAGATCAAACAAAGAGAGGATGAGGATGCAGAAATAAATTCAGTAATTAATTTGTAACTAGTGTCACCTATGGTGCTACCAAGTTTCTCTTATTTAAAAAAAACAAACTTTTTCACCGGTGCCCGGTGAAAAAAACAGAAGCAAGAAAAGGGTGAGAATGAAAAGGTGCAGGGGTCAAAACAGAGGCAGTAGGAGGAGTGGGTGAACCCAGGCTGAGATTAAAAAGTGATGACAAGAGAAAGACAAGTGTGACAGATTAGAGAGGAGACGAAGTGATCAGGAGGTTAGATGGAGAAGCGTGAGCTGAGAAGACAGGGAGAGGTAGATGGTGCAGGGAGGGACACAGCTGCAGCACAGTCCTAGTTGTAATTCTTCACAAGGCACCAACGTTTTGTTTTTTTTGAGTGAAAACTTACAGAAAGTTTTTCTCTTATTTCTTTACAGTGTCAATTTGAATTCTGAAGAAGCACAGCAATCGCCACAGAATTTGGCAGTATATTGCATCATGCTGAGAGTCTGCACAGATAGCCTCCCTCTGTTTTTTTTAGAATACTATAACTGATAAGACAGACTCAGAATTTAATATATCAATTACTAGTTCCCAGTATAAAAAATAAATTCAAATTGCCACAGGCTATATGTAAACCTGTATCTTTGAGTATGAATTTAATTAGTATTAATTAATAGGAATCCAGATGTGTGAGAAAATGAGGTGCAAGATTCATGTTAATAGAGTGTTTTTCTTCCCACTGTAGCTTGCTCATATGGGGTCATCTGACTGCAGGGTTTTTCGCTGTAGTACTGTAGAGTCTTTACCTTACAATATAATGCACCTTGAGGCTACTGTTGTTGTTTGGCACAATTTAAATAAAGTTAAATTTAATGAAATTGAAAATAATCCAAAAGGGCTAAAAATAAATGAATAAAAGTGAACTGCCATTTATTGGATTCACCAAGTCAGAAGCACATTCCAGTCTGCATTTTCCTTTCTTTGTGTTAGTTTGATAAAGTCATACTACAGTGAAATCTACACACCTTCTGACTTTGTTGTAATGTTCTCAGATGAGTGTAGCAGAGACAGCAAAATATGTAAGATGCTTACCAACTCTTTAGATATAATCATAGCCTTCCCTCATTTAACAAGCTTCGTAAGCATGTAAGCTTGTTCCCTGACATGTTTACTTGTTTGTTACGAAACAGTTTATGATAACGTCACCTAGAAGTTATAGAAAGACTCATTTAATGACAGAAGTCCAATGTGCACTCTCTTTGAGATCTGTCGCTAATAACGCCAAAGAGAAGTATGTGTCTTTTACTGCCTAACTACATTATACTCACTCAATAGCCACTATGTGCTATTTCCATCCTGAGCAGCTACTGTATTATACAATAGGCTTTTAGAGATGTTTTTCCACAGGAAACCAGCTGCCTACTGTTAGAAACATTTCTGTGAGAGCTGTGAAAGTCGAAAACAGAATAGAGATACTGATTTGCAAATAATCATAACTTTGCATCAGAAATTGGATGCTGAGTTTAGATAATATTTATGACAGCTTTTTTTTTTAAATGGTACTGAACCTACCAGAAGTATTCAGACTTTTTCTCTAACCTCTGGAAATCTCGTGCCCATTTCCCCTTACCTTTCATGTGCTTGATTGTGCTTTTGGAGAGTCTGAAACATTTGATTAGATTTTTTAGAAACCTAATTCTTCCAATTCTTCAAAATGCATCTTTGCATTATTCTGCACACTTCCACTTCAATAAAAAAGTAGCTGCACTTGTCATAAATGCTATTTTGTAATAAAAAAAATGTCTATACTGTCTATACATCTAAAGGAATTTAACTGGCTATTACTGTAAACCTCTGTATGTTTGTCCGGTCTGTTATGAGTGAAACTCATTATAATAGGTTATATTTTTATAACAACTTATATTTACATGTATAAGGTGACTGCTATGTAAGTATGCTACTGTCTCTGCATACCAGCTACTGTAAAATTATGCCTCTTATGCATTAACTGTGGTACATAATAATTTCATATTTAGATGCTCCAAGGATATAATTTCAGAGTTTCTGTTCTAACCCAGTAAGTTTAATGTCTTCATTAGTGATATGCTATTGTTTGACTTAATGCTTCAGTAAACAGTGTGAATAGAAGATATTTATTTCTCCTCTCTCAAAGACAAATCATTGCAAGATTTTATAATTAATTTAAATTCTTTAATTCTTTTCTCAGCAGGTTTTATAGAAAATGCTTTCTAATTGAATCTAACTGCTTCTCCACATCTAATCACAAAAGCTTTGCTTCTGTTAAACCTTGAGAATTCACATATTTATATATATACATTCTGTTCATAATTTTTATGGACAGGATTTCTAGGCGCAGCCAAGTGGCGGAGGGCTTTCGCTTTGGTGGCCTCAGAATCTCATCTCTGATTTTTGCAGATGATGTGGTTCTGTTGGCTTCATCGGGTGAGGGCCTCCAGCTCGCACTGGAACGGTTCGCAGCCGAGTGTGAAGCAGCGGGAATGAGGATCAGCACCTCCAAATCTGAGGCCATGGTTCTCAGCCGGAAAAGGGTGGAGTGCCCACTCCGGGTCGGGGATGAGTTCCTGCCCCAAGTGGAGGAGTTCAAGTATCTCGGGGTCTTGTTCGCGAGTGATGGGAGAAGGGAGCCGGAGATCGACAGACGGATTGGGGCTGCAGCTGCAGTAATGCGGACGCTGCACCGGTCCGTCGTGGTGAAGAGGGAGCTGAGTGTAAAAGCGAGGCTCTCAATTTACCGGTCGATCTACGTCCCTACCCTCACCTATGGCCACGAGCTGTGGGTAGTGACCGAAAGAACGAGATCGCGGATACAAGCGGCAGAAATGAGCTTCCTCCGAAGGGTGGCTGGCCTCTCCCTTAGAGATAGGGTGAGAAGTTCGGCCATCCGGGAGGGGCTCAGAGTAGAGCAGCTGCTGCTCCACATCGAAAGGAGCCAGCTGAGGTGGTTCGGGCATCTGACAAGGATGCCCCCTGGGCGCCTCCTGGGTGAGGTGTTCTAGGCATGTCCCACCGGGAGGAGGCCCCGGGGCAGACCCAGGACACGCTGGAGAGATTATATCTCTCGGCTGGCCTGGGAACGCCTTGGTATTCCCCCGGATAAGCTGGAGGAGGTGGCTGGGGAGAGGGAGGTCTGGGCCTCTTTGCTTAGGCTGCTGCCCCCGCGACCCGGCCCCGGACAAAGCGGATGAGGATGGATGGATGGATGGATGGATATATATATACATTTTTCTGTTGTTGAATATACCCATTTGTGTTAAAATGGATATGATTCATTTATAGCACATTTTTGCAAACTGCATGGCCAATAGTTCTTAAGTCCATCAAATTCAATCCTTGAAATAAATGGACTGAATGCCCTCTTCTGGGTCACATCAAAAGCCTTCAGTATTTCTTGGATTAGTCGTGACCTCAAAGAGTCAGTTCACTCCAATGTAAGAAAAGAAAAAAAATGATCTTCTGCTTTGAGACCTAGTGCATTTCTTATTCTACTAAAACACTGAGTTTGAAGATAGCTGAGTGCTTTCAGCTAAATGCACATGACAACGTAAGTGACTGCAAATGCATTTTAACATAATATGCAAGAAAACTGTATGTAGGAAGCACTTGTCACAGAAGCATCAAGGGACAGTTTGTATTACCAAGTAAAATTCTCTCAGGGGGATGCAGCTGCAGTCAGTTTGGTTTGGGCGAAAGACAGATAGAGCTGAGTATGAGCAGACCTAAAGAGCATGATGTTGCATCAAGGAGATCAGGTTAACTGCTTAAACTCTCTGAGATATCATTGGCTTATCAACCAAAGCCAATATGAATCCAAGGCCCTGTCCAAAGGAAAGAAGCCTTTAGGAAAGGTAACCAATAGTACCCTATTTCATAGAAGCAACAAAACACAGCTGTCACGCAAGATGGTATGTGTGAAATGCTTTGACAAAAATCGTAGCTGCAAGTTCTTTACTAGGAAAAACAAGAAGAAGAGAGAAAGAGAAAGCGGTCTATCACTTTGAGTCCTTATCAGTTCTCATTGGCTCCATATTGAGAGTCACCACCATCTCTAAACAGCATGTCAAAGACATTACATTCATGCAAATTAATTACATGCTGCCTGGTCAAATGTTTGTGGATGTTTGAGGTGTTTACCCTCTTTGTTTTGATCAGTGTTAGGGTCATTATTCAAAAAAAGTAATTATAGCGCATATTACACAAAGTTTTTCATAAAAGTAAAGCAGTACGTTACACCTATACATTAAATTACATTTTCTACAAATAACCATTGATATTCACAAATAAACCGCTAACGTCCTACCTGTGGGCCAGACCACCCAGCCTACCTCAGAAGACACTCGTTTTTACATGAAATCTCACGCACGCTTTGCTTATCTAAGCAGCCACACACAATGAAACACACTCACACACACAAACGAGTTCGGACTCCTGTGGCAGTGAGGCAGGTTTCCCCTGAAACTGGTCTTTTTTTTTCTTTTTTCTTTCTTCTGAATCTGAACTTTACTTCTGAACTTTACTTAATTACTCCCAGGAATAGTAATTATACTACTATACTATTATGTTACTTTCATGTTACTCTGTAAAATTATCTGAAACACACTGTCTCATAATGACCAGTTAACACTAGAAACATACAGGCTACAGCCCCACACACCAACACAAATCTCTATCCTAATGAGGACACACGTGGTCTTTCTCTTAGTATTTAGTTATGAACACAAAGCCGAAAACACAAATCAAAGATTAAAACCAGCACAAAGAGACAAAGAGATCGTCACAGTGATTCTACTTTAGAAACATGAACAGGTAGAAACGGACTCCTCAGCCCGACTGTTCATCCATTTGTTACCACTTGAAGTTTAGCAGCGGCTTCACTGCAGATGACGACTCACTTTATCACGGTGCTGGGCTGGGGTCAGCATCTAACATCACTCTGGGCTGTGGGCTAGCTTAGCGTTAGCATGCTATCTGTGCAGGTGCTTGCAAAGAGCCGAAGTTATGTTATCTGTGTAATGCAGTTGTTTCTGTCCTGGAGCAGTCTCCGCTCTACCATCGTGCTCTCATAGTTTTGTGCAATAAAAATAAATGATTTTTTCTTCAAGAGACACATCTCTGCAACAGAGAAGTGAGGCGACTTAAGAGAAACTGGATCGGCAATATATATCATTCCAAATTTAACGCCAAGGCCAGAGGGACAGCCATACTTATTCGTAATAATATTCTGTTTGAGCAACATAAAGTTATTGCTGATCCAGATGGCCGTTTCACATTTGTGTCAGGAAACTTGCAGGGCTCACTTGTGATACTGGCTAGCGTGTACGGGCCGAACTGGGATGACGACTCTTTTATAGCTAAACTTTTCTCTTCACTTCCAAATCTGGAAAACTATCATCTTATTATTGGAGGTGATTTTAACTTGGTTCAGGACACTCTGCTGGATAGATCGTCAACTAAGGCCTGTTCCCTGAATAAATCTGCTAAAACCCTAGAATTTTTCAAAACTCAGCTGGGGATTGTGGATCCATGGCGACATGCGAATCCCACTACTAAGGCATTTTCCTTTTTCTCTCATCCCCACCGTACATATACACGTATAGACTTTTTTCTTGTTGATATTAGGTTTCTCTGTAAAATTAGCCATTGTCAGTATCATGCTATCGCCATTTCAGATCATTCACCAGTTTCTTTTGATGTGGTATTAGCGACCCCGTCTCGACCCATTAAACATTGGAGATTTAACTCTAGCCTGTTGATAAGGGATGACTACACACATTTTTTGAGATCACAGTTCTCACTTTTCCTTGAGTTGAACGATTCTACTGAAGTGTCAAGAGGTGTATTATGGGAAACGTCGAAAGCCTACATGAGAGGCCAGCTTATAGGATTTGTGTCAAATTTAAAGAAGAAAGAGTTAACTTACACGTCCAGTTTATTAAATAAGATCAAAGATCTAGATGGCAGATATGCATCAAACCCAGATCCTAACCTCTATACAGAACGTGTGAAAGTTCAAGCCAGTCTCAATTTAACCACCACCGCAACAGCTATGGTTCAATTAATTAAGACTAAGCAACGCTTTTTTGAATCTGGCGACAAGGCAGGGAAACTTCTGGCTTATCAAGCCCGTGCCGAAGCAACCTCTAAGCTAATCCCAAAGGTCAAGTCTGCTGCTGGTGACATAATATCGGACCCAGAGGGAATTAATGAAGTATTTGTAAGTTTCTATTCCAATCTGTACACTTCAAGTTCTCCCCCTCTATCAGAAGAAACTCTCCAAAATATACATTTTCCAAGAATAGATAGAGATCTGACGAAAGGATTAGGGGGACCTATCACTGTAGTAGAGGTACAAGAAGCCATTAAATCCTTAAACACAGGTAAATCGCCGGGCCCTGACGGTTACTCTGCAGAATACTATAAAGTCAATTCTGATCTTATGGCACCGTTGTTGAAAGATATGTATAATGAAGCCTTTTCAAAATGTCAATTACCCAAGACTTTGTCCGAAGCTACTATTTGTTTAATCTTGAAAAAGGATAAGGATCCTTTGTTGTGCAGTAGTTACAGACCAATTTCTCTTTTAAATATTGATTTTAAAATACTATCTAAAATCCTCGCACTTAGGCTACAACGTGTTCTGTCACAAATTATCGCCTTTGACCAGACGGGGTTTATGGCCGGCAGGCACTCATATGACAATTCAAGACGCCTCTTGAATATTATCCATACATCGTGCAACTCAATTCCAGAGGTTGTGGTATCTCTTGACGCGGAGAAAGCTTTCGACCGCGTCGAGTGGAGCTTCCTCTATGAGGTGATGGATAGGTTTGGCTTGGGGGCTGACTTTATTCTCTGGGTTAAGCTACTATATTCCTCGCCATCCACCTGTATTCGTACTAACAACAACTTGTCTTTGCCTTTTCCACTTGAGAGGGGCACTAGGCAAGGGTGCCCTCTCTCACCCCTCCTATTCGCCATTGCTATCGAGCCTCTTGCAATATGGCTGCGTTCAGAGGATAGATTTAAAGGCATTACAAGGTTCGGTGTGACTCACAAACTCTCCCTTTATGCAGATGACTTGCTCCTGTACATTTCTGACCCTCTAAACTCATTCCCGGTGCTTTTTGACATACTGGACCAATATGGTACACTGTCAGGATATAAGGTCAATTATCAAAAAAGTGAGTTGCAACCCCTTAATTCCCTGGCCAGAGCTCTTCCCCACTCAATAGTGCCTTTTAAGTGGACAGAAACCGGATTTAGATATTTGGGGGTTTTTATTTCCTCTTCTATACATAAAATGATGAGGGAGAATTTTCTATCCCTACTAGAAAATGTTGGGAAAGATTGTGACCGTTGGACTTCTCTACCATTGTCAGTGGCAGGGAGAGTTAACCTGATAAAGATGAGTGTCCTCCCAAAATTCTTGTATCTTTTTCAACATGTCCCGATTTTTCTTACCAAGGCATTTTTTGACAAGTTAGAAAAGATTCTGTTACATTTCATATGGGGAGGGAAACAAGCTAGAATTTGCAAGTCTATTCTTCAGTCCTCTAAAAGTGATGGTGGTCTTGGTTTGCCCAATTTTAGACACTACTATTGGGCAGCTAACATACAAAAACTTTTACAATGGGTTCATAACGACCCCCCTGTAACAGCCTGGGTACAAATGGAAACTGCATCTAGCTGTTACTCATTATCATCAATACTCAGCTCACCACTCCCTTTTTCTCCAACCCTTGTTGGGGATAATCTAATAGCTAAGGAAACAGTAACTATTTGGCGACAGTTCAGAAAATACTTCGGGCTACTTGGACTGTCTTTGCTAACACCTTTATCAAAAAATTTTAATTTTGCACCTTCAAACACTGATGCGGCCTTTAGTAGTTGGAAAGATAACGGACTTAGGACTGTTAAGGACTTGTATAGTCAGGACACCTTTCTATCTTTTGCTGACCTATCGTCCAAATACGACCTGCCTAACTCCAACTTTTTTCGCTATCTTCAGGCTAGAAATTTTGTAAAAACGCAGTTCCCTCACTTTCCCAATCGGCCTCCAGAAACAAATCTGGATATCATCCTGCAGACGAACCCTCATCAAAACAGACTGATATCAGCCTTGTATAAAATACTAGATGCTTTGGTCCCCAAATCCATTTCTCATATTAAGCTGAGATGGGAGGAAGAGCTTCAGACAACCCTGCCAGAACAGCAGTGGGATCGTGCTTTGAAATTGATTCACTCGTCTTCAATTTGTGCTCGTCATGCTTTGATTCAGTGTAAGGTGGTCTATAAAGTACACTATACAAACGCAAAATTATCTAAAATCTATCCAACCATCAGTGATGCCTGTAGCAGATGTGGACTATCGCCTGCCAACCATGTCCACATGTTTTGGTCATGTTCGAAACTGAGTGCATTTTGGAGGAATATATTCGACACACTTAGCCAAGCATATGGCCAGACTGTCCTTCCTAACCCACTCTCTGCAATTTTTGGTATTCCTCCTGACTTGAACTTATCTGGTCCCCTCAAACAGGCCCTAGCCTTTACCACTTTACTGGCCCGGAGGCTTATTCTGTTGAAGTGGAAGCTTCCCCACCCCCCAACTCATGACCATTGGGTGAGAGATGTACTCTTTAACTTAAAGCTGGAAAAACTTAGATTCTCTCTAAAAGGTTCTATTAGGGAATTTAATAAAATCTGGAAATCATTTCTCTTGCTGGTCGATACTATTACTTTACTTCCTGAGTCTGCAGTGAACTGAGCGAAGCTACATTATAATGTTTTTTTTGTTTTTTTTTTAATCTTATTTATACCATATCTATTTGTTTTTCCTTTTGTTTTGCTTGGTCCTTTCTCTGTTATTTGTTTTCTCTGTTTTTGTTTTGTTTGTTTTTGTTTGTCTGTTTGGTTACGGGGCGGGGGGAGGGGGGGGGGAGTTGTGGTTGTTGTTGTTTTTTGGGGGTTATGCTTGTTATGTGTATGGGTCCTGAGGTGTTGGTTTTTTGTTTTTTTTTTTTTTTTTTTTTCTAAATTTATTTTTTAGGTTTGTGTGTGTGTGTGTGTGTGTGTGTGTGTGTGTGTGTGTGTGGGCAGAAACTGGTTTTCTGCAGTGTTTTGTCTATTGTAGACCTGGTAGGGGGAGAATTTGGGTTGGGGGGTTGGAGGGTATAATGGACATACCACTGTTCTGAAATCAAGATGGACTTAGCTGTTGCTAACTTTGTATGTCATTGTTGAAATTAATAAAACAAAGTTGAAATAAAAATAAATGATCATTGCGAGAACCGATAAGCAGGCTCTAAAGGGCAGGCAGACTAACGACTCCAAGAATTTTGACTACTAGAACTGGTTCTTGATTCCCATCCCAATTAGGATGTCCCCTTACTTGTAAATGCTAAAATGAATTGTAATAGATCAGATGGAAGTGAGAATATTTTATTCAGCTGGCCACTCCTTCACCTAATACAACCTTTCACTGTCAGAATACGCTTATATTCCAGTGACTTGATGTGTTTCTGAGCAACAAATATGGGCTAGCCTACACACAGTACAGCCCAGTGGAAAACCCTTTTGTGATGTACCCTTCCATCAGAAAATGAATAATGCATAAAAATGTACGATAGTGCTTTCAGTATAGCATAAAATCAAAGTGCTACACTTGTTGGGCTCTTCATTATTACATGATCGCAGATGGTTCCTTTTTGTAGAATGTCAGCTAATCAATAGTCTCTAATTGAAGGAGTGTAGGCTGGATTAATATGATTTGGAGGAGAGGATAGTGGGAAGCACTAATAAGGCAAGCAACAACACTGCACTGCTCGAGCCTTCATTTACATGGCACTGTATAGCTGTGAACATACACCTACATCCCCATTACATAATCCCCTAATGTACCCAACAACTCTTCCATAGCATACAGTACATATAAAAAGATGGTTCGTGTTAGCAGATATAACCACTGCATACTGACAGGAATGATATTTTACAGCAGTAACACCCAAGGGGCATGCTGTAATGTGACTGGGAAAAGAACAATGATCCACCATATGCACAAATCCTATCAAAAGAACTGGATTGGGATTACTTTCTTAGTCGCTTCAGGGTTTTTATAACTTACTGGTTAACATTAAAATCAGCAAATGGTTATTATGGTAGTTGATCATAGCAACTATGATTATAAGCCACAGGCCAACTACTACACTAGTCAAAAGCAAACAGAATTCATATGACTTGCAACATGTTACTTGTTCAGAATATAGCTCAACAAAGCTATTGCAAAGTGAAAACAGTGTATCAGTGGTGCTGCTTCAGTAAAGTCATCCCCTCTCATGATCACAGAAACACACATGTGCACACCTAAACCACAAAGAATTGGTTTCTCTGTTGCCTCTCCTCCTTCTCTCCTATGCACACAGTAACTGTTTGCTTTGGTGCTGAGCTGGTCACCACAGCAAACCAATTGTTCTATACTCTTGATTTGGTTCGGCTTTGGTTAGTACATACCAACCTACCCCTGAGCCCTTGTCCTTGTCCTTATGATTTGCTCCCTTTCTACATTCTCCCCGCTGGACAGATTTTGGCCATCATAACCTGCAGTTTCTTGTCTATGATGATAAAAAAAAGCCCAGCAGTCAACTTTCTGCACAAAACCTAGATGCTGTTCAGTATATTAAAAATAAACAGCATTAACAGTGATGTCATGGTTTGTGATATTTTTAAAGTGGACATCTGCTCTGTTTGCTCATCCTCTGAAGTCTGTGATCATAAACTCCACCCTCTTATTCCATATTACACCTCAGTCCACCATCAAATCTGTTTTCCATCACCTCATAAAGCGCTGCAAGAGTCTGTTCATCCCTGTCAGACTGAATGCACACTTTCAATGCCTCTCATCTGGACCCTTAATGGACTACCCAACAAAGCCCAGCACAAGCTTCAGTGTCTGCACAACTGCTCCCCACCATCAAATTGTTTGTAATTGCCTCCCATTAGAGATCTTAAATATCTTACTGGCTGTCACTTGTTGCCACTGCCTATGTCCTGAGTTCATAATTCTCTATTTTTGTCTTTTCATATATTGAAATTTCCCAGAAAGGTGTTATATTAATGTAAGATTATTAAACAATAATAATCATAGTTTATTATTAAAATATACAGACATGTGACATAGCACATGTACTAGAAAAGAGGGGTGTGTTCGGCATATCAGAGTGTCTCCAGGGTCTGGCCATAAACTGACTGACAGGGACAGAAAAAGAGTCTGTTCTACCTGCTCTGATGAAACAGTAACCAAAAGCTCTCTCTCCTTATCTCGCTTTGTTCATAGAAACAAATCTATTATATTACATTTCTACATTTTGTATCTCTCACTGCATGCGCGCGCGCGCGCGCGCACACACACACACACACACACACACACACACACACACACACACACACACACACACACACACACACACACACACACACACACAACAATTATTTATGACATCCCTATTTCCCCTCTGCACATAGACTGCCATTAACCCAAGGAAAAAAGCAGTTTCCTTGCTTATAAATCTAATGTAATGTGTTGTGGCTACACATGTGTGTGTGCTATAGAAAATTAGTTGTCTTGTGTCCTTCAAACAGCAACTCCGTATGACATCAGTGGTCTTTGGTGTGTGTTAAGGACCTAGATCCACATATTACCATACCTACTTATTATCCTTTGAAGCTATTAGCCAAATCCATATTAAAAAGCCCATCGAATACATGAATATATCACACTGCCATTTTAAAAATTTGATGTAGTTATTATATTTATATTATTTCAGCTATATTTCAAGATGCATTCCCACTTTCCTTAAAGTGGTTCTTTCAAAACTCGCAGTAAAACTTTAACTTTATATACAGAAGCAGTGGGCAAGCATGCATATTATTTGTTTAGGCTGTCACTCTGCTTTGTGCTGTCACTAGTGTTAACATAAAAGACAAGTATGACAAGAATTACTGTTCTTCTCCTTGTTCTTGTCTTATATCAACCTAATATATTCATGTTGAAAAGAAGGGGCTGTGCTTTAGGTTGCTGAAAAACTGAAAGTGTTGTGGAATTGAATGGAAGTATTCATCAAGTGCACAATAAAACACACACTGCAAAAGAAATGAGAGGAGTGCACAGTCCATGTCAAGTTAGTGGACACATTATTACACACACTAGTACACACACACAAACTCATATACCCAAGGGTTTTTTTTTCAGCCTGCATTGACTGGTAAGGTTAGAGAGTCGCTGTCAGTCAGCCTCTCTCTGCTTATTGGGTTAAAGCTAACACAGAAGACCAGGTGGCCAATGAGCTGCAGGCAGTCCACTTCTGGGAAAGGCACTCACACACGTGCATATGCAGAGATCTGCAAATACAGATCCACAGAGAGGGATAACAGCCGTTTGCATATAGTACACTGAAGCTACCGCAGACTACAAAGCAGGATTTGAACCATTGGTAATTTTTGGTCAGATCTCGCTCCTGTTGCCTTCGGTGTACTCCTTAATATATCAGAGGCATGTGGAGAATGGAAATGAGGAAAGGGCAACATCAGTTAAGTTAAATGACGACAGCCCTGTTGAATGATTCCCCGTTTCCCCATACAGCTTTGCTTGATTAAACTAATATGTCACCAAGGCAATCTTCCTTGTAATCAGAACCACACTCTCCATGTCTCACTACGTGTGTCACACTCTCTTGTGTTATTTTGGCCATTTCTCTCCATCTGTCTTAATATTGTCTTCCAATTTTTATGTTCCTCTCCCCTATGGCTATCTTCCTCATTTCCTCTTTTCTAGTCCCTTGCAATGTAAAAAACAATGTAGGTGTATTTGCTTAAACTCTTATACCTTATGAATATTATTAACTATGAATATATGATCGTGGCAGTGCTGAAAACTGATATTCCTTGCTAAAATAGATCTCTTCATTTTTGTCTTTTGTTGTTTTTATTTGGAAGACACATTTCTCCTTAAATAAAATAATCTAATATTTGTCACTACAGACTATAGCAGTAAATAAAAAACATTTTAAATCTTCTACACTGAATTTAGTACTGCTCTGTACAGCTGACAGGTGGGTTGTAAATTATTAAACATACTGTAGATGTGACCACGTTGTTTTAATTTTTCATGAGTTCTGAATGTGCCATGAGGGAAACAGTGTTATCCTACCTTCCTGTTTAACCCGTTTAAAGTGTTTAAAGTGGAAATCTCTGGGGGTGAAAAATTAAGCCAAGATAAAAGAGCCAAAAACATTTCCTTTAGTGGCAAGTCAACCCACATCTTACACTGTTAAGATTATGGCATTAAAAATTCAAATTCAAAATTCAAATTTTTATTTGTCACGTACACAGTCATACACAGTACGATATGTAGTGAAATGCTTGGACAACTGCTCGTGACCTAAAGAAAACAAAAAAGGAAAAGGCTATGAATAAGAAAGGAAATAAATATGAAAAATTAAAAAGGGTCAATTTAACTAGGAAGGAATAAAATATAAATTAAGGTTAAAAATGAAATAACTGTACAACACAAATTAGAATGAAGGGTAAATTTAGCTGGGAAGAATAAGATAAAATATATAAATTAAAGTTGAAAATAAAATAACTGTACAACAAAATACACAATATAGAACTATATAAGAATGTATGAAGAAATCTAAATATAAATAAATATATACACAATAACAGCAGCTGTACAAGTATTAACCGGAAATGAAGAATATAGTGACCAGTGTTGTGCAAAACCAAAGTCCAGAAAGTCCAGTGTGTGTGTAAGAACCATATGTGTGGGTCAGTACTGTGTGGTGGTGTGATTGAGAGACCGTATCGCCTGCGGGAAGAAGCTCCTCCTCAGTCTCTCTGTGTTGGTCTTCAGGGAGCGGAATCGTTTTCCTGACCTCAGCAGAGAGAACAGTCCGTTGTTGGGATGGCTGAGGTCCTTCACGATCTTCCTGGCCTTGGTCCAGCACCGCCTGCTGTAGATTGAGTGCAGGTCAGGGAGCTCGGAGCGGATGGCGCGCTCAGCTGACCGCACAACCCTCTGTAGAGCTCGTCTGTCCTGCATGGTGCTGTTCCCGAACCAGGTTAAGATGTTTCCCGCCAGGATGCTCTCTATGGTGCACGAGTAAAAGTTCCTGAGCACCTTGGAGGGCAGTTGGAAGTCTCTCAAGCGTCTGAGGTGGTAGAGACGCTGTCGGGCCTTTTTCACCACGGTGTTGATGTGACAGGACCATGACAGGTCCTGCGTGATGTGAACTCCGAGGTATTTGAAGCTGTCCACTCTCTCCACTGGGCACTCGTTGATGACGGGGGTCTGGTAGTTCCTCTCCTGCTTAGTGCTGAAGTCCACTATCAGCTCCTTTGTCTTACTGACGTTTAGAAGGAGGTTGTTCCTCTGGCACCAGTTCTCCAGATTCCTAATCTCCTTCAGGTAGGCCGTCTCGTTGTTATCAGAGATCAGGCCCACCACGACGGTGTCGTCAGCAAACTTGATGATGGTGGTGGAGCTGGTAGTGGCCACACAGTCATATGTGTACAAAGAGTACAGCAGGGGGCTCAGAACACACCCCTGGGGGGCTCCAGTGCTGAGAGTGGTGGAGGCTGAGACATGTCCGCCCATCCTTACTGCCTGTGGTCTGCCAGTTAGGAAGTTGGAGATCCACTGACACATAGATGAGCTGAGTCCCAGATGCTCCAGCTTGGTGGTGAGTGTGGAGGGAATTATGGTATTAAATGCAGAGCTGTAGTCTATGAAGAGCATTTTAACATAATTCCCCCTTCTAGTGTCCAAGTGAGTGAGTGATGTGTGGAGGAGATGAGAGATGGCATCGTCTGTGGAACGATTTGGACGGTAAGCGAACTGTAGTGGGTCCAGTGTGTCTGGTAGTGAAGAAATGATGAAGTCTCTGACCAGGCGTTCAAAGCACTTCATCACTACTGAGGTGAGGGCTACAGGGCGATAGTCATTGAGAGAAGCAGGGTGGGGTTTCTTCGGGACAGGAACAATGATGGACTCTTTGAAGCATGTGGGGATCACCGACTGAGATAAAGAGATGTTGAATATCTCAGTGAACACCTGGTTCAAAAGTGGTTTGGTCGCTTTGGATAGTTCCCCCTTACATCCTGCATGCATTCATTTCCCCCAGGTCTATTGGGGGGTGGGGGTGGGGTGGGGTTATAACCCTTTCATTTGGGTTAGGGTCATGGCTGCTTTGACTGACAGGTGTACCTACAGCAGTGGGTTACAAGTGCATTTGTTGTAGCCTGGTAGTCTGATAGGCATCATCTCTATTAATTGGAGTCACTGAAGTGGACCTCTGACAACCAGTATGTCCTCCTCTGGGGTCCAGATTAATCAATGTCTGCTTCAGTGTAGTGAGTGAAATTCTAGTTTTCTCGCTACACCACACTAAATTAGCAGATATTTGTGTCTATGATCTGCACCCATACAATTTGTGCACGCTAACGCAGCAGGCTAGTTGGTAGCTTCTTTCAAATATGCTAACTTTTGGCCAGCATAGACGGAGAAAATGCGAACCTCAAGAATTCAATGTACACTTTTCAACTCTGTAGTAGGCTACCTCACTTTCTTGAATTCTACTACTTTCATTTAATTCCAGGCTGTATTTTTTGTTTTCTCTCTCGTTCTTTCTTCGCCCAGGTGACATTATAGTTGAATTAAGTAGCTTATCACCAGCTGGTAACTGAGCAGGGAATATATTTTCCCAACTCAGTCTCAGAGAGGCATTAGACTTGAAGAAATGGACAAAGCGGATTACAGTTTTAAAAATATAGGGAAAGCTAGATATCAAATACATTAGAACTGGATTTATTTATTACCAGTAGTTATGCTTCTAGAGTAATCAGATGTTACATCATCATAAAACCTCCACCATCTGGTGCTGCTAATGGCTCCTCTGCTTCTCTTCCCTTCCTTAATGCCCATCGAGATGAATTGTCAGCTTGTCAGACAGACATTAGGCACCAAAGCTGCTGAATCCAGCCTCTGTAGGTATTTAGTATTTAGTATTTAGTATTTTAGTATTTATTTATTTATTGTCATTGTCAAGAACAATGAAATTGCGTTTGGGGCTTCCATACAACCCAAAAAAAAGAAGAAAATAATAAATACCCCTTAAAACCCAAGTGTACATATTTAACCCAGTGTGACTCCAATGCAATAAGACAATCCTTAGCAATAATGTTCGTAGAAATTCAGACAAAGACCTGAGAAACATGACAAAATACAACAATGCAACCCATTCAATATTATTGTACTGTGAGATATGATATCAGATATGATAGTTATCTATTTAAGAAAGAGGGGGGGGGGGGGGCAGGAGGGGGAAGAGAATAAAGATATGATGCACCAATGCAGACCAGTTCATTGCTATTAAGAAGTTGGATATGGTTATTGTCCGTGAGAGGGGGGCAGAGAGTTCAGGAGCCTCACAGCCTGTGGATACAGGCTGTTGGCCAGTCTGGATGTTCTGGCCTGTATAGACCTGTACCTTCTCCCTGAGGGCAGCAGATGGAAAAGGTGGCGCGCAGGGTGATGTTGGTCCCGCAGGATACTGTGCACCCTCCTCAGACAGCGAGTGGGGAAGATATTACTGATCTCTGGCAGACTTGTTCCAATAATTCTGCCAGCTTCTTTCACCACCCGCTGGAGTGCTTGCTGATCGGCCTTGGTGCAGCTGGGGAACCACACTAGAAATCCATACGTCAGAACGCTGCTGATGGCACAGTTGTAGAAGTTCAACATCAGAGATCTGGGAATGTGTGCGCTCCGCAGTCTCCTCAGGTAGTAGAGGCGCTGTTGGGCCTTCCGTACAACTGAGGTGATATGGTTGCCCCAGGACAGGTCCTCGGTCACAGTTACCCCCAAGAATTTAAAACTGCTCACCCTCTCCACCGCCTCACTGCCAATGAAGAGAGGCAGATGGTTGTTATGACCCCTCTTCCGGAAATCTACAATGATCTCCTTGGTCTTTTTGGTGTTTAAGACCAAGTTATTGTCGTGGCACCATGACTCTAGTTGTTGCACCTCTGTCCTATAGTTTGTCTCATCATTGTTGGATATAAGTCCGAGCACTGTAGTGTCATCTGCAAACTTAACAATGAGATTGGACGCGCAGGAGGAAATACAGTCATGGGTGAAGAGAGTGTATAGCAGAGGGCTCAGAACACACCCCTGAGGGGCACCGGTGTTGACCACAAGGGTGGAAGAGGTGTTCTTACCCACTCTGACACTCTGTCTACGGTTAGTGAGGAAGTCCACAATCCAGTTGCACAGAGAGGAGTTAAGTCCCAGTTGGTGGAGTTTGGGACGGAGTTTGTATGGCCGGATGGTATTAAAAGCCGAGCTGTAGTCTACAAAGAGGAGCCGTGCATAGGTGTTCCTGTGTTCCAAGTGCTTCAGTAATGTGTGCAGCACTGTGGCGATCGCATCCTCGGTTGACCGGTTCTCCCTGTATGCAAACTGGTGCGAGTCCAGGGATGGTGGAAAAGCAGCTCTGATGTGTTTAATGACCAGTCTCTCCAGGCATTTGGCGGGAATGGGGGTGAGTGCCACAGGTCTGAAATCGTTCAGACATGTGACATTTGACTGTTTTGGGATGGGAACGATGGTTGCTGCTTTGAAACAGGATGGTACCAGTGAACAGGACAACGAGGTGTTATATATAGAGGTGAAGACGTCCGCCAGGTCCGCAGCACAGTCTTTTAGCACCCGGCCCAGCACTCCATCCGGCCCGGCCGCCTTCCTGGTGTTAATGCTCCGGAACACACGCCTCAGCTCATGAGTGCTCAGGACCGGAGCAGGGTCGGTTGAGGGGAGAGGGGACAGGACAGGGTCGGTGTTCTCCCTGTCAAAACGGGCATAAAAGAGATTTAGATCCTCAGCCAGAGTAGAACTGTCGGCTGAGGGTGATGGTGTTCTTCTTTTGTAGTCCGTGATAGCCCTGATGCCCTCCCAGACCTGCCTTGGGTTTGTGTTGTTCTCAAACCTGTCCTCGATACGCCTCCTGTGCTGCTGCTTGGCAGTCTTGATGCCTCTTCTCAGGTTGGCCCTGGCAGCACTGTATGCCTCCTGGTCCCCGGATTTGAAAGCGTTGTTCCTTGTTCGAATAAGTTGTTGAACTCCGTGTGTCATCCAGGGTGGATTATTAGGGAACACACGGAATCGTTTCCAAGTTGTTACATTGTCCACACAGAAACAGATGTAGTCCAAGACAGTGGAGGTGTAACTGTCCAATGCGACACGATTGTCAGTGTCCTGCACCTTGAATACATCCCAGTCTGTGCAGTGGAAACAGTCCTGAAGCATCGGAATAGCATCCTGCGGCCATGTTCTCACGGTTTTGGTTGTAATCCCAGTGCTCTTGATCTTTTGTGTGTATATTGGGTGTAGCAGAAGGGAGAGATGGTCTGACAGACCCAGGTGGGGATAAGCCTGGGCTCTGTACGCATTCGCCATGTTGGTGTACACCTGGTCCAACGTTCTATCTCCTCTGGTAGCACACTTCACATTACGGTGGAAATTGTGAAGTACAGATTTCAGGTCCGCGTGGTTAAAATCCCCAGCCGCAATAAAGACACTGTCCGGGTGTGCTACCAGGCTGTTATTGATGCTGCTGCTCAATTGTGCTAACGCTAGCTTAGCATTAGCATCTGGTGGAATGTAAACAGCGCAGATGTAAACGGCAGAAAATTCCCGAGGGAGATAGAATGGACGGCACTTTAACACCAACAGTTCTACCTCTGTACTGCACAGTTTTTCCGTTACCGTGACGTTCGTGCACCAAAGGTTGTTAATATAGATGCACAGCCCCCCGCCAGTCTTCTTACCCGAGTCCGCAGACCTGTCGGCTCGATAGGCGGTGCGGCCTGCTAGATCGATAGCCGCATCGGGAATGGCGCTGTCCAGCCAGGTTTCAGTGAAAATCATGCACGAACAGTTATTAAAAGTCCGTCGAGTGGCGATCTGCAGTCGTATTTCATCCAGTTTGTAACGGATTGAACGGGCGTTGGAGAGGAATATGATCGGGAGTGGTGGTTTAAACGGACTAGTCTTTAGCCGTGCCCACAGGCCTCCCCGCTTGCCTCTCTTCTGCCTCCGCTCGCAACGTCTCCTCCTGCGGCTTGCTGTTGCGGGTAGCCCCGGGGGTTGCTTAACGATCTCCGGGGGGATGAGATACTCGGATGTTAGTTGAAGATCTCCACGGCTTAGTTGTAGTAGATCATCTCTGTTGTATTGAAGTAACCCCAGACTGTGTGAAATAATACACAGTACCACCAAAAGTGCAAAAGTGTAGGAGCTCCGGGCCGCTGCGTCTGTGCGCGCCGCCATCATCTCAATTGACCTCTGTAAGCTCTGTGCTCTGAGACTTCCTGTTCTGCATTCAATGATTAGCACCATGTACTTGGCAAGTTTCCTTTTGAAGAGTCAGTGATCTTCCCTGGAGGTTTTCAGTGCTTAAAGGACAGCTTTGGGTGGTGGATTAAGACAAGACAACAATTCCTGATTGCAACATACTGAAAGGATTTACGGCTTCAGATGAGCAGGTCATTGATATTTCCTGCCACTAATGAAGGTGATAGCATGTTTGCAATGCAGTGCAATGATACCTGAGCCTTGACTTTTAAAATTAACCTCAGTGACTTGTTCATATCCATCTCTAGCTCTGTGGAGCAGCTGCTCAGTAGGTCTTTCAGACCTTCATATTACGAGAACATAGTGGACTCTTAATCCTCATATAAAAGGTTTACAAGCAGAAGGTAACACAGTGTCATTTCTTCTGTAACCCTTTATCTACTGGCAAGCATCATGTTGAGTCCTGGCTTCATGCTCATCTCTTTGTTTGTGATTCTTTTGGGGCATTTACTGCTTTCATTAGATAGTGATAATAGAGAGGCGAAAGAAAATGAAACAAAACACGACACCCACAAAGAGCTAATTGACATGTTGTATCCAGTATGGCTGTATAGGGCACTCTCATCACATCATCAATGTTTAAATAATTTATTAACTAACAGGAATCAGCCACTGTCAAATGTTGAGGGTATGTGGTTATCCAATCCACGTTCCTACTGCTGTGCATAAGCAGACACACAGACATATGCTCTCTTTACTTTGTTCACTGGTAACGATCGAAACAAATTCTGTTAGGATGAGTAGATTCACAAGGTTCACGTGGTTGCCTGTAGGTAGCATAACAGAAGTGGCTGCAGTAACTCATGACGAGCTCACAAAACTATGAGAGGGGTTTGACTATTGTTTGATTTATGCCGTGCATCTGGAGCATTTGTGAACCTTTTACGCTTTGTATGAAAAACTTTATATTCAGACATGTTTTTAAAAATGTCCATTTCATGTCCATTACTTTAAAAATATAGGCTTTTGAAATAGAATGATTCTTTTTGATACACCCTGTATAATATAAATCTGCCTTAAGACCCATGTGGTTAATTTTAAGGTAGAAGTGTTAATTGGGGCCTTGAGTTGTGTGTCCCTGTGCTCATTAGGATTATGAGCTCATGAGGATTTTGACTATGAAGACTAATGCAGTTGTTTTTTGTTTCATATTACATACATTTTGAATACCATGATCATTTTTTGAGGGTTGTATTCATCCAGACAGAAAAGAGGTAATGAATCGTGAAATGCCCTTAGGAGGCAGTTTGCCAAGTGTTTGACAGCCTCCATTTATTTGTGATGTGCTAATGTGTGTCTTTGTCTTAATGTCCTTTTTTCTCCTTCCTCTTCTGTGCTCCTCCTCTCCCACAAGATGGGACATGACACTGGTTGACCAGATAGTGTACTGAACTAATGTCAAAAAAGCAGAACACCAGAGGTCAAGTAGTGTTTGGGAAGAATATACAGCTCTGTCTTTTTCTTGGCTGGCACTTCTATTGCCAATCTGAATTAAAGGACTGGTCAGAGCTCAAACAAAGTGTGTGGTCAGCCTAGCCTTTATGAAATCACAAAATAGACTCTGTTGGCTCATGCAGGAATTTATAGGAGAAAAGCAGAACAGTCATATATGAGCTAATTTTATCTCCTCCATTCCAGTTTGACACAGTATACACCACCAAGGCACAAACCAAATACAGTAAGAATCTGTGGGACCAGAGTGTGGTTATCACTTTGTATCAGCTGACGAAAGACTTCTGATAAATGGAAAACAGAGCAGGAGGTGCTAGGACACACGTCCTTGAAGTGGACTGTAGCTTTGCCAGAATTTGTTATTACCCCTGGAAAGTCTGTGTCTGAGTATTGGCATCGCAAATTGGAGAAACAGTAGGCAGAGAAGGGAGGATGTGGTCTTGGATAAATGCCATGGTGGAAAAAGAGAAAAAAGAGAAGAGGATGGTGAATTTGTAAACAGATGGGAAAAAAAACAGAGGAGCTGTAAAGCTTTGGTACTACTTCAGAGTCTATTTCATGGACCCACAATGCAGATACAAGGGGAAGACATGTTACAGCTCTTTTAAAGATCCTATTAAATTGATAGTTGTCCAAACTGTTTCAATTAAAAATGTACCTTCAGAGATTTTTTAAAAAAAAAAGTTGTATTGTATGTTATTTTTATTATTTGAATTCCTAAGTGTTTTATTTGTTCATTGCATTGATGTTTTAAAAATGTCCTATTTCCTGTAATGAATTTTATTTGATCTTATCGAGAGTTATCTGTTATTTATAACTGGTATTCAAAATTCAAATTCAATTCAAATTCAAATTTTTATTTGTCACATACACAGTCATACACAGTACGATATGCAGTGAAATGCTTACACAACTGCTCGTGACCTAAAAAAAAAGAAAGTAAAAGTTATGAATAAGATAGGAAATAAATATGAAAATTAAAAAGGGTAAATTTAACTAGGAAGGAATAAAATAAAATAAAATATAAAAATTAAAGTTAAAAATGAAATAACTGTACAACACAAATTAGAATGAAGGGTAAATTTAACTGGGAAAGAATAAGATAAAATATATAAGTTAAAGTTGAAAATAAAATAACTGTACAACAAAATACACCAATACACAGTATAGAACTATGTAAGAATGTATGAGAAATATAAATATATATATACAATAACAGCAGCTGTACAAGTATTAAATGGAAATGAAGAATATAATGTCCAGTGTTGTGCAATCCACATTTGTAAGTGTCTTGTGCAGTGCAAATATGCTTAAAGTGATTTAAGTGATGAAGTGAAAACAATGTCCAGAATGTCCAGTGTGTGTGTAAGAACTGTATGTGTGGGTCAGGACTGTGTGGTGGTGTGAAGAAGCTCCTCCTCAGTCTCTCTGTGTTGGTCTTCAGGGAGCGGAATCGTTTTCCTGACCTCAACAGAGAGAACAGTCTGTTGTTGGGATGGCTGAGGTCCTTCACGATCTTCCTGGCCTTGGTCCAGCACCGCCTGCTGTAGATTGAGTGCAGGTCAGGGAGCTCGGAGCGGATGGTGCGCTCAGCTGACCGCACAACCCTCTGTAGAGCTCGTCTGTCCTGCATGGTGCTGTTCCCGAACCAGGTTAAGATGTTTCCCGCCAGGATGCTCTCTATGGTGCAGGAGTAAAAGTTCCTGAGCACCTTGGAGGGCAGTTGGAAGTCTCTCAAGCGTCTGAGGTGGTAGAGACGCTGACGGGCCTTTTTCACCACGGTGTTGATGTGACAGGACCATGACAGGTCCTGCGTGATGTGAACTCCGAGGTATTTGAAGCTGTCCACTCTCTCCACTGGGCACTCGTTGATGACGGGGGTCTGGTAGTTCTTCTCCTGCTTAGTGCTGAAGTTCACTATCAACTCCTTTGTCTTACTGACGTTTAGAAGGAGGTTGTTCCTCTGGCACCAGTTCTCCAGATTCCTAATCTCCTTCAGGTTGGCTGCCTCGTTGTTGTCAGAGATCAGGCCCACCACGACGGTGTCGTCAGCAAACTTGATGATGGTGGTGGAGCTGGTAGTGGCCACACAGTCATATGTGTATTTCACAACCTGACTTTCCAATTGTCCACTGACCTACATATAGGGTGTTTTAAAGTTTGACTGGTTAAATAGATGTACTGTCTACACAGCAAATTCAAAAGTGTTAAATTTTTTGGTGTTAATAGTCTCCTTGCAAAGGTAGAGTTAATTTTACTCTAAGCAGAGTCACATTCTTTTAATGTAACTCTGAGGTGTAAAATGATAGTAGTTAAAATCGAGTGTTAAAAATGAGTGTTTCTCTGTCAAATCTGGAGGTGTTAAAATGGAAACATTAACTCTTGACCTCTTAACTCTGAACTCCTAGAGGGGCTATGACACCAACAGAGTAAATTCACAGACTCCGCCCTCAGCACGGCTCCAATCGATGCTGAAGTGAAGCCGTTTCAGAACATTTTGCTCTACATATTTGAGTTGTTTGCCATGCTTGGTAAGTCATTTTTTCAAAGATTGTTTCAATTATTATTATGAGCTTTTACTTCTGTGGCTCTTTGGAGTTGAGACAAAGCTGTGTGAAAGGCATTAGCCATGTTGCTCGCTGATAGCATAATATTCTGTTTTAGCTAGCTGAAAGGTATTGTTTGCGGGCAAATACCACAGCCTTGAAAAAAAGCTTGCATGTGAATTTTCAGTCAAACTTTTGGTCAAATACACCTAAAACAATGTCTAGAATGTGAAATGTTGGTATAATGGTGCTACTTGAAGCCTGAAAACGATCGCCCATAAAAAAACAAAAACGAGCAAACAGCAGTAGCTGACGTCCTGACTGGATTCTACGTTAGCATAGATCCCTCCAGAGTTTTGTGCACACGGTTTAGGTAAAAATTAAAAAGGTTGAGGTTTTACATTTAGTTCAGTATTACCTGTTGCCTGTGTCCTTGTCTTTTGGGAAAATACTTTACACAAGTAATGGCTCAAAGAGGATTCCTTTTTTTTTTTACTGTGCTGCAATTGTTTACTGGATTATTTGTGCCATTAATTAGTGTCAACTAATTTTTATTCGATCTCCGCACAGGATATGCTTGTGAAGATGGAATATGGGGGAGAGCAGAAGTGCGTTGCAGTTCCACAAAGTGATGAATGAAGGACATGCATATTGTATTGAAGAAATAAGTGATGAGAATGCTGTTATTTGCATTTACCATGTCAGACCTTTTGATAAACAAATTTCTAATGAAAGTGAGAACATGTATACTGTTACATCTTTCAGAAAATGTTTTGAAATTGTGGTGCACAGTTCAGAATAAATGTTTTTCAAAAACCATTGCATCTTTTTAGTAAATGTTTATTTCCAAAAGAAATTTCTAGAAGTTCAGAACAGTAAAATTCCCGCTTTTTAGAATGAATTAGAAGATAACTCTTACGTAGTTAAACTAAAATACTCTTTGAGAGTTAATATATAAACTCTTAACACCAAGTGTTAAATTATCAACTCCAGACAGATTTGGTGTTTAACACTAAATCAGAGTTAACGTACCAACTCTCCAAAAAGAGTTAAATTAACACTCTCTGGTGTGGACCCATATAGACACTTTAATAGTGTTGAAATCAAATCCGACAGTGTTAATTTGGACATGCTGGATTTGCTGTGTACTGGTTTAGATGGTTTTAATATTCCTACAGTCTTCCTTTTATTCCCTGTTCTGCCATGATCTTTGACAAATTCGCTTGAGAGAGAAAAAGGTTTACACAGTTAATGCCTTTGTGAACACGCCACTTTAGAATTTGTTGCATAGAAACAAATCTTTTTTTCCCCTCTTGTTGTTTTTATTAAATAACTTCAGTCAGTACCTTCAAGGAATATTTTATAGAAAAGCTTCCTAAAGCTGGATAATGTTAGCACATCAGTAAGAAGCCAGTCCTTGGCGTTTGCAGTCCTGCCTGCTGTTAAAGTCTTTCTAAAACCAAGTAGGGGTGGGACATCTGCCATCTTTCCCTTTACAACACTATTCAATGCAGTCTGGCCCTAAAGGGACATATGCACGAGTAACAGTGTTACTAAGGATGTGTGAAAGTCTTGCGACATTATAAATGCACACAATCTATTTTTTTTTTTTTTTTTTTTTTGCACACAATCTAAAGCGATCCAGCACATTTTATTTTATTTTTTACCAACATGCATTATTCAAACTGCCCATCCTTTTAATATACATACATACTTCTTTGCATTTAAATATTTGATTCGATGCGAGATTCAGGATGGATTTGTTACATATATCTCTCCACCACTGTCATCCAAACACCATATGAAGTAATATCTTCATATAATAGAAAATTGTGTTTCATTCTCCAGAAGCCTGCCAGAGACTTTCAGAATCAATGAAACAGTGCACCAACTGTTCTGGTGGCCCACCAGCTTACTAATCCACTTTAGGTTATTTTTTTCTTGTCAACAGTCTCTATATGCAGTGGCTGGGAAAACAAAGCCTTGGTATAACAATGCGGTGTCTAATTCCCTTGTGTATATTTGTGTAAATTTTGCGTTTGTCAAAAATCAATCAACAAATAGACAAAAATGACAACAAAGGATTAAGCTGCTGCCGCAGTCAAATTTAAGGCCTGTGCATATTAAATATGGACTCACTGAATCAAAAAAAAGTGTGATATTTTTTTTCTAGGGAAAACCCTTAAAATTCCTCAACTTCATTATACATGTATAGCCTGTTGTCTGTGAAGTGCTCGCCTCATATAGTAGGTACCGCAAGTTAAGTGCAAACTTCAGCTGATTTTCCCATGGAGAACACTAACCTTGAAGCAGTTCCTCTGACAGCAATATCCACATTCATTGCACAGTCTCTTTCAACTGAATGTCACTGCACTTGCAAACTGTTTTTATATGTATTTTCAGCAGTCAGCAATTCCTATTTTTTGGATGCAAAAAGCTTTTAGATTATAAGTATTTAAATGGCCAGAAAAAAAAATGAACGTGCTATAAGCTGGCTGGCTAATATTAAGGAAATGATTCAGCTCTGCAATTCTCTACCTGCCCTTCTTTCACATTAAGTATTTAAGATGTCACAGAGCAGTTGCACAGTTACTGGGGGAAATGGTAATTGCATGTGGTCACCAAGAAGTCCACAATGCCAGTTATACTGAGCATTCATGTCTATGCTCATAGGTGAATACATACAAGGACATATATACCTGCGTGCTTCTGTGTCTCACTATTGCAAAACATTTAGTTTTTTCTAAAATACATATTTATCTCCACATTGAATAAAACCTTCACTACATCTAATTTACCAGGTGTGAAATAAAATAATTAAGTAAATCAAGTAAAACAAAAGCAAATTAATATTTGCTTCTTCATGTAAAAACAATTCTATATTTGAGGGAACCAGTGAAACCCATTAGCTGATTGTTATCTCATTTTTAAACCTACACTTGCATCAATCAGAGAATCAGATGAGAAATGGCTTTTTTTTGGCTCAACTTCATTTTATAGAAGCTTTATAGGTTTTTCTCCATAACCCAGATGAGTATGAAAAAAAAGAATCAAAATAATAATATTCCCCTGCAGCTGGGATCAGAGCTATTATAATCTATATCTATTTGCGTTTGGGCTGTCTACCTCTCCCTTTCAATCTCAGCATCTTCAGTGCAACACCAATATAAAAAGAAATAGAGAAAGAATTGTGACTTGTGAAAAACAACCAGAGCTGGATCACATTTGAAGGAATTTATAAAGCTCTAAATGTACTGTGACAATCAGCACCCTGGCCTTCAACCATTCTGTTGAACAATATGACAGTCAAGGAAACGTCCATCATGACCACAGAAATCTGGGTGGTGAGGTTTAAAGATTTTTTTCTTCCTTTATCTTGAAAATCTTTTGTTACTTTTCTTTAGCAGTTTCTGTTGTTCAGATGTCATCAGGGAGAAAATGTACACATGTAACTTCTATTTAACTACTCTGATGCATAAGTCGTACCATTTTATCTTTAAATTAAACTGATGGATTTAAATTAACCTCCTGAGAACCGAACTCTTCCACGGCATGCATTTTTAATTTCTCTTTGATATTTGGGCTGATTGGGACCTGATGAATGTAAAAACAAAGAATTACCAGATTTATTTATTTATTTTTACCTTATTTTTGTTTCTAAGAAAAATGAGAGCCACATATGAGGATATTTGATTAAAATTTTGATAGAACATTAGCAGTATAATGTCCTTGTAAGTGGATATCAGGCCCTCATAGAGCAAAATTAAGTATTTTGGTCTAAATAACCCAAAACGTGATGCCCACATATGTGTACGCCAGGTCCTTGGAGGTTAAATATTTTCAACACAGAACACTTTTTGGCAAGATGGGAAAATGAGATATTTTCTTCATAAACCTCATGTTAGTATGACCCAAATCAAAAAACAATACTGTGACTCACATTTATCCTACATATAAGGACAACAATAGTTGAATAACATCCTACACCAGCAGTGTTCACCACATTTTCCTATTTATCTAATTAAATAAACGCATCATTAAAAGTGGCACACTGACCCTCTATTAGGTCATTCTTTCAAAGATCCTATATCTATCCTATATTTGCCGATAAATGGGAAAAAACTCTGAACCATATGTTTGGCAAATAGAGCTGATTACTATAAGGCTCCCCTCAACATATTTTATCTGATTTACCAGGTGGGAATTTATCCATGTTTAATTTGCCCTCCGTATAGAGCTAAGATCAAAAGAAATCTGTTTTCACATCCCTACAGTTAAAAGAAATTCAAAATTAAAAGCTAAATGTACTGTTGAAATGCCCATGCCAGCTAGTATATGCAGGGGAAACTAAATAAGATCTAAAAATCTGGATCTCCAAACATAAAAGAAAACACAAGGAACAAAGATGAAAGATCTTAAATGCCTAGGCATTTAATTCAGCTTGCTATCATGTGCTCCCATACAGTATGTTCCAAGGAATAGAAGTGATTCCTCTTCCTAAAAGAGGGGGTGATTGAGACAGGAAAGAATTTTAGGTCTGAAAGTTTAATCAGATTTTTGTAATCAATTGTAATTCCCAAATTACTAGTACATACATTTTTTCCCTAAGTTTGTGTCATGTTATTATATTTAAATTATATTGTTCTCAGCTTAAATGAGCAGACTTTATATGATACATAATATGATTTACAGCATCTATGAGACAGGTGCTGCTGGCGTCCCTGAGATGGCATCAGTGACTTAACACACTGGATATGGCAATAACGGGTGATGAAATAATGTCCCACCTATAACTAGTCCCAGAGTTTGCACTGGGGGCAGTGGCTGATGGGAGGATGAGTACGTTTTTCAACAAGAAGACCACAGTCCTGTCTGGAAGCTTTGTTTTCTTTGGTTTTCACTTCCTTCTTTCTTTTTCTTTTATTTGTTGGTTAGATTTTGGCACCAAAAACTTGAGAAAGTATAGGAAAAGATTGTGGTTTGGGTCAAAACTACTTGATAACATTATATGCCTTGAAAAACTAAGCATTTAAATTCAATGCTAATGGATCCTTTAAGAGTCTCAACTCAGTATTGCTATTACCTGGTGTGTCATGATAATGACACTAAAGAAAATATCGCATGTGCCTGTGAGATGACAGCAGCTTTGAGAAAATGACAGTATTTGACACCCTGGGAATAAGAACAGCCTTGTCGTAACAAATTAAAAAAAAATGGACACAGCAGATAAGAGTCCTGACATTGTCAACAGTTTTCTCGTGACAAATTATCCCTTCCAGTAATATCCTGCATATATCTCCTGAAGGAGTATTTGGACAAAACCCACAGAGAAAGCAGTGAGTTAAAACAGATGCTGATGATATATCACAGTGGCACATCCTGTTCATTAAAAAGGGATAAAAACATATTTGAATAATGTCATCAACATTTCTAAAGAGACATCATTTAACATTCCCTGTTAGTTCTTCCTCAAATGCACCCATATGAATTTTCTATTTCTTAACTTTTCTTCTTAGAAAACATTAACATACAATTGTAAAGCTTATACTGGATGGTTCTGAGTACTAAATGATAACAGTTGACTCTATAATGACCTCAGGTTCATATATTTATTTTCTTAGTAAAATAAAAAGTAAACTAATCCTGGATGGCATACTTGTTTAGTGTGTTTGGGGATGTATTTGGCAGCAAACATCTGGGTTTCATTATAAACCCATAGTGGTAACAAGCTTCTGTCTCCTCTTCTCTCCCATATTCTTGACTTACTTCATTATGCTACTGCAAAACATGGTGAATCGCTGTGGGATGTTAATTTTAATTTAAGTATTCTTGTGAACCTGATTTTCATGGTTAATATCTCATTTAGACCTTTTGGGACTGAATAAGAATCTGAGAACTTGCTCTGATCACTGTACACATTACTGCTGTGTCTCTCATTGCATACTTCTATACTAACGCTCACTGTTTTGAGTGCGCAAGTGCATTAATACGAACAACAATGGCTACATGAAGAGCAACACGAGTGGTTAAGTGCCGACTACTATAAACCTCTCATCACAGTGGTTGCCATCTTAGCTAAATAGGGAAAAGGGTGGAAACACTAACCTCTTTTCAGGCAGCGTGAGACTGTACCTGTAATCTATTGAAGTTGCACAGGTAGTCTAGCTCCTACAGGAAGGCATGTCTATGCCTGCTGACACTAGAAGGTTTTCTTTGTCTCTCAGCACAGTCTCAAGAGTTGGGAGGAAATACCAGAAGGTGGGCCGTTACACACAGAGAGGTGGTCAGGGCCATAGAAAGGCCTCAACCCGCCAGAAGGATGCATATTTGCTATTTTGTCTGAGAAGGAAGAGGAGCACTGCCAATGACCTACAAAATGCTCTCCAAAACTACTCATGTGCATGTTTCTGACCAAACAAGTACAGACTTCATGCGCTTTTATTATATGATGTCCTACAACGTCACAATGATGCCATAGCATTTCGCACAACCACACTGCATGAATCTATGTTAACAACTGTATAAATAAAATTGAAAAATTGGACAAGTTGATCAAGTTTTTCTGCTCCAATCATATAGACAAAGATAATAAAATACAAGATTTTAGTATGTAATGCAAAGATCAGACATCAGAGTGAACCTTATGACCCAGGTTTACATGCACAATGAGACCTTGGGCAGCACTATTCCTACATTTCAGTAGTAGGGACAGTGCCAAAGCATTCTTCTTTAAGAGAATGGAAGAGAGATGCATGTTGGGAAATGACGAGGAGCAGGGCCATCTAGAAGACAGAAGGTGCAAAAAAATAAAGTACACAAGTTTTGGACCGTCCTCTCCAGCTAGCATCGGCACAGCACATGACTTTCCTGTGAAGAACCAGTTTATTTATTGTCGTGTTTTCTTATTCTACTGTGGACTTTCATGTTGTACTTTTATGCTTTGTCGTACATTGTCTGATGGTGTGTTATTTTTGTCATTTATTGTTTGTGTTTGACTGAATGCTGAATTCTTGGGTAATCTTTGTTAATATTTCAAAATATATGTCAGCATATGTAAACAAATGAAGTAGAAAAAACACAAGAACAAAAATAAAAAGTGTCTTATGCAGGTGAACTGGCCACCTGCACTGCTAAAGCAGTTCCAGTACACCGTGGCTTACTAAAACACTGTCTCTCTAATGTGCTGTTGTTTCATACATTCTCTCCTGAACGGTGAAGACAAATGGAGTATTTCCCTCCAGTTGTATACAGTACTGTGCCTCTGATTCAGAGCCTGAGGCTGTGCTTGCCCCACTATAATGGGCAACACTATGGAAAAGAATAAGAAAGTGTTGACACAGTTTACACACACCCTGGTATTCTTAACTGCCAGTGTCATAGTATCTTCTTTGTTCCTCATGCCTTAACTTTATATCACACATAGAAGTGTGGGATAAGCATTTCAGTTCATTCCTTTCCACCCAATATGCCTCTTAGTCTTTTGTAACTGAAATACCATTTATATCTCAACATGACTAATCTGCTGATCTATTTCCACGTATGAAACTGAAGAGGCTGCGTTTTCTCTAACTTTCTAATCTCCGGCCCCTCTCTTGCCATTCTATTTCCCATAAGATCAACAGGCTAATATTAGGAGAAGGATGATCCTTCTGTCTCTGTTCAGATGGGTGCCCTTTTGTCATCACTAAATTTGAGCTAATTCACTTGCTGTGGTGTCTCTCTTCCTGTACAGGACCTTAGAGAGATCGCCCTTTATATGTCTGCTACGCCCACCTTTCAGTTTATCGCTCTCCCTCTTTCTCTCTCACTTTCTTTTCTCTGGCCTTTCCCTATCACATGCTCTGATGATCTGTGCCCATTTAAAACAGCTCATGGATGAAGAAGGAATACAAATATTCCACACCCAGTTCCTCCCTACTTTGCAACTTTCCTTGCAGTCAGTCTTGTTGTCACTCACCCTGACTTATCACACGCTCTGCTGATCCATACTGTAGGACCAAACGGACAGATGTGATAATGTTGCAAGCTGCTGAGGTGCATAATGTGAGCTATCCAGGTGAGCTCAGGCCATAAATTAGCAAATCAGGATGCAGACAGAGTGAGGAAGCAGCTTTTCCTGAGCCTGTTTGTGCCACACCATTGTTAACCTTGTGACTCTTGTGTGTGTGGGTGCATGTGTGTGTCTGATATGGATGGACAGAGCACATGGATGGTGATGCATGTGTGACTGCTTTGAGTGACAACTCTGTTTCCCTGCATTATGTATAGGGGTGGCTGATGGTCTACTCTGTGATTGATAGGGACACCAAAGGGATGATAAGAGAGTCTGATGGTGGTGTTCTAACAACATTAAGCACAGACAAGCTCTCTGTCCATTTCATCTTTTCCCACATGTGCTTCTCCTTTCTCAGAAAATGGCTTCTTTTCCGCCTAATAAATTTCATTTTATCCCAGCTTCTCTATGCTTTCCTTTCAGTGTAGATCTGCACAAATTCAATGTTTTTACACAGGCTACGCATGTTTCCTACGATACCATGAAATGAACAAAACAAAATTATCTGAGAGTAATCTGAACTAATACAGAAAGTGAAATTGATTTAGAGCAACAGAAGGCAAATGCAAGCAGAAAATAAAGGTGAGAAGGCAAAATATGGAGATGTGACTATGAGGGTTTCTACTTTAATTGCGTAACGACGAGTGAGAACCCTGGGAGACAAGAATGAACCAGGACAGAATGAGATGGAGAGATAGAGACATGTGGGTGGATAAGAGAAAAGACAATAGTAACTGAATTAGAAGCCCTGCAGCCCTAGGCACTGGCAATATTGCATTTCCTGCTGAGAAAAACAACATGAAAACAGGCCCACAAAGGAGAGGGGATTCACTGCTGTGCCTGATACGGAGCTGCTATTCACCGTTAACACATCAAGACGAGCATGCAGCCAAGCAAACACCCACAACTATACAACCACACACTTGCACGTGCAGAAACTTCCAGAAGTTAGAAAAACAAAAAACGGAAACTGAATCTATAGCTATGCTAACAGTTCTCACAGGGTTTACTGGTCATTTTAAAGAAGTACAATATAATGAATGATTTTTAAAGCTGAGAATAATCTGTCTGTCATCAGTTTTGGAGGTAATACACTGAAATCATGCCAGTCTAGGATCCCATTATTTAATCTTCTTAGTCAGTCTATGGGGAAGAGGTCTCAGGGCTTCGGGTATATCCAGAAACTGCACAGAAAGCAGACAGGGAATATCTAGTTTAAGACTTCCTGTTCCGTCCTCTAGTGATCGATTGCAAAGCCAAAAATGAGTAATTACAAGTTATATTTGTGCATTTCAATTGCTTTTTTTGCCCTTTAGATTGATTATTTGCCAGTGACTGACCATACTAGGCTTCTCGTATAAAAAATATTTTCCCTTTGCCACACATTCTGCATTTTAGATGCCTTTATGATTTATACTGACCGAAGTATCAATGACAAGCAATCTTTTTTTTGTTTTTGTTTTGTAGTTATTTTCCCTTTACTTAGCAGAGAATGAAGATAAAAACAACATCAGAAAGGAAAGGGGAGTGACAGGAGTATAATATGCAACACAGGCCCTCTGCCAGAGACTAAACTGCAGACATTTCTGTTATTGAAAGTGCCTTAAACATCAGACATCAAACTCAAGGAGATCAGTCTCGTAACTATTTTGTAAAATGACTCCCCATGAAAATTTCATCCATCTATTATTAGATGATGTACAGTTTTTTGTACATCATCTAATAATAAATGCCTGCATTAAATATTTGGTCAGTCCAGAAGCACAAGTATTTCATAGCATAGGTGAAACATTTGAAGCCGTAATGGGCAGATTATCAGCTTTTTCAAAAAAAAAAAAAAAAATCAATGGCAATTCATCCAACTGTCGTTCACCACTAGAGGTCAAATAGTCAATCACACCATGAAAAATGAACCATGTTGCTTTCATGGTAAGAAGAATGCAAGAATCCCATCTTCAAGTACTTATGATGTAGAAATAGAAAACAAAGTAAGAGTAAGACAATGCTGTATATTTATCTTACTTAATATACTTTTATATGCGCGCATGTGTGAGTGTGGGTGTAGCGTCGAATGCTGACCTTTAACTACTGATTACACTCATGGGCTTGCATGAGCTGTCTTTGGTCATGGGGGGGAGACTGCTTTCATCAATCACAGTCTGAGTGTGTGTGCATGCCTGTGTATACACACTTCACATGCATTCTTTTATATTACACTTAATGATGAAAATAATTTCAAATGTATGTTACATTGACTCATTATGCACAAGAGTTTGAGCATGTAACTACGGAGAGGTCCTCTGAATGTGTATCTCTAGTACATTGTGCAATGTGAAGACACATCCAGAGATGCTGCTGACTGCATGTAAACTAAAGCACAGCTGCATTAAATTCTATCCAAGCACATCTGTCTGGGAGATTTCAGAGATTGTCTTTTCAAACTGCACAAAGCACAAAGGAATAGCTCTCATTGGATTTCTCTGATTTGTATGTGTGCAGTGATTTCTATACTATTCTGTACTCTACATTCCAGTTTAAATATAGTTGCATTATATAATATTAAAAATTACAAGTCCCTGTGACAGCTGGAGCATAAATAAAAGAGAGAAATCTAAAACAGATATGTTATTGCCCAGTAGGAGCTCAGAAGAGCAGCATACATGATAAGCTGAGAATGTCTGCTAACATATAGCATGCACAGCTGCAGCAGTGGGTATTTTCCCATCTTACAACTCAAACGAATCCAATATATTTGCATGGATTTGAGAGGGGTGTTAATCAGTGCAAGTGCAAGTTACTTTACAAGGGTATGCAACTTTTGGCTTTCACACCTCATTTTACAACATGTGCTCTGTGTTGGCATATAAATACAAGCCCACAGTAATTTCAGGACGGTCCAACTCTCTCCCACTCACATTTCTGCAGAGCATTTATAAAAATGTTATTATTATTATTATTATGCTGCCCACAGCTACTACCATGATATGAGATCAAGCAGGCAGGGAAGTAAATCATCACTTCCATCAGAACCAGTGATAAGCCTGAAAGGGTGGGGCTTCTCAGGGTTCAAGATTTGCTCCCTATACTGTTGCTGGGAGACCTATCTTATAAAAAGCTGTGTATAAGAACACATAAGAGCTGAGATGAAGGTGTTCTAGGGTGTGCAAAGCTAAAACTCGAGTTGTATTTACCCAGAGGTGCAATTAAAAGGTTTTGTAGGGTAATTTCTTAATATAATCCGGAAGCTAAAACATGCTTCTCTGGGCTCTAAATATGCAAATATGCATACTTATGTATGTATATATAATGTATATATAATATGTATCTACAGCTCTTTATTCTGCAGCTGCAGGTAAATCAAGCATATGGTCATTTTTTTTCCAAAAAAAGAAAAAACCCTCAAGTATAATTTTCCTGGACAATTAAATAAATACTGTACACCTAATCACTGAATTTAGTCTCCAATAAAAAGAGGCATAATTACCACTAACACCTCATTTTAATGGAGGTAATGAAAATCTCAGTTGAATGAATTGTAAACCATATTTTAGAAACAAAGAAACAAACCTGCTAATGCAGTTTTGGTCTCCCCTCCACTTCGGGTAATTTCCCTGCCTAATCTATCTGCTGTTAAATGAGATGAGGGTAGTGGGTGAAGGCAATGGCTTAGCTTTTTATCTATAGTACACCAATAACACCAGTGAGGGTCCAAATTCCCATGAATGCCCTGTTTTAATGAACTGTGCCACAATGTGCGAGTGTGAAAATGCTGTGAATATGTGAGCAGTCTGCTAATTGATATCCCCAGCAGATCTAAGTCATAAAGCTCTATTATTATTGTCATTGTCATTGTCTGCAGGTTAAGGACACATGCATGCCAAGAAGGAAAACCTAATCCAAGGCAGAAAGGCAACACAGAACTCATGAACTCAATGAATACAGACAGTAACTGAAACTAAGACTAAAAAAAAGTAATGAAATAAGTAAAAAATGTAAACAATAAGGAAAGTAAGAATCAAATAGAAAATATTTGAGGACAAACAGAATTTTAAAGTCCAAAAACTTCAAAAATGTGGATCTAAGACCCAGGACCATGACAGTTCTATTTTTCCAGTTACCAAAAATCTTACTGTTGTGATCACTTTTACCTCAAGCTTTACAGACTTTTTGCTTAAGAAAAGAGCTGTTTGCACCTCCATTAAGATTAGCCACAGAAATGATCCAAGCACCATCTAACCTATGGCATTTCATTAGCATCTGAATACTTCTAACACCTATTTATATTTCTACCATTTTCTTTGTTCTATTTTTATGTTAAACAGACACTTCAGCCTCTTAAAAGTCCTCTTTACTGATAACAGTTTTCCACATTATGACCTCTTTTGAGGGAGAAGTTGCTTTGTTAATAATTCTGATCATTAAACAGATTAATTCTTAACTTTAGGAAAAAATTATTAGAAAACTTTTCTTCAAATTTTGTCACTGGTAGACACTCGTTGTTCTAGACAGCTTTATCGATATAAGATTCAAATCTTTTGTTCTATTTTAAACACATTTTAGAGAAACAAATAATTTACAGGGTCTAGGAATGTGTGCTGTAGGTGCTAGTTACCTGGTTTATAATGAAAAGTGACAAAAGAACAGTGGTTCAAGTGGACTGGGCAAGAACTAGTGAGGGAGTGGAGTCCATGTGGCTAATCATTACTCCCCTAGTACCACCTTATTGCCTTTTCACTCTATATAAAAATATGCATTGATTAGTGCTTTTAAACATCAAGAAGTGATACAGCCAGGAGTTTCTGAAACTCACACAAACACCAGCAACATTTTTATTTTAAATGTATGTGAATGACAGAAGCATGTTTATTGTCTTTTTACTCTCCTCACTTACTGTTTATGGGATCCTGAAGCAAAAAACAGCAACGATGCAAAACTCTCCCAATGAGAAGCTATCCATCTGGTTTCACACTGAAGAGTGGGAACAACACCGCAATGGAGGTGTTAATGTTCCATGCCACTCTCGGAGTTTCTCCATGGGAAGAAGGGATGAGAGGCACAGCCTGAAAGTACTTTATGTACAACAACAGAGTCTTTAGTGTGACCAGCTGAAACTGATTCAATTCTAGATAGACTATCAGAGGATTACACTCCATAGTCTGTAAGCCTTCGATAGCAGTAAAAGATACCAAATCACACTAAAATACTGCTTTTTATAAAATAAAATATGATAAGACTATGGACGTCCTTTTGCACTATTTCCTTTCAACAAAACACTCAATAGATCATTAGGCAACATGTGCTCTATTGTATTCTTTTTTCCATTTGTTCAATTGTATTTTGGCCTCACCTTCTTGGCCTTTCTGTGGCAGTACGTAAAAAAAAGAAAAACATACATAAAATTAAGAAACAAAAAACTAGCAGGATATGATTGCAGACAAGCTCCTCGGGGTAGGCTGAAAGATAGACGCAATCTGAGTAAAGCTGATGTAAACAGGGCATGGTGAAGGATGGTGGAAACAACAATATATCACAAAGTTTCTGCATGAAAAAAACCTAGTTAACTATGGAATCCTATGCAAAAGTATCTGTGAGATTAACAGTTTTAATCTTGTCAGAATCGAGACATCATCACCCCGTTGGGTGGACAGTTGAACCACCAGTTTGGTTATTGATAATGAATAACGATTAATGAATGGAGTGCTAGAAAATGTTGTATTGTTTTTCCTCTGTTGAATCCTACTGATTCTGGTGGTCATCTTGCGCTCTCCTCCAGCATAACTGTGAGAATACAATTAGCAACCTGGGAGACATTTCCTTCACCTCTGGAAAATATCTGTGCCCAAGACAACTTTTCCACATGCTCTCCTTTCCGTTAATTTGACAGCATCTAAACATGTTGCCCTTATGTGTGAATGAGAACCCCGGTCACTTTCCTTGCAAGTCACCATGGCAATCTTATGAGGTTGAACTTAGTATCCTGATTCATTTTCAACACCATCCAAGTCTGATATGCACGTGGCCATGCACAAGAATACACCTACACCTGTCTCCCTTATCAGATCAACTCAGTTTCTAATCTCCACTAAGATAAAAACCTAATATATATATATTTTTTTTTTTAAATATGAGACTTTAAATATCATTAAGATGACTATATTTCCTAAATTTCTATATCTTTTTCAGTGTCTTCCAATTTTTTTAACTAAGTCATTTTTTAATAATCTAAATAGTCAATCTCCTCCTTCATTTGGAACAAAAAACCACCTAGGCTGAAACAGAGTGTATTACAAAGACCGCAGAGCGTAAGAGGCTCCCAAATTTTTTGTTTTATTACTGGGCAGCTAATATAAGGGCATTATTGTACTGGATAAAAGACCATGATAATTTATCATCATCATGGGTAACACTGGAGCGGCTATCGGCTATCTGGCTGGGTTTTAGTTACACTGTTCTGGATGGGGGGGGGGGGGGGACTGTTTGTTAATATTGCCGTAATTGTTGTTGGAAGCAATTCTTTGTTCAATAAAAAGACCTTGATCAAAAAAAACAAAACAAAAAAAACAAAGGGGTCCAAATACTTATACATACTTGTATATAAGGATTCCTCTTTCTGGACTGTACAGCTTCATTCTTGCCTTTCTTGTTTTATCAGTAACAGGTTTGCTGAAAACCACCAAGCAACACAAGAGGTGAGAACATAAGAGTATTTTTTTTATATACCCATCTGCCAGACAAACAGTACTGTGGAGACATACTTTGATTAAGAGACAGATATTTCTGGATACAGACAAGCATGCAGAGAAAGAATGGAGGGGCTTCAAAGGCTGTGTCTGTGATATGGTGCCTCTGTGAGCTGAGAACCACCACTCACATCCAGCATGCATTACAGAGGTGATTTTAGATTGTAATCACTGGGGATAAACTGAGGCACAAATACACCCCATCACGACCAGCATAACAATGACCCCTACACATACATGCTCGTGAGGCAAGGGTGGGCATCAGCGTGTGAATGTGAATGTATGAAAGAAACCAAAAGGGTGTAAAGAAACTGAAAGTAGAAATAAAGAAAGAGCAAGTGAGCTACACATGGACATTCACAGTGGAAGGAGTCCAGAGAGCTCACAGGGTTTATAAGGCAGCAGATGGGCAATTTCAACACCATTAAGGATGGAAGAAGCAATTACCGAGCCAACAATCTTCACATATAAATGCATGCTTGCGTGTGTGTTTGTGCTGTAACCCACATGTGTAAATATGTAAGTAAAAGCCGTGTTTTCACCCCTTTCTTTGCTTTTATCTTTAAGGATCTTTTAGGATTTCTTTACAAATCCTACCATGTGGATTCATGGATTTTTTTTTCACATTCTGTCTCTCACAGTTGAAGTGTACCTCTGGTGCAAATTACTGACCTCTGTCATCATTTTAAGTGGGGGAACTTGCACAATCGGTGGCTGACTAAAAACTTTTTTGCCCCACTGTATACACACATATTGTCCCCGTTTCCCCTCCCTCTCCCCTCCAGCGAGGAGTTAAACAGTTTGATGGCGTGTGGGACAAAGGACTTTTTAAGTCTGCTGGTCCTTGACTTTGGGAAAAGTCAAGGACCATGGTCCATAATGTCCATATTCCATCTTAATTTGTTTTTATATAAGTGCGGGGAATGAGTCTTCAGTTGACTGTTTTTTAATAGGCAAAAAATAAGTAAATGGCGAGTAGAATTTTTTTCTTTTTTTTCTATTTTTGCTGATCCGAAAATTGATCCGATCCGTGACTTAAAACCGTGATCCAATCCAAACGGTGAGATTTTTGATCCGTTGCACCACTAGTCAGCAATGGTGAATTTCAAACTGAAATTATTATTTGGATACTGATCCTAAAAGCTTTTAAGACACTGACTTTAACTACAGTCCAAACTATGTGACCCAGACACAAAATCATCAGAAAGCAAAGTTTTTGTTTATTTACAAGAAAACTTCACAGAGAACCTTTAATATAAATCGAATTAAGTCAATATGAAAGACAGCTTTTGAGTTGAAATAATAAGACAAATAACAGAGGTGGGAGGTTTGTGACACCAAGACAGTAGCTGTCAATCATGAGCAGCCTCCATATAACTGCCATCTGTTGTTTGAAATAACAATGTGATGATTCACTGATTGGGAAAACTTAAAAACTGTCAACTAAATTAATCCAAACCATCTTTAAGCCTAATATTCATCCACTTGCTGGATTCATAGCTTGTGTTGCTCTTAAATCACCAAAGACTCACATCTGGTTTTAACCTACACACACACACACACACACACGCACACCACACAACTTACATACCCTAAGGATTTGTTTTCTGACTGCACGGTCTGGCAAGGTTATAAAGCTGCTGTCACTCAGTCTCAGGCTGCTTATTCTGGGTGCACGAGATTAGGCCTGCACAATAAACCAAAAATTTATTGTCATTATGATATCAGTTTAGGAGTTTTGTCTTTTGGTGAACCAGTTTTTGTCTGAGTGTGTTGCTGGGTCTGAAGTACACTGGGATGTCGTGCTTGGAGAGAACCCTCCTGAGTTTCTCTGATACACCGGCTACATAGGGGATGACAATGTTGTTGCGTCTGTCTTTCTTATCCTCCCTACCTGGTGTTAAGCACACTTATGGACACCCTTACCCTCAAAAATGGAGTTTGTAATGGAAAGGCTCTTATGAGAGAGCATGTTGTTCTTTTCTCAGTAAGGATTTCTGGTGTTAAAATCAATCAGAAATTCTTTGCTCTCTTTCTGCAATCGATTTAGAATATATAAGTTTCAACCTTCTGTCAGTTATTAGTGATGGTGTGCTAGAATCCTGTTTCGCCTCATTTCTTTTAATTGATCAAGGCCTGTACTTGGAGATAAACGTCTTCCTATTTACTTGGACAACCACATGTTTGTGTCTGTAGCTGCTCTTGTGTGTCTGTGTGACAAAATTATCAAAAGAGTGTGTGAGAGGTCACTTTTACTTGCTGGAATCAGGATACATGCGTAAGGAACAAAAATTAGTGAACTCTCCTCACTTATGTGGGAGTGGCAGTCTCTGTGTGCATGTGATTGATTATGGGTGTGCATGTGCATGTTTTGTAAAATCTTCACTTCATTATGTGCATCTGTAATTGAATTAGTCATTCCATGCTCATATCCAGCATCGACAGGAGCAGACTATGGCCGCGGTTACATTCTGTCAGGATGGTGGCAGTTTTTTTTTATGTGTGTGGGGAATTTTTTCTCAGTTTTTTTCTCTTTCTCTTTTTTTCTCCATGATAGAGTTAAGGGGGGAATTTTCCACAGGGTCACATTATATGGTGGTTAAAAAAAAGCCAGTCTTCGTCTCATTTAGTCTCACGAATTAGACTTTGAAGAGGCTCTGTCCACCCATAGCTGTATTTACATATAATGTGAAAAGTATCAAAACAGTACACTCATGAATCATTTATAAGAGCACTTTCTTTGAAACAGCTGCTGAAGCATGGTAATTCCTGGCTGTTCTTAAATTATACTCCACTATGACTACTGCTTCTACTGGCTTTGACCGTCTTTTGCTTTCAGACCTGTCCTTATTCTTTGTGGCAAATATTCAACAAGATGCTGGTAACCCCTTTGGTGCCAGCTGTGGGCTCAAGGCTGGAGCCGAACAAAAACTCCCTGATAACGACTGTGTTGAGTCTGTCCCTTCCCATTCCATGCAAGGCCACCTGGGTTGGCTGGAAGACTGTTTACTTAGCCTAGCAGGGCGAAGGACACTGTCTCAGCTGAACTATGGACGCGCAAACACATACATATACTGATACTGATAAGCACTCACTGACGCATCACCCTCCCTACCCTGGATCCAACGCCACCTCAAACGCTTACCTCCCCTCTGATGTGGACATCGGGTCAGCTGGAGGCGCAGTCGAAGATTGCAGCGGTCCCAGATCAGATGTACACACTGGAACACTTTCCCATGTTGCTTGTCTGTGTTTATTGTGCTATGGTGTGTTGATATCTGTTCATTCCTGTATTATCCTTTTGTGTTACACATTTCGATGTTTTTTTCCTCGTTACCTGGCCTGACCTGTCTCCCCAATGTGATGTTTGTGTATTGTATGTACGGTCGGCAAGGTCTGTCATCTCGGTTGTGGGCAAAAGACCTGCAACTGACAAATAAAGGCTATCTCATCTCCTCATCTCATCTCTCATAACTTTTCTCAGAGATTTCTGTCCATTTTAACATGTTAGCATCATGCAGTTGCTACAGATTTCTTTGCTACACATATGTGATGCAAATTCCCATTCTACCACATCCTACCACAAACTTTGAGATGACTGTGGCGTGTGAATTATCCTGCTACAAGCAACATTTAGAAGATAGTTACATTATAGTAATAAAGACACAGTGAGTTGGAACATTGCATTTACCAGTGTTCCACTGGTAGAGGCCAAAATGTACTAATAAAATATCTCCCAAACTGTTACAACACCACTACCAGATGCATGAACCATTGATACAAGGCAGGACAGATGCCATGCTTTCATACTGTTTAAAACAATTCCTGATCACAGCAAAAATCAAGACTCATCAGGCCGTTTACAAATCTTCTATTTGTCATATTTTGGGTAGCTTGTGCAAATTGCAGGCTAAACATCCTGTTGTTAACTGACAGTAGTGAACCCAAAGCAGTCTGGCTATTTTCCTCTGACCTCTGACATCAGCAAGAAATTTTCACACAACCCTAGAGATGGTTGTGTGGAAAAGTAACAATAGATCAGCAGTTTCTAGAATACTCAGACCACCCCGTCTATCACCAGCAACCATATAAGGTTCAAAGTAATGTAAAACACCTTCATTCTCCGTTCTGGGGTTTTGTTTGATCTTTATCAGGTTTTGACCATTTCTACATGTGCTAAATGTGCTCAATTGTTGCCATATGATTCAGTGATACTAATGATGAAGAGGTGTGCTCATAAGGTGTTGGTACGCGTATCATGTAAAGACATGCGCTGTAATTTTTATAAGAAGAACATTTTACTAAGGTCTTATTTTCTCTTCAGTATGAAAGCATGTTTGACTTAAAAAACCAAACAAATAGTTAAATGTTGTGCTTTTGCATGCCCTGTCTTTTGGCTAAGCCTGCCTTTGAGTGCAAGGATTAAAGATGTAAAGTTGGCAAAGGTTAAGCAAAATCAAAGCTTAATGAGTGCCAGAATCCACACACAAGTAGGAAAATGCAATATGAAAGGCTGCAAAGTCGAGGCTGTTAGTTAATGGCCCTGTCTGATAGTTTTGACTGATAATTCAATAATATAAAGTGGGTATTTTAGATTTTCCATCAAGATAGCCAAAGAGAACTTTCTTGCTTGCTTGCTTTTCCCCCCCATTGTGCCAGAATCTCAATTTAGCACAAAAACATGCTCTGCTTTGCAGGAAGATTGCAATCTTTGGTTCAACATGTTCCCCTTGCTTGACACCCATTCAAAATGCTGAAATTAAACCTCCCCCTGTCACTACTTACAGGTACAAAACAGCACTGCTGCACTGTTCAAATAGCAGAATACAAAAAGAAATGAGCATGAAAAATCAGAGCAGAGAGGGAAAGATTGGAAAGATTGTGTGTCCGGAGAATTAATGAATAAAAAACACAGCAAATTTTCAAATTCAAATTTCAAATTTTTATTTGTCATGTACACAGTGAAATGCTTACACAACTGCTCGTGACCTAAAGAAAAACAAAAGGAAAAGGCTATGAATAAGATAGGAAATAAATATGAAAAATTAAAAAGTGTAAATTTAACTAGGAAGGAATAAAATATAAAAAATTAAGGTTAAAAATGAAATAACTGTACAACACAAATTAGAATGAAGGGTAAATTTAACTGGGAAAGAATAAGATAAAATATATAAATTAAAGTTGAAAATAAAATAACTGTACAACAAAATACACAATACACAGTATAGAACTATATAAGAATGTATGAAGAAATATAAATAAATAAATAAATATATACACAATAACAGCAGCTGTACAAGTATTAAATGGAAATGAAGAATATAGTGACCAGTGTTGTGCAATCCACATTATGTCTTGTGCAGTGCAAATATGCTTAAAGTGATTTAAGTGATGAAGTGAAAACAATGTCCAGAAAGTCCAGTGTGTGTGTAAGAACCATATGTGTGGGTCAGTACTGTGTGGTGGTGTGATTGAGAGACCGTATCGCCTGCGGGAAGAAGCTCCTCCTCAGTCTCTCTGTGTTGGTCTTCAGGGAGCGGAATCGCTTTCCTGACCTCAACAGAGAGAACAGTCCGTTGTTGGGATGGCTGAGGTCCTTCACGATCTTCCTGGCCTTGGTCCAGCACCGCCTGCTGTAGATTGAGTGCAGGTCAGGGAGCTCGGAGCGGATGGTGCGCTCAGCTGACCGCACAACCCTCTGTAGAGCTCGTCTGTCCTGCATGGTGCTGTTCCCGAACCAGGTTAAGATGTTTCCCGTCAGGATGCTCTCTATGGTGCAGGAGCAAAAGTTCCTGAGCACCTTGGAGGGCAGTTGGAAGTCTCTCAAGCGTCTGAGGTGGTAGAGATGCTGACGGGCCTTTTTCACCATGGTGTTGATGTGACAGGACCATGACAGGTCCTGCGTGATGTGAACTCCGAGGTATTTGAAGCTGTCCACTCTCTCCACTGGGAACTCGTTGATGATGGGGGTCTGGTAGTTCCTCTCCTGCTTAGTGCTGAAGTCCACTATCAGCTCCTTTGTCTTACTGACGTTTAGAAGGAGGTTGTTCCTCTGGCACCAGTTCTCCAGATTCCTAATCTCCTTCAGGTAGGCCGTCTCGTTCTTATCAGAGATCAGGCCCACCACGACGGTGTCGTCAGCAAACTTGATGATGGTGGTGGAGCTGGTAGTGGCCACACAGTCATATGTGTACAGAGAGTACAGCAGGGGGCTCAGAACACACCCCTGGGGGGCTCCAGTGCTGAGAGTGGTGGAGGCTGAGATATGTCCGTCCATTTTTACTGTCTGTGGTCTGCCAGTTAGGAAGTTGGAGATCCACTGAGACATAGATGAGCTGAGTCCCAGATGCTCCAGCTTGGTGGTGAGTGTGGAGGGAATTATGGTATTAAATGCAGAGCTGTAGTCTATGAAGAGCATTTTAACATAATTCCCCCTTCTAGTGTCCAAGTGAGTGAGTGATGTGTGGAGGAGATGAGAGATGGCATCGTCTGTGGAACGATTTGGACGGTAAGCGAACTGTAGTGGGTCCAGTGTGTCTGGTAGTGAAGAAATGATGAAGTCTCTGACCAGGCGTTCAAAACACTTCATCACTACTGAGGTGAGGGCTACAGGGCGATAGTCATTGAGAGAAGCAGGGTGGGGTTTCTTCGGGACAGGAACAATGATGGACTCTTTGAAGCATGTGGGGATCACCGACTGAGATAAAGAGATGTTGAATATCTCAGTGAACACAGGAGCTAGCTGGTATGCGCAGTCTCTGAGGATACGACCGGGGATGCCGTCTGGTCCTGCTGCTTTCCTGGTGTTCACTCTCTTGAAGGCTCTCCTTACTTCATGCTCGGAGATGATGAGCACGTTTCCGGTGCTGGCAGTATCTTCCTGTCTGCAGCCGTTAGCGCCGCTAGCACTAGCATTGTTGGAGTCCTTAGCTGCAGCCTCGAAGCGAGCATAGAAAGTGTTCAGCTCGTCTGCCAGAGTCACGGCCGCGTTCGTCATACCGGTTGTTGGTGCTTTATAGTCCGTTATTGTCCTTAGTCCCCGCCATAGGCTCTGTTAAAGATATTCTATTTTAACAAGTACTCAGATGCAATGAAATATCACTCAGACACTTAGAGCAGTTTTAAACGTGCACGGGTGAGAGACTCAGGGAGAGACTCACACACCTCCTTGGTGCAGTCTGGCTTTATTTATACACATCATGAAGCATACAAAAAAGGAAATATCATCCTTATCTTGTCAAGAACGCAGGTGTGGTTTCTCAAAAAACTTCGTGTTCTCTACAAGGTTGTTTCTTACTCGTGGGTGGCGGTTTCCTGCTAGTGTGAAGGCAAACAGTGACAATGTGAAGGCAAAAGAGTGATTATGTGAAAGCAAACAGTTTCCGTTATAAAGTAGGGAGCCAGCAATTAAAATATACAGCTGGTTGAGTACAGAAGAGAAATATAAACACTCTTAGTTGATTATTATATGAATAATAAAACCTTTAAAAACAAAAATACTCTGACAGGCTCCTAGAGTCACTCTGTTGGAGTTGTGACTCTAGTTTCCTCCCGTAGCGCTGCTTCGCCTCTTTCACCGCCCTCCGCACGTTATATGACGCGGCTTTGTACGGGTCCATGTCCCCCGTCGTGAGTCCCGTGTTGTAGGCAGCGGTGCGGGATCTCAGAGTGTCGCGGATGGTTTTATCCACCCACGGCTTCTGGTTGGGAAACGTTGTGATAGTCGTTGTCTCCACGGTATCATCCGCTAATTTCCCGATGAATCCCACAACCGCTTCCGTAAACACGTTGACATCATCATCGGAGCTGTTTCTGAACATGCCCCAGTCTGCGTCATCGAGTGCGTCCTTTAACGCGGCCACCGATTGATCAGTCCAGCGCGCGATCTTCCTCTGAACCGGAACTTCCTGTTTCAGCCTTTGTTTGTATTTTGGCATGAGGAAGATGGCGGCGTGATCGGATTTGCCAAACGGAGGGCGGGATTGTACCTTGTAGCCGTCCTTGACCATAGTGTAGCAGTGGTCCAGTGTCCTTTCACCCCTGGTGGTGTCATGGTCCTGGGCCATGTGGGCCCAGTATTCTTAGTTTCTTGTATTTTTGTATTTCGTTCCTTATTTAGGTCATGTTTCCTGAGTTGTCCTGTTATGTTGTTCCTTATTTGACTTCCCCTTGTGACTCTTATCCCCTGTGTGCCCCTCTATGTATCTGTGAGCCCTCATCTCCCCTCCTTGTGTTTCATTCCATGTTTCCCCAGCCCACTATGCCCGTGCTCTCTCTCTCCTCCTGTTTGCACCTCTGTGTACTTCCTGTTTTACTTTGACAGTCTCCCGTCAGTGTTGTTTACTCCTGCCTTGTCTTGTTATGTTTATCTGTGTCAGCTGTGTTCCCATGTGTGGCCACTTCCCCTGATCATCCCTCTTGTGTATTTAGTCTCTGTGTTTCATGTAGTCTGTGTCGCGTCGTCTGTGTTACCACCCCCTGTGTTCCGTATCTCCAGCCATAGCTTTTCCTTAGTTTATGTCCAGTTTAGGTTTCTGTTTAACTATTACTCTTATGCTGCACTCACTCTGTTTTGTTCCTTTCATCAGCCAGAATAAAAGGCTCGCTTTTGTTTAACTCCACTCCTGCATCCTCGCTTGTGTTCGCTCCTGGGTCCACCACACACATTTCCGCACGGTCTGCCTCCGCAGACCGTGACAGGTGGGGCAGGTGATGTGTTGATAAAAGTTTGGCGCTGCGCGTTTGAGGTTGGCACTATTAAAGTCCCCCGTCACAATAAGCGCAGCGTCCCGGTGTTGTGTCTGGTGCTGTGTGAGTGCCTCATGCAGCTCGCATAAGGCGGTGACCGTGTCCGCTTGTGGTGGAATATAAACAGCACTTACAATGACCGATGTAAATTCCCGAGGTAGATAAAAAGGACGACACATGATGGACAGTAGTTCCAGATTTGGTGTGCAGGAGCGTGTGAGAGGAACAACGTTCGCACTGTTGCACCAGTTGTTGTTCCACACACGCCGCCTCCCCTTGACTTCCCCGAGTCCCGTGTCCTGTCTATGCGGTGAACCGAGAAGAACTCGGCCGGCTGGATGGCGTGGTCCGGCACCGCTGGGTTCAGCCATGTCTCGGTGAAGCAGAGGAGATTGCAGCCCCGAATGTCTCTCTGGAACTTTATCCTGGCCCTGAGGTCATCAAGCTTGTTCTCCAGTGACTGGACGTTGGCGAGCAGGATGCTAGGCAGAGGTGTGCGGTGTGCACGAGCTCTCAGCCTGTTCCTGACGCCGGCTCGCTTCCCTTTGTTCTCCCTCAAGATCTCACTCGGCCAGCTCGGATCCGGAGTTAAAAACTTTGAATTGTGAGTGGATCTCGAGTGAATCTCAAACGGACATTTCACAACCTTCACCAGCACATCAACTGCCCCACCCGGGGCACGAGGACATTAGACCACTGCTACACCCCGTTCAAGAACTGTTACAAGGCTCAGCCCCTGCCGGCATTTGGAAAATCTGACCATTCCGCCATCTTCCTCATGCCTGCCTACAAACAAAGGCTAAAGCAGCAACCACCAATCAGGAGGGAGGTCGCTCGCTGGACAGACCAATCGGTGGCCGCGCTGCAGGACGCACTGGATGACGCAGACTGAGACATGTTTCGGCGCAGCTCTGATGACATCAACATGTTTACGGAAGCGGTTGTGGGATTTATCGGGAAACTAGCGGACGACACAGCAGAAAGAACTATCATCCGAACGTTTCCCAACCAGAAGCCGTGGGTGGATAAAAACATCCGCGACGCTCTGAGATCACGCAGCGCTGCCTACAATGAAGGGCTTGTCTCCGGTAATATGGACCTATACAAGGCTGCGTCCTACAACGTGCGCAGCGCGGTCCGAAAGGCAAAGCGGAGCTACGGGGAAAAACTAGAGTCACAGCTACGACAGTGCGACTCTAGGAGCCTGTGGAAAGGACTGCGGACTATAACGGACCAGCTTCTTCAATGATGAATGCAGATGCTTCACTGGCTGATGAGCTGAACACGTTTTATGCTCGCTTCGACGCCGCAGCAATTAAAACAACAAACGGCTGCGCGCGCTCGGAGTGCACCAGTGAAGAAAATGCATTCGTCATCACAGAGCATGCCGTGAGGAACATCTTCAGGAGGGTGAACACCAGGAAGGCAGCAGGACCAGATGCAATCCCTGGCCGGGTCCTTAGAGCCTGCGCTGATCAACTAGCACCGGTGTTCACGGAGATCTTCAACCTCTCCCTGGCCCAAGCTGTGGTTCCCACGTGCTTCAAACGGTCCATTATTGTCCCTGTTCCAAAGAAACAACAGCCCGCTTGCCACAATGACTACCGTCCAGTAGCACTGACTTCAATTGTGATGAAGTGTTTTGAAAGACTGATGAGAGATCACATCACTTCTTCACTTCCTGCCACCATCGACTCACTTCAGTTTGCTTACCGGACTAATCGTTCCACAGACGATGCCATATCTCACCTGCTCCACACATCCCTGAGTCACCTGGACACTGGCAGAGGGAATTATGTTAGGATGCTGTTCGTGGACTACAGTTCAGCATTCAACACAATAATTCCCTCTAAGCTTTTCACCAAGTTGACGGATCTAGGACTCAGCTCATCACTGTGTCAGTGGATCCTCAACTTCCTCACAGACAGACCCCAATCAGTGAGGGTGGGAAAACAAGTCTCCCCCTCCATCTCACTCAGCACTGGAGTGCCTCAGGGCTGTGTTTTAAGCCCCCAGCTGTACTCACTGTACACTTATGACTGTGTAGCCACATCAGACACCACCTCCATTGTCAAGTTTGCTGACGACACTGCTGTTGTGGGCCTGATCTCCGACAACATCGAGACGGCCTACCTGGAGGAGATTAGGAACCTGGAGACCTGGTGCCAGGAGAATAACCTCCTCCTAAACATCAGCAAGACTAAGGAGCTGATCGTGGACTTCACTACAAAGCAGGCGAGGAATTACAAACCCCTCATCATCAGTGGCACGCCAGTGGAGAGAGTGGACAGTTTCCGATACCTGGGTGTCCACATCACTCAGGACCTGTCATGGTCCTGTCACATCAACACCCTGGTTAAGAAAGCCCGTCAGCATCTCTTCTTCCTCAGAAGACTTAGAGACTTCCATCTGCCACTGAAGGTGCTCAAGAACTTCTACTCCTGCACCATCAAGAGCGTCCTGACGGCAAACATCTGCACCTGGTTTGGGAACAGCACCAAGCAGGACAGACGAGATCTGCAAAGGGTGGTGCGCTCGGCAGAACGCATCATTCAATCAGAGCTCCCTGACCTGCTGTCCATCTACACCAAGCGGTGCAAGTCCAAAGCTAGGAAGATTATGATGGACCTCTCCCATCCCAACAATGGACTCTTCTCACTGTTGAGGTCTGGGAAGCGCTTCCGCTCCCTTAAGGCCAAAACAGAGAGAATGAGGAGGAGCTTCTTCCCCCAGGCTATTCGGGGCCTGAACCAGGTGTAGGACTGGACTCTCCCAAACACGTCACTATAAGACTGGACTCTCACACACGTCACCACACGCACCACCACACATTTCCTATAATCCTATAATTCCTATAATTTATAATCCTTATCTTTATAACCTCTTCTGCTATTTGCAATTCTTTACTGTAAATTCCTAAGTTAATTTGTAAATTTTTGTAGTAAACTGTAAATTGTAAATATTGTAAAACTTTTCTTCTGTCATTTAATGGTCGGGCATTGTACAGCTACAAGCATTTCACCCCCATGTCATACTGTGTATGGTTGTGTGTGTGTGACAAATAAAATTTGAATTTGAATTTGAATTTGACATTGTATACCAATAGAAACAAGAGTGTCACTGTCATACCTAATGTACCCAATGGTGATGATTTTGCCGATTTAGAAACGCTGAAAACTAACTTAAAAAACAAAGACAAAGAAAAAGTGGTCGGAGCAGTCGTGACGGCAGCCGACCTCACTGGCGCCATCTATTCTCACAGAGGCAGAGAAGGAGATGAGAGAAAACACTGGTGAGGAGTATGAGAACATTTTGTGATCTGTACTTCAAAAGATTTTATATCAGTTTTATTCTGATGCAGTCTGATGATATCAAAGTTGTCCAGTTGAGTCCATTCAGCGTTAACTAGTTTGTCCAAGGCTCACAATCCCCCCCAATCATTATGTGCTCGGTATAACTCAAACTATTGTAAACATGGATACACATTCATACACACATTTGAGAACAACCATATAAAAAGTGTTGAGTGTGATAGAAAAAGAAACACCCACACAAGATGAAACCAACACATCTTCTTTGACACAATTTGTTTAACACTTTGTCTCGCTCCCTCTATGGTATCATTCAACTACACAATGCAAATTCTCATGGACGCATACACACATGCATCACTCTATTATTCACAGTGAAGGGGAACAGGCATGATCGGGCAGTGAAGCTGAGATGTCACTGCTCCAGCTGAAAAACCACACTGACACCACAAAGGCAAAGTCTGTATTCAAATTAGCAAGCACTGCCGGTGCCTGTCCACAGCGCAGAATTAACAGGCTTAGAAGCAGGCAGTCTGCAGATAGGGAGTATTTCCAAACCTAAAGAAGATTCAGCTGCTTTGATTTTCTGTTGACAAAAGCATGTTTCCAGTGAGACTACGATAACAGGAAGGTTAGTGGAGAACAGCAAACCCCCCCCCCCACAAGCACATACAAACACACAGCAAGAAACACCATCGAGCCATAACTTTCACAGCACTGTAAAGCAGATGACAGTCCAGGACCAAGACAGGATGGGAATGAATGGTTTCATCACGTAATGTCCTGAGACACTAGAAAAGTGGAAGTGAAACGGCATGACAGTGTGTCAGGAAAGTTTCCCCAGAACTCATCAAATGTAAATGTATTTTCTACATCACAAGGAACGATACAAAGTGCAGGAGATACCGATGAAAGAGGGAAGAGAGCTTCGAGACAAACCTCCCTCTTGAAGAGGTTTACTACATCAGATCAAGCAACAATAGGGTACGGGCCGTTTGTCAGCCGGCCAATAAAACTGCACTCTTCCACTGAAAAGCAGAATAAAACACACTGATAAAATCGCTGAACATCCTCACCACTGGACACAGTGAGATCACCCACAGAATAAATCCCTTTTATGTCACCAACTGTCGTAATGTGTTCATTTGGTAACATCTGACCATCTGGCCCTAACTACACTACCCATGAAATGACTCTAATTCAGAGAAATAACATGAGACTCCCTAAGTAGCCATTCACCAGCACATGCTTAAGACTGCGCGTGTGCTAATGCAGACCTGTGAGTGTGACGGAATAAAAAAAGAAAGGGAAAAATAGTGAGCGTGAACTCGCCAACTAAATCCCTGGATACAGCAGAACGATGTGACAACAGGACAAGGAGGAAGATGAAAAGTGAAATACGCTTTGCCACTCAATTCCCAAAGTGCGAAGAATACCTTTATAACCTAGCGCTAATTAACCGAGGAGGAACAAGAAGCTTTGTTCTTTCCGCCCTCTTCTTTTTTCCTGCCTTTTCATGTTTCCTAAACTTTTCACACTGGTTTAAGCTTTAAGCTCTCAAGCACAGAAGCATCTGAACTGATTGCACTAGAGAACCGGGAATCTCATAGAAGCCTGAAAACATTTGACAAAATGCCTTGTGGACATCGGAGGCTGTGAACATATCTGTTGACCAGGGTTTAAATGGAAGAGGTATTGTAATGAAAAAACAGGTTGACTTAAAGATGGTACATTACACTCTTCACCCATGTTTGATTGTATTTAGTCGTACTCCTATTGCAGCGGACACATTTGGGACTGGAAACTTTTGCACTGGTATCGAGAGGGCCCTGAAGGTGATATTTATATTTGCATTAGAATATGTTACTTCTCCAATCAGTAACCACTGACTCAATGAATAATTTACTCGAAATCCATCAGCTACATGTTAGTGTATTATTAGCTGATTACCCTTTACTCCCCCCTTTCTCCAGCCTAAAATTTGATTTCTACATGAATTCTTTTAACATTTCTGGGCCAATCTGTGATCTCTTTGCCAGTGACACTTCACAGATGGTCATTTTTCACCAACATCAAGTCAATCTGGTGTACAGATCATGATGCAACTCCTAGTCAACTGGTGCTCGTCTATGTCTGGGTGTCACGTTTCTAACACATTCAGGCTGTGCATAATTCTCGACTTGCCTGCGGATCAGCAAGTTTGGCCCAACTGTCCCTCAGATGGACAGTAATGACTTTGCTAGGCCAGACACTGCATAGCCACTCATCTTACAATTGGACAGTCAACCTTTCTCGGGACAGTTGAGTAATCTTATCTGCAGTGCAACAGTCTGTTGTGCCACAGCAAATATCGAAATGCTTTATGAGGTTGAAATACTATTATAGTGTCCATTGTGGAGAATCAGTTTTGGAAAAGCTATTTGATTTGTGTTGTAGTCATATCTGGTAATTATAACTGGAGTTTTGGAGACTTCTTTGGAAAAGACACAGGCCGTTAATAAAAGATGACAAAAGCGACACGAAAAAAGACCTTGAGTCTTGTATGAGTATGAAATGATGAAGTCTTTCTTTTCTGCCTAGTAACTTATATATAGCTGAAGGTCAACTTTAATATTAGCACGATCTGACAATGAAATCCAAACATGAGAGAAAAAATATAAATTGTTTTACAGTGTCACAATATCCGTATAACGTTTGGCTTTTCAATCTCTCAGCTGACTCTTTGTAATGCCTATGAACCCAAAAGCTTAACAGAAAAGGAAAAAGATACATCTCTTGATGCTAAATACAGAGTTAATATCTTTACTGCTGATTTTGCATTGTGTAATAGGAAGAAAGCCATTTGCCTTAGTGACAGCACACAAACCTTTTCCCAAAAGAGTGATGGAGTAATGCACTTTCTACTCGGCAGGAACACACAAAGACAAACACCCCCGACATTTTGTCCTTTTCAATTCAAAGCTGTGGGTTTTTGAACAAGAGTCCCTTACGCTGACAACCTGCAGTGTTTGAAAGGGGCTTACAGTTATTTTCACAATACATGCTTTTGCCTGATATTTTACTTCTCTTCAGACGGTCCTTACTCTATAAAATCCTCAATGCCAGATAATGCCGTAGCACCGATAAAAGTGCAACACATCTGTCCTCTTATAACATCCAATCTGTGCTGCTAAATGTCTACATATCCTTCAGCTTAAACTGAATTTTAAAATGCCAAATACTTTATACACTCATAGTCTACACAGGTTTCATTAGTTTTTATTTACTGACTACATGATTATAAACTATAAACTATTCATTAAGTTCTTTGCACAATGTCTCTTCACACCCAATACTCCTTATGCTGCTTCATTCAAGCTGTAACAGAGGAGTTCTATATGGACAACAACTGATTACTGTCGTACTGTGTATGACTGTGTACGTGACAAATAAAATTTGAATTTGAATTTGATTAAGCACAAAAATGTGAATGAAAAGAGAAATATTTGTTTCAGAGATGGAAATATAATAAGATTTTTCTGAAACTGGGGAATAATAAAGCATTCAGAGATTTTAAATTTCATAATCAAAAGACTTAGCTGTTAACTAGACTGTGCATATTATTGTGCAAATCTACTGATTTGACAGCTCACACAGAGGGCAGTTTGCACAGAGTCAAAACGCATCCCTGAATTTCTTTCTTTTTTCTTAATTCCCCAGAGTTACAAGAGAGAAGCTAACAAATCTCTTACCTGCTCTTTTTAAAATGCATCCTGCTTGACATCCAGCCACAGGCTTCACAGTGACAACTACTTCATCTTGGATTTGCTGACAATCTTTAGGGGAAGCAAAATTTGAAAAAGACACCAGTTTAAGATATGGTTCATACAATGAAAATGTGTTTTTCTAAAAATCTCTGTGAGCTCCAGTAGCTCTGTGTTAAGATATTCATTGTGTGTACTCATGTTGTACAGTGTTTAACTGCATTATGGTTACTGTGGTTTAACAGAGACAGTGTTTTAGTGCTCACCACAAGGAGGCACTGTTTCATTGTACGTTCCTAAAACAGAAGAAGAAGAGAAATAGATACGGCACCTATGAGAAAAGTTTTGCCGTGTGTTGAAGAGGAATAAAGTTCATAAAATATTAAGGACATTTTTGCCTCCGTCATCATTTCCCTTCGAGTTGATCGCTGTCGATGCTGCAATACTCAACAGGTTATGGGCCCAGTGGCCGACTCGAAGAAGAGCCCTTTCTCATGAAGATCCGGAGCCAAAACGGATAACGGGCTAACGACTAAAGAGCAACATGGATCAACGCGGAGCAAGCAGGCTCCCTCGACTCATGTTTGACGGAGATGAGACCAGATATGAACTTTGGGAAACTAAGGTGCTAGGATATTTGCACTTGTTGGGATTAAAAGCCACTGTTCTGAAGGAACCGAACAGTGAGGCTGAAGTAGCAGCAGACGGTAAGAAGAACGCTGACGCTGAGTTAATCCAATTTTTGGACGATAAAAGCCTCTCACTGATTATGAGAGATGCCCCTGATAATGGGAGAAGAGCATTAGAAATATTGAGGGACTACTACGCTGGAAAGGGGAAGCCCCGAATCATCAACCTGTACACCACGCTATCATCGCTTCAGAAAAAGAGGGAAGAGACTGTCACAGACTATGTCATCAGAGCAGAGGCCGCCATTACAGCACTGCGCAATGCGGGTGAGACTTTAGGTGATGGATTATTGATTGCTATGGTTTTAAAAGGTCTACCTGAAAGTTTTAAGCCATTTGCAATACACGTTACTCACGATAAAGACGATATGACATTTGCTGAGTTCAAAACAAAGCTACGGAGTTTCGAAGACACTGAAAAGTCGAGTGCATCGGAGTATAGCGACAACGTAATGAAAACAGGAGGAAGAACCGGGCGTGAGCACACGAGATCCAGCGCACAATGCAGATACAAGAGCGATGTGGACATTGTGTGTTTCAAGTGTGGACTAAAAGGCCACCGAGCAAAAGTGTGCAGACGGAGGACGTGGTGCAGTCATTGCAAAAGCAGCACACACAGTGATACCACATGTAGACATAAAGACAAACAAGATGGCGCGCGGAAGGTCGCAGATGAGAGCGGCAACGGATCCAAAGCAGAAACGCCAGATTATGCCTTCAGGATTAAGGGCGTAGACATCGAAGTCCAGCAGTCAGCGTACAGCATTGAGGAGAAAGGCCTGTTGGTGGACACTGGGGCTACCTCACACATCATTAACAGCATCGCCAAGTTCAAGAGCTTCGACGACGCGTTCAGACCGGAGTCACACAGCGTAGAACTGGCAGACGGTACCCAGTGCAGGGGCGTCGCCCAACAGAGGGGGGACGCAGAGGTGTTCCTGATTGACAATACAGGCCAGCGACGCAAAGCAACGCTGAAAGATGCGCTGTTTATTCCATCATACCCCCAGAACATATTCTCTGTAAAGTCAGCCACTGCATTAGGAGCAACAGTCACCTTTAAACAAGGGCAGGACACGTTGACCCACAAAGACGGTACTAACTTTAACATTCATGTGTATGGCAAGTTGTACTATTTGCAGACTGAAGTTGAGGGTAATGATAAGTGTAACACCTGTCATGACATACAGGCATGGCATGAGATATTAGGTCATTGCAACTATGAAGATGTAGTAAGATTGCAAGGTGTGGTTAACGGTATGCAGATTAAGGGGAGAACCGATAGACCTGAAAAGGAATGTGAAGTGTGTATCCAGGGAAAGTTTGCACAAACCCGAAACAGAGATCCGGATACAAGAGCAAAGGCTCCTTTACAAATGGTACACACAGATTTAGCAGGTCCGATAGCCACTGAATCTATTGATGGGTACAAATATGTGCAGTCATTCACTGATGATTATTCAAACTCAGTGTTTGTATATTTCCTGAAGACGAAAACTGATACAGTGCAGGCAGCAGAGAAATTTCTAGCGGATGTTGCACCATATGGCAACGTAAAATGCATTAGATCAGACAATGGGACAGAGTTCACATGCAGAGATTTCCAAACCCTGTTAAGGAAAAATGGCATTAAGCATGAGACATCAGCCCCGTACTCACCCCATCAGAACGGTACAGCCGAGAGGGGGTGGCGTACTCTTTTCGAGATGGGCAAGTGCATGCTAATTGAGAGTCAGCTACCGAAATGCCTATGGAACTATGCCATTCAAACTGCTGCTGTAACACGGAACAGATGCTTTAGTAAGCGAACAGGGAAAACACCCTACCAAATGCTGACAGGTAAAAAGCCAGACTTGTCAAAAATGCAGAAATTTGGGTCTGTGTGCTATGCATACAAACAGGACAAGGGGAAACTTGATTCAAAATGTGACCAAGGTTTCTTTGTAGGTTATGATAAGAACAGTCCCGCCTACTTAGTTTACCACCCTGAAACTGAGAAAGTTCAGAAACATAGACTTGTTAAGTTTGTGAGCAAAGTAAATGTAGAAAGACAAACACAGACAGATGAGGGAGAACTAAATGATGACTGTAGCAGAGTAAGACAGCCTATGGCTAACAGACCTTCAGAGAAAGGTGACAAGGACAATGAGGTTCCAGAACCTATTGTGACAGACACAAGTCCACAAAGTGGTATACCTGATGAGCGTGAACGAAAAGAGACAAATGTGACAAGTGATGGATTTGTCAACAAAAGGTATCCTCTTAGGGAGAGAAGAAAACCGGGACATTTAAATGACTTTGTAGCTGCCAACAGTGGCGGCGATGAGATCCACACTACCATAGACTACTGCTACAGGGCAGTGTGTGGTGTCCCAAACACATTTAAGGAAGCCATAGAATCAGCTAACTCAAAGAACTGGATCAAAGCCATGGATGAAGAAATTCACTCGTTACGGGAAAATGACACTTTTACCCTAACCACTTTGCCAAAGGGAAAGAAAACAGTGGGGGGGAAGTGGGTTTATTCCGTTAAGAGTGACATTGAGGGAAACGACCGATACAAGGCAAGGTTCGTAGCCAAAGGTTACAGCCAACAGTTGGGGATAGATTATGGAGAGACATTCTCACCAACAGCCAACTTAACCAGCATAAGAGTTTTGTTACAGAAAGCAGCGCAGGAGAGCCTGTTACTCCATCAAATGGATGTGAAGACAGCATATTTACACGCTCCCATTGATTATGAAATCTACATTGATCAGCCAGAAGGTTATGAAGAGGGAGAAGGGCTAGTCTGTAGATTACAAAAATCCTTGTATGGGTTAAAACAATCTGGTCGTAACTGGAATAGGATCTTGCATGAATACCTAACAGCGAACAGTTTCAGGCAAAACCCAGCAGACCACTGTGTTTATACCAAAGAGACAAAAGATGGTAAGGTGATTATGATCATCTGGGTGGACGACCTGATAATTGCTGCTGGCAATGAAAAGGTAATGAAGGATGCGAAAGAAATGCTTTCAGTCAAATTTAAGATGAAAGACTTGGGCAGACTTAAGCATTTTCTGGGTATTGATTTCACTCAGTCTGATGGATGTGTAACAATGTCACAAGAAACCTATGTCAACAAGATACTGATGAGGTTTAACATGCAGAACTGTAAACCCAGAGGAACTCCCTGTGATCAGAAGTTGTGTTACACAGAAGGTGCTACTAAGATAAGAGATGTGAGGATGTATAGAGAGGCTGTAGGCAGTCTTATATACCTTGCATCAGGTACCCGTCCTGACCTGAGTTTTGTGGTAAGCAAGTTATCGCAACATTTCCATGAGCCTACAGAAGAACAGTGGGGAACTGTGAAACATGTGTTGAGATATCTCAAAGGGTCCAAAGATAAGAAGTTGTGTTTTAGAAGAAACACAGATGAAAATTTGGGTCTAGTGGCCTACAGTGATGCTGACTGGGCAGGTGACACTGCCGACAGACGCAGCACTACTGGTTACTGTGTACGTCTATGTAACAACAGTTCTTTAGTTTCATGGAAGACCAAGAAACAGCCCACTGTGGCGCTCTCTACCTGTGAAGCAGAGTATATGGCTCTGGCTTCCACAATGCAAGAGTGTATATATTTAGAACAGCTTTTGAAAGGTATAGATGACTACAGCTACACTCAAACAATAGTGTACGAGGACAACCAGGGAACAATTGCCCTGGCTAAAAACCCTGTGAGCCGACAGAGGTGCAAACATGTGGACATTAAATATCATTTTGTAAGGTCCATTGTAAATGAAGAGAAAATGTGTCTATTATATTGCACCACTGAAGAAATGGTTGCAGATGTTATGACCAAACCTGTTTCTAAGCTAAAACTTGCTAAGTTTGCTAACGTTATGTTTGGTGCTTAAAAGAAAAAAGGAGAGAAAAAGAAAAAAGGAAGTGTGGTAGAGATTGTACAACTGTTTATCGTTTATTGTACAACTTTTCTTTGATTCCAGCAACCTGAGTACAAGAGGGGGTGTTAAGATATTCATTGTGTGTACTCATGTTGTACAGTGTTTAACTGCATTATGGTTACTGTGGTTTAACAGAGACAGTGTTTTAGTGCTCACCACAAGGAGGCACTGTTTCATTGTACGTTCCTAAAACAGAAGAAGAAGAGAAATAGATACGGCACCTATGAGAAAAGTTTTGCCGTGTGTTGAAGAGGAATAAAGTTCATAAAATATTAAGGACATTTTTGCCTCCGTCATCATTTCCCTTCGAGTTGATCGCTGTCGATGCTGCAATACTCAACACTCTGACAATCCCACAGAAACTGCCACAAATGATGAAGAGAGTAACTGAGCGGTTGGGATCATTTGGCCACATATGCAATTTTTCCGAAGGAGATATGTGAGCTTAGAAACACTGACAACTTTACTTTTTTTATTATGCAGGTCTACCCAAAAAAAACTCCTTCCATGTGAAAAAAAAAATCAATTTCAGATCAATCTAAATTCCTAATGGGTAATTTGTCAAAGGCAAGGTGGTAGATAAGAAGCAGACCCTGCTTTGTGCGGTGATGCTAGCAGAAGAGAAACTCCCCTAGGCTGAATGTTTCTCTGTTGAACTATTTGTTCTAGGCTCTATAGTCATCTGCCCGAGTTACACTGCCATTTGTCACTGTCATCAGCTGGTACCTCAGTTTACAGAGGAGCCAATATGGAAACCACCTCACATTAGAGAGGGTGGAAATTAGAGGTTACTGGTAACAGCTTTGATTTCTTTGGGGAATTACGATTTGCAAACACGTGCCTTACTAGAGTATTTAGTATTTGGATATTTGGTTTAAACACTGATGTGCTTGCTGAACATTTATACTTGCAGGGAGATGATCAGAGATCATAAGCAGGATGTGGCCATCTTTGGAATAATGTCTTCTGGCTATAATGAGGCTCTGATTGTGTGATAAAGGCCAGTGACTCGAGCAGTCACTTTAATGGCTCACAAAGGGCTTGTCATGTAACCTTGTGAGAGCATATCAGGTGTTATTATATTTTTGAAAGTCTGAGAGGCTCATTATACTTTTCTCTGCTGTAAAGCTCTGGGTACTGTCTCTGCTTTCAGTTCCACAAATGCTGCCTTGTAGCATTTAAATAAAAATGCAGATTTCTCGTCCAGGAGCGACTCTGTATCACAAAAAAAAAAAGAAAAGAACAGAGCTGTAGTTTATGATTATACTGGAATAAAAAAGAATGAAACAGAACAAAAAGCACAGTAATTCGAAGCACACAAGTACGTATCCTTGGTTTAAAGAGATAAAAATAATCAGCTAAGTTTCTTTGACAGCTCAAAGCTGTCTCCTGGCTAGTTGCAGAAAGTGCCAACTTATTCCCTCTGAGGAAGACTCAACATTGAAAACAAGAAAAGGCTTGGTAATAGCTGAGATCCCTCACCGATGCCCCAGTTATATATAGATGAGCTGTGGCCCCAGGACACAACTTAATGACCATAATAAGACTTGACTGTTTGTTCAAAATCAGCTTAGAGTGCATCTACACTGACCTACAGCATCACTCTAGCCTAGGTTGAATTTAAAAAGGCGGCATGAGAAGGAACACTCTGTTTTTTGGATGGGTGCAGGGGGAAGGTTAGTGACTGTGATTCCACACAGGCAGATGGACCATGAGCTCCTGAGCCCTCCTCATTCCACCTCATAGTCTTGATGCAGATCAATTTGGACTTAAGCATTTCTTGCGGCTGTGGCTGCTCTTTAATTCAGCATGGCTGCGTGCTCTACTGATTAATGGCAGGTACTTAGCCGGTAGACACGGTCAATAAACGCACTGGCCAAGGAACTTAATACCCAGCTATATGCCAAAGGCAAGAAAGGGTTTCTCCAGGAGGCAAAGCCACCCAGAGTGGATAGGGATAACGGGAGCAGAGGAAGTCCACAAAGGAAGTCCAAAAACTTATCACAGGCTTTTTTGGGGATTGACCTACCAAAGTGAACTTGGATTTAATTTAAAGAACCTGGACTGTGCTGCTGCACCATGTGTGCAAGAGAAAAAGATACAGAGATAAGGAGAGAAAAAGAAATAGAAGTAAGTGTCCCTTGTGGCTAAAGTTTGCATGCACGTGTCCCAAGGAGAGAATGGATAAAAAAACATAAAGCCAGGATAACCTGGATGTCATGCTAGAGACATATTCCGCCCATTAGGCTAATGCATCCAAGGTAAGGGGATGAACTCGTGACTTTAAGATGTCTCCTCATTAATCATATTTCATGCACGCCCTATTTTGTTCTCTAGCTTATGTATTTACAGGGCTTTCTACGCCGAAGATTTTGCGCCTTTGGAATCCCCTAAAGGCGCGTGCGTCTCACTTTCCATCAGAACACACAACTGCGTCATGTAATCCTGTAATCCTTTTGATTACCACCATGCAAACACATGAAATATAACGGCAGTAGAGTGCAAAAAAGAGGGGACATTATTTCCATTATGTGTTTACACGTGTTCTTCTTATATTCATAAACCAGGGCGAAAGTTAAATGATGGGCCACATAGCTTAATAATAATAATAATAATAATAATAATAATAATAATAATAATAATAATAATAATAATAACAACATTTATATTCAGTTTGTTTAAGAAAACTATCGCTAATGTTTGTATGAATCGTATGTGTTGGCCAATTTGTCCCTCCGGAGCTGACTGTTACAATACTGACCTCCAGTGTGTGCACAGAAGGACAAAGCAGAGCGTGCCTTGCTTGGTGCGGGACTTCGCCGCTGTCAGTTTGACAGCAATGTGACCTCCAACGAGCAGCTCCTGCACACAGGCGCTCGGCGTGAGCGCACTCTAAAATAGATCTTCAAGAGTCAAATAAGAAAAGAGATTGTCTGATCGACTGTCCAATTTGTTACTGTCAGCCACTTTACACCGACAATGCAGCGAAACTGGACTCACATTAAGCAAGAGCTCCCCCAGCAGTAGCCAACACTGATCTTACCGACTATTCCCGTATAACTTGTAAAAAAAAAAAATTAAAAAAATGTTTGCTTGCTTATTTGCTTCCTCTCCTCCAATAATCGCTCCCATCTCTTCTCCGGGGCGGAGCACGTCCCTGCTAGTTCTTTCTGAAAAAAAGAAAAAAAAAGACACGTGGTTCTTACAAACCTCTCTCAGGACACAGCGGGGAGGCGGAGGTGGAGAGATGCGGGCGCAGTCGGGGTGGGAGAGGACACGGTGAGGAAGGAGTCCGCTTTCTAACCATGGAAATTTTGCTGCTGAGCAGCGTGCGCTCTTGGAATAAGGACTTAAAAGACTTGTATATCTCATGCTCTTTCTCCTCCTCCCCTTTTCTCTCTGTTTTCATATGCATAAGAGAGACTTATATGGAGGATGTGGAACATTGCGGAGAGAAGAAAAATGCAATTTCATGTATATTTTTTATTGTGAAAAGTGCGCTCAAGTCTTAATTGGATATTTCTTTTTTCGGATTATTTCCGCACATTAATTTTTTTGTAAAAATCAAAACTGGACTTAAAAATGGATTTCTTTAATATCTCCAGCCTGGACGACAGGGTAGAGGCAGAAAATATCTCCTCTAATTCAACCTCTGAGAGCCAGTATACCCTGCTCGCTATCTGGTGTCTTGCTGGACTTGTCAGCTTCCTGATTTTGTTTACAATAGTCGGGAACGTTTTGGTTGTTATCGCCGTTTTAACGAGCAGAGCTCTAAAACCACCCCAGAACCTCTTTCTCGTCTCCTTGGCCAGTGCGGACATACTGGTAGCCACTCTGGTCATGCCCTTTTCACTGGCAAATGAACTTATGGGTTTCTGGTTTTTTGGCAAAATTTGGTGTGACATCTATCTAGCTCTGGATGTTTTGTTCTGCACCTCTTCTATTGTTCACCTGTGCGCTATTAGTTTGGACAGGTACTGGTCTGTGACACAGGCTGTAGAGTACAACTTAAAGAGAACACCTAAACGAGTTAAAGGCATGATTGTTGTGGTCTGGTTGATCTCAGCCATAATATCCTTCCCTCCACTGATATCAATGGACAGAAGCAGCAGCGAGGCCAGTCCCCAGTGTATGCTGAATGATGAGACCTGGTACATCCTCTACTCCAGCATAGGATCATTCTTTGCTCCCTGTGTTATTATGATCCTGGTCTATATTCGGATCTACCAAGTGGCAAAAACCAGGACCAGAACATTGTCAGAGAAGAAAAGGGATGTGGATTCACCGCTGGAGAATGGGATGGACCAAGCTGAACCGGGCATAGGTGGGTCTTTAAAGTCCAACAGGGGCGGGAGCATGAAAAATCAGGAACGCCAGAATGGGCATTGCCATGAGCAAGCGGTTCGAACACCCCTACCAAACGAGCCAAAACATCCAACAGACAACGATGACGACTTTGAAGATAGTAGCTCGTCAGACGAGAAACTTAAAAAAAGTTCTTGCTCCTCAAAACATCATCATGAAGACAGAAAAGACAGGAAGGCTAGCCGAAAGAGCAGCTCCGCCTCTAAATACTCCAGCAGGAAGTCGCGTGCCAGTTCCAAATCCATAGACTTATTTTCATCTCGTCGCAAACGTCGGCGCACTGTCAATCGGAAGAAAGTCTCAGCTGCTCGGGAGAAACGCTTCACCTTCGTCCTTGCTGTGGTCATGGGCGTATTTGTTGTCTGCTGGTTCCCATTCTTCTTCTCCTACAGTCTGTATGGAATCTGCCGTGAACCATGCCAGATCCCTCTAACACTTTTCAAGTTCTTTTTTTGGATCGGCTACTGCAACAGCTCACTAAACCCAGTAATCTACACTATCTTCAACCAGGACTTCCGCAGAGCCTTCCAGAAAATCCTTTGTAAGTCATGGAAACGCTCTTTTTGAAGGATACAGCACGGCTGGGTGTGTAAGACCTTTTACTTTGCAGACAATAAGCTATGCTGTTCTGAACCGTTTGATAATGTGCTGGCCTCGGGTGTTTTCACATCTGTACTTTCAGGGACTGCATTAGAAATGAAGGCGTGATTAAAAGACCTAACAAAATGCACAAAGAAGGGGCTTAAACTACAGGTTCTCTGATAATATTCACATAGGAGGCTTATTTGATGGCTTTTAGGCTGTGTTTCCCTGATGTGGGCTTTGGTTCACCCTATACTGCTTTTCTCTTCACCTAAATAACATAAATGGTTTCCTAACAGGTACTGATGCATGCCTGCCACAGTGGCTGCACTTCATGAACTTCCCAGGAGGCAAAGGGTTTACAGAGACAGAGCCAATTTACAATGTGACCTCATTCACTGAATATAATGCGAAAGCCATGACAATCTCCTCACAACTGTTGTTTGTGACTTTAGATAATAGTATGTATCTTTTCTCTCTATCTATAAATCTGTTTTTCTTTAACTTCCTATGTCACACTCTCGACAGGAGGACCAATGGGACGAAGGGGCTCTTTGCTTACTGTTAAAGTAGCAAAAGTGTTTCACACAAAAAACTAACAAAAGAAAACAAACAAAAAAAAAAAGACATCTTGAAAAACAACAAATTCATATTTCTGCCTCAGTGTTTTGTGTGAACTTAAAAATGCCTAAACTGTGTGCTGCAGTGGAAACTTTTGTCATGTTATGGTGGACTTTGATTGGACGACACGTGCAGTACAGTGGTATCACAGACAGGCATGTTCACCTTCCTCACACTGCCGAGGAAAGCTGATGGAATACTGAGGTAGTACTGAAGCAGATGGGCATCTACTGAGGCATTCACTGTTTGTGCATATTTGTGTGTGTGTATGTGTGTGTGCGTGTGTGTGTCTGTGTGTGCAGTCTGGGGGGTTTACCACATCTTATCCCACCTGCCTGTTAGTGAATGTGTGTGCATGTCTGAATGTTTGCGTGTAAGCCTACTTTTCCAAATGGCCTGATTCTTTCTGGTCAAATGTGTATCTATTCTTCTGCTTCTTATTTTTGTCATTCAACTTCTCTCCCTTATAGCCACAGTTAAAACCAAACACCTTATTGCTGTTTCAGTGTATGCTGCTCACACCCATATTTAGTAAGAACACTCAAGCATTTGTAGCCAGAAGGGCAGATGCTTTGTTCAAGTGTAAATAATTAAGATGATACAGTATTATTGTGTGGTGCCTCATAATCACACGTGTAAAGGATAACAATATTTTGTTTGTAAAATGAACAACACTCTGCGAGATTTCTATGTTACACCAACCTCTGTCCTTTTCTAAAAGAACAAGTGTTCACTTCTCTGCTTTGAACACATCTGAAAAGATCAAATAAAGAAATCTCTTAAGCTACAAGAGTGCATTAGTGCATTTGTTGTTACTGTATGGGATTTTTTGCCGCTCTGCCACTGTTGGTATAAAATGCACACCATCTGAGTGATCCATTGATTTACTTCCTCAAATTTCTGATTGCACCTTGACTTCTCACTGCAGCTACATGCTAAGCCAGTTTGTTACCAGTCTTGATTTTGCTTTGTACAAAGAGGGAAGACTTGCCATCACATACACTCCCCTCCTTCACTAACAGCCAGGCTGACTAAGTGAAATGGTGAATAGGTCAAAACCAGCAGGCAGCTATCTAGCAAATCCCCGGGATACTGGTAATGTCATGCTACATGCTTAAATACTTGATTCTGATTTCACTCGATTTTAACCGATATATAATTTAGTCAATATTGGCAGATATGACAGATATATACAATATATGTGTTACCCAATAGGAAACGAATTGCTTTTTTTTTCTTTTTTTCTTTTTAACAAATTTGTGCAGAAAATAAGGGCCAGTGTAATTTAGAACTGATGTTATCACATAATTTGTCCAGTGCAGCAGCTCTGACTCCATTATTTACAATACTGTCAACACATGTAACAGAGTACGTGTCAAGGCCAAGCAGATTGTGGTGCAGTCAAGCAGTGTCTTCATGGTACGCGACATAGTGGAGTGCACTGCTGGTAAGTTAATAAAAAATGATCTCATTGTTTTACCTTTTGAGTCGAACATGTTGCATCTTAAAACTTATTTATGAATATGTATCAATAAATAATCTTGAACATTATGTTATTGCCATGTCTCCCTGTTTTTGTTAATGGCCCCAAAAAATCAGTATCAGCCAGGCTAAAGATCTGACACAGTATGTGGATAAATGCACTGATTAAAAAAAATAAAAAACTACACTGAATCTCAGAAATGAAATGTGGAAATATCTTGTATTTTTCAACTATTCAGCAGGGCCAGACTACAGGAGAAGGGTCAGAGTGACTGATGGAAAGGATGACAGCATAAGACACCTGAACAAGAGACACACAGGTTTGAACAGATCATTTAAGATCATTCTGTTTGTGCATCCAGTCGTGGTGACAGTGTGGCAGCTACCTTTGCTGCTTTGTCCATAGGAGCACCAGCAGTTGTTTCAATCAGACACATCTGGCTGTGACTGCTTGTTATAAGTGCAGTCTTCCACATGTGAGTTATACAGATGTGGAGGATTGAATACATCTGAAATGATTTTCCTTTTCCTTTAGCAACAGTGTGCTGGGTTCCTTTGTTTTTCTCTTTGACTGTCCTGTTTCTCCCAAATCCCCATTTAAATTGTCAAAAATTGTTTTAGGTAAAATACATTCAGGTCAAACAATTCAGAAATAGTTACTAATGAGAACTCAAAATGTAGTGCTGAAAAACAAAGCCTTCGCAAAAGTGCAAAAAAAAAAAAACTTCCACGAAAAGCCACGAGAGGCCCCATAGATTACAATTAAAACCCAACCTCAGAGAAGAAATTGACAAATTTACATCCTGGTTTTTACAGCCTTTTTATGATTAATCCTCTTAGATTTTTTTTATAAAGGCTTAAAGTTGCCCTGATTTACAGCAGTGCAGACACAACCAACTGTCACAGTCTGCTAGGCCTCATCTCTACCCATTCAAGTCACTGACCTGGACCTCTTAACTGTTTTCTTGTGCTGTTATTGTGTATTTTTGAGCACTTTTTAAAATCACTTTTTAGAAAATCAAATTATTCGGCAACTAGTATGGACATTCCAGCAGGCAAAAATAATGCCGAGATGATGTTGTTTTATTTTTAACCACTTATCCAATTTAGATTCATTGGGCCTAACCTAACATGTCAGGTTACACATGAATTGTGGAATGAAGATGGAGTACCTGGAAGAAACCAGTGCAGGCAGATCATATCATGCATACTCCACAGAGAAAGGCTCCAGCGAACCTGGAACTATGAATCAGAACCTTCTTACTGGGGGGTTACAGTGCTCACAGCAAGAAGCACTGTTTGTGGCTGTTAGTCCTGCTGCAAGAAATGAGACAAATATGAAAAGTGCCTGTTCTAAATGACTGTAGATTACTGGACAAATCTGTTCTTGTCAATGCCTGAATCACAGCAGATGCTGAAGAATCATACTACTGCTGTTATTCTTGCAAATTTAATGAATAAGATACACAACAAATAAGTGTGTACTTTAGCTAAGCAAAGCAGACAGTGTGCCTTTAGTGGAACTGAAGATTGAGGACAGCAATATCTAACCATGCTGAACTAACATTTTCAGGTTTATTTAGATGCTGTTTGCATTTTATTTGGGGAGGCAAGAGCTGTTTCTCCTGAATGTTTGCTCTCTGGCTCAATCAAGGCAAGGTGCAGAAGATGCATGTTCATATTCAAAGTTAGATAAGCTAGATACTTCAACAAGAAAGCCAGTGTGGGTTGTTGTTCGGTCTGTGGCTCATGTTGTGTAGCAGCCGACTGTCTGGCTCAGTTTTACCATCTGCTCTGCCTGTGATGAAATGTCGACATTACTGCTTCACCAATATTTGACTTGCTAAAACAAAATAAAATCTCTAGTCACATAAATTGAAACCAGAACTACTTTATTCAGATTCAGGACAAAACAAGGGGTTAAATTGTGAATCCAGGTACTAAAAGGTACTAGTTTATATGTAAAGCACACAAATTTGCTTTGTAGATGTTCATTTTTATCAATAAGATGCCCAGAGAAGTCAACGTTCTGGCTAATAAAGGGGTGTGGACCTCATATTATAGTTCATATACTTAATATCAAAATCAGTAAAAAATATCTCACCAATGTAAACATTTTTGATCACAGAAGGCACAAAAATGGACTTGTGTTTGTCTGGATGTCTTTATAATCATCTCCACTATTTGAAAGTTTCAAAAACAGCGCTTTCCTTTATAGTACTTTATTGTTTTATGGGGTCCGGCTTACGAAGACCCCATTTAACGAAAAATTCAATTTTACGAAGGCACTTAACGACAATATTTTTGCCCGTGGTACGACAAAATGCCCATGTAACAAAATCCGTTTGCGAAATGCGTTTCTCTGTTCCACGTGAAAGACGTATTGTTGTTGCAGTGCGCTATTCCGCGTGCTTTTCGTTTGCAATTAGCCTATCGTTCATTCATAATGGGGCCGGCATAAGGCATAAATATGAGCGAGTTTAAAAAAATGTTAAAAAAATATCATTGCACAGTGTACGTACGTACATTAATTAACGTAAATGTAAGTTTTAGTTTTAGAATTAAATTCCATAATGTTATGTACATGTACACGTACGTATGTATGCATAGATATGCTTCCTTCAGCCTCCACCAAGAACTTCGTCTTCAGCCAGCATCTCCTCACTCAAAAGGCGATGGAAAAAGGTGCTTCGACTTATGAAAATTTTGACTTACGAAAGACCCTCTGGAACAAATTAATTTCATAAGTCCACTGTATATATACATATATGTATCTACTGATTGCATATTGAATTTCTTTACTCAGTTTAGTCAGACCCAGACTGATTTCAGAGAAAAGAAGCAGCATACTATGCAGGAGCTCTGGAAACAGATTGTGGGTAAGAGTACTGTAAGAAAAAAAAAATCACTACCATAAATTTCTGAAGGCCATATAGTTGTAAATATGCTAGAGCCATGTCTTATAAACACAAACACGTTAATGACTGATGAGGCAGGCAATAGTGAAACCTAAGTCAGAGGTTTAGTTTTTAATTAATTCCATGCCCCATGGTATACTGCACCTGATGCATTAAAGCATTGCAAGGATGCATGCATGTACATGTACATAATGTCACAGACACAAAAGTGGCAGCAGTCGCGTTTTGGCCTTCAAAGATAAGCAAGACTTTATTTGAAATTGCAGACTGGATCACAGAGTCCTGATAAGTAGTCACAGATGAAAGATTCAGAGGCTTTGATGAGAAGATCACAAGTTTTGTTTTGGCAGCACTTACATCAGGTTCTGGCTGAATTTTCAAATTACAACCAGTTGCAGCAGTGCTGTCACCAAGTGTGTAGTGCTTGCTGGGTTTTACACTCTGATACTGTGAAGCGTTTAACTTACAATCAAAAGCAACTCGAGACAACTGTTCTTGTGAGCTGATGCTATATAAATAACACTGAAACTGAAAGATTACAACTTATAGTGTAATTGTTGAAAACCTTAATCATGAAATTATCTCAATTAAATATCTAAAGGTACAACAGACTTGTAGAATTAACAACTGGATGTTTTAAAACATAAAGTATTTGCAACAGTAGCCTTGTTTATTCATTATTGCAACTTTTTTTTAATGAAACTTTAATGATAACATTACTTACACATTAGATTTAATAGAATTAATAAGGCTGGCTGCTTCAGTAACAGATTGAACAGACAAAGCTTCACGTTGTCTCCATTAATCTTAATCAAAACAAATACTTTTGCAGTATCTGTAGGTTTGATTTTTCTATACATGTTTGTTTCACTGCATCCCTCATGGTTCAGAAAAGATATCACAAATGTTGTATTGTTTGAAGAGACTTTGATTTTCCAAAGATGTGTTCTGTTTGAAAGAAACTGCAGAACAAAATTCCCCCTTTTTTGAAGGCCGCTGTAACTCTCCAGCTGTCTGAGACCACGTAACAAAACAATATCTCTTCTGTTTCTTAGTACAACATTTAGCACATCTTCCAGACATGCGGTGCTTTTGTGTACTGTGTAAAGATTTCTACACTGTGAAGGGCCAACGACTGCTTCAACAAATCCTTGCGGGTGGTTACATTATTTATCATTGTATAAGATAAGATGACCTTTATTAGTCCCACAGGTGGGAAATTTGTTTTGTTACAGCAAAAGTGCAAAGTTATGTAGCAGAAATTAGAAAACACTGGAATGTAATAAAATAAAATAAAATAAAATACTATATACAATAGAATAAAATAGAAATACAAATGCTATATACAACTGAGTAAGAAAATACAAAAGTACAACTTCGTCAAAAGAAGAATTATATCAAATTAAATCAAACACTATGTAAAATGAAGATGTTTTCTCTCTCCAGGGGCCAGGTGGTTACATTGCCAGGTATGAGCAAAACCTCTGCTTGAGCCATCAGTAGAGGTCAGCTTTTACTAGAATGTGTATGTGCAATTATGCACTTTGTGCCTGCAGCTAAACAGTACTCACCAGAGACCCTGTAATCTAACCAGACATCAAATTTGGGTCAGAGTTTGCCATGAAGCTGGTATCATTTCTGCTGGCCCTTTAAGCCTACCTCATGTTTATTTATTTATTCATCTCCTGAAAGCTGGCTAGCATAGCCTAAACGACCAAGTAGAATAGATTCTGTCATCGCTGCGCCTGCCTCGTAGTGTTTATGAATTGCTGTATCAGCAGGGCACATCGTCACACTGTTGGTGGCTTGCTCCTGCCAGCAGACCTGAAGCAGAACTCAAAAGATCCATAATCACGTACATACAGTATAGAGATACTAACGCTTGTCTAGACATGTGCGTTGCTATATTTGATCATGTTCACAATCTAGTTACTATAGGAGAATTGTATTACCTAGGAAAAAGACATCCTTTCCTTTGTCCAGTGATGCTTGATTTTAAAGCTTGTGCTGCTCAGATCAGGCAGGACATGTCCTAATAATAAAAGAACACATATGCAATAGCTGAGCATCAACAGTATCAATCCATAAATATTTAAAATCTTTATGTAGCCTTCCTCTGGTGGGCGACAATCATGTCTTCAGTTCACCCTAAGCTTCTAAATCCCAATTGTCTCTGCTTCCCTCTCACTCATTTCAAAACTGATTTCAGCTGATTTGCACGAAGTCTCAGTGGATAGGAAGTCAAGGATTGAGAAGTATTAAATGTTTATACAGTGTGCTGCAAATTGAAAGCTAAATAATCTAACATAAAATGCTAAAGGTTTTTTGTGTGTAAGGGACAACTTTAAAATATAAAGTCAATAAGTCTTATGAGTTCACGCCTTGGAGTGGGGGTATGTCACCAGGGTGCAGAGGAGGCTACCCCCCCCGTCCCCTTCTGGCTGCCTCTGCCTCAATTTTATCCCACAACTTAGACATTCACATTATTGGGGGTGGGCACAATCACGGAGTCCAAATCACCATCAGGGTGTATACCTCACCCCTGACGTCGTTGCCCACCTCTCAATTTTAAATACACTTAGTCATTGAGGGCTAGCAGGAGGGACTATGCGCTTACCTGCTGCTCCTTGGCAGGTAGCTCCATGCCCTCCTGGGTTTTAATTGCACCTTAGAACACATATGCATCAACACTACAATGAGCGGGTGGAGGGAGGTTTGGAGTCTTCTCCCACCCCCATTCTCTGCGGCCTGCTGGAGCGGGAGGGCTAGTAGGAGGAGTTGGCCGTCCGACTGCGGTCTGGGGTGTGGGGCCTCCCTGCTGCTGCGGAGTCGGGGTGGTCTGCCTCTCCCCACCGCAGGGAAAAGGGTAACACCACCTGGGTCTGGGTGCAATTCCCCCCTCCAGGGGCAAGGGTACCTAGACCCGGTTTGTAGAGTACGCTTGGGGAGTGTGATCGTGTGTACAGCGTCTCTTTATGTCTGTCTCCACGTTGGTTGAGTGTGGAGTGAGTGCATATGAGAGCATGAGGGTGGGAATGGATGTTTGTGTCTGTGTGTGCCTGTATGTCTGTGTCTATATGTCAGGTTGGGTATCAGACGCCACCTCTCTGGGGACACCTCAGGCCCTCCAAGGTTTGGAGGCCTATCTCCACCCACCACCACTTCCCCTGCCGGTGGCGGACTCCCTCAGGTGTCGGTGTGTTGGTGGTTCTTTGTGTCTGGGGGTGGGCGTCCGGGTACACACCGGCTCACTCCTTGGCGGCCGCTTGTCGGGGCCTGGGGCCTGGGGCTCGCTCGGGCCCCTTTGGAGGTGGGGTGCCCCCGGCCTCTCGGCCTGGGGCTCGGTCACTCAGGCACAGCTGGGGGCCGGCGGAGCTCACGGGCGCGTCACTGCAACTCCCCCTGACTTCTGCTCCGCGGCTGCTGGGCGAGCCCTCATCTGGGACTCTCCTCAGCTCTTACTGGAACAGTGGCGCGGCTGCCCCTCTGTTGGTCTTCCATGGTCTCTTGTGTTCTGGGGGCCTCTGGATGTCTGGAGTTTTGATCTCCTCCATACCCACTTCACACCCTGGAGGACGGGGCTGTGGCCCCCCCACACTCCCTAGCAGATCATTACATGGAGAAACCTTTGGAATGCAAGCATGCTGATCCACACAGGTATGCACACATGGGTATTCACAGACGCGGACTAAAGCTTTCTTGGCTGCTGCCTCAAAGCACACTGTGCGCTGTCTATCTTGCGTGCTGCACAATATCGTTTATTATTTAGTAAATATTGATATCTATGACTAGCTAGTTTATTGTGATGGTGCTTTGTTTTCTCTATTATTATGTTGCTCTTTGTTGTTTGCTGTCTCCTCTGTTTTTTTTTTTTTTTGTTTGTTTGTTTTTTTTTCTCCATACAGGTGACCCAGGAGTTCTTTTTTTTTTTTTTTCTCTCTCTTCCCCCCCCCTTCTCACCGTCTCTTCTCCCCTTTGGTTTTCTTTCTTTCTCTCCCCCTCTTTCTCTCATTCATTCCCCCTGTCCTATTTATTAAAAAAAAAAAAAAAAAAAAAAAAAAAAAAAAATGACAAAGGATGAACTGAAGCTCTGCCATCACGTAATGTCGCATACTGCTGTTTCTGATGTCATTTAGAAAAAAAAAAAAAAAAAAAAAGATCCATAATCACGTACATACAGTATAGAGATACTAACGCTTGTCTAGACATGTGCGTTGCTATATTTGATCATGTTCACAATCTAGTTACTATAGGAGAATTGTATTACCTAGGAAAAAGACATCCTTTCCTTTGTCCAGTGATGCTTGATTTTAAAGCTTGTGCTGCTCAGATCAGGCAGGACATGTCCTAATAATAAAAGAACACATATGCAATAGCTGAGCATCAACAGTATCAATCCATAAATATTTAAAATCTTTATGTAGCCTTCCTCTGGTGGGCGACAATCATGTCTTCAGTTCACCCTAAGCTTCTAAATCCCAATTGTCTCTGCTTCCCTCTCACTCATTTCAAAACTGATTTCAGCTGATTTGCACGAAGTCTCAGTGGATAGGAAGTCAAGGATTGAGAAGTATTAAATGTTTATACAGTGTGCTGCAAATTGAAAGCTAAATAATCTAACATAAAATGCTAAAGGTTTTTTGTGTGTAAGGGACAACTTTAAAATATAAAGTCAATAAGTCTTATGAGTTCATGAAAAAACTGATAATGCCGCCTGCTTCTCTGCCCATTTCTAGTGGCAGGCTCTACCAGCCATTCCCCTTTTTCATTTTTGTGCATACTGCATAGTCTTTTCCCCTTATGCTATGCTGGAGATGTAATACACACAGCATTACAGTGTAGCAATCAATACCAGACTGCCGTCCACATTTGTCAGTGAGATAGGGATCTGGCTTAAAAACAGCCCTGGGTGATTTTTTGATAATCTCCAGGTGGTAAGCATGAAAGTTCAATCTAACTCTGCTATGACTGCATGGCACAGACGGTTACTAACAGCACTGTGAAGTTGAATGATTTTGCAAGCCCTGGAAAAGTGAAAAGTGAAAACAGGCATTTATCCCTGAATGTCATTGAGACAAAGGAGGTCATTGTGAAGAAATTGCAGAAAAAGGGAGTCACTCATCTCTCAGTGATCATAAATAATGCAGTGGTGGAAAAAGTGGACACCTTTAAATACCTTACACAAAGACTCGACATGAGCTACGCCTTTCAACTGTTGTTTTTTAAAAAGCCTCTGTGGTCTCAGATGTTTAAAAATCTTTTGCCTAAGAACTCAAATCCTTACTGCTTTTTGACCAGAAAAAGATGTAGAGAGACTTCTGACTACACCAGTAAAGATCTGAAAGTCCTTAAGAGACTGGTGTGCATTGCTGAGCACATTATTGGGTCTAAGCTGCCCAATCTACCAGAAAGAACTATACACACAGCTAGGAAGGCCCTTAAATTTTAAAGGACACAACACATCCACACAACAGCCTGTTCTCCATGATAGTATCAGGGGGTAACAGAGGGTATCAGGGTAAAGGAGCCACAAATCCCACACCAGCAGACTAAAGAACAAATTTCTCCCACAAGCTATACATTACTGAATATAACACATGAGCAATACATACCGTACTGCAAAAGTGTATGTCAGGTCTCAACAGTGTACAGTACCAGAACCTATTGCATTGTTGCCTTTTATGTTGTTTTTATACTATGTACTATAGTATTTTTCCTTACTTTAAAGCTTATTTTTTATCTGATAATGCTACATGGGACCCGTAAGTATTTCACTCAATAGCATTTGGATAATAAAGTGACAAAAATTGTCTAGAATCTTAAATCTAGTGAAAAGAAAGACTGCAAATACGGAAAAGGGGATGCTATAAGATCATATACTGGCAATACTCATGATACTAAGCCAAGTATTCCATCCATCCATCCATCCATCCGTCCATTCATCCATCTTCTTCCACTCCAGGGTTACAGGGGCTAGAGCCTATCCCAGCTGTGATAGAGCAGGACGTGGACTACATCCTGGACAGACTGTCAATCTGCCGCAGGGCTGACACATTTAGATCGACAACTGTTCATGCTCATGTTTACACTTACAATCAATTTGGAATCCAGAGTGCATTAACACAATCCACACAGACAGGCAGAGGGAGAAGATGCAAACTCCACACAGACAGGCCCCAAAATGGATCTGAACCTTCTTGCTGTGAGACTGCACCACAAATTCGCCTGCCGGTAGTCCATAAGTTATTTTCATAAGAAAAGTTTTCCAGTTTTTCATAGGGGGCACCTGAGGTGCTCCTAGGAGAGACTAGTTTACTCCACATTATAAAGGAGGACACAAAGGAGCAGTAAATACAATCTGAGCTCCAAATTATCAAACTATTCACTGAAACTAATGTATTCCAGCAGATGTTGCACCAATCTGCCAGTCTGTCTCATGGTTCACCTTTCAGTTACCTGTGAAGATAGAAAAGATTCTGCTATACTTTAACTTGCTGACTTGGGGTAAAAACCCTCTCCAACCATGAGGGAAAAAATCCACCACTTCCTAAAAAGAATCAATGGCTCAGATCTTGACTATTTAAAACTGAAATGTTGAGTCAGCAATTCATATACAAGTCATATAAGATATAAATAATTAGCTCACAGGTCTTTGAGTACTCTTTAGTACATTTCTTTATTATTTTGAGGTTAAATACAGTAAACAAAGACACAGATAAAAATGACAATAACATTATGCCTGTTTTCCCCCACGTTGTCTGTAGATATATGTAAGGCAAGGCAAGGCAAGTTTATTTATATAGCACAATTCAACAGCAAGGTGATTCAAAGTGCTTTACATAGACATTAAAAAATAAAAAACAATTAAAAAGCATGATTTAAAAAGAAAAAGAAAAAAAGGAACAGTAGATAGAATCGGTAGTCAAAACGTAAGTTTTGAAATGTAAGCTTCAAAGTAAAACAGTGCAGATTTGATGCTTTATTCAAATGCAGCTGAGAATAGGTGATTCTTCAACCTGGATTTAACGATGTAACAATGCCACTTTTGTGATTGTTTTCTTTTTACCTATTAAATATTTTTTTAATTAATATTTTGACTATTACAATGTGAACTGAAAATCTGACATCATGACCAATGTTCCCTCTAAGCTGCCCGCGCGCAATTGCGCACTGCTGGCACGGTCTCTGCGCACAGAAAATCTGCGTTGTGCACAAAAAATCTGCGTTGCGCACAAAAAAATCTAACATGAATTGAAATTAAAATTAATACTTTAACAATTCTGTTTTGCAGTGTTAGTCAGTAAGTGCCTGGCTGTTTCAGCTGCTAGGATTAGAACGATGCCACCTTATCCCATAGTCCAGCCAATCACGCGATTCACATTCGTATATACGCAGCTAATCAACGTCGTTGACAGGCTATGACAGCGTCCTTATGTGCCAACACCGGTGTTTTAGCTAGCAAAGCGGCGTGGCTGATGTGGAGTGATGCCACGTTAATGACAACGTGGACAACCACTGGAGATGTGAGCAGGACAGATGGAACAATTGACGGAAAAAGTGTGGACTTTATACCAGTTTTTAAATTGTGTTGATAGGCCACATAAAACCAGAGTTATGATAAAAATATCTGCAATGTTTGGTTTTCTTCCTGAATACTATCGTTGTTTATATTTACTGCAGGAAGAAACGGTAAAAACGGCATTTTATAAGGAAAACGCTGGAAAGCACTCTCCACCTGTGAGCAAAAACAAAACCAAAAAACCTCCACCCTTTCCTATTGGTTGAAAAATGTAGCATGTCGACCAATCAAAAAATAATATGGCAACATGGCATTTAGTGGTTTAGGAAGGGGGAAGTTTTAGGAGTGACGGCGGTGTTTTGAGATGTGAGAGATTTTCGACGTTTAGCACACATCTTGTGTAGTTAGTGTGTCGTGTAGTCAATAGTTTTGTTGTGTGTGTCAGAACAAAGAGGCGACTGCTGAATGTTACAGCTGTTACAGGAGTGATACATCTCCTGTTGTCACAACTGCAGGTATCAGGCTGTTGTTCTCCTTTATCTCATAGTGGACAGAAATTATTTTTGGAGTGGCACAAATAATTTGTGTGGCATTAGATTTGATGCAGAACAGCTGATTGTTCTGTAAATAGTTTGAAATGTTTATTTAAAAAACGCCTTGGCTGCATTTTTAGGTAAACAGCTGCAAAAAACTTTGTTTGCATAACTCAGTAACTATTTTGAAGAAGTAACTATATAATTAATTGCCCAACATTGGTCATTATATACTGTATATTGCAGACAGAGAGTTACAGGACTCTCTCCCAGACCACAGACTCATAATACAAGTCAGAGCTTTATAAAAAAAAAAAAAGAAAGTTGTGTTTTCAAAATTCAAAAAAGTCCAAGTTATTTTTACTTCCAATAGTGTTAACATACTACACAGGTCATGAACAAGATTTTTTTAAATTTTCATTGTAAGTGGGCTAAAGCAGTTAATTAAAAGTAGTCTAACATAAATGTAAATGCTGTGATTTGATTATTTTAATAAACCATGTAACTTGGATGGATTCGATGCTGGCGTGACCACAGTGCACACGTCTGCTGTTGCTCACAGTGGTCCAAACAGGGACCGCTCAGGGAGTTTGTGTGTTCGCTCAGACACATGAAAAATTAGAGGGAACATTGATCATGACCTCCTTGAATATTCACAAACTAACATGAGCTTGAAACTGGTGAGCAACAGGCATGCACTGCATTCCATTAGAGTAATGTTGACATTCCTGTATCTTTATAAGGAGACAATACAGGGGCTCACATTAAAACTGAGTGGGTGGAATAATTCTCATTATATTAAACATTGTCATTGTGAGTTTTAACAGGCAGTAACTGCCAGTGAATGTCCACAAATAACACCACCATGTAACCCTATAATAAAACTAAATTATCATTTTTTTGTGAATTAAAAAAAGGATAAATCTAAGCATTAGAAATGCTAGTGTCTGTATGTTTAAACTTTGGAACAAGTCACAATTCTGTTTTTCTTGCTGTCAGATTTCATTACAACCTAAGCTAGCCTCTATGTACCCACTCAACTATTGTTCTCAGTTGCAGGGAATATCCCCTGTGTTAATAACACTTTTTTTAAACTTATGCAAACAAATATTTGAGTCTAATTCCAGCTGAAAAAGAAAAATGGTTTAACCCTCAACAACAAATGTCTTTTTTTTATTTAGAATTAGCCAAAAACGAAAATATACAATATAATAAAAAAAAATGAACATAAATAAACCACAACTTGTATAAACAAGAATAAAAACAAACAAACAAGCGGTGTACCTACTAGTTAACATATGTATATAACAATTCAAAAATATAAGATGCTGGATTACGGTTCATACAAATTCGGGATGCCTTGACAAAATGTAATGTTTCCATTTGTCCCAAATCTCAACAAATGTGTCATATTGGAATCTGTTAGGGAATGTAATTTTTCACCATTTTAAACAACCCATAGACAACCTCATGCCAGTCATTTAGTGATGGAATTTTTACACTTAGCCATTTCTTATTGACAGTCTTTCAGGCAGCCAGACTCAAAATGCCATATAACAGCTTGGTCACTTTATCCACGTTTACTGAGCGAAAACATCCAAACAACAGTTCATCCGAATGAAAAAGAAGTTGCATACTGAAAATCATCTGTAACTCAGAGTGAATCAAAACCCAAAAAGTGTTTATCAATGGAGAGGACCAAAACAAGTGGAGGTGCTTTACTCCTTGGGCCTCACAGCTTCTCCAGCAGCTGGAGGAGTTGGAATAATGTTTACTTTGTGCAGGTGTAATAAAAAAAATCTACAAACACTCTTCCAAGCAAAACACCTGCATATATTAGAGCTAGAGATTCTCCACTGAAAAGCACATTGCTGATACCAAGTGTCATTTGAAATTACCATATATTTGTTTCCCTTTCCCATTTTTGTTTGATGTAAATTGGATTCAAATTCTTAACCTCCTGTAAACCCTTGCACAGTCTAGAAATCACTTGGATCCACATGGTATGCCTTAACAAATATATTCAGAACAGGAAGAGAGAAAAGATCTGTTCTCTTGGGTATAAAGTTATGTAGATGGTGCCGGATTTGGAGAAACCTGAAAAAAAAACCCGCATTGTTAACTGGTATTGATCTTTTATTGACTGGAAGTTCCTAAGAGTTTCCTTATCATAAAACGTACGGTATACCGTTAAGCCTTGTCCTGCCCACTTTTTATATCTCGCATCTAATTTACTGGGTAAAAAAATCAAGATCATAAGTGCACCATTATAAGATCCTAGCCTCTTCATTCCAATCATTCTTGTTAAGAAATTGTAACCAGAGTTTTAAAGCCAAGTTATTGCATTGGTTTCCTTGATTGATTAGTTTTTTAATAAGTGTCCCCTAAGCTTGCCTGAATTGGAAAATTTTTCTTTCTTTCCATCTCGCTTGGTAATCTACATTACACCAACACACTAGGGTCCTTAGTTGAGCTGAAACATAATAATCTTTCATTCATGGCAACGCTAACCCCCCTTTATCCTTAGCCAGCTGCATAGTTTGGTACTTAATTGGTGGTCTTTTCCCCTGCTATATAAACCTGGAAATGAATTTGTCCCACTCCTGAAATTGTTTATCAGTTATTTCAACTGGCAGTGTTTGGAACAAATAAAGCATCCTAGGCAAAGCATTCATTTTGACCGTACCAATATGTTACTCGAAATTTAGGATTTGTATTAAGTAACAAAACAACAAGTGTCTAAAAATATAAAACCTTACATCCATCCTCTCCCAGCCTATCCAAGCTGCCTTGGGCAAGTGGCAGTACACACCCTGGACACGTCAACAATCTATCACAATATAAAACTAATACTTTAAAAAAAATTAAAAATTAAGGACAGCTCATCCTGCCAACAGCTAATGCTCTTTCCTTTAGATAAATCCTAAGAACCACACGAAGACCTGCAGTCACACAGTTAAAATCACCTAAGGCTATCAGCATGAATTTAAATGCAGGCAACAGCCCATCTTGTAAAGGAAGGATAAAAGGTTATGGATTTTCACTTACCATCATGTCAATGCTCTTTAAGCAAACTGTGTTGCACTCTGCTATTTGACAAGGTTTCCAGCGGTGTATCTGATATGCTATAAGATTCGTGTTGTAGTGGCTGGTAGGTAATTACAATGCAAAGATAGGAATTAATATAACAAATTTGATTAATAGGATATTTTTTTTCTGAAAAGGTTATATTTCAGAAATGATAGACTCGGTCAAAATGCAGTAGAAATACAGAAGAATTAATAATAATAATAATAACAATGGCATTATTATTATTTCTTCAGAGTTCATCTTCATTCCACTTCTACTCCCCCTACGAGAGTGGAAAGAGGAGCAGAGGACTCCACCTCTTGCAAACCATCTGTTATCAGTCTCACACCTCTCACACTGTCTCAACCCGTGTCTTTCACTCTCTTTCTCTCTCCACCACTATCAATCTAGCTCTTCTACTCCATCTGACAGCAGCCATCCATCCTGTGAAGCAGCTTCTGCTCCACTTGCATTACAGAGAAGGAGCGACGCACATGCAGAGAAACTCACACTCTCACAGCTTGGAGTAAATACACCTCCACTGGTCGGTTCAATAAGATGCTTTAAATTAAGGAAAAGGGCAAGTCGTTTCTCTAGGGTGCATTTTAATAGCGGAGCTGCTGATTTTTCACCTTCTACTTCTTCTGCTTCTATTCTCTAGAGGTCTGATTGTTTTACTCTCGTTGTTTTAGCATTTAGCAGCTGCTTCCCTTCCTGAAACCAAACTTCCAACCTTCATTTATTAATCCATACAGTATATAATGGATATTTTTCCACTCAATAAAATAGTGTCATTTAAGTGGAGACATCTGTCAAAACGTGTCAAAATGCCCATAAATATTTGTCCAGAATTATTTTGTGAACTGAACAGCACTAAAAACCAAGTTGTGGTTCAAGAACAAAGTGAGTACTCTAATCCAAACAGTGGTAGATTAGAAAAGAGTATGGATCTCTGACAATGCAGTTAGGAGAAAAGCTGATGGAGGGGAGCAGTCATCTTTATTTGCAGATCCATTCTCGTTTGTAAATGTATTTGTTATGAAAAAAGTGTTGTAGCTGGCATCTCAGTATGCTAATAAGCATGCTAACCTGCTCACAATGACAATGTTGATTTTCAAATGTTTAGCAAAGGCATTGTTACATATCCATTCTACAGCCCTTGAAATGGGAACTACCCTGTGGTGTGTTATCATCAAGAATATCTCTTTAAGTTGCCTCAGATAAGAGCAGTGACAACAATCTTTTTACACAAGGTCAAAGAGAGGGTCTGTAAGTGTATCCTGTGTTGATATTTTTACCGAATGGTGATCCCACTTCTAGAAACTGTTTATTGACTGGCCAGCTGACCTGACGAGACAGCGTGCCCAAGGTGTTATGGAACCATCCATCCACCCATTCATTGATTTTCTGATGCTTATGTCAAGTTGCAGTGGTAGAAAAATAAAAATGGTAAATGGCTTGTATTTGTATAGCGCTTTTCTAGTCCCTAAGGACCCCAAAGTGCTTTACACAACCTGTCATCCACCCATTCACACACACATTCACACACTAGAAGGCTAAGAAAGGTTGTTTAGACATCCCCTGTCCCTTGAATATTTTTTTCAGCTCCTCCTAGGGGATCACTTTCATTTAACAGGCTAGAATTTTCAACAGAAATAATATATATTGTAAAATAAAATGACAGTGAGGCTGCAACTCTAACTCTAACTCTGAAAACAGAAGCTGTGAGATGGACCTTTAAAAAGGTAAATCCTCACAAAGCTCTAGGACCAGACGGCATCCCAGGCCGGCTACTCAGAGTGTGTGCAGACGAGCTGGCAGAGGTGTTCACCAACATCTTCAACCTCTCCCTGAGGCAGTCAGTGGTCCCCACGTCCCTCAAAGCATCCACCATCATTCCCGTTCCCAAAAAATCAGTGGTTTCCTGTCTGAATGACTACCGTCCTGTTGCACTGACATCCGTCATCATGAAGTGCCTGGAGCGGCTGGTCAAAGGTCATAGCTGCTCCTCCCTCCCTGACACACTGGACCCTCTTCAGTTTGCCTATCAGACAAGCAGAGCCACAGAGGATTCCATCGCCCTGGCAACGCACACCACCCTCACTCACCTGGAGAAAGGGAATACATTTGCAAGGATGCTCTTCATCGACTACAGCTCGGCATTTAACACCATCATCCCCTCAAAACTTGCCACGAAGCTCGTCGACCTTGGGCTGGGAACACCGATCTGCAGATGGATTCTAAACTTCCTCACAAACAGGCCCCAGGTGGTGAGAGTTGGTAAGCACACCTCCTCATCACTCATCCTAAACACAGGTACGCCACAGGGTTGTGTGCTTAGCCCCCTCCTATATTCCCTGTTCACACACGACTGTGTTGCTAAACAAGAGTCCAACATCATCATCAAGTTTGCGGATGACACAACCATCATAGGCCTCATCACAGACAACGATGAGACGGCCTATAGAGAGGAGGTGATGGCGCTGTACGAGTGGTGCCTGGAAAATAACCTGACTCTCAACATCAGCAAAACTAGAGAGATGATAGTGGACTACCGGAAACGACCAGTCAGAGAACACCAGCCCATCTACATCAACGGTGTCAAGGTCGAAAGGGTCAGCAGCTTCAAGTTCCTTGGAGTCAACATCACTGAGGACTTCTCCTGGACCCTTCACACAGACACTGCTATCAGGAAAGCTCGCCAGCGGCTTTACTTCCTGAGGAGGCTGAGGAAGTTCAGCATGAATGCCAACATCACCTCAAATTTTTACAGGTGTGCAATTGAGAGCTTGCTGACGAGCTGCATCACAGTTTGGTACGGAAGCTGCTCTGCCAGCAGCCGTAAATCACTACAGAGGGTGGTGAAGGCAGCAGAGCACATCACTGGCACGAGGCTTCCTGCCATTCAGGACATTTATCTCCAGCGATGCCTCCGTAAAGCACACAGCATCATCAAGGACCAGAGCCACCCAGCACATCAGCGGTTCTCCTTGTTACCATCTGGCAGACGTTACAGGAGCCTGTCTGCTCGGACTACAAAACTTAAAAACAGTTTTTACCACCAAGCCATACGACACCTCAACCACAACACTTAAACACACACAACACAGCACTCAGAAGCTACCTGCAGCTTCACAAGTACTCTGTTTAATCTGCACTGGTCACTCCACTTTAATGTCATTGATATTTATATTTAAAAGTGCAATACTGTAATTTTCTGCTGCTCATTCCTGTGCAATATCCCATCTGCCCTCCCGTCATATTTCTTTTCAAGATTTTCTTATTTAATCACTAGTGTACATATATTTATATTTATAGATACATATATATTTAGTCATCTTTTCTCTTTTACCATGTCTCTCTAATATTTTGCTCCTTACTATTTTTCTATTTTCTTTATTATTTTATTTTATTATATTTTCTCCTACTGTATCATGCTGCTGAGTGACTGCTGCTCGTCAAACACATTTCATTGCAATGTTGACCCTGTGCTAACTTGCATATGACAAATAAAACTGAAAACTGAAAACTGATTCATTGTGTTGTTTGTACTTTTGCTGCTCCAGCTACAGAGCAGTCCTTCAGAGAGAGGCAGGGACTATTTTTTCTCACCACAAAAGTAAAAAATTATTATTAACAGGGAAACTGAATGTCACAGAACATTCTTCAGATATTAGGTGCATATTCTAAAACTCTTTATTATGACAGAATGCCCAATTTAGGTTTGATAAATAATTACTGTAGGCTACCATAGTTTCTACTAGAGATGGACCGATCCGATATTACGTATCGGTATCGGTCCGATACTGACCTAAATTACTGGATCGGATATCGGAGAAAAATAAAAAATGTAATCCGATCCATTAAATATCACGAAAGCACCTCACAAAACTTGCAACACGCCGTAACTCACCTCAGAACGTTAGCACGTCGGAGCAGTATGCATCACGTGATAGAGCGGCTGTGGCATGCAGGACCTGTCGGTGGTCTGGATAGCATGTGGAGCTTCGCTAGCAACCTGGCATTTCATCTCCGACAAAGTTATCCCCGAGAGAAGTAAAGCAAGTGTGTAAGTCCATCTCTGAATGTTTGTAAAGCATTCCCACGTTAAGCTTAACAAGCGACTGCCTCTCGCTCTCCGGCTGCTACTTCAATCGTGAAACTGCTTAAATCAGCTGATCGGCTTTTCTGTCGCGAGTCTGTCTCTCGTTTGTTTTTGGTCCACTTTGCGCCAGAAAGAGCAAACCAGCGGCTGAACAACAGCAGCACGTTTAAGCTTGATAAGCTGTTGTTAGAATTTATTTAATATTAATTTCTACACCAGGATCTTTTTCTACGTAGCTGACGGCTGGTAACTGTGCAGGGGTGGATCTAGCAAAGTTTAGCCAGGGGGGCCGATAGGGCATTAACTGGGAAAAGGGGGCACAAAGACATACTTTTCTTTCTTATTCTCATTTAAAATGTCTAGCTTTTAATAAATAATTATCTGACACCCAAAGTTTTAATTTGATGTAAAATGAATAGAAGTCAATTACTGTACATAGTGACTATTAAGTCTAATATATATACCCTAGTAAGCTATAGTACATTTTCCTTTGGGAAGGTACCATCTGTGCAGTCTGCAATTTTGTTGAAGAAAGATGTTGAATCTATTTAATATTTCTTGAAAAATAATTGATTTCTGTGCATTTTTTTTCACACTGCATCAAATTAAGGTTGATTACGTCGATTAAGCATCATGAGGTGGCGCGTGAGGGGTGGTTCCCTATTTTTTATTTATTTAATTTTGTTGTTGCTGGGAGTTGGAACCCTATTAGTTAGGTTGCTTAATATTTACGCTAAGGGGCGATCGTGGCTCAAGAGTTGGGAGTTCGCCTTGTAATCGGAAGGTTGCCGGTTCGAGCCCCGGCTTGGACAGTCTCGGTCGTTGTGTCCTTGGGCAAGACACTTCACCCGTTGCCTACTGGTGGTGGTCAGAGGGCCCGGTGGCGCCAGTGTCCGGCAGCCTCGCCTCTGTCAGTGCGCCCCAGGGTGGCTGTGGCTACAATGTAGCTTGCCATCACCAGTGTGTGAATGTGTGTGTGAATGGGTGGATGACAGGTTGTGTAAAGCGCTTTGGGGTCCTTAGGGACTAGAAAAGCGCTATACAAATACAGGCCATTTACCATAAAATACCAGAATAGGGAGGATGGTGTAGGTCTAAGTTTATTAGATTGATCAGTATTGCTGAACTATGAAATATTTTTTTTGTATACAGGTATAACAGAATAGCTTTAGTGTAGTTGTTGTTTTAAACTTGAGTATGAACTTGCAGACTTGCAAAATGCAGCAAGATATTTTAAAAAACAGTTTTGTTGATTAAAAAACACTATATCGGATTCATATCGGTATCGGCAGATATCCAAATTTATGATATCGGTATCGGTATCGGACATAAAAAAGTGGTATCGTGCCATCTCTAGTTAGAATTAGAATTAGAATTCAACTTTATTGTCATTGCACATGCACAGGTACAGGGCAACGAAATGCAGTTTGCATCCATCCAGAAGTGCTTTAGTGATATAGATATATTACAATATATATTAGCAATAACATAGATATGTAAGTATATTACAGAAATGGGTCTATTATAGTATGTTATAATGTACACGGTATGAAGTATGTTGTGAATATTCTATAACTATAAGTATGTACAGGCTGTAGTGAGTACAAGCTATGTACAGGCTATGAACAGGATATAAATATGAAAAACTATACAGAATATGAAATAAATAACTTTACAGAAATTTGAGATATACAGCTATACAGAAATGGGAACTATGCAAGTTGTAAACAGTTGTAGGGTTAAAAATTATCGTATGTACAGAATGCTTATTTACACAGAGCTATACAGTAGTGCAGTTAAGATAAGTGAGATATGTGGATAATTTCTACAGAGGCTATATAAAGTGCTACTGGTTGTGAGTGGTGGTTCACTCCATGTTATCACTTACAACATAAATGAAGACAGAAAACTAAACAGCAGTGACATTTGTAGGGTTACTGAAGTTTGGCTAGCTGGTATATAATGATGTGCTAGCGACACAGCATAATATAAACAAGCTAACTTTTTTTCCACTCGATAAAAGTTAACGTGAGTGTTCTCGGTGGTCACGAACAAATGTAATCACATGGCAGGATGCTGTAAAAAGACCAAACTTCAGCCAGGAGAACTGAGATAATTCATCCTCAATACGAGGTTAGTCATTCATATACTGCTGCATGGGCTGGGCTGTAGTTACATCCTAAGGTTTTAAAAACTGAGCTTAAATAAATTATTAGCGGTAATAAAAGCCGAGGGAGGTCAACAGTGATCACTGACTGTTTTAGGAGCTTTTTGAGATTAAATAGAAGAAAATACAAAACATTAAACATGTTAACAACACAAAAGCCATATTAAACACAGGCTACTTTAGACCCGGAAGTAGGATTCGTCACATCATCACTTAACGACCGGATAGCTTCATGGGACAACATTGAAGGTATAACACTTACAATGTAAAGTTTTGTTGCTTTTGTTGCCAGCGGTTTAGACATAAAGCTGTATGTTGAGTTATTTGAGGTGACATCAAATTTACACTGTTATACAAGCTGTACACTGACTACTTTACATTGTATCAAAGTGTCATATTTTCAGTGTTGTCTTATGAAAAGAAATAATAAAATATTTACAAAAATGTGAGGGGTTATAGCAATTTATAAGCTCCTTATTTAGTGTGGAAAAATAGTTTGTTGCTCTATAAAAAGTGTGTTGTAAAGGCAGAACATCTTCATTTTCAAAATAAGAACTTCAGCGCTGTAGCCAGGATGAAAAAAGTCAGAGCTCTGAGGTAAGCATTCCTTTAACATGAACTCTTTATGAATTTCTTCACAAATAAAATGTTATCCATTGGTGAAAAATTTACTAATAACCATTTCACAGATGTAACATTATGCACAGCTACTTTTAGTACCATTGATATTTAGTATGTATTTATGTGGTGACAGAAATAAGACAGTGGACAAAAAAGGCAGAAATAAGGTTTCTCTGAGGGCTATATGGACTTACTCTTAGGGATAGTATGAGATCTGCAGTTAAATCCATTTAAAGCCATGGTAGGTCACCTTTTTCTTGCTCAATGGCATTTTTGTCTTTGGCCATGCAATCATTGCATTTAAAATTGTGTTTTAATTGGGTGTCTGAGTTACTACCCACAATCAAACAATGGTAGACCCTAGGAGTGGGGAGCTCATTTCAGTCACTTTCTTTCTATTCTGCTCCTCCTTCAAATGTTAAACCATAAACCTCTAAAACAAGATAATGAAGAGAATGGAAGGTTGGCAGAATTTCCTCAACCCAGATATGAAGAAAGTTGTTTATTAGAGATGTAGGATGCAGTTGCTTTTGTAACATTAATGTTGGCTGTGAGATGTCTTAGTATTACAAGGTGAAAGGCAGCTATTACTTTGCAACAGATATGAAAAAAATAATTAGATAAAATTGAAAATGTCATCTGCAAATTAACAGTGAAATATTGGAACAATAACAAGATTAAAGTGCTCACCGTGATCAGAATAGGCCTCCAATTAAAGGCTACTTTTTGTTTTTAAATTAAAAGTTTAATAAACCCAAAGGTTTAATTAGACTTTGAGCTTCCTGTTAAAAAATAGATATTGCAACCTTTCTGAATCACCTTTTATGTTCCTGGTGTCACAAACTGTGAGATGCAGACAAACCTGTTAATGCTGTGTTTGTTTGTTTTTACCAATTTTACCAGTTTATTTAAAAAAAAAAAAAAAGCAGATGGCACATTCAGTTCACTTCAAAGCTTCTATTTATGGAAATGGGCTCTCTCGGGTTGTGTATTATTGGGTTAATATAATTTAAATTATGCAATTGGAGACAATTGTTTGTCAAAAATCTGAGAAATACCAAGAGAGCCATGTTTTGAAATGGCTAATGTTTGAGATTACTGAGCAATACAATTAGAAAAGTTGTACTTTTTTAAACTGAGAATATGCCATACATGCAAGAGGAAAGAATGTCTAACAGTCTCGAAACTCATGCTCCTGTTTGATTTCAGTTGATTATGAATATGATATACACATAAATGTATTATTTAAATGATTATTTTAAACCTAGTGTTATGCCAGATTTACATAAAATGATGAGTAATGCATATGTCAAATTATATATTTACTTTTTGTTAAATATCACAGCCAAAGACAATGCACAAATAAAATATTATTTTAAAATGTGACTAAGGGTTTAATGGCTTAATCTGTTAACTAACTGTATGGATAAAGGGGAATTAGCAGATGAAGGTGCAAACTATTAAAACAGTTAAATCGAATGGCCTAAAAACCGACAGATAAGTGGACACGTTGACACTTTCTACTGTTTGTTAAATAATAGTCACTTTTGTGTTGAAGAAGGTGTACTTGGAGCAATCGTGCAAGGCTATGATGGTTTACCATGTGAAAACAATTGGGAACCACAACATGATGATATTTTGCACAAGTACAGTATCTGTGCAAAACAGGCTAAACAGAGTACATCATTCATTTTTTTAAACAGTTTTGGAAATACTGCTGTTTACCTCTCTGTTATGTTTACTTAAAAAAAATCCTAATAGATATGTTTCACAGAAAGCATACTGCTGTCCTCATAGAAGAGCTCTGCAGTGACACACACACACACACGCGCGCGCGCACACACACACACACGTGCACAAACACGTATCAGTAATTTATGCCTGCATCCTATTTATCTTTTCAATGGTAATAATTTGCAGTTTAATCCATCTCTGCTTTGTGGGCCTTGGAGTGAATGTAATATACATAAAGTCATTAATTGAAGCAATCTCTATTTAGTCATTAATTGCAGCAAGCCTTGCTTATTAGCCTCTTAATCTCCTAAATTAATTTGACCCTTGGGTAAATAGCTGTATGTAGCCTGTCTATTGAGGCGTAGTCTTGATGTGGCAGCACACACACAGCATGCATATGTGCATGTCTATACTTCTGAAAGCACACACATCTGCACACAAAAATTACATTGACACGAGCACTTAAATATACATGTTCACTCTCACCCCCAAAACAAAGGCCAACAATAGGCTTAGACATTTCCTGGATGAGGATACAGACCTGAAGACAGTCATTACACTGTGTGCATTAATGTAGGCTGGACTGTCATAATTTAAATCTCCTGACCTTTCAGCTACCGCCACCATTAAGTCAACCTTTCCTTTTGTACAGTCATTTTCCTTTTTTGTTTGATGAAAGAAAAAAGAGCTACTGAACTAATGGGCATGTGAACATGCTACAACTTGGTCCATTAGTATTCGGACAATGACATAATTAAAAAATGCCTCTGTACGTCAACATAGTGTACAGTGGAACCCCGACTTATGAATACCCCGTTAAACGAAAAATTCAAGTTACAAAGGCACTGAACAGCAATATTTCTGCACGTGTTACAGCAAAATGCCCACGTTACGAAATCCGCTGGCTCTGATTGGCCGAGTCCAGAATGATCAGAATGCCCACAATGCCTTCTGAATCATGTGACAACCCCTTGGCTTTCGTAGTTGCGCTTTGCTGTTCCACTTGAATGACGTATTGTTGTTCTAGTTAGCAATTAGCCTATAGCCTATCGTTCAGCATCGCCTCACTCAAAAGGCGTGGCTGTAGCTCAGGTGGCAGAGCAGGTCAGCCAATAATCAGAAGGTCGGTGGTTCGATCCCAGGCTGCCTCCTGGCTGCATGCCAAATATCCTTGGGCAAGATACTAACCCCGTGTTTGCCTACTGGTGGTGGTCAGAGGGCCCGGTAGCGCCAGTGTCCGGCAGCCTCGCCTCTGTCAGTGCGCCCCAGGGCAGCTGTGGCTACAATGTAGCTTGCCATCGCCAGTGTGTGAATGTGTGTGTGAATGGGCGAATGACTGAATGTAGTGTGAAGCGCTTTGGGGTCCTTGGGGACTAGAAAAGCGCTATACAAATGCAGGCCATTTACCAGGCCAAGGCGCAATAGGTGCTTCGACTTACGAAAATTTTCGACGTACGGAAGTTCAAGTTCAAATTTTATTAGCCACATGCAGTGGCAGGTTGCCCTGCAGTGGAATAAACCTGCCCCCCGACCTTACACACACAACACAGACATCACATGGGGATACAAGTCAGAGAACGGTTGCCTTTCCTGCAGAATTCTACAAAGAATTCTGGTCGATTCTAGCACCAGTTTTCTACAGAACGTTGTTGGAAATTAAAGAAAAGGGCAGACTTCCATCAAATATGAATTCTGCAAACATTAATCTGCTAAAACCAGGCAAAGACCCTGTATATCCCTCAAGCTATCGTCCAATATCCCTTATAAATGTAGACCTTAAAATAATCTGCAAAGCTCTCTCAAAGAGACTGGAGAAAATAACCCCCCTCTTAATTCATCCTGACCAAACTGGTTTCATAAAAGGTAGGCACTCATCAACAAATACACGTAGATTACTTAATTTGATAGACTACTCATACAGTAAAAACCTAGAAACTACAATATTCTCTTTAGACGCAGAAAAAGCATTTGACAGAGTTAACTGGAAATTTCTATTTGCAACTTTACACAAATTTGGTTTAAACTGGTTAAAAATATTATATAATTCCCCAACAGCTTGTGTTAGAACAAATGACCAGACATCCTCCAGCTTCTGTCTCTTGAGGGGCACCAGGCAGGGATGCCCACTCTCCCCTTCACTATTTGCAATTTTTATTGAACCACTAGCAGCAGCAATTAGACAGAATTCAGTAATTAAGGGCATAAAATGCAAGAACGTGGAACATAAAATCAGCCTTTATGCGGATGATGTGTTACTCTTTCTCCAAAATTCACAAACCAATATCTCTGGGGTGATTGAATTGATAAACTCTTTTGCAAGAATATCAGATTACTCAATTAACTGGTCAAAATCTACAGTCCTACCGATTAATTGCTCCTTCCATAATTCCTCTTCTACACCACTGCAATCGGGAAATATAAAATATTTAGGTATTAATGTTTCTCCCAAGCTTGCAGATCTAACTAAATTAAACCATATCCCACTTTTAAAGAAGGTAGAAGATGATCTGGCTAGATGGAAATGTCTACCCATATCACTCATGGGAAGGGTTGCCGCTATAAAAATGATGGTCTTACCAAAAATAAATTATTTATTCTCAATGATCCCAACTAAACCGCCACAAGATTGGTTCAGATCTCTAGATTCATGTATGTCCAAATTCCTTTGGAAAAATAAACCCCCACGTATAAGCTTAAAAACACTACAAAAGACCAAGGATAAAGGAGGACTAGAACTGCCTAACTTTCAGCACTACTTCTTAGCCAACAGGCTTCAGTTTATCTCAGGATGGCTAAAACACACCCTCTTAGATGAACCTTGGCTAGATGTAGAACAAGCACTCTGCAATAATCTAGAGATCTCAGACCTACCATTTATCAGCTCAAACATCCAACGACATGAATGCTTTAAAAGCATCAACATCAGCTCTTCTCTGACAGCATGGTGGGAGTTTCTAAAATTGACGGCGTCTTCATTAATCCCATGCAAACGTACACCTATCTGGAACAACCCTGACATATTACAAAACAATAATATGATAAACTTTTCAGATTGGAGTGATAAAGGAATCAAATATTTAGAACATATACTAGAAGGAACAGAATTTATTTCATTTGACGGACTAGTTACACAATATGGGATCAACAAGAAAATATTTTTAGAATATCAACAAATTAAATCCATAGTAAAAAAGAAATTTAAACCGGGTCAAGTTGAACTACAAACACCACCAAGTGTGGTTCAATTTCTTACTCTTAAACCCCCCAAATTACTATCCAAAATATACAGAATGCTTTCTAAAACAGATGAATCAATATCACTTCCTATTGCAAAATGGGAAGCGGATTTATCAGTTAACTTAGACCTAAACTTCTGGTCTCAGATTTGCTTAAAAACCTTTCATCTAATTAGAAATCCCAGTCTTCAATTAATTCAATACAAAATATTACATAGAGTGCACTATACAGGTCATCGGATGTTCAAGATGGGCTTTACGTCTACCAACAACTGCTCACACTGCCAAACCAATTCACCGGACAATTATATCCACGCTCTTTGGTTCTGTCCACCAGTTCAGAAGTTTTGGCACGAGATATGTGAAGACTTATCGAAGTGTCTGAAATGTAACATTCCAACTTCCCCCTTAGTGTGTTTGTTGGGCAGCTTAGATAATGTCACTTCAGAAAAGAATATCGCCCATATGGTTTTCACTGCCCTATGCATAGCCAAGAAAACAGTCCTCATGAACTGGAAAAATAAAAAATAATCTTAATTCTAACCAATATAGAAATTATCTATTAGATTACATTAGTCTTGATACAGCCTCTGCCACCACATCAGATCAATTGCTCTGGGCTCCTTTGATCAGCTCCATCACCTAGTGGGGGTGGGGGGTCATAGTTTGGTCCCGCCTTCACTGTTGTGATTGGTGTGGGGGTAGGGACAGGCTTAGGGCGTCGGGGGGTTCCCCGGAGGCATCTTCCTTGGGGGGCTCAACCCGGGGTAGCGGTCATGTCCGGTTAGGGGCTCTGTTGGCTCTCAGGTGACTGTTTCCTCGCGGCTGCGTGCAGCGGGGCTAGGGGAGGGTCTGTGCTGACGAACGTGGGTTACTGACCTGGTAGCCTGGCTGCCCCTGGGTGGGTCCGGGATGGGCGTGAGGTTCTGGGGGCGCTCCGTCTCTGGGCTGGGACCCGGACCGGGCCTCGGGGGCTTGGGTCCTGGTTGGTGTGTTGCCGGGGTTGTGGGCGGGTGGGTGCATGGGGGCCCAGCCCTGGAGCAGGGTGCCGCCGGTGCGTCGAGCCACCTGGGGGGCTCTTCAACTGGTGGGGGAGATTGTCACATCTTGCAGGAGCTTTCCTCTCCTCAGGAGCTCCCTCTACAGGAGGGGGAGATACAGGAGAGGTGGAGGAAGATCTCAGCCTGGGTGTTTATTGTCTTATGTAGTCTGGAAGATGAGTGGATGGTGGGGTGGGTGCAGTTTTCTCTGTGGTGGGGTTGGGTGGACTGTCCCGGGCTCTCTGGGGCCGGGCGGCGCTGCTGCACTGGGCCCGGTCTGGATGGGCCTGGGCCCCCTTTCCCTGGCGGGTCGCGGAGTATGGGGGTGCCTACTGGGGTCAGCGGGGGAGCTGGCCCCAGGGAGGGGTCACTTGCCCCTCCCTTCCTTCCCTCCCCATCTCCAGCTGCCTCCCTCTTCCCGCTCCACCACAACCACCCACACATGCAGGGCCTTGGAGTAGGGGTATGTCACCAGGGTGCAGAGGAGGCTACCCCCCCCTCTGTCCCCTTCTGGCTGCCTCTGCCTCAATTTTATCCCACAACTTAGACATTCACATTACTCACACTCTCATTACACATACATATAGGATCTTGGGGGTGGGCACGATACACGGAGTCCAAAGTACCATCAGGGTGTACACCCCACCCCTGGCATCGTTGCCCACCTCTCAATTTTAAATACACGTAGACATTGAGGGCTAGCAGGAGGGATCATGCGCTTACCTGCTGCTCTCTGGCAGGTAGCTCCAAGCCCTCCTGGGTTTTAAATGCACCTTAGAACACACATGCATCAACATTACAATGAGCGGGTGGAGGGAGGTTTGGAGTCTTCTCTCACCCCCATTCTCTGCGACCTGCTGGAGCAGGGGGGCTAGGACTAGGAGGAGGAGTTGGCCGTCCGACTGCGGTCTGGAGTGTGGAGCCTTCCTGCTGCTGCGGAGTCGGGGCGGTCTGCCTCCCCCCACCGCAGGGAAAAGGGAAACACCACCTGGGTCTGGGTGCAGTTCCCCCCTCCAGGGGCGGGGGCACCTAGACCCGGTTTGTAGAGTACGCTTGGGGAGTGTGATCGTGTGTACAACGTCTCTTTATGTCTGTCTCCACGTTGGTTGAGTGTGGAGTAAGTGCATATGAGAGCATGAGGGTGGGAATGGATGTTTGTATCTGTGTGTGCCTGTATGTCTGTGTCTATATGTCAGGTTGGGTGTCAGGCGCCACCTCTCTGGGGACATCTCAGGCCCTCCAAGGTTTGGAGGCCTATCTCCCCCTACCACCACTTCCCCTGCCAGTGGCGGACCCCTCAGACATCGGTGCGTTGGTGGTTCTTTGTGTCCGGGGATGGGCGTCCAGGTACACACCGGCTCACTCCTTGGCGGCCGCTTATCGGGGCCTGGAGCCTGGGGCTCGCTCGGGCCACTTCGGAGGTGGGGTGCCCCCGGCCTCTCGGCCTGGGGCTCGGTCACTCAGGCGCAGCTGGCTGCCGGCGGAGCTCACGGGCGCGTCACTGCAACTCCCCCTGGCTTCTGCTCCGCGGCTGCTGAGTGAGCCCTCATCTGGGACTCTCCTCAGCTCTTTCCGGGACAGTGGCGCAGCTGCCCCTCTGTTGGTCTTCCTTGGTCTCTTGTGTTCTGGGGGCCTCTGGATGTCTGGAGTTTTGATCTCCTCCACACCTGCTTCACGCCCTGGAGGACGGGGCTGTGGCCCCCCCACACCCTCTAGCAGATTATTACATGAAGGAACCTTTTAAAAAACAAGCGCGTCCATGCTCACAGGTGTACACACGGGTGATCACACCCACAAACTACACCCTTTTTGGCTCCTACCTCAAAGCACACTGTGTTCTGTTGATCTTATGTGCTGCACAATAATGTTTAACATTTAGTATTTACTGTCATATTCCCATATATCATTGTGATGTTGTTTATTCTATTACTCTTGTTCTCTTCTGCTTGCTTTCTTTTTTCTTTCTCAGCAGGTGATCCAGGTGATTGATATATGCATTTTTTTTTGCCCGTTCTGTTGGTTTTTGTCTTTTGCCCTTCTCCCCCGTCCCTCTTCTCAGCTGTTTCTCTTTCCCTCTTTCTTTCTCCCCTTCTTTCCCCCAGTCAAGTCTGTCCCGTATTCAGTAAGTGAAAATAAAATAAACAATAAAAGGTGAATCAAATGGACCATTACGGCAAGGCTGGGATGGTCAGTTTGGTAAAGTAAATCCGTTGGGCATCTTTCTTTGCCTTTAGACAACAATTCTGATGGCAAAAGAGCCAAACGGGACAGGCCAAAAAAAAAAAAAAAAAAAGAGAACGGTTGCCTTACAGAAAAACCACTGAAATGTACACTACAATGGGAAAGTACAAGAGGAAAAAAATAGACCTCTACTCATGCTGGGCTATAGGAGGACAGCATGAGAACAGGAAACAAAAAAACTCCTCTGCATAGAAAGCACATAAATGTCCACAGTACAACATTATAGAGCACGTGACCAGCAACAGGGTTGGGTAGGGGATAAGAAGTAATCCCAGGCAACACAGCAGCCATCCTGCCACTGCGCCGTCTCTCCAGCGCGGTCCAAGACCCGCCTCGTGTTCCCAGGAGGCAACAAGCAGGCGTTGGAAGGGGAAGGGGGACGAGTGAGTGCTTATCAGTGTAAGTGTATGTGTGTGCGTGTCCATAGTTCAGCTGAGACAGTGTCCTTCGCCCTACCAGCCTAAGTAAACAGTCTACCAGCCAATCCAGGTGGCCTTGCATAGAGTGGGAAGAACAGTCAAAACACAGTCGCTATCAGGGAGTTTTTGTTCGGCTCCAGCCTTGAGCCCACAGCTGGCGCCGAGGGGATATCCGCATTATGATGCTGATGTTGTTGATTTTTCTTTTATGCGAACAGCTCATGAGAATTTCAAAGCTGTTCTTTAACACTCCGAAACTGGTCTCTCAATCTCCCGTTGGAGAGCCGCGAGCTTCTCCATGATGTTATCAAACTTGCACTCCGTGGTCTTGTCATTCTTGTGCTCAGAGAGCCGATTCTGAGAACTCACGACTGCAGTGAGCTGTTCCACAATGTAATCCAACTTTCGCTCAGAGGTGATATTCTGAGTGGAGTTCTCCTTGATGTAATCCAATATACGCTCAGAGGTATTATTCTGAGTATTCACGGCTTCTCCAAGGTCTTAACCATGCTGCACTCAGTGAGCCCATTCTGAGAAGTCGCGCCTTGTCCCATCATTTCAATCCCAGCGGGCAGCCTTGGGGGGGTTTGAACAGCCGGTTCCGCTTTCTTAATTCTCCGATAAACCAGGGCCAAGCCAGCTCCGATCAGCAAGAACCCTGTTATCATGGTTCCGAATAGGTAGATATCTTTAGCGTCCTCGATCGACAGTCCCGCCAGGCACACGATCCTCCATTTCTGCCACCTGTCCATCGTGTATCCGGCAGGGAAAGTCCCTCCAGGGCACTCGGGCTCTCCCGAGCCTAGACTTCTCGTTGAGAAAAGGGTGTCAATAGCATTCAGAGACCAGCTGATCAAATCCATAATTCTCTTTTAGGTTTTAGAGAACAGACTGTGAGAGAGTGTTCCAGGGAAAGTAATACACACGAGACAAGACAAGGACACAAGAGGCTAAGCAGGGAAGATAAGGGGAAGGAGGAGAGGAGAAAAGTGTGACTGCCTTCGCCGAGAGCCAAACGAGACCCTCGGGAACGAATGAATTTCGTAAGTCGGGACAATGACAAGTCCACTGTATTTTAAATTAAACCATGTGAACTCTGTTGTTCTACCTGGAATTTGCCAAAGCCATTTTTCCGGCTCCTATTGCCACCAGACCCACTCATGACTTTACACTCCACAGCTTTTGGATATCACCAATTGTTCATTCAGCCTCCTTCTGTATTTTGTCATGCCCGTTCTTCCTAATGTTGTTGTCCACTGCGATTGCCCCATCTGTCATAATTGGAGTCTTCTGCACCTTGTCAACTGCAATTATGCCTAGTTGGTTAGCTAGCAGCTGCTTGTCTGTCTAAAACTTGAAGCCCTGCAGGATCTTAGCCCTCTTGTTCTTGACTACCTTTGGCATCTTAGGTCTCCCATCTGAACTTTAAAACATTTAATCGATATCTCCTACAGGTTCCAGATTAAAGTCACTGGGATGGGTGATGAAATGTTTCTCGCAGTAAAAATGCAACATCCAGATGAAAAGAATAAACTTTCTGGGGTGTTCCAAATACTTTCTTGTGTGTCTCAGTGTACACTGCCCCAACTATGATTTCACATCCTACTGTTACGTAGGTAGATGGTAGAATCTGGTGCTGAGAGCCTGTTCATGTGAGCCTCTGTGCTGTCCTTTAGACTGCCCTTTTTTGTTCTTTGGGCTATTGGTAGGATTTCTTGATGTCAGCCACTTTTTCTATCTATCAATACTATATCGTATATATAGTATATATGAGACGATGCTCAAGTTGACCTACCTTCTCTTAGAGTTCCGGAGTACTGCTCTATCAACCAAGGTGTTTTTTATCCTCTGGTATTATTTTTAATGCCCTTCTGAGTTACTTTTTATGTATTGACTCATGTGCCTACTCAGCTTGGTTGCTATAACACCTGGGAGAAGCTTCCATGCTGTGGAGAGGCAGATAATTGGCCAGTAGTGTCATGGTGTCATACCCTTGTGGTATGCCCTCTGTTAGCCAGTCTGGATGGGAACCAGTTACTTGTCCTTTCATGAATTCATATGCTTTTACCAGGGACTACTCAGTGAGTAGTCATGGATCATGTCAGGTCCTGGTGCTGTACAGCAAATCATTCTGGAGACTTGTAGGACAATAGTGGCTCAAGAGTTGGGAGTTTGCCTGTAATCGGAAGGTTGCCGGTTCAAGCCCCGGCTTGGACAGTCTCGGTCGTTGTGTCCTTGGGCGAGACCCTTCACCCGTTGCCTACTGGTGGTGGTCAGAGGGCCCGGTGGCGCCAGTGTCCGGCAGCCTCGCCTCTGTCAGTGCACCCCAGGGTGGCTGTGGCTATAATGTAGCTTGCCATCACCAGTGTGTGAATGGGTGGATGACTGGTTGTGGAAAGTGCTTTGGGGTCCTTAGGGACTAGTAAAGCGCTATACAAATACAGGCCATTTACCATTTGTAGACAAATGTCTGTGTTTGTGACTGACTGGTACTCGTTATGGTCCTTTTCTCTATGTCATCTTAATCCTGTAGTCATCTTGTTCATAGTTTCGTTGCTGTGCAACTATTCTGTATTTGATAACAATTAAAGTTCAGTTGTTTGCCATATTTTGTAGTTGAAGTCTTAAAAGGACATAATTGTTCTCTATATTATCTTATTAAAAATTACCGGTCTCCAAAAATATTGATGTCATCCATTACTCTGGGGTGTAACGCAAAAAGGTCAGGTCTTAGCGAAGACAAGTAATAACCATTGACATAAGATAAGATAAGATAAGATAAGATAACTCTTTATTGTCATTGCACAGTCATACATAGTACAGTTGTCAGTGGTAGACATTGTTTAAAACACAAGTAAGAGAAATGAGACAACTGCAGACCGACTCAGAGAGTAATTAGAAAACGTGCGCACGGGTGAATGCCTCTGAGAAGACACACACACCGAGCACAGGCTCGCTGCTTTATTTATAAGGCAAAAATGGGTTACATAGTACTTCCTCTTTTTAACAGTCAGGGAAGAGGTTAAACATGAAATCAGCTTATCTGATCTTTCACACACTGGGATTAAAAATACAGTAGTATATCATGCTTTATCTGACATCACAGACATTATAGGAAAGAATGCATCATTATATCATGCTGTCAAAACATCTCAAACATTTCAGACACTTAAGTAAGGAATGCATTATGTTCTCTTTAACAATAAACTTGATTAGGTAATTCTTCAACAATAGGCTTGGTTATGTGAAAATATATGAACACACAAAAGGTAAGGCATACTTGGTTAGAATATAAGGCTCACTTGATTATATTGTATTATAGAGATTTGATTATAGTGTATAATGTAGAAAATCTCTTAACAACAGTAGTACAATGAAATTGGAAAAACTGTCCTACGTCGGCACTACATATAACACAACACGACACGATATGACACATCACAACGTAACAAACAACACAACACAGTATATTAACTTAGTATAAAAAAGAAGAATAAGTGTATGTGTATTGCACACTGTTATTATTGCACATTAATTATTATTGCACCTTGTTATAAATATAAATATTATTGTTATCGTTTTAAACATTGTTACCTCCCCCTAAAAAGTCCAGGGAGGTATCCAGTCAGGTCAGCTATTTACATTGATCAGGGCTATTGCCCTGTTGTAAAAGCTGTCCTTGAGTCTATTTGTTCGGGACCTCAGCAGCCTGAACCTCCTGCCAGACGGCAGCAGCTTAAACACCCGGTGTCCTGGGTGTGTGCAGTCCCGTAGGATGCTGCGTGCCCTCTTGAGACAGCGAGTGCTGTACAGGTCCTTCAGGGAGGGAAGAGGATGTCCAATGATTTTTTTGGGCCATGTTGATGACCCTCTGGAGTGCCTTTCTGTGTGCTGTGGTGCAGCTGGAGAACCACACACCGATGCAATATGTCAGCACACTTTCAATGGAGCAGCGGTAGAAGACGGTCAGCAGCTCCTTCTTCAGGTCCATTTTTCTGAGGATTCTCATAGCCATCATTTCCCATTTCCTGTATAATCTTAGTATAGATCTGTAATTGACAGTGACATTGCATGTATTGCATATTTGTGTGTGGATGTACAGTGAGATAGTGAGATATTGATCCACAAATGTTAGTGCTGATCCTGAGATTAATATGTAATTATTGGAGAAAGAATGCTGTTTTTAACTATGAAATGCCAGCCCTTGTTATTTGATCATTACTGCTTTATTGCATTAAATTAACTCTTAAGATGACTCAAAACAAGGAAAGTAAAAAGGATATGAAAGAAAAAGAAAATGAGCATCTAATGAAGTGGAAGTGGCAGCTCTAATAAACATGATGAATTACAGTCTCAAAACTGCGGATGAAGTCATTAAATTTGCGGTAAACAAGCGCTTTCAACATATTCATCATTGATGAATGGAAGTGAGGAAATCACAGGGGCTGAAATACCACAGAACAGAAATAATCCTTTACAGCAAGACATGCATTTATAATCGGAGTAAAAGCACAGAAATTAACTGAAAACTTTATGACTCAAAAGTAAAATTTGGTATTAAAATCATCTGACAGTGTCCTTATATTCTATCAACCAACGATCCACAGACAAGAGTTCATCCAGAAATAACCATGGACCCGAAGAAAAAAGAAAACTTTTAGGAAGTTTTCATCATCACACAGCTCTCTGAAAACTCTTTCCCTCTGAAGACTTTGGTTTCAGTGTCTGCAAATAAAGCAAGATCAGTCAATTCTTCTCATTCAATACTGTAAAAATAGGATAGTATTATATACGACATCCTGTTTTTATCTGAAAACAACTAACATGTTGGAATGAATTCCTTGCTCCAACAATTTCTATCTGGCACGCCATCCGTTTAGATAATGTTTTTAACATCTGCAGCAGTGACATATAAGGTATATAGCCTGCTAAATTAAATTATTCGACTGGACAGGCACTGCAGCAAGCACAGGGAAATGAGGGACCAAGGAAGACTTATGGTTTAAGGGAGGAGGAAAGTGAAAGAGGTTTTGTAGTGAAAGCCTTAGATAAAGAGAACAAAACAGGAATGAAAAGTTGAACGCTGACAGTTGAAGTCTTGAGGTTTACTTGAAATGAAAGCCTGAAATGCAGTCAGAGAACAAAGCAGCAAGAACTCAGTGCTAGCATTTAACTGACCTCTTGATAGTATCTGTTAGGATTGCTTTTAATCCCTAACCTTGAAGGACTTTGAGGTTCACCTGCTTCAACATTCAAGAAAAGTGATGGGATACTGGTGGGAATTCAGTAAAAAGAAAATTAGAGTCAAATGACCTAGCTTAAGCATTTGTTTTTTCATTATAAGGAATAGATACACAGTCTAAATCCAGGCTTTTACCTGACAAAGAGGCAGAACTTGAAAACTTTCTTCCAGCTTAAGTAAACAAAAAATCTTCAGTGAGTAAATAATTTGAATTGAGTGACTGAACTGAGATAAAAGACAATAATTTTCATTTACTTTCTGGAAATGAAGTCTAGCAAAGGCTTCTCTCGTCCCACTGTTTCTTTTCTGTTTGTTTGCAAGACAGCTGACAATCTCTTCTTTACTTTTGTTGCTTGTTTTAATGCAGCAATATAGGCTAGCACACAGTTGGATGAATGCCATAAAGTCCATAAAGGAGTGTGGCTCTGTTCGCGCTTCATGTGCAGAAGTAACCTTGGAAACAGACAGCAAAGCAGAGATCTAAGAAGATAAATAACCAGCAGTACACACTGCCAGCTGCATTTCCAGCTCAAAAGTGGCTTTTTCTGTGAAAACACATCTTAAAAATCTGGTACCATCAACAAAAACATTTGGTTTTCAAGTCAAAGGCTCCTCCTAGTTAGGAGCTTGCAGTTTTTAATGATACGAGTCAAGTATTAGGGGCAACGATAACAGGCACAATCATTCCAGTGAGGGATAAAGAGAAGCATTCACAGGTGCTAAGGAGAAAGAGTCATTTAGGCGCACATCAGTAAACACTATACGGAGCAAAGGGAATGAAAATCATGCACCAAACAAGCTGAATGGATGTTTAAGAAAAAGTTATCAGAACATCATTAAACCACCTGAATAATTATTTTTTGTTTGGGTTTTTTCAGTTAAAGGCTTAACGGGGGTCTGACATTTGAATATGAGATGTTGCTTTGAGAAACATAAATATAGATTTCGATGTAAACATGACGCTTTGCTAAAACAAGTGGTCTCATTATTTTGATATTTAAATGTTACTAGGGGTCCCAATCACTACTTTTTTTCTTATAGCCATGAAATCTAATGCATATAGTTGCCAAATTTAATCATTCAACTGAGCAGATACTGCAGCAAACATGTAGGATGAGGGACATGAAGGAAGTCTTGGAAAGAAAAGCATCTGGACGTTTCTTGAAGACGTTTCACCTCTCATCCAAGAAGCTGCTCTTAGAAGCTCAGTTCTAAGAGCAATTGGTGGAGAGTCCCAGATTTTTAAGTCCCTAATATCTGGGAGTTTCCCTAAGAGGGTCGTGGACCCCCTCTTGATCCTCTGCCTAATCACATGAGCCAAAGTGAACCCATTGCCACACCTTGCACCACCCTATCGTGTGACTTACTGAGGTCAAATGGTCCAACATGTGAGTGGGATCTCAAAACTGGAATATAGATGGAAGACAGCTGGTGTCGTAAAAAAGTCCAGATGCTTTTCTTTCCAAGCTCCTTAGACTACAATGACTATAATGACCTGGATGACTGAGAATCTTCACCAATGCGAGGGAAGACTTGATTTAAGGGAATTCATCCTTGCAAAATTAAATTGGCTCTCTTGATCAGGGCAACCCCTGTACCATAAATGTGGATAGGACAACAGTCCTCCATGGAAATCCAACTGTGGAAATGTAGGGTATGATAGTTCTGGCCATAAAATAAAACTACATCAGTTCAATAATGTGCACAGCAATATAATGCCTGCTTATGATCATAAAAGGTTCAATATCCACCTCAATTAATTTGGTTTGGAAAAGGAAAAAATGTTTAAAAATCAAACATATGAGCATGAATTGATGTGTGTTTTAGGGAAGCCACAAAACACTAGTGTGATCACCATGTGCCATTCCCAGTTCACAGTTGGCAGAGTATGTATGCAGTGTGATCACTCTCCATGCCTCGGTGCAGATCTTCAATTCTTCCTCAATGACAGCTGCCTCTGTAAAAACCACTAAACAAATATTTGGGAGCAAAGGGTTTTACTGCATCTACATTTAAGCCACAAAATGCGAGGCCATTCGGAGAGTAACGACGAAGAACTAGTGTGACTAGTGTGAGTGCACCTTTAATGCCCTGGATCTACATTGAGTGTCCTCCAAGTCTGTGATCGTATTCTTTTGATCACTTACCACAACTAGTGAGCATCGGTCAGGGTATTAGAGTATATTGTATACTGACAACATTGCCTTCTCCCTGTACAACGCATCCACTTAACACACTGTTTGCTGCTATAACTACACATGTTTCTTTTTCAGCTATTTATTTATGAGTGACTTATGTATGTATATATACGGTATGTATATATTGTACTATTCTTAGTTAGTGTATTGTCTGTCTTGTCTTAATGTTGGTTTATAATGGAGCACTGTAACAAAAAATAATTTCCCCCAGGGATCAATAAAGTATTCTGATTCTGATTAGTGCTCAGATTTTCACTACAGCATGCCAGTGCAGCATACATGTCACTGTATAAGCTGCACATGTACATATTTCAACCTCTCTGTGACTGAAGTAGGCACTCCACTCTTTTCTGGCTGGGAACCATGGTGTCAGACCTGTAGCTGCTCATCCTGGCTGCTTCACACCTAGTTGTAAACTGCCCCAGCATGAACTGGAGGTCACCACTTGATGAGCCATAGGATCACATCATCCTGAAACCACTGAACCTGGGAATGAATGAGACTTCTATAGGAATTTGTGCAAAAAACGGTGTCTTTCCTTCTCTTAGTGTCTATGCCACTCTCTCACCTCTGTATGTGACCCTCTATCTAGCTCTGCCTCCTATTCTCTCCAAGGTTAGAGGAGCCAATTACTTTCCTTCTGCACGAAGGGTAAAGTGTCCTTCTGCCCTCTTCAGCGCTATAAGCGATGGGATCAATAGCACTCCTGGTCCAATTTAGATTGTGGTTTATTAGCAAAGAGCCACTGTCTTGACAACTGATTTACCAACAACAAACTCATTCACCTCCGATTTCACTGTCACAGTAGATATGTGGAATTTGACTTATACAGTCTTAAAAGGAATTACACCCAGAAGTAAACATGAACATGAATGGACAAACGGGTGAATTCTATAATGCACAGTATGTGTGGGTTACACCGAAGGAAAAAAGGTGCAGTGGCAAGAGTTTTTATTAAGCTGTGTTTAATTCATTACATTATGGTATTTATAACAATACGAGCAGAACCCACCAGAGAAAAACGCTAAAACTGAATACTTCTGTGTTGTTATTATCATAAATTTGATGTTCCTGTTACTACAAAGCTCAGTTAGATCCACTTGAGAGACCATTGTAATTGCATTTAGCCAATAACAACAGAACTGTCTCTACACACTAATTCACTGTAGTTTTGTTTTTTAAATTGCTTTAAGTCCTGTTCATAAATTTCTGTTCTATTTTTATAGAAGTTGAAATTTGTTACTTATGTTTCACCAAGAGAGACTGATAGCTGAATTGGCTCTGACAGTGATTTTATATTATACCACTATCAGTCTAATAGACAACATGCTGGCTTGGCTTAGTATAAACCCATTTAAACCACAGGTTTTATCCCTTTTTCTTTGATTTTTTTTATTCCATTACATAAGATTTGCTGTCATAAAATCAGACATAAATCACTACAACAAGTGTATGCAAGGATCTAATTACATGACAACAACTACACGATGCACTCACTCACTGGTCACTTTATTTGGTACACTTTCTTGGAGATTTTGGTCCATATTGACAGGATGCTATTACACAGTCGCTGCAGATTTATCAACTGCAGAGTCACGAGGTAATTCTCTTATTTCACCACATCCCACAGGTGCCCTGTTGGACTGTGCAGGCCGTTTGAACACCCTGAGCTCACTGTCATGTTCAAGAAATCTGTTTAAAATGATTTAAGGTTTGTGACATGGTGCAGTATGCTGCTGGAAATAACTAACAGAAGACGAGACACAGCATTATAAAGGAAGAGACATTGCCAGGAACAGTACTCAGGCAGGCTGTGCCTTTTAAACAATTCTCAGTTGGTACTAATGGGCCCAAAGTATGCAGAGAAACCCCACTGCACCGCCACCAGCCTGAATCATTCATTTAAGGCAGAATGGATTTATGCTTTTATGTTGTTTATATAAAATTTAGATTCTTGTATCCAAATACTGTGTCAAAAATCAAGACTCGTCAGACAAGGCAACATTTTTCCAGTCTTCTATGGTTCAATGTTGCTGAGCCCCTGTGAATTGTAAGCTCAGTTTCGTGTTCTTAATGGTAGCAGTCAGTTTAGTCCTGCTTCTGTACTACATCTGCTGCAAGGTTGTGTCTGCATACCGTGATTGCAATGATGCATTATTTGAGTTACTATTGCCTTCCTACTGCGATCAAAGCAGTGTGGCTATTTTCCTCCGATCTCTGGTATCAACAAGGCACTTTTGCGCAGACAGTTGCCACTGATATTTTCTCTTTTACAGACCAATTTCTGCAAACCTTGGAGATGCTTATACAAGAAAACCCCCAGATTTTTCCCAGTGGTAATCACCCTTTTCCCCTATTCTGATAGCTATTGGGGTTATTATCATGTGACATGATTGCCAACAAGCAATTTAGCAAGTGTACCTAATAAAAATAAAGAGTCTGTGTGAGTGTGTTTGTGTGTAAATGAGTGAAGGAGGGAGACAGAGAGAGTTAAAGTGGCTCAGGAAATAAGAAACCCCTGATTAAAAAGCTCTGAAGCGAATCTTGTTATCTCTACTAATGAAAAAACAATTAACCTGCTTTGGATAGAGTGCTCTAAATGATGCTGGCATTCATGTGTATGCACACCTGCACACTGGACATAAGAGTGACTTATAATAATTTCCCAAATACTTAGCCTTCCTTACCATGATCTCAAAGCAAGACATTTTGCTTGAAGTGGCAGCACTAAGGATGAATAATGAAGGTATTAAAAAATAAAAAGAGTTTATAAACAAATCTATCAATATTGAACACACTGAAGGTGAACTCGTTTGAAGATTTGAGACCAATGTTCATTAATGTATGACCTCAAACGAGTATTTTTGTTGCTTTGATTCTATGTGAGTACACGGCAAGTGTTTGTCTTCTTTGCAAACTACTACCAAACCAAATATCTGGCTTCAGCTAAATGTTCCATTGTCTTCGCCAGCTTGATATCCACTGATTGTCGCAGGAGTACTGTGTGTTTATCAGAGATTATTTCTGCCTTTGTTGCCTGCTGCTGCTGGGAATTAGGTTAATGAGAGGAGAGAGGGTGAACTACACAGTAAAGTTGTGAGCCAACAAAAACAAAACTTGGAAAAAAAGTGAAAAAGACAGAATTTATGATGTGGTTTTACCGTGAAGTGTGTTGATTCCTGTACACAAGAGTTTCTATAAATAAGTTTAAATATAAACTGTCTAGATATATGAATGTACGGAGATTGAGAGCCATACAAGGGTAGAGGGATGGGGGGGAGAGTGGGAAAAATTTTTCTTTTTTGTCTCACATACTGTCTTATTTTATCTTTCTTGCAATTACCAATATTATTATTATTATTATTAATATTGTTATTATTATTATTATTGTTGTTATTACTTTTTGTGTTTGATTTTCAAATGTTTGAAATTATCCTTGAATTGCATGGATACAAGAAAATACCTAAGAGTGTTCCTGTAGTCACAATAACTTGCCATGTTGTAGCGAGTTGTAGATATTTGCTATGTGCCATAAATGTTCTGTAAGAGCTTTCTTTGTTTGTTTGTTTGTTTTTGTTTTTCAAATTTAAAAATGAAAATAAATCTTATGAAAAAGAAAGAATGTAAAGCTACATAATCACTATATAAAGCTAATGCGCCCACGTGGGTCAATAACTAATTAATAAAAATATGAAGCAATACCACTTTAAAGATTAATGTCACATACTGTGTTACTGTCACGTACTGTTTATAAATGATGTTGTACTTGAATGTGTATGTTTGTACTGACTCAGTAAAAAAAAAAAAAAAGCATTGTTGCACAGAGCTGGCTGCTCGTAGAAAACCACAAACACACAAAAGAGATGATGATGTTTGTGTTATTAAGATTCTAGTCGTGCCGTGCTATGGTGAAACATGCCAAGGGCAGTCAAATCAGTCAAGGAGCAACTTAGCCAGGAAGGGACAACTGAGAAAGCAAATACTCTCAATGACAGTCTTAAAATTCACACCACTGGTGGCTTTACAAATCAGATGGTGTAATGTTTAAAAATCACTTTCTCTGCTTCTTGGGAAGTCATTCTTCTACAACAAGACCACAGATATTACAATAAAATACCGTAAAATTGGATCTTTGATGCCTGCCTCACTCCTTCTGTTAGCTATGCATTAATATTATCAGTATATGTAAACAGCTTATGGCTCATTCTGAAGAATGTTATTTCCACTGTGGATAATGACACTAATGCATAATGTATGGGGTCATTAAGGGAAACAAAGGGAGCTAAGGAAAACACACATCATGCCACCCTTATAGGAGCTGCAGTGGACACAAGAAAATAATGAAAATAAACTGAGTCTGGGTTGATATACAGCACAGCAGGCTGCTGACCTTCACATAACAGTCACCACCTTGCTAGTACTGTATTGTGTGTGTTTGCACAAAGTCACCCTTTAAGCTCTCTGTCATCTGGCTGCTCTGTCAGTGTTGATGGAAGGATGCCACAAACACCCTGCAGCGTCCACACAATCAGGTCTGATCAGTCAACAGGATACACCTAAGATAATACCAAGTGAATAATAGGCAGTAATAAGTAAGCTCTTCATGGTGAGTTGTTTTTTAAGGAACATCTTGAAGTTAAGTCTGCTATACCCAGTAAATGGCTTTCTATCGTTTTGTTGGAACATTTATTACATCTGCATGAAGCCCATTAGAAGCATCATCTGTTTTTCTAAGGGAGTACGAATAAACACTCACATATAATGATTAGAAATTTGTACAAAACGACAACACATGACAACGGAAAGAATATGACTTAAAACCTTGGGCAAAGTGAATCTGACAAATAAAGGAAGTAAAAGAGGGGTAATAGCATTATTAATGAGAGTTAATATAGGTGGTATTTGTATTTCCTATTACACATAATACTGAAAATCAGTTTTACAAGCACTGTAATACAATCTGTCCGCACAGTTATACACCAGCACTAAAGTTTTTTTTTTTTTTTTATTGTATAACTAATGTGTGATTTAAAGGAAAGCGCAAAATCAATTCATTTACCTAATTCACAGAGAAGGGGGAGGAACATTCACATTTACATGCACGCACACACACACTAGAATATATATATCTATATATATATATATAGATATATATATATGTGTATGTGTGTGTGTGTGTGTGCGTGCGTGTTTTTATGTATAACCTCTTGTAGGATATAAATTGATTCTTTTACACAAAAAACACACCTTGGCGAGTTATATGACACAGCTCATATTCATGTTCATTGGGGGGCAATAAGTCTGGTTTGACCTGTTTGTGAAAGCAATCAGAGAAGGGGTGATTGCTTTCACTAAAAGCACAAAACTTCCCCTCTTCTGTGTCAAAGCAACGGCACCTCGTCATCAGTTCAGCAGTAAGAGTAAATAAAAATGACTAATGCCTGCTTTTAAAGACATTATTTCTTACTTTATCCTGAAAGTTGAACAGTTTAATCAAGATGAGTTTAAGACTGATTTGGTCATCTGGTGGCGTATAAGAACCGCAGTCAGCCCTTTTGATAGGCATGGCTGGTGGAAATTCTTTTACTCTAAGAGCTCAGAGATCATCTGGGACACAAGGCTGATGAAATTGTGGCACTTCACTGCCTGTGGAACCTTTAAAAAAAGCGGAAAGGATTTACTTTCATTTTCCAGGCCCCCTATTTGGACAGTCGGATAAGGACTTTTTTAATACTTGAAGCTGAAGCAGGATCAGAAGATCCTTAACATTATCTTTATTTGAGCAGACACGTTGCTCCTGCGGGGAGAGTTAGGTCGTAAGGTGTTTAATGAAATATGCCACAATTTAATGTTAAATTCTGTGCATACTTCGGGCCTATTAGTACCAACTGAGCACTGTTTAAAAGTCATAGCCTGCCTGAGTACTGTGTCAATTTATGACAGTGTACCCATCTTCTGATGGCTGCTTCCACCAGGATACTGCACCAAATCGCAAACCTGATTTCTTGAGCAAAACTGTGAGTTCAGTGTATTCAAATGGCCTCCACAGTCCAATAGATCACCTTTGGTTTGGTGGAAATGCTCTCTTCATTTTAAACTTAGAAACTTTAAATAAGACCATAAAAGTTTCTTCCCACTACTTGGTCATTAATGTCCAGGTCAAAATTAGGCTTATATAGTTGCCCAGTCAAGTTGAAAGATTTGAGCAGACCTAATCCCCTAGCGCATTAAGCCAGAGCACAGCCCTATTTAATGGGTATTCCTTAATGACATTTTAATTTCAACAAAGTACCTAATGACTTTTTGTAAAACACCTATAATAAATGCTGGTCATATTTTTCAAATAATGTGTTCACAGAGCCCAGTCTCTCACAGTGTCATAGATTGTCATGAAAACCCGTGAAGTGGGATTGATAATGGCAAAGATATTTTAGCCTATTCTGAAAACAACTGTTTACAAAATTTAGAGTGTAAAGCAGATCATGTTTTCCTTTTCAAGTGACCTGCATGAACCCTTTCTGATGGACACTACAACTGAAAGGACAACAACGTTTATCAAAGGTCTTCCATAACCTTTGCTTTTCATCTTCGAAGCAGATTTACTCATTTCCACTGCTGCTGCTGCTAAGGTTTGGTTAGGTTAGTATGACTGCTACCTTTATTGCTATTGCCAAATTGTCAGAAGAAGACTGTTGATTGTAGATCTGTGACAAAACACAAACTCTAGCCTCAGCTTGGAAGTAAGACTTGGCACATGTCTATCAACTAAAAGAAAAGTGATGTGTCTACTTATCCCATATGGATATTAAAACCTCTCCTTAGGAAGAAACACTGTGAGCTAGGACGTGAAACTAATATTCTTTTTTTCCTCCAGAGTTTTTACATGCAGTTTGACATATTAGGCCTAATAAAACAAGTACCAAACAATACAAAGACATACCTCAATACAGTTTAGGCCACGAAACTGATATTCTTCATGAGAACAGACACCCAAGGAGGCTGCTGAAAGAGGTCTTTTAACCCCCTTCCTCCTCTGTGTTGTCTCTGCCAGCTTCTGGTTGGTATCACGTCCTCTTCCTCTTTAATCTAATTACTCCCATATGGAAAAGATATATATAAATCTTATAAAGTTTGTATCTGTCTTGTGTGAAACTTGTATGAAAAGCATACAAGAGTGAAAACGGATATAAGATCCCTTGAAAAATTATATAATGAAACTTATATGTTTTGGATACTTACTAAAACAATATATGAAAGTAATGAGAAAGTGGCCACTTTCATGAGTAAATCATATAAGTTTTTACTATTTCTTTTCCATATGGGCTAACTTCTGAACTCAAAAGCCCCAGACACTTATTGGGTTGTGAGGACAAAGGAAATGCATAAGCCCACTTACCCTTACACACACACACACGCGCACACACACACACACACACACACACACAGTTGAGCAGGATTGGAAAAAGGAGGCGCTATCTCTGCAATTGTCAACACCATGACCACCTGCTGCTGCTAGATGGAGCATTGATTGAATTTCCCCTCCCTTATTATTTTTCATCTGCAGTGATATCACTTATGATTTTTCCTTTAAATCTACATTTCTGTTTTGATCTCAATTGTCTCAATATTCCCCATATTACATTTCACCAAATTTCATAGCTTGACCCCAGAAACCAGCCCGCTGCTTTCTAAATGACTGAGCTATGAAGCTACAAGCAGTGCAGTTTTGAGGCTATGTACTTGATTCAGTCATCAGCTTAACTGAGCATATTTAATTAAATAACCCAACTTTAACATGATGAATACAACAGACAATTTAAATGTGGGGATTGTCAAAACAGGTAATATGTGATGACTGTCAAGAAGACCACCTGCCAGCATAGCCATGCATTTGCACATTTCTGAGTGACAGTGCAAGTAGTAGCAGTGAAATGGCTAACAGTTTAGAACATGTTATGCCCAGAATCCATTTTTAACAGTAATTAGTTGGTCCTTTGGGAAGAGGTCACAACCATCCTTTGGCACAAAAGTCGATTCTTTAGCAGAGAATGTGAGCTGAGCGTGTGCCTGCATGGATTGTCTATTTGGCTAAAAGAAAGATGAGCATAATAATGAATGCTGGAATGACCTCTCTGTGCTTAACACTATAGTAATATTTGGAACTCAGTGAACATTATTTTTTAGGTTTAATTCCTAAAGTGATAGGATATGTTTGCATTGTATGAGGAAAGTTAAAATTCACACTGTGTGTTGTCTGAGCATGTAATGACTGATTTTTTTTAAACAACCTTTTCACTGCTGCTAACCTAGTTCACAGTAAGCTCACTGTTTGTCTAAGACATCCCTGGAAACTGCATTTTAATTAAAAGAAGCATCTATTTCTAGGTCTGGACCACTGAGAATATAAGGGCTATGCTTTGAAAGCGCATTATTCTGCATACCGAACCAAAACAGAGAATTATGAGCTTAACGGGACAGATTTTCCATCAGCTGATGCCCTTAAAAAGCTGCATATGAGTTGTTGTTTTTTTAAGCACAAAAGCTATGGTAATTTTCAATTCAAATCAAGACTTACTTATAAATTAGGATGAACTTAAATATCCTGTAGGTTTGCTGTGCTTTAGCTTCTGGCATACTAACGACTGTCAAGATTGTGAAAACCAAATTTGGGGATTGGTTCAGAGCACAAAAAAGAGAAAGTTCTTTCTATAATGAACAAATGCTCTCTAAGAAATGCAATTCAGAACAGAGTGACTCAGCAGGACTCCAGAAAACACAACTACATCTACCTGTCAAACTCATATCCTTTCAATCGCTGCAACTCAAGCATAAAGGAAGGTGACTTAAAAGGAAACTTTTAAAAACACACCATAATCAGTTGCAATCAGCCTCAAACGTCAGTGCTGATATAGCTCAGAGAGGAAAAGATCAAAGACATTTTCTGACATTCAAGATTCCATCACTGTTATTGTACAAGCAAGATGAGATGAAGGGGCATAGGCATGAAACAACCACCTATAGTAGTATTGTAAAAGCAGAAATATGTACTGGAGATATAAACTATTATATACCCACAAAAACACAACAGAAAATGACTGAAGGTACTACTATCAAACAGCTAAAGAAAAAGGGACTGAAATCGTTTTACACAATAGCTCTCTGTACTAGCATGTGAGCATAAGTAAAAAAAAGACAAAAAAAAGACAAAAACAGCTACGAGGTTGTGCAACCTGAGATTTATTGGGCTTCTGAGAAGGTCAAAGGGATAGAGTACAGAACAGAACACATACTCCACAGCACTGTAGTACAATGAATCTGTTGCAGCAATGTAAAAATAACCAGCAGTGCACATAAGTTACAACAGTCCAACTGCAAAGTAGAGGGAACAAAGTAAAATGGGATGTCGTAGTGAGGATACTTGAAGTGTTATTTTCTATATTTATTTCTGTCAGCCCTGAACATTTAGTAGGAAAACTGCTTTTTGATTTCAAGCTCGAAGGAGACACCAAACAGCAACATTAAATAATAATATTAAAATTACAGTAATCAGATCATGCTTGTGTGGTTAGATTGTGTATATACACACACGTTTGCTTCTGCCCCCCAAAAAACATGCTAGAAAAAGAAATCTGTGAATCAATATGCTTTACAATATCACTGCGCCATCTTTAGGTACAAATCAATCTAACTGCAACCCTGGGAGTGCTAATTAGTAAAGAAGAAAGGAATAAACTAAAATAAAGGTAAGTGCACTTTTAAATTTTGTATAAATTTAATAATAATAGTAATAATTGGCCTAATGCAGACTGGAAAAACTGGAGAAACTATTTTGAAAGGAAAGCCACTGTAGTGGCGAATTTCTGCTCCAAGCTTTGAAAAAATAGATCTTCCACTTCTTAATGTGAGCTGTCCAGATTTATTTCTGACTCGTACATACAAACAAATGATGTCACGGTCAAAAAACTATTTGCTGCTACAGCGCACATTTCCATTGCCGTCCTGGCTCATTTCTAACCTGCTACCACACATGCGCTGTAATGTTTTCTTACCCGACACAAATTAAACACGCAGCATATATTCTCTAACAACATATTATACAAAATCAAACATGTAACATAATAACTGAAACGATATCAAAAATATTTCTCTATAGATTTGCTCTAACAGCCACATACAGAGAAAGCAACAGGAGAAACACACCAGTGTTTCACTTATCAAAAGATGAATTTTTGGAGTTTTAAATATAAATCTGATTAAATAAATAATCATTTGAGAGTAGAAACTGTGGAGGGTTTATTCGCAGAAGTGTCATTCAGTGCATACCCAAGACATTATAATGAGGGTTCATTCGGATTTGCCCATCGGTCCAAGAAATGTAAAAAAGGGGGTGATGAAAGACTCCCCAAGTCTGCAGCAAAGACTTTGTTCCTGTGGCTGCTGAGGCAGGCTTGGAGGCCTCTGCTGTTTGCGCTGAGTGCCCCCTGTGGGGCTACAGTCAGCGACAAAGACCTTTTTCCTCCTCCATGAGGTATATGCTACAGCTGAGGTAGCTGCCTTTGAGCTTATCTTCCATGAAGTCATGCTACACAAAATCCCAGGAGCTTCTGACTAGATCAGGATGAAAGAGAGGAGTTAGATTAAATTAATGGCTGGTTCATCTTTTTGCATTGCACTTATAACTGCTTAAGATCACATCACTATAAAAAGACCTGCAGACAATAAAAGGGCTGCCAGCATGAAGAAAAACAAGCAATGTTCCCTTTGCTTAGAATCCATAAGTCTCATTGATGGTTGTCTGGGACAGCCAAAGTTGCCCTGCCTCTATCTGCACACAGTGATCTACATTGACTCTTCTATGAATGACGACACCATTTATCAAAAAAGGACTGGTCAGTGAACAGTGCTTTTATTTCTGTTAATATATTAACTTACAGCATAGTTTACTAGTTAAGTGAGGTGACCCTAATCTGTGGCACTGAAAACCCAAGGTTAAACCTGATTACCTCAGTAAGCCCCAAACCCTCTTTTGTAACACAAGTCTTGTTGCTTAAAAACAATGCAAATGCACATCTGAATATTGAACAAAATGTTGTATGTAGTTTGTGTTGCCCATTGACATCCAAAACTGAAATGTAAAAAAAAAGAAAAGAAAAGGGGTAATGGATGTTAATTGCACCACACTAATGAGTATGTTTCTAACAAATATAACCTGCACACTGTACGGTCACTGCTTGGTCTACAGCTAGGATAAGAATTGCCTAGATTCCAGTGTTCTCCTTTGATCTGGTCCAATAACAACAGCAGTAGCCTTCATGGTTGTGGGCCATTATCACAGCAACATGTACAATTTTGTGTAATCATGTTGAAAATAATAAGTGATACTTTGTAGTACAAAATTGCACCCTGAGACTTAATTGTGTGCAATATGTATATATGTGAAATGTGCAGCACAAAAAGCCTGCTCTGAACAATATAACAGGCACCAACAAGGACATCACTCAGAATTGTTCCCACTAATGAAATGTTCCTCTTGTTAAGAGGAAAAATGGCACCTACCTACTGGGCAGCTGAGACAAGCCTCAAGATTGGCAATGTGGACTATACTTAAATGTCGAACTCATAGACATGCAGCCCTGTGCTTGTTAAGGCCCATTACCTACAGTCTTTGGTACAGTGAGTGGAGGAGACTGAGATGTATTGATTCCCCTCAGCAAGGCTGACACAGAGAGAAGCGAGCACAATCTCTGCTTCCTGTCTTTCTGTACACACAAACATGCACCACAGACACACTTTCTCTTTATTTACATGACAGGGGCAATTAATGTAAAGTATTGTTGCAGATGCTCTTATTCATTAACTACAGTTACAAGAAAAACTATGCAGAAAACAGCATTTCTACACTGATTGATCATAATATGTGGTGAGATCTAAACAACAGTTTTAGGTATTCACAACCAGATTAAAGTAGCAACACACACAGTTGTTTTTTTATTACACATCCTGAACAATAACTGACAGTTTAGGGTGGAAAAAAATTGATAATTTCTCCCAAAGCTATACAGAGTGAGGTGTTCAAATGGAGAAGACAGGGTTTGAAATGTACGGAGGTGGAAAGAAATGAAACACAAATAATAAACCTTAGAACAGCAGCACATATTGGGCTGATTACAGACGGCACACAAAGAAAATCGATTGGAGCTCACAATAGAAATTATTTTGACTTGACGTGATTCTTTTCCCCTTATTGCACCACTACAGCCCATCTTAGGGTTTTCACACCTGCAAATCCAACTTTTGACATAGGTACCCATCAACAAGTAGGCAATACCAAATAAACTCGTTTTTTTTTATTCTTTGTTTTTCTGTGCTTATATTTTCAATAATACTTTTTTTTTTTTTAACAAGAAAATGTCACAAGAGTAGCACCTGATCTCAAGTTTAGGAGAGGTTGAATAATGGAATTATTTGATTTTCAGAAAGGCCAAGTCATTGATCTAACTGAGATGCCAGTCAGAGCTGTTTAATCAATGCACAAAGTTATATTACTGAAAAAAATAAACAGATTTTGAAGGTAGGAACAGTCCAAGATTCCTCTTCATATTGTTCAATTCTCGTGATTGTGTTTGCATTCACTTTCCTGGAACCAATTTTACAAGAACACTTCCAGATATACCATGTCAATAGAAAATTGTACTTAGTAGTCAGTATAATCTTTTAATAATATAAGTTTGCATATGGTAGTGATAGGATGTGCGATCCTTAATAGTCTGCAAAGACTTTGTGTGCATTCCAGAGTGCTCTGGCATGCACACCTACATCCTGGGAGCATGGGAGAGGTCGTACCTTGCAGGGTTTTAATAGTTTTGCAATTTTCATTAGTTTTTATTTTTATTTAGTTTTGACTTCAGATTTTCAATTTTATATCAGTTTTAATGAGTTTTTACCAATTGTTTGCTAGTTTAGTTTAGTTTTTATTTTTTTGAAAATCCTTAGTTTCAGTTTAGTTTTGATTAGTTTCAGTTATAGTTTTAGTTGTGTTTGCAATAATTAAGTGTAACAAAATCCCAGTTTCATCATATCAGTCATGCTCTTCTGCTTATCCTTGGGTATGTTGCTATTCCAGCTACCATACCCTGCACCCTGGACAGGTCGCCTGTCTGTCGCAGGGCTAACACGCAGAGACAGACAACTCACATTCCCACCTATGGGTTCTTTAAATAAATAAATAAATAAATAAATAAAGGCAGATGAACAACCATTGATACCAGGCAACTATAAAATGTATACCTTGGCCCCAATGAGACTATTAACTCTCGCAGCACCGGGTGTTCGTAATTTTGGTTCAAGTGAATTGATAAACTTTTTGAAGGCAATTGACTCACACAGTTATGTAGATATCCCAGTCCTGTTGTCTCGGGATGCATCACGCTGCCTTGCCTCGGGTTAGCTTCTGTTTTGAGGGTTGAGTGTGCTCTCTTACCTTCTCAAGGTAAGCTAGGTTAGCCTTCTTGTGTGAGGTTTTCAAGTGCACTTTAAGGTTTGTGGGATTTTTTTCCCTTTAGAAATGTCCCTCATAATTTGCCTCTTTCCACTACAAGACACTCGCTTTATCCAAAACACAGTCATATTCAAAGTAATCCCAAATTGGACTCTGGCGCTTTCTCCCGAGTTTTCCTGACATGATTCTGCGCGTGGACGGAGCAGTGTTGCCAACTCCTCAGTAAGGAAAATCGCTATTGGTTGTCCTAAAAGTCGCTAGAAGTCGCTAAATGACGTCATCGTCTAATTTGCATAATTGGTCATGCTAATCTAATTGTAACCTATGTTGTTGGAGAGAGAAATAACATCGTGGAAGAGACATAAAGTGAGTAAAAAATGTCCTAAATGCATTTAGAGTTTATTTAGAACTACAAATTAAATTTCTTTTAGCAATTATTGTTTTTTTTAATGTCACAATTCTAACCCTGCTCCTTTACCCGGGCTTGGACCGGCAAAAGTGACCCGAAATAGGCACTCTGGTGGAGTTACTTTGTGTGTGTGTGTGTTTATAAGTAGTTTTAAACCTTGTGATCCACAAAACAGCATAAGAGTAAAAGAAGAACTGACTGCGTTACAGCACCCGCTGCTTGTTGAGAGTAAAATAAATACGTGCTTTCACGACTTTTTTTTAGCGACTTTTTTTCTAAAAAAAAGGGGGTCTGAAAACTCGCTAAATATAGCGACAAAGTCGCTAAGTTGGCAACAATGGGACGGAGCAGCAACACAGACGACTCGACTAACGTACTGGCCACCTGCTGGCATAATGAGACAGCAAGAAAAAAATCTGTAAACTAAACTTCATTTTCACCCTTGACTATTGTATACGCACACATCAATGAAAACTAAACACATTTTTGCTATAAATTCAGTTAATTTTAGTTAGTTTTGTGAACACTCATTACAGTTTTAGTTTTCCTTTTTTTGTTTTTATTTTTATTTCCATTAACGAAAATGTTTTTTCACTTTTCGTTATTTCATTAGTTTTTGTTAACGATAATAACCTTGGTACCTTGTCTTATTGTTTTATGGTAGGATAAACGTAGCTATGTCAAGTTTTAGTCTAAGTGCTTAGATGAACTGTTAGACTTCCAGACCAGCAGGTTTAGGGAAGTCGGTTATGGGGGTCACACTCTGACTCCACACCTACACCCCCCCCCCCCCCCCCCCCCCCCCCCCCACACACACACACACACACACACATACATATAAACATCCACATTCCAATGTAAGGAACAAACACCCACTGATGTATAAAATAAAGACCAGGGCAGTCTCAGAGCTGCGAGTCCCTGAGCCCTCACTCTCGTGTGAGCACTCTGGTGGCTGCCCTTGCTAGCAACAAGTAAAACTGTGTGTTTCTCCTCTCTGATTCTCTGCTGAAGAAGTGTTTTAGAATACATCTCTTGACATACCAAGAGAGGAAAAAAGTGCACTTAATGTTTCAGATTAAGTGCTTGTCAGATAATGCCATTAACATGCATGCTTGTTTCCCAACATACTCTTTGCGACTTTTTGATACTTTCATCTATTTTTAATTCCTTTAAACTCCCATTGTGCAAGTGGGATTTCAGCTGTTTCAGGCCAGCACATTAACAATCCGTTAAATGTCTCAGTAGGTGATGTTCCCCTAAAACTTCCTGAAGGTCTCCTGAAATCATATTTATGTAGTCGTTATGGCCCCTGGTCTTGGAAGAAGTGAGACAACCCTCCTTCAAGCAAATTCGAGTGTGGCAACCCACATAGACAATTGGCTGCCTGGGAAAATGTGATTACCTCCAGGGAAAGTCTATTGGACCAGCAGAGGGATGCCAGACCAATCAGCGACTGATTGGACACAATCTTTAAAAGGCTGAAGAACATTTATTCAGGGGCTGCTGCTTTGGACAGAGTGTGCAGTCTGTCCCGTATGGTTCTGTCTGTGAGCCTTGTTTGGAAAACCTTGTCTAAACTGTGAGATTCTCTTGAGTAATGTTAGTTGTGTTACGGCCTGTGAGGCTAATTTTGGTTTGTTTGAAGTTGTTTTTGTATTGGTCATTTGTTTGTTCGTTTGTGGTAAATGCTGCTATTGTTTTTCAGTTCTCTGAGGGTTTTTTTTTTACCTTTTCAGTCCTATACTTGTCACAGTCTGGCTGAGGCAGACTACATGTGCTGTCAAAAAAGGACTCAAACGCAGACCAAAACATAATGTGGAACGTGACGTGGATTAATAGAAAACAAGCATTTTATTAAGGCTGGCAAAATAAAAACAAACAAAGGGCATGGGTGAAAGTAAACAATAACCTAAACTGGGTGAACTAAAATTAAATATGAAAAAACCGTAAACAAGAAGAACTTGCATGGATACCCAGAGACACGATGTGGACTAGCAGACGACCTGAAAGGAATGACTGAAAACACACGGATTAAATACACACAGGAGGATAATGAGGGAAGTGGGAACACATGGGGAAACAGCTAACACACATGAACATAACAACGTCACAAGGGGAGAGTAAGGCTGTATCCCAATTCAGGGTCTGCAGCCTTAAAGGCCGCATTTTAAGGCCGATTACGTAACAGCGGCGCGCCGAAGGCTGTCCCAATTCGAAGGCTGCTCAAAATGCGGCCCTCAAATGCGTCCTTCATTTCCCTGAATTTTAAGGATGTGGCGGTGTAGACTTCGTAGCCCAACATATCCCAGAATGCATAGCGCGGCGGTGGGTGTGGATAATTTTGCCGAAAAAAAAAACGGCAGATGAGGGGCACCCGAAGAGTAAACTTTAAGTAAGTACTGAATATTATGTCACTTATTTATGTTCAAATGTTTAATAACGAAGAACATTAAAACATTCCTGTTGGCCACATGTCGGCAAAGTTATGTGATATAAGTGACGTTTGTACTAACTTGGTTTTAAAGCCTTTACTTTATATACGCCGTTCAATAGCTGAGCTTAATCTTACAGAGAATGATCAAAGCTCATGTAGAAACAGACAAACAAATGAACAAAAGATTCTCTCCTTCATTTCTGTCAAACAATGCTGTATGAAACGTTTCCAGCTGTTAGTATCATGGTTGCTAGGCAACCTGGGCAGTGCCACGGAGGCTAGACCGTCCCATTTCACAAGCCTCGCACTTCCGGCCTTAGCGGCCTTTGAGTACGCGGCCCTTGTGGACCGTTAAGGCTGCAGACCCTGAATTGGGATACAGCCTAAAACTAAACACATTGAAGAAAGGAACACAGGACCTCTTCAAAATAAAACAGGAAGCATAATGAAACGCAGACATGACTGCATGAACTTTACGACAAAAGACACGCAGACATGAAACACATAAAGACAAGTGAGACTTAAACACCAGTTGAAAACACAAGGGGAATCTAATAAACAAATGAACTTAGATAACCTAATGAACTTAAACATAAACCATATCAAAATAAACTAAAACTCAAAACACTGGGTCAAAAGACCCAGGATCGTGACAATACTATTTTGTTTAGCCTCATGATGTTTCACCCTTTCCTGTCATTTTTTTATGCATTTATATTTTACACAATCTCCTTCCATTTGCAACTCCATCACTTCTATTTCTGTCACTCTTTCATTCCCATCTTTCCATTTCTTTCATCCGACTTTCTTTTTTCCTTCTCCATTGCTTATAGGTGATGACAAGATTAAACCTTGTAAATGTATTTATTGTTGTATATGATTGATGGACTGACACATAAAAGGTGATGACATGCTGCTTTTAAAACAGGTTTTACCCCATGGCCAAGTGTTCAGAGCCTGTACCACATGGGCACATATGAACCTAACAAAAAATTTATCATCCAAGCCCAGGACCATATGTAGCTTTTCATTTTCCGACTCACTTCCCACATGTCCTGTCTTTCTGATATTTTATTATTAAATAAAGGCAAAAAATACTTCAAAACACCCATGAGACTCAGAGTTCCAGCAACTGGCATTTGACTGTTAATATGTCATGGTCCACTTAAATGAGATCCCCGTCAACAGTGCTTGGTTTTCATAAGCGTCTGTCAGCTGCTCTCTGCAAGAAAAGTTCATTATTTCCCCATCTGGTGCTTTAAATGTTTTACAGCAGGAATCACAGGCGGAGAATCAGGCTTTGGAACCCATAAATTAGACAGAATTGTGAGTCAAAGCCTATAATTGGTTTCTCAATGTAAAAGTGACAGTCATGCTCTTTGGTGAGCACTGGCAATCAGAATCATAACTGATTTTTTATATATACTAATCAAACATTTTTCTAAGGGGAAAAATCTTTTCACTTCGGAGTACATACATCGATACTTCAGTCACAATTTTCAATCATATGGGGCGTTTTTCATAGAACAAGCCAACTGCCCACACATCTCCATCTGATAGTCACTTCTCCAAATTCTTTTCTCACACTTTTACTTGTCATCAAAGTAGGAAAAATGCATCAAAAAGCTTTGGTAGGCGTTTAACATAAAAAAATAAAAACAATATATAAATTGATAAACCTCATACTTTTAACTTGAACGCTTCTCTGCAGACTTAGATGATAATGCACACTAATTAATCTATTAACCACCAATTACACACTATCATTTGAGCATTTGAGAGTATTTCTGTTTATCCTTATTCCCGGAGACCAAAATTGTGAGACTCAAACAAGCAGCTATATTTAGTTATTTGTATCATCACACCTGCAGTTGTGTCACAGGTCCCAGGAGGCAGTGAAGCTGATTGGACACAATCTTTAAAAGGCTGAAGAACATTTATTCAGGGGCTGCTGCTTTGGACAGAGTGTGCAGTCTGTCCTGTATGGTTCTGTCTGTGAGCCTTGTTTGGAAAACCTTGTCTAAACTGTGAGATTCTCTTGAGTAATGTTAGTTGTGTTACGGCCTGTGAGGCTAATTTTGGTTTGTTTGAAGTTGTTTTTGTATTGGTCATTTGTTTGTTCGTTTGTGGTAAATGCTGCTATTGTTTTTCAGTTCTCTGAGGTTTTTTTTTTTACCTTTTCAGTCCTATACTTGTCACAGTCTGGCTGAGGCAGACTACATGTGCTGTCAAAAAAGGACTCAAACGCAGACCAAAACATAATGTGGAACGTGACGTGGATTAATAGAAAACAAGCATTTTATTAAGGCTGGCAAAATAAAAACAAACAAAGGGCATGGGTGAAAGTAAACAATAACCTAAACTGGGTGAACTAAAATTAAATATGAAAAAACCGTAAACAAGAAGAACTTGCATGGATACCCAGAGACACGATGTGGACTAGCAGACGACCTGAAAGGAATGACTGAAAACACACGGATTAAATACACACAGGAGGATAATGAGGGAAGTGGGAACACATGGGGAAACAGCTAACACACATGAACATAACAACGTCACAAGGGGAGAGTAAGGCTGTATCCCAATTCAGGGTCTGCAGCCTTAAAGGCCGCATTTTAAGGCCGATTACGTAACAGCGGCGCGCCGAAGGCTGTCCCAATTCGAAGGCTGCTCAAAATGCGGCCCTCAAATGCGTCCTTCATTTCCCTGAATTTTAAGGATGTGGCGGTGTAGACTTCGTAGCCCAACATATCCCAGAATGCATAGCGCGGCGGTGGGTGTGGATAATTTTGCCGAAAAAAAAAACGGCAGATGAGGGGCACCCGAAGAGTAAACTTTAAGTAAGTACTGAATATTATGTCACTTATTTATGTTCAAATGTTTAATAACGAAGAACATTAAAACATTCCTGTTGGCCACATGTCGGCAAAGTTATGTGACATAAGTGACGTTTGTACTAACTTGGTTTTAAAGCCTTTACTTTATATACGCCGTTCAATAGCTGAGCTTAATCTTACAGAGAATGATCAAAGCTCATGTAGAAACAGACAAACATATGAACAAAAGATTCTCTCCTTCATTTCTGTCAAACAATGCTGTATGAAACGTTTCCAGCTGTTAGTATCATGGTTGCTAGGCAACCTGGGCAGTGCCACGGAGGCTAGACCGTCCCATTTCACAAGCCTCGCACTTCCGGCCTTAGCAGCCTTTGAGTACGCGGCCCTTGTGGACCGTTAAGGCTGCAGACCCTGAATTGGGATACAGCCTAAAACTAAACACATTGAAGAAAGGAACACAGGACCTCTTCAAAATAAAACAGGAAGCATAATGAAACGCAGACATGACTGCATGAACTTTACGACAAAAGACACGCAGACATGAAACACATAAAGACAAGTGAGACTTAAACACCAGTTGAAAACACAAGGGGAATCTAATAAACAAATGAACTTAGATAACCTAATGAACTTAAACATAAACCATATCAAAATAAACTAAAACTCAAAACACTGGGTCAAAAGACCCAGGATCGTGACAATACTATTTTGTTTAGCCTCATGATGTTTCACCCTTTCCTGTCATTTTTTTATGCATTTATATTTTACACAATCTCCTTCCATTTGCAACTCCATCACTTCTATTTCTGTCACTCTTTCATTCCCATCTTTCCATTTCTTTCATCCGACTTTCTTTTTTCCTTCTCCATTGCTTATAGGTGATGACAAGATTAAACCTTGTAAATGTATTTATTGTTGTATATGATTGATGGACTGACACATAAAAGGTGATGACATGCTGCTTTTAAAACAGGTTTTACCCCATGGCCAAGTGTTCAGAGCCTGTACCACATGGGCACATATGAACCTAACAAAAAATTTATCATCCAAGCCCAGGACCATATGTAGCTTTTCATTTTCCGACTCACTTCCCACATGTCCTGTCTTTCTGATATTTTATTATTAAATAAAGGCAAAAAATACTTCAAAACACCCATGAGACTCAGAGTTCCAGCAACTGGCATTTGCCTGTTAATATGTCATGGTCCACTTAAATGAGATCCCCGTCAACAGTGCTTGGTTTTCATAAGCGTCTGTCAGCTGCTCTCTGCAAGAAAAGTTCATTATTTCCCCATCTGGTGCTTTAAATGTTTTACAGCAGGAATCACAGGCGGAGAATCAGGCTTTGGAACCCATAAATTAGACAGAATTGTGAGTCAAAGCCTATAATTGGTTTCTCAATGTAAAAGTGACAGTCATGCTCTTTGGTGAGCACTGGCAATCAGAATCATAACTGATTTTTTATATATACTAATCAAACATTTTTCTAAGGGGAAAAATCTTTTCACTTCGGAGTACATACATCGATACTTCAGTCACAATTTTCAATCATATGGGGCGTTTTTCATAGAACAAGCCAACTGCCCACACATCTCCATCTGATAGTCACTTCTCCAAATTCTTTTCTCACACTTTTACTTGTCATCAAAGTAGGAAAAATGCATCAAAAAGCTTTGGTAGGCGTTTAACATAAAAAAATAAAAACAATATATAAATTGATAAACCTCATACTTTTAACTTGAACGCTTCTCTGCAGACTTAGATGATAATGCACACTAATTAATCTATTAACCACCAATTACACACTATCATCTTTTATTCAACGACAACATCGAGCAAACGGCATAAGAAAAGCCATAAGGATATAACTTTGCCCATGTGTGATGTCACCATGGCAACAGGCCCCTGCCAAAATGCTATTTAGCAAGCTGTAAGGAAAAAACAACCCAGAATGAAGCGTATATGTGGCAAAGTGTTCCACAGTGAGTATTTTCAGAAACTCCATCTCCATCTCAGCAAGCATAGATTAGAAGTTCAGTGTCATGTCTCGACAGGCTCTACAGTTATTGCTTCCCATTTTCTATATTCAGTTAAAATGGAGCTACTCGACAGGAAAGGACCTGATTTTGCAGCTCTTCAAGAAACAAAAACAAAAATTTAGAAAAGAAGGAACTCGAGTTTAGCTGTAGTTTCACTGCTGTTCATTGTTTGGGTGAGAATCAGATACCTTCTTATTTTCTTGTGCTGTCTCACACATACTCTACCACAGCAAATCTGTAGGACAGAATGAGTCATTCAACGTTACTCGCCTGGCCATAAGAGTGTGATCACATCTATGTATCACTTATAGAAAACCACTGTTTTTTTTAACACTTGAGGTGCTTGCTTACATTAATAAATATCAAGAATATAAATATTGACCTGTGTCACTTCTGTTAATACATGCAGAGTTTTTAACCAAAATAATTAGCTATACATCATAAAACTGTTCTTTAATTGTGAAATATGCAAATGGTGACTATTTATGATAATAAAACAGTATTTTGCCTCCTTCATCCCTCCACATTTTATCTTAGGACAAACATAAACTATAATCATTACATTTGTCATGAAGTCAGTTATCTCTCTTAAAGCTAAGATTTTTATTATTTTAGATTTTCAACCACCTAAAAGTTTGAAAATTCCTATACACTGAAAAGTTTGCTACAACACCAGGAATGAAAAGGTCAACTTGTCAAGTTGTTGAGGTGTCAGAGTCTCAGCTTGATTATGCTGTGCAGCAAATATAGTTCCCATCTTTATAATGATCCTTCTTATATATTTAAAGCTATCATGAAACAGGTTTTCACAGACACACAAACTGTAAAGAACAACAACAACAATAAAAAAAACTTAGGCGTTGTTGTCTGTGTTTGGAAAAGCAAAACAGAGTATCTCGGTTCAGCGGTGAGCAACAAAATGCTCTACAGTGAGCTGCCATTCTGCATGACAGTCTAGACACAATTTGAATGTCGAGTGTGCATGTCTGAAAGAACAGGGGGATAAAAGAAAACAAGTTATTTTTTTTAAAAAAAGGCATTGTGTCCAATGCAGAATAAAATAAAGAGTTATTACAATGCAGTGACAAACTGTATTTTTAATTATGGTACATTTACAACGGTCACAAAAGAGATAAAGAAACGTTTGCAAGACCAGCGGACAAATGAGATGTGAATCCTTGCAAGGGATTATGATGTGATGAAGATATCTGTCATCTGGGAAAGAAATGTTCAAATATGTGGAGGTGTGTCTGTTCCATGTCTCTGTAAGTCTTAGATGCTGAATTGAAGAGTGCAGTAGTGATAATCCCCTTCAGAGTTGTGCTGCAGGGACAGCAGCATGCTTGCTCACTTCATTTATAAGCCCGGCTCTGGTGACAGTAAAGCCCTAGCAACCTAATTAACCGCGATAGCTGTCGGTTGTTTAATCTCCACGGCTTCACAAAACAACCGTTGTGTTCTGAAAAAGATTTACAGTAAGCCAGGGGTAAGAAAAAACACACAGTGGGAAAAACTCTGCGAGACAAAGACACACTGCTTCTCGATGGAAACACGTGTGTTCATCCTCGAGGAAACAAAGTTGTAACACTGTCTGTAATCTTTACCATATGTGGTGGTGGATGTGTTTAGTGGATTTGTGCGTTTGAGAGTATTTCTGTTTATCCTTATTCCCGGAGACCAAAATTGTGAGACTCAAACAAGCAGCTATATTTAGTTATTTGTATCATCACACCTGCAGTTGTGTCACAGGTCCCAGGAGGCAGTGAAGCTCTACGACAGTGCTGCAGCTCTGATGGAAGTATGCAATTTAGCAGGTAAACACCTGTCACATTGCAAAACAGAGTACATTGCAACTAAGTAGGCCCAATTATCATTATAAAGTGTCACTGTGGCCCAGATTTCCCATTTTGCACTGTATATATATGAAATGATGTGGATGTCAGTTTTTTCCCCAAAGGTATTTGGCCTGATGTTTATGTTGGGTTCCTTTGGGATGCAACAGTTTCCATCCACAATGTTTGGTTAGTACAAGAATTGGAGGGGATCCCAAGAGGGACCTGGCCATTAATCAGACATACATCAGGGCAAGTTTTTCTGGAGTCTTCAGGATGTGGAAGGTGAGTGAGATCTCAGCTTCAAGTTTGACTTGAAGCTGAGGGTGAAGCAATCTAGATAGTGGGGGAGACGAAGTTTAATATTCGTGGGGTGTACCAAGATTCTGCTTTTTAGGGTGGAAATCACTCCTGCTGTCTTCCTACATGGTTAGCTGTGAAGAACTCTGTAAAGGTTACAGCTAGTGGAGGGAGCGGTGAAGTCTTTAAGTTTGAAAAGGGCAAGAAAAAAAGTTTAAAGGACCATAGCTGAATACTCAGGCACTGGAGGAGTGGGAAAGGGGGCGGTGTAGTGGTGGTTCAGGGATGGGTGGGGTTAGTTGAATTGACTAACATCATAAAGACATATTTAAGAGCCAGAAGTAGGTTGCTGTGCTGGGTGAACTATTGCTGTTTCTGAGACTCAGCCACAAGGTAAATAACTTGGAAATAAAAAAAACCCCAAAACAGACAGATTCAAAAAAGATATCACAAGATACCGATATAGCTTTGTTTTTGGGTTAAAAAAAATTATCCAGACCTTAATTAAAAAACTGAAAAATCTAACAAGGATTCAAAGGAAACACAATCGATACTGGACTGCGCTACAGAATCTGATATAAACAATCTTGCTCCTTAGCATGAAGTTGTCTTCTGTAGATGGGCCAGAGAGAGTGCTACATTAACCATAACCACCATTAACCATACTGAAGCTACAGAATTTTTCTGAGCTTTGTCAACAACCTCTGTTGGAGTGAACTACATTGTAAACTATATTCAGTTATTGTATCCATTAGTGAAAATTATGGATGCTATGTGCTGTTCAATAAGAGTTCAAATCCAGCCCCAGTTTCATAATGCCCCCCCCTTCCCGAAAACAATAACAGCAATAAATCTTCTTATGATTATTATTAATAGTGTACAAACATCTAGACATACACTAATCCCAGGAAAAGGGATCAATATTAAAGCATTCAGTGCAACTCACCACAAAGTATGGTACTTTATTACTTTGGAGATGAATTACTATTACAATATCTATAAAAGCCATGTGCAGTCAATAAGACATTGTAACATTGTCTATTCTGAGACAGGACTAAAAGTAAATCAAAAACCAGAGGACAACTGTAATAAGAAAGACTCCAAGGTGTTAACTGTAAATCGATCTCTCAAGCATGTGAGGGAGTGCATAATCAGAATCAGAAACTTTATTGTCATTGTCATGAGAACAACGAAATTAAGAATGGTCCCCGATCATTGCATCATCCCTAGCAATATCAAAATATAAATAAAACAATAAAATTCAATAAATAAAATAGAATACTTAAAATACTAATAAGATATAACAGTAAAACATTCACATACATTCCCACACACATGCTTCAGACCGTGCATAGATTAACACAAGAGTGGCGTGATGGACATTTTTTTTTGTAGTATTCAGATGTGTTATTGCAGTTGGATAACAGCTGTGTTTGAGTCTATTAGTCCTTGCTCTGATTGCCCTGTACCGTCTGCCTGAGGGCAACAGTTCGAACAGGGAGTGGCCAGGATGTGAGGTGTCTTTTATGATGTTTTGGGCCTTTTTAAAACAGTGGGCGTTGTGTAGAACTTCCAGTGTGGGGAGAGGGCAGCCAGTGATCTTTTGGGCGGTGTTAATGATCCCTTGGAGTGCTTTCCTCTGAGCCCCTGTGCAGCTAGTGTACCAGATGCATATGCAGTAAGTTAGAACACTCTCAATGGTGGCTCTGTAGAAGGACACCAGCAGTCTCTGTGTGATGTTATTCCTCCTGAGAATTCTCAGGAAGTACAGTCTCTGTTGGGCCTTTTTCAGCAGCTCGGAGGTGTTCACACTCCAGGAAAGGTTCTCCTCTATATTGACTCCCAGGAAGCGGAAGCTTGCCACCCTTTCTACACAGTCCCCATTTATGAATAGTGGTTGGATCTCTGCCTTTTTCCTTCTGAAGTCTATTATGAGTTCTTTGGTTTTTGAAGTGTTGAGGAGGAGGTTATTGGCCTTACACCATGACGTCAGCTGCTCCACCTCGTCTCTGTACGTAGACTCGTCTCCCTTGGAAATGAGCCCCACCACTGTGGTGTCATCTGCAAATTTCACAAAGATGTTGCTGTGGTGGCGAGGAGTGCAGTCGTGTGTGTAGAGAGAGTAGAGCAGTGGACTGAGCACACAGCCCTGGGGTGAGCCAGTGCTGAGACTCAGGGCTGAGGATGTGTGATGGCCAACTCTGACTCTCTGTCTACGGCCCGAGAGGAAGCTGTTGATCCACATGCAGGTGCTGTATGGAAGCCCCAGGTCTTGTAGCTTGGCCACCAGTTTGTGTGGAAGGATGGTGTTAAAAGCTGAGCAGTAATCCACGAAGAGCATCCGCACATAGCTACCATGCTCTTCCAGGTGAGTTAATGCAGCATGGAGTGCTGTGGCTACAGCGTCTTCCGTGGATCGGTTTGCTCTGTAGGCAAACTGGTGTGGATCCAGGCTGCGGGGCAGGGCTGCTGTGATGTGTCTGCGGACCAGCTTCTCAAAGCATTTCATTACCACTGGGGTGAGTGCCACCGGTCTGTAGTCATTCAGGCCGGTGATGTGGGGCTTCTTAGGCAAGGGGACTATGGTGGAGGACTTCAGGCAGAGTGGGACAGTCGCCTGTGCGAGGGATTTGTTGAAAATCCTGGTGAAGATCCCAGCCAGCTGTCCTGCACAATCCCTCAATATTCGACCTGGCACACCATCAGGACCCGCCGCCTTCCTCGGGTTAACAGCCTGCAGCATGCGCCTCACCTCGTGCTCTTCCAGGGTGAGGGTGGTGCTGCTATGGGTGGCGTGTTGCTGCTGTGGCTCCAATACCTCCGGTACCCTGGTCTCAAAGCGGGCAAAGAAGATATTCAGCTCCTCTGCCAGCTCCAGGTCACCGTCCGCAGCTCCGAGATTGATCTTATAGTTGGTTAGGTGCTGGATGCCTTGCCACACCTGCCGGCTGGTATTACTCTTCAAATGGTCCTCGATCCTCCTCCTATAGTCCCCCTTTGCCTCTCTGATGCCTCTCTTCAGGTTGGATCGGGCTGTGGTGTAGTAATCCCTGTTGCCAGACCTGAACGCAATGTTCCTCTCCTTCAGCAGCTGCCTGACCTCCCGGGTCATCCAGGGCTTTTGGTTGGGATAAGCCCGGATCCGTTTGACTGCTGTAACAGTGTCTATGCAGTGTTTTATATAGCAGAGGACACCGTCTGTGAACATTTCCAAGTCCTGATGTTCAAAGATATCCCAGTTAGTCCTGTCAAAACAGTCCTGCAGCTGCTGAGAGGCACCCTCTGGCCATATGGTAATATTCTTTGTGATGGTAAGAGCAGTTTTCTTGAGGGGGGCATATGCAGGGATTAGAAACAGTGACAAGTGGTCAGACTGACCCAGATGTGGCAAAGGTCTGGCCCTGTAGCCCATTTTGATGTTGGAATAAACTTTGTCCAGAATCTTGTCACCCCTAGTGGCACACTTGACGTGCTGGTGGAATTTGGGGATTGCTTTTTTTAAGTCTGCGTGATTGAAGTCCCCTGCTACGATATGTACAGCGTCAGGGTAAGTGCTCTGTTTATTATTGATGTTTGTATGCAGGAGTGCGATCGCAGAGTTAGCATTAGCATCTGGTGGTATGTAAACAGCTGTTATTATGACAACGGTGAACTCCCTAGGTAGGTAGATGGGCCTGCATTTAACAGTCAGATATTCAATGTCCGGTGAACAGTGACGGTCTATTATCACTGTGTTGGTACACCAGCTGTTGTTCACATACATACAGAGCCCCCCTCCTTTGCGCTTACCGGAGTCCACTGTTCGGTCATGTCGCTGTGTGGTATAGCCTGCTAGCTCAATAGCAGAGTCTGGAATGGATTGATGTAGCCAGGATTCAGTGATAAGAAGGATGCATGAGTCTTTGATGAAGTTATTCGCTGCTATTTGCAATCTCAATTCGTCCAACTTGTTCGCGAGGGATCTGGCATTTGTGATGAATAGGCTGGGGAGCAGTGGTTTGAGTGGCTGCCTCCGTAGCCTGGCTAGCGCGCCGGCCCTGCAGCCTCGCCGTCTCCTTCTCTCTCGACGCCGCCTGCGCCTCCACCCCGAAGGGATAACAATCCATGGGGAGCCCGGACTCCTTGCTATTTCCACCGGTATCTTGTGTAAGCGGACAAATTTGCTAGTCACGCTCTCGCGGTAGCTTACTCCAATCTTGAGGAGATCATGTCGGCTATAGATATTATTCGCTTGGCTGGTAGAACACAAAAACAAACATAAGGCGTACAAAATTATCCAAACATAGCATCGATCGGTAGAACACTGAGCTGCTGCAACTACGTGCGCCGCCATCTTGAAAGAAAATATCAATCACAAAGTTTCTCTGCATCTGAACCGTTAAACTGAATATTGACTCAAATCCCTCATGTTGTAAATATCTCTCTCTGGGCCTTTATGTGCATTCCCCAACACTGAGCAGTTTAATATAAGCAATGAAGAAAATTAGGATGAAGAAAAATAAATAGGTGCAGAAACTACAAGAAGATGGCGGATATGCTTTGCTCCACCACATTCTCCATTAGCTTTGAAGTTAAACTTCCATGTTCAGCAGAGACACTCTGATAAATGGTCTGTCTGGTGGCTCAGTCTGGGGCAGTCAGTCTCACGCTGTACCGTTTGACACTTGGCCTGTTTCTAAATCATCATAATATGACTGAAATATTTCAGGATATTTATCATTTAGAGTGCAGGGATAACAGCAAAGTTAGTGAGTTGGTGAAAGATGGAAAGAAAGTCAGAAATGTTGTGGAAATGGGAATTAAATGAGTTTGCTTACCTTTGGAAGGGGCTCAAACAGCAGTACAGACATCATGACAGCAGTCTGTGCTGTTGGAGCGATCCATGCTGTACATGGAGCGATCAATAAGTAGCATTAGTCTAAGACAACTGTGAAAATTACAAGCACAATTAACACTGGACATAATGAGACCACATATTAACTTGTCATTTGTGTCTAGTTTGTTTTACATTCATCACAGTGAGATATGGATGGATAACACTGGATAAAACCATTAATCACTCATTTCATGCTGCCTGGCCAATGGCTGTAGCTCAGAGTACAAGCAGAACTCAATCAGCATTCCTCCTTCACCGCTCAAACAACAAAGCTGAGGAGAGACTTTCCTCCCTAACCAGGTGAAACAGATCATTTACTTACTTCTTCCCATCTGCTCTTGTTGGTTGTCAGGTTAAGGTGATGTTCACCCACAGTGGGAAGCACGTCTTTCACCTGTCTTCGAATTTTGGATAAGACGGAAGACAACGTTTCACAATATTTCAAAATGTCACTTTCCCACTGGCCGAGAGAAGAAGTGTTCTGTGTGCAGGTGCCACCCCAACCTCTGGGAGCCTTCCAAACAGGATTTCAAAGGCAACGAAAGATCAGAGTGAGGAGAACACACTTCACACTGCCGTTTGTCTTCGACAGCAACAGGTAGCAACGTGGCGAGATTTAAAACATTGCCGTGTTTGACAGTGATGTGTGCTATGTCGAGCAGAACTGCAATGTATTTGACCAAACGTAAAAAGGTCAGAATCTTCCCATCTGTCACAGTCATGGTTTGAAAGTGACACATGAAGAGCAGATGGGATACATAAAACATGTAAAACTGTGTGGGTGATAGCTCCACATTTATGTTTTGACCAGAAGCAAAGCATTCATTTCTCAATTCATCCTGGTAGCACTGTTTCTCAAACATGCAGGTTGTGAGGTGCACTGCAAAGAATCAAACTACACGTACTGTTTGTGTATTTTCTAATTTGTTTCTTTTTTATCATTATTTTGTCAGAATGGGTTTCAGTTTTTATTGCTTTAAAATGTTTAGTTTTTGTCTTTGTATGGAGAACATAAGAATTAGGAAACGACATAGGTTTCCCAAATCAATATAAGTGATACAAAAAAAAGAGACCTTTTTGAAAGTAGTTGACTGACCGTCTTGTAAACATTCAAGGTCTTAATATACATGTTTTTTCAAAGCCTCATCAGGCAAGTTGTGATAACAGATTTTTTACCAAATTAACACATACTTAAATTAAGGAAATCGATCTCTCAAGCATGTGAGGGAGTGCATAAAATATCAATCACAAAGTTTCTCTGCATCTGAACCGTTAAATTGAATACTGACTCAAATCCCTCATGTTGTAAATATCTCTCTCTGGGCCTTTATGTGCATTCCCCAACACTGAGCAGTTTAATATAAGCAATGAAGAAAATTAGGATGAAGAAAAATAAATAGGTGCAGAAACTACAAGAAGATGGCGGATATGCTTTGGTTTCACTCCACCACATTCTCCATTAGCTTTGAAGTTAAACTTCCATGTTCAGCAGAGACACTCTGATAAATGGTCTGTCTGGTGGCTCAGTCTGGGGCCTGTTTCTAAATCATCATAATATGACTGAAATGTTTCAGGATATTTATCATTTAGAGTGCAGGGATAACAGCAAAGTTAGTGAGTTGGTGAAAGATGGAAAGAAAGTCAGAAATGTTGTGGAAATGGGAATTAAATGAGTTTACTTATCTTTGGAAGGGGCTCAAACAACAGTACAGACATCATGACAGCAGTCTGTGCTGTTGGAGCGATCCATGCTGTACATGGAGCGATCAATAAGTAGCATTAGTCTAAGACAACTGTGAAAATTACAAGCACAATTAACACTGGACATAATGAGACCACATATTAACTTGTCATTTGTGTCTAGTTTGTTTTACATTCATCACAGTGAGATATGGATGGATAACACTGGATAAAACTTAAAAAAATTAATTAGCCCTTATTCATTTTGACACATAAGTGGTACAGTAAAATTTTCTCTTACCAGTTGTCCTTAGAGTGAACACAGCTACGGCTAACCTGTGGAGGACTTGGAAACTCAATTTTTCATCAAGGTATGGAATAGCATGTGTTAGAAGTGTGAGCAAAGGCTCATGCGTGAGGTCAGGGTCAAATAGGTATAGCCATTGAAGGGTCGCAATCAAGGTAGTGATTTACTCTGACACACTGAGGCTCTACACAGACAAGAATTTCTCTAAGATTTATCTGTTTCATCCCTAGCACTATTCTTCTCAACGGATCCTCTTAGATTTTTTTTTCTGTCTCTGCATTCTGCTTTAAATTTTCACATATTTAATGCCTTCAGGTGATTTTCAATTCCAACCAAATCTTTTCTTTTCATTTTTTATCTTTTATCTCTTTTACTCCATGATCTAATTTTCATCCCGCTACATTAGCTGTCTCATGCTGAAGCCCTCCTCCAATAGAAACCCAAAATGTTTTACCTAAATGATATTAGGTGATATTCTTCCCTCATATAAACCACATTTGCGGACATGAAATACACCTCTTACCTACAGTTTTCTTTGCCAGACTTGTTTCCCATGCTCACAAATGCCTGGTTTTATCTATTTTGCATGTAGTCTCTGGGCTATTCAGCCAATTGTCACCCCAAATCCAGATTGTCTTTTGCTATAACCTGGCAAACCTTACTTGGCCCTGTAAAGAATGATCCCAAGACCAAATGTGAAATAATCAACTTTCCTGTTTATTTTATCTTTTTTGCCTAAAATAACAACAATGTATTTCAGATCTCTCACCTTTGAGGGCAACATGATTTATTCCTGAAGATCCCAATGAAGGTGGTCTGGGGTCTAGAAAGGTGAGCCCTATTTGTCTCTCAACTATGTGAGGTAGAGGGTGGAAAGACATTTTTCCAGGATGACCAGTTACTGTTCATCTCAGACCCCAGATCCAATTAGCCATGAGATCCCATTTCTTGACACTAAGCTTGTTGTAGAAATAAAAAAATAAACTGAGGTGCACACAACCGGGTTTTTGTTAGGAGTTTTATTTACCCTTGTAAAGGGGTCAAACAATAGTGCAGACAGCATGACAGTAGTCTGCATGTTTTTTTGTTTTTTTTTTGACAAAGAGGGGTTATAAGCTTAGAATATATATAGAGATTAGTTATCTATCTGCCATTGTCACAGAATGCATTCAGAACATTGTGTGCAATAGATAACTCTTTCCTTCCTTTCATTCAGTAAAGTCAGCTTGACACAGAGAAGTAGCAGAGTCCTAATTTTTCCATTGTAGAAGCTACATTTACTAATTTCAGCAACTGCTGCAAAAAGTTCCAGAGACACACCAAAATAAAAATGCATTTCCTTAATGTTGCACATAGATGAAGAAACACGCACACATTGGTATGGTGCCACACTGAAATCATTACTGCCTTGTCTCACCACTGGCATGACACTGAATGCAAATCATTTTTTCATGCTGTAAAGGACAAAAGAATCATTTAAACTATTTTCTCTTGTGAATTAGGTTTTCATTAATAATGCAACACTTAGAAGTTTTGTTAAAATAAACACAGAGAGAGAAGTGAGAGGAAAACATGATCTGTCATAGGAAAGGCCAAGAAGTGACCAATAATACAAACAGGCACAAGTGGGACTGCACAATTTATCCCCCCAATAGTGCTATCACCCAATATTTGTATTCCTGATGTTTTGTTGTTTTTTTTTAAATAAAAATGCATTCAACGATAGCTGCGCATTATGTTTATCTGGTTTCAGTGTTGTATCACTGTTGGGTCACTGGGTGAATGTACCGTATCATATCGCTGAATAGGACCACAAGGTTGTACCTCCTTCCTTTCTGTTCTCTTGAGCTAGAGTGAAAAGTATTCAGACTGTGAGAGACTATCATCATATATGACTAGCAAATGTGCACTGGAGACCCGGCATCATATGATCAGTGCAAAATACTGTTAAAAAATGCACCAGTCTAATTAAACCCAGTTTCATTATTGATGTATCACTTACATTTCTGCTGAAATACTAACAACTATTTTATTAATTCATGAGGATTTTTTTTTGGTTTCCCTGGTAAAATAATTTATAGAAAAAACATACAAACATAGCATTGTCATATGGTATGGGTTAATTTAAATAATTAATTTTTAATCTTAAAAAGTAGTATTGGCTCATCTCTTAATAATATTATAAGACTGTGAGCATAGAAGGTCCATCAACCTGCTGTTCAGAACAGCTAGTGAGAAAAAAAGGAAGCTTAAAAAGAGGTTGACCTTAAAAGTGTGAAGCTAGAATGTCTTTTTTTCAGAGAGCGGGTGAACTGAGGTGTCTATGAAAAGGCTCAGTATAAAATAAATATTTTATATCCTCTCATAGCACGATCTGCATGTAGATCTTTCTTCAGTATGTTTGTCATAAACCTTTTGAAGGAAATATCTCATCTGATAACAAAAAGTTGTGAAATTCAGTTAGAAGCAATAAAAATGAATATCACAGACTGTAACAGGAACTGCCTGGTGAAGAGAGTGGAAAGGTCAGCAGAAAAATTGGATTTTCTCTCCAAAAAGAGACCTCGGTCTCCTGTGGTCTCAACTTTATATCCTAAACCAGAGAAAATCCCAGAAAATGCTGACTTTTACTTTAAAGAGCCAAAGAAAGTAAAATCTGAGGAGCCGTGTACCAATCGAGCAGCACACCTCCTTTCTTTAAGATTGCCATGTATCCTGGACACACCTTCTGTATTGTGCTCCTCCACTTCCCTATATACCTGACTACTGTAGGAAGATCCTTGACCACCTTTATAAATGACAAATAAAGGGACCAGCATGGTTTTATTTACTTTCATGGTGTGTTTAGTTGTGTACTGTCACCTGGGAGAAGTGTCAGAAGCAATCATGTTTACTCTTACTCATGTTTGTGCTGTTGTTGGTCCTTTGGAATAGCGTTTCCTGCAGAGAGGGGAGAAGTCAACATCTTTGTAATAAATTGAAAGTGAGTGTTAAAAACAATGAAAGCTTTCCACTGAAGCCACTGTATGTGCTGCTAAAACTGCTTTATTGATCTTTGAGTATTCTTTTCACTATTTTCTCTCTTCATAGTTCATAGTTGCTACCTTTCCTCTACACAACCATTATTCAACCAATTAGGATGAAGGATTTTGTAGCCTCAAAAGCAGAGATGATTATTAACTGAAGGTGTCAAACGAGCTTTGATTTGTGAACTGTGACACAGTCTTGATAGAGAATGGCTGACCCCTCAACAGCACCAGTCAACTAAACCTGTATTTACAAATGTTGGCCTTAAACTTGTTGGCACATGGACTATGTACTGCTAGAAAACAAGTAAACAGGGATTTTGTCTATGTCACTGTAAAAGTAATTCACACCAAGATAGCTGAATCACTCGACTTTAAGATTACATTTACCCTGTTGATAGGTTCACTGTTCTGATCAGTGAACACTGATTCGTTCTGGGACAAGACTGACAATCTTTTTCTTCTCATAAATACATGGCGACATTTCTTTATGTTTTGCTTCGAAGCAGCCAAACTTTTAAAACTTTAACGTTTTTAATGTGATCTTCAGGCTTTCTGCAGGCTTTTTCTGTGGTTGTTTTCTTACTCATTTTCAGTGCAGTCCTTGCCTCTGACCATTTTCAGAGTAACCTGTCTTTATTTCTTAAGGCACTTAACACTTACTTAATCAAACAGAAACATACTGGCCTTGAATCAAAATAAAATAACCTAACTGGATATCTGTTCTGTGAAAGAGCCATCTTCAATCAATGATCAAGGAATCAAGAATGAAAATGAATTATTATTGTTTTTATATACAGGTGGTTAAAATCTAACTAATCTAAAATGTCCTTGGGTCCCTAAAGGGTGAAGTTGAGACTGAAAAAGGTGTTTTTGTGCTGCTGGGCGCCTGATAGTATTCACAACCATTAACTAAAAATGCATTTTCTGGAGCAATCATGGAGGCATTGATGGCTGCTGGGAACCCAAAGCTGAGCTACTTTACTGAGGGGACGACTGCAAGTTTATCTCTGTCACTTAAAAAGTTTGAACCTGGACGTTTTATTAGTGAAAGCTATTATTCAAGTCATTCAAGCTCTAATAATTGTAAACAATCAGCAAAACTGACTTTTTAAAAAAATTGTCAAGTGTCCACACAGATTGCATGTTTTAATTAGCTGTCAATATTGTGACTGTATATTTCACTGATAACCGTCAAAGCATAACTATGACACACTTTGGCTTGCATGGCTCAGTTAGCACAGTGAGCAACCAAAGAGTTTGTTGTTTGTTCTTCTGCTACACAAAGAAGACAAAGAAGATCATTTAAATTGATTATTTATTTTACTGCTTTCCCCCCCAGCAGAAATAATTCCTTGTGGCACTTTGACTCTCATAGTGGAGACTCAGTTGTGCTTTGAGGCAACTGTTGTGTGCTGCTGTGGTCCTATATAAATTTAACACAAGTGAAATTGGAGCAAGAAGAGTTTGTCCTATTGATGTATTAACACCTGTTAAGCAATAAAGTTCTATTTGAGAAAGATGTCTGCCACCAAGAGAAAAACAGCTGACTAGTCAGCCAATGTGTTTTGTTGAAATCATGTCTCACCACTCAGCAGTCTTAGAAATGCCTCTAGCAGTTATTTAGAAAGTTACATAGCAGTCCCTATTAAAAAGATGATGATGTCTATACCCACAAAAACGTTTAAAAAAATATTTTTGCATATTAATTATTTTTCTGCTTGCAAATTGTTACATGACAAACTGATATCCATTTTCAGTTGAATGATGACTGAAAAGTAAACAATGGACAAGAGAAACACCCTTCAGCCATGTGATGAGTGCTGACATTGAGCAATTTGTCCACCAGAGGTCACTCTGCAACTTTCCTGCTAGCAACACTTTGGAAGCACAAACAACACTCAACTGGGGCCCGTTCTTCGTACGTCGCTTACTACATCCAAGATCAAATGACACATCCAAGATCAAATCATCGCGCTAACCGTGAGCTCGCTAATCCGGTTCCCCGAACACACCTGCTGTTGACGATTACTACAGCTGGACGCAGGAATGTGACATCACTGGGTGTCGTAAAAGGGGCTACGCATCGATAGTAGAAACATTGATCGTCAACCCGCTGATTGGTCGGCGAAAATGTCGAAGGGGCGTGCTCGGTATTTTCCGGCAGCAGAGCAAGAACTCATGAGTGAGGGATTTCAGGAGTTTCAGAGTTTAATTAAAACGCAAGAGAACACTGCAAAGGCTGCAAAAGCAAGGAGAGAGGGCTGGCAGAAAGTTGCTGACAAATCAAACTCGTAGGTAATTTAATAATAATAATAATAATGGATTGGATTTATATAGCGCTTTCCAAGGCACCCAAAGCGCTTTACGATACCACTATTCATTCACTCCCACATTCACACACTGGTGGAGGCAGCTACGGTTGTAGCCAGGCTGCCATATCGCGCCATCGGCCCCTCTGGCCAACACCAGTAGGCGGTAGGGTAGATCTATCATATGACACTATATTGTCCAATATCATATGGCATTATATTATATTATAATATGTTATATTATATCCCCTTTCACATTAGAGCCACAACAGGACCCACAAGAACATGGGAACAAGTAAAAGTGGAATACAGGAGTATTCTACAGAATGGTAATATTTATCTCTTAGATTGCTTTGCGTCTCTTGGCAAGGTAATACTGGCCTGTAATACTCTGTTAGTTTGTTCATAACAGCAACCAAGAAAAGGGCAGAGGAAAAAAAGACAGGTGGTGGTCCTGCACCCCCTCGTCAACAAGTTGGTTAAGTAAATAATACCCTCACGGGAATATCGATATCTCTCTATGAGCACACTGTCGCGCTGAGCTAAAGGATCCTGTCTATCCCGCAACATACGCTGAATTCTGAGGACTCTCCTTATCAATCTTGCACCTTCCGCAATGGGTTGGTCGCGTATACGGACAGGACATGGCTGCGACAGGCTTCCCAAATCCACCTTCGCTTTTATAGCCGTGGTCTCTCATCTTGATTACACGAAGTAATTTACAATTACTACTCTGAAATATGAATTACATCTGTAATAATCACATACATGTAATAGAATGTTAATAGTACATTTCCCTTTTTTAGGAAATGACCTGTATGTATCTGTGTGAAATCAATAAAAGGATCAAGTGCTGCATTATCTTTAGTTACATTGATGTTATTTATTTATGGTGAAACAGTGGTAAAATATCGCTGTTGCTTTCGTATAAATGAAGCGGACATACCTGCGTGGCCGCGATCTAATCCTGTTTACATAAAGTAAACCTGCTCCCGAGCAGGTTTACGCTTACGGCTCTGTTGCTATGACAGCAAGTCCCGGATGAGCTTCGGGGAACCGACTGATCCAGGATCACGCGAAATCGTCAACAATCTAATCCGGCTAACCTACTTAGCGAGGTACGAAGAACGGGCCCCTGATCTGAGCAGAATCTGGCAGAGTATAAACAAGTAAATAAATAGCTACACATAACAAATGTATGAGAAATATGATTATGTTTTGTGGATCAAAAAGTAAAAAAAAATAGTGACTAATAGATTGTAATATAAGATTTTTAAATCACCAAATATCACTATCACTATTAGAAATCATATAGTGGTGAGGCACTAACATTAAGTGTTTAATTAATTAAACACTTAATCTAGACTTCCAACACAACATCTGTAGTTCATCTCACCTGAGCAGGTGACAAGTGTCATACAAATTTACATTTTCAATACAGTAAGCTAAGAACAATGATATGTTACCATCCTCTCTGCTAATGACTACATTATGCCTACCACCATGCAGTTGAAACTGCCATGTCACCATGTTTCTCCTAAATATTTCTATTAAGGATTCCTTGAGTGCCATTTCTTTGGGATGGTACGAAAAAAATCTGTTATGTTTGTTTTTGCACTTGCACAAGCTCAGCAAGATAACTTCAGAATGAAATGTGTAGGAGAACACGACAAAGATTTCTCACATGTCAACCATCCAGCCAATCACCTAAAAGATATATCATTAATCAGATCAGGTTTTAATCCAGTGTCATGGCTTCCAAAAAGCTGCACATACACAACAACCATAATCATACAGATGGCTGCCACCAAGAGAAATCTTTCCGGAACCATGTCTCATCACCCAGCAGTTGTCTTAGAAATGCCTCTGGCAGTTAGTTTGAAAGTCATGCAGTAGCCCTTGTGTAAATGGCAAGAGAGAGCTGTAACTTTAATTTTTTTTTTCATTTTTCAAATCTATAAAATTGTTGAGGTGTAATCAATCTGGCATCAGATCAGCACAAAGCTGTACTCAATTCTTTTAGATAGTGAACCTTTCAGACTGGCAAAATATATCAGGTGATTCAGAGTAGTGACATTCTGCCCAACAATAAGAACTCGAATCAGTGCTTTCTGTCATTGACACATCAGCACCACCTCTCTCCTAACTATTTTCTGCCTCTCCCAGCCCATAGTATCACATGTGTGTGTCTGTGTTTTATAGCTAGTCATGTCTCTCCTGTCCACCAACACAATTACTTTGTCTCCTTGCTCTGCACACCCATTCTCAGTAACCTCCTCTGCTGAGAAGACCTTGCCCTTACAGCTGCCCTTCATTAGTGCGTCCATTTCACATTGTGTATATACTCAACATTATTTCTTTGTTACTGTTACTTTACAAATTCTGTAAGTTGTATTTGAATTCTAGATGTCCTTGTATACCTCATCTTTTCATCTGTCTGTATGACCAAACTGCTATTTTTCCCAATTTAAATGAGTTGAAATTATTCCTGGGTGTCAAATTTCCAACCTACTAACCAGATATTGCTGGCTTTCTAACCTAACCCACCACCACACTAATTGCTGGCTACTCCAGATTTTAAACTGCCCCCATTTAAATGCAGCTGTTCACTGGAAGGGGGAAAGAGTGACTTAAATCACACAAGTAATTACATGGCTAATGAGGCTGGGACCATTTGTAGTGGAATAATTTTAACCTCACACATTATTCATGCAGCGAAGAAGCTGGACAAGTGACAGGCATAAAAAAGATATGAGTGAAAAAGTCTATTACTCAATTTCTTATTAATTATTAAATATTTCATCGCAATCCTCAAAACTCTGTTATTTCAGAGTACTGAAGACAGTCATACAGGTTACTAAACGGGGGCAATCTGTTTTAGTAATTAAAGAATACGATTACATTTATTCCAATAAAGCAGTCCTGCATAAGTGAAATAAAACACAGCAAGTCATGATATGATAAAAAAGAAAAGAAAAAACACATGTTGCAATTGAATCTAATCTTCAATTCAATGGTCTATTGCACCTCTGCTCAATTTAAGAGAGAACAGTGAGTGATTTTCTCTGAGTGGTGCTCAAGCTATTAACATCCCCAAATAGGAATGAAGGTAGAGTGAAGGGCCTTGGAAAGTAAAACCCTTCAGGAGGCAAAGAAAAACACACCTGTTGCTATGACAACCACTGAAAAGAATTCAGGGGGGCAGCTGGCTGGCTTCAAAGCTGCATTACTTTGACTCTTGTGCCATCTTACGGTTATTATTCACATTAAACATAACTGATGTACAACAGTCCAAACTCAAAGACTGGCTTGCTCCCTTTTAAAAGGATTTTAAACAATTCAGCTTCTTTTACAAAATGTCAAAGTCTAATAATGGTTGACTTTGACATTTAATAAAACATTATATTATATTATTATATGAGGTTTAAGGTAAAGTCCTTACAGAACCAATGGTGCAAGAATACCCTAAGGGGAAGCCATCTACTGACAGTGGATAAAATGAAGGGCTAAACAAAGGCCCAAAATAAGTTAGACAAAGACTACTTTGAACCGTGACTCATGCAAAGCTACTCTGACAAGAATAAAATTATCGAGTTGGAAGTTATCGGTCAGCACGGTGGAGAGAAAGTTAGGACTGGCTGTAAGGTCAAGAATTCAACTCCACCATCTGGCCGGGGCCTTTCTGTGTTTGCATGTTCTCCCCAACTTCCTCCCACAGTCCATAGACATGCAATTCCTGGCATTAAGTTAATTGGTGACTCTAAATTGCCCATAGGTATGAATAAGAGGACGAAAGGCTGTCTGTCTCTATGTGAGAGCTCTGCGATAGACTGGCGACCGTCCAGGATGTACCCCGCCTCTCGCCATATGACAGCTGGTGATAGGCTCCTGCGACCCCGATGAAGGTAAGCAGAGAGAATGATTGAATGCATAGAAATTATCGAGTTGAAATTTGCATAGTAGGTCTCCTGTGAATGTCTGGACATTTTTGTTTTGCAACAGTTTTGCTTTCTGTTTGCTTTTATTAAGAACTATTGAATGAATAGATCACATAAAAAGAGTATGAGTGAGAGTCTGAGAACTGGGCTTGGCAGCTGCAGAAAGAGCCATTGGAAATAGTACTCTGGTGCCATCTAGTGAATTTTGTCTTAATGTGCATTCCTCAATTTCTGCATATTCTGTCAAGACAAAAAGGGGAAAAAAACAACAAATGCTAGAAAATATTTTGTTACTAGTATGGGCATTATTATATTTGTAACTTACCATTAAAGTGTGCTGGCCAGGTTTTAAGCGCAGCCAAAAACAAAGATTTGTGTGTGTGTGTGTGTGTGTGTGTGTGTGTGTGTGTGTGTGTGTGTGTGTGTGTGTGTGTGTGTGCGCAATCTTGACTAGGTACTGTCAAGGTAATGTTTTTTGACAGTATGGGTCTTGACAAAGGCCAGGAACCTGCGGTGAGAGAGGAAACTGTGTAGAGTCATCCAATCATCAGTCAGAATACTCATAGCAGAGCTCTGCAGGCCTCCATGTATCTAATCGTGTCTCTTACACACAAACACACATATACAGAAATGTAGAGTACACTCCTCAATACCCTGCAGAATAATCTTGTGGAAATGATGATGATGAAATGATGTTTTTTTTTTTTATCGTGTACTTATCTAGCAAAACTCTGGCCCCGGGAATGTAGAGAGTTAAAACAACTCAAAGGCTGTTTTAAAGGTTTCTTTTAAAACAAAACATTTTTTTAGCATTAAAAGCAGTTAGTAGTTAGTTATACTTTAATTCTCAAAATATGAAGAAGGACTAGTACGGAAGAGGATTACGGCCACTGGAAAAAGAAAAAAAGTGGGGACGTCTTTTATTTCAGAATTCTGAGAGAGAAAAAAATACATCCCCCCCCAGTAGCCCTTCTGTACTACAGACTTCTTCTGTAGTCTAGAGATACTGGACTTGATTTAGATTCTTGACATTTTGCTACTTTGGCAATTCCAGTTTTTCATAGAATTTCATAAATCTCTATTTATCGATAAAAATTGATTTTTCAATCCCTAGCTGCTCGAGGCTGCATGTTCCACTCTGAGCATGATAGTAACCCCAAGCTGCTTTTTGATGCATCCATCATTGTAAATGTGTGTGAATGTCAGATAGAAAGCCCTTAAGCATAGAAAAAAGAAAAGCACTTGTATGGGTGTGAATGGTTGAATGAGGCATGTTGTGTACAGCGCTTTGAGTGCTCAGGTAGAGTAGAAAACTGCCATAACAACCTGTCTATTTACCATTTTTCCAATAAAACATTAGACATAAGAAAGATGTGTTCACTGCAAGCAGCCTAGCTTCTTGATTCTAGTGCCCTGTCAGTTAGTTTCTCCTTGATGATCCATACAGTAAATTCCCCATCAAGTAGTGAAGAAGGTTAGGGCCTGTGCATCAGGGTATTGCACGCCTGCATGATCATTTTACCCCAGGAGCGTCAGGGTCAGAATAAGGAGATTCCTGTACTCATTGTATTGCGCAGTAACAGCACAATTAAAGGGTCTAAAAATGGACCAATCTCTGCCAACAGCATATACTGACATCATATTGTAATCATTTTAGCCTGCGAGTCATTGAATATAGGCCATTCCTCAAATGTCTGCATGTCTTCCCCCCCACTCCTGCTCAACTACGTGTGTGTGTTGTGTGTTTTTGACGGTAGGTCAGGAGGACTCCACACCCACTCAGGAAGTGTAGTAGTGGAAGTAGGGCGGGGCTTTGAGGAGTGTTGCGTGACAAGACTGAAGAAAACAAGAGTGCAGCCTGGCATCAAACGAAGACACACACACACACACGCACTCCAATCCTTCATTCACTAACACACACGCAAATGAACTCACACATGCACACAAGCAGGCTCTTTACGATTTTATGTCGCTTCAGGTTAGTTTAGCTCTGCCTTTTCTACACATTTAACTGAACTGAATGCAACCCCGGCCCAGTTTCATCTACTCTATTTCACAAGGCCTCTTCTTTTTCTTTAATTTTCTATGCATGTCAAGTTCTATTTAACTACATTATTTGGTCACACAAAAAACAACTACCAATGAATTATGCTTTTGTTACAAATTTCAAAGAAATAAAAGAAAAAATCTCTATAGGATATACGTAATAAATTGTTTAAATCAATGATAAAATTGCACTACATATTTAATGAAGATTGATTTTTAGAGTTTTTATCAAAGAAAAATATCAACAGAAAACTAGAAAACATAAAAAACGTTATTTTCAAGGTGTTAAAAATTTATGTAAATTAGACTCTTAAGTAATACTGTAACAGATCAGTCACAGTATTACATTAAATGTTTTCACATGTATGAACTGTTATATGATTTATTAACAAGCTGCTGTCTTATCATTGAGCATAACATTTTGAAAGTCAGAAATCCTTTTGGATTCTAACTTGATGAAAAAAAAAGATGATTATAGGAATATTTTTTTAAAAAAAAAGACTTTTTCCTTGTTCACACTGTTCTTCGAGAACATTAGGTGGGGTACATGAAAACATGCATCATAAATCCCAAAATGCTCTGAACACTTAGTTTGGTGAGTTCTCTTAAAGATTTATTTTACTTTGCTTGCAAGTGAGAGTGTTTGGGTCAAAGGAGGGATAGGAGCTACTACTGGTGATAACTCCAATAAACTGAAAGACATTTATCTGAACAAGGCTGTACTACAATATTTTATTGTCTATTGTAACATATATTTTGTATTAATATAGTAATTTTGTGATTTAAATTGACATACGTCTTGTTTTATTTATTTATTTAGCCAAATCGGCACTGTTATTGCATTGTGAACAGAGTGTAAACCTGCCTGTATAACATGTGTTGGTTTAGGTTTTGAGTGGACGTCATCAAATCTGGAACAAAACGGAAAAGACGCGCCACCAAAAAGCCAAAATCATCATCATCATCAACTTTTATTCGCCACATGCAGTAAACTGCTATCAGTATACGAGAGAAGGCATTTTAATATCCGACACGTCATAATAATCACGTTATTTAAGCATGGAGAGAATCTGGTAGATTCCGTGATGACCAGACAGGATGCCATAAAAACTTGTGCGTTTGTAGTAAACTGGTCATGGATTGAGTGCGCCTTTGCGTTTGGTCTAAATTCTTTGTGAATGTGGAAGGATCTGGATTTACACTGGACTCTTTGATAAATACACTGCGCTATTTTGGCGAGACAGTCCGAACCACCATCTCGATTTACTCAGCTCCAGCTAATTGACGACAGGAGAATGGAGAAGGCCTATACATATCGCCTATCGCTGCGTTTATTCTCACTCCTCTTATTCTTTCTCATCCAATCGTTTAAGATAAAAGGTCTGATGCTGGGTGATGAGAGAGAGATACCGATTCTAAAAGAGATATTTTTGTTATTTATAGATAATAACTCATAAGCTGAAACGTTGCACGCATTTTGCGGGGGCCAACCTGAATGACTTGAAAACAAACTGAGGGGGAAACTCACATGACTTGCTTTGATGGATTTTGATTTATTATTATGGCGCAAATGTAATGAGATTTGTAACTGGCCATTCTAAAGTACTGCTAATCTCATTTGTAAGAGTAGCTATTTGTTAACACAAGGTTATTGTTAATTTTTCGGCGAGGGCAAATATACAACGTGAGAACCTGAAAAATAAACCCGTTCAAACGCAGTGAAAGACCAAACAACTGACCCCGATTAACACCACATGAAAATGAGTCCAACTTTCAAAAACCGAAGCATTTATATAAATCGCAGATTTTCCAAGCATTTAAAAACGAGTGCGGAAACTCTAATCAGGGTTCACATTATCAAAATCCCTATTCACTGTATGAATTTCTTAATTTGTCTACCCAGGCTAAAGTCTGGTGCCACTGATATATTATTTTTACTCGATATTTCACAAAATCTTGTGATTGAACACTTACAGACTTCTTCAACAAGAGGTCTTCTTTTATTTTACCATATGACCAACTTCATTATTTCAAAGTCTGACTCTGTTTCTGTATTGAGCGTTGGGCATGGCTTGGCTTCTTACGCACACGGATAATTTTTTCCATAAGCTTATTACAGGAGGTCAACAAGTCCCCGAGCCACGTGTTTTAAACTATTATAAGAAATTATTGAGAAATATTAGACCCCGCATAGCGGGCATTAGTGGGTTTAACTAGAAAGCCAAAGGACACGAGAGAGTACTTCACAGCTTAGAGAAGACACTTGCAATGCACGTATTATCCGGACTTCATGTTGCCTGACGAATAATATCAAGAAAAATGTGGGACACTAGAAAGTAAACTTACTTTGACCTTTTCAATTTTTACACATCTGCGGTTGTGGCTTTTAACTATGAGATATTTTTAACCCACCTGACTCAATTCACCATAATTTTGTCTCAATTATTATTTTTTTGTAGCTTTTCCAGGAAGTCGAGACTTCCAGGCACTTTTAAAAATATATATATATATATATATATATATGTGTGTGTGTATAAGTAAATATCAGACTTATTTTTGAGCACATCGATCGACCGACGGAAAAAGGTCCCAGCTTTTCAGCCCCTTTGTACTCCGCTGATGAGTACGTCCTGACAGGGGTTAACGTACCGTGAAGAGGTTAAACAAACGGACATTCCCGTTAGAAATCCTCCAGACACATAAGGCCTTATAAGTGGATAAATTGGCAGTGGTGGTCTCGGGATTTAGCTGAGGATAGAAACTAAACTTGCCTGATTGACTTTTATGATTGGACAATTTTTTTTCTTGGTCTTCTTCCAGAAGTATAGCTATAGTACAGCTGTATATATATATATATGTATATATACAGCTATACTTCTATTATGTGATTTAGAATAGAAGAGGGTATATTATTTTGTTTTTATTTTTAGAATTGTGTCAAAATGTAATGTGATGTTAATATGTTTTAGATTATTATTAACTGAGACAATATTCATGCATACAACCATGGCTTTCAAAAATGTGTCTAAACAACTTTTTTATCTGCCATAAAATGTTCATAGCAGGAAATATCTGCAAATTTAATGATATATATATATATATATATATATATATATATATTTTTTTTTTTTTTTTTTTTTTTTTTTTCACACATTTACCATTATTGTGATCTTTGTCAAGTGCAGAGGAGTAAACATATAAATAAATTAAAAGGCCATCCAAAAAATCTTGCAAGATTTATTTTGGTTAGAGGTTTTTGTCAGTGACCACTTATTTTTAATGTTTAGCCTTAATTTCTTATTGTTTGATTGTTTGTAGCAGAAATTCCACATGTTTAGTCAGCTTAGTCAAAAGAAAACATCAGTTAAGGTATAAAACACTGTCTTCTACACTGAATCTACAACATGCAGGTTTAGTAGTCCAGCTTAGTTTTCATTATTTTCCTCTGCCCATAAAAACTGCTTGGATATAATTTGATGTTATTTGCCTTTGCCACAGCATATCAGTGAAAGAACATCATTGTGAAATAAAGGGGCCTGAACTTGAATGTTAACAAAGGCCTGAACCCTGCACTAAAAAATGAATTAAAAAATGAGCCTGTATCTAGGCTGATAATGATTGGATTTGTAGTCTTCTGCATATAAAACGATCTGTATTGTTAAATTGAATGGCATCTGACACAAATGCACTAAATCAAGAAACTGTGTTCCAACCCATTTTGGTTTGGGGTATAATTATGAATGTGCCCTCTTGAAATGAGAGGGTATTAAACTCCCCAAATAATTTCAAGTCCTTTGAGTATGAAGTTGAAAATCTTTTACGAGGCCCACGCTGATTCGGAGCTAAAAATGCCTTGCTAAGGTCTGGCAGTCAGGATATATGCTGTTGACTTCCACAGAGAGGAAAGAGAACAACAGAGATTATGGGCAATTAAAGCCCACTTAATGCTGGTCTGCTGGCGTCACACAGTCTGGCCAAGAATGCTCACCTCGGCTAATATCAATGAGAACAAACTCTGCAGCATCAACTTATTATGTACAGTGAATTATTAATGCCAGAGCTAGCACGGTGAGGCTTAGTCGGCGCGCCTGTTAAGGAAAGTAGGTATGCAATGAGATTTGATTAGAATGATAAAGAGTGTAATGCTCCGAGGAGAGGTGAGATCATAATGGGAAAAGATGAAAGACTTCACTCTCATATTAGACAGGATAAAACATTAAATATTCTGAAAGCAGACGAATCACAGTACCGTGGCTTTACAACGAGACAGAGAGTCAATTTTGCTTTTATAACACTTTTGAATTTGTGACATGATCTGTTTGACACCTCGCTTATTAAATCCAGCATGTAAAGCTTGGGGGAGAACGTTAAGTGATCAGCATAATGAATCTATTTTAACAGATTATAAAATTACTGCTAGAAAGCACTTTCACCCTTTCATGGTGCTCTGGTGATGTATAACTTGTGTAAGTGAAATGACACTAAGGTGCAATTCTCTCTGTTAACCATTGGAGGGCCCCCCCACAAACTGAAGTCAAGTGTCTGGTGACTGTAGGTCTGTGTGAATAAAGGCTTGGTGGTTCAGTTTAATAAACTTTATTACTATTTTGTTATCTGTTATTTCTTTGTGCACAAATATCTTTAGATTGAAAATGCAAAATATATGTAGGTGTCTCTGTGTGTACTGTATGCTGATATTGATGCAAGCGCATGTTTGTGCATGCTTGCACCACCTCATATAAAAGTCAGCTGAGGTCAGTATACTTCACTGGGTCACTATGAAGACATCATAATGTAAACAGCTATGAAAATGCCCCAAAGCAGATATATCCTGTCTCTGCCTGGCTGTCTCACTGCCTTCAGTATAAATGAACTAGGTCAAACTATCTCCTTCTTCATTGACTGCTAACCGTTACTGAGGGCAGTAGGCTCCATAGCCTTTAAAATCATACTACAGGGAATAATAAAAAGATGGTTAGATGAAGGCAGTTGTTAATTAAAAACAGAAGGCTGTTGAGGAAATAGAACTGGTTAATATGTGTCAGATGTTTGTGTCATGTGAAGCAAGCATGACTTTTATAGAAAATGCAAAAGAAAACATGCAAATCTTTAATAAATATATTATATTTCCCTTTTTAATGTCTCTTCATTCCATCCATGGATGGAAAAGAAATCTGAGCAGATGTTAAAATAAAAATCATCTTATTGCTTAATAGAAGAATTATGTCAATAATAACACCAGCCAATAAATCTACTGGAGAAGGCTTTTACTGGTCTGGACAAAAATTTAAACACCATTTAATGTATGTTATGCACAGTCAATTTGCTTTTCGTAAACCATTTAATTTAGCCTCAGAGCCATCACACAGAGGTCCTCTGTTTTGGATAATAATAACACAAACTGTAACTCTAGTTCACTGCTTACTGGCCTGGCAGCACTGAGGGCTGGAAAACACTCACCACCGCCAAATGTAGACACATGCTCAATTTAATGCAGCTGTCTCTTGAAGCACATGCTGATGATATGATTTTGTGTGGTGAAACTGTGTTTCAGAGCTGGAGTGGTAGGGCTGCAGAGCAGGCCAGCAGGCCTTATAAAGCAAAGGGCACGCCAAGCCAGATAAGGATCAGAGGAGGATGAGAGAAAAGAGAGAGGAGAGAAAGTAAAGTGAGAGAGGGGCCTCGAGGTCTGGGCTGTCGGCCCCCAGAGCAGGGGTGCTGGCTGGGGTGCCACATCATTCAGACGGTGTGGTGTACACAGAGAAACGTGATCTGATGTGGGGTTTTGACAAACTCAAATACATCATTTTTACAGCAACACAGTTAAAGAAACATATGAAATACTTACTAGAATGTGGGATTATAGTTGTAGACGGAGGTAAAAACATGAAACTATACAAACACAATGACGGCTTTAATAAGAAGTGTAGGGGAAGCCTGTGTGTGCGTTTGACGAAGCTGAGATTATTAACATTCACGGTCATTAGATAAGCTGAGAAATGAAGACGTTAACATGCATTTGAGGAATTTGTTTAACGTGATCACTTACAAGTATAAACATCTTCATACGTCTACTACCTAAGAAACAAGCAAAAACAATGTAACAATAAACTGGTTTCTACATAAACTAGTCCAACTTTCTACTTAAATGACTGCACAATTACATCATCTTTAAAAAAATGTAAGATTTTTTTTAGCTTTCTCTCTTCACTGTAATAAAATACTATTATTAATTTCTTTTGCTAATATTTTTGAAATTTATTTTACTAAATCTCATAGAATTTACACGCCTGAGGCTAATTTAAAATTTCAAGTTGTGACTATGAAATGAAGTGTGCTTTGTGACCTCATGAGAAAGACAGTGAAACACAAATCAAATCAGCCACGTATGAAGTGCTTGTAGCCCACTCTATGTTATAAGACAGGTGCAAGAATCAGCTCTTGGACACACAGTTCACGTTACTGTTGTCTACTCTTAGTGTTAGGTTGAGGAGCAGCAGTTCCACCGATCCTCTGTCAAAGGGCAAGTCTTGCCCTAAGGGGGGCAAAGAAAGAGAGAGAGAGAGAGGGTGAGAGAGACTTAGAGACAGAGAGAGAGTGAGGTCTGGAGTTAAAGGTCAACACCGCTGACTCCACTGAGGGAAATAAAAGCTCAAATGTCTTGCCATTTTAACGAAAAGGGTAAAAACGCCCGTCAGCACTCGTTTATATGTTTCAGATGATCCAATACTGATGAGCCTTTCTTAATCTGCAGGATGAAGTCCAATCCTTGAAAGCACTGAACTTTGTTTTGTAAATGGCAAATTCAAACTAATCCACTTCTATTACACCAGCCCATTATTTACCTTTATTCATTTAAATTTATATATCTACAACTCAGATACCCAATGCTGAAACAGCTTTATTTAGATACGTCCTGAATCTTTGCAGATCAACTCCAAAACATGTAAGGAAAATCATGTGTAGTAGGGCTTAATAAAGCTATGAAATTCAAATTTTATTTGTCACGTACACAGTCATACACAGTACGATATGAAGTGCACAGCTTCAGATAAACATGCTTATTATCAGGAATATCTGAGCCATTGCGGAAAGTTTGGATAACCTTTGACAGCATTTATTTTCAAGGTGCAGCGTCTCGTGCCGTTTAGCACGGTTCAGTGCACTCATGTGTCGAAACATTAGGTAAAAAAAAAATCTACCATTCGGAGCACTAAATCATTTTATTTGGGATAAATGGGATAACTGAAACATTAGAATCTACAAGCTGCTGTAAAATACTTTCCAGATATTATAATAGGCCTATAAAATAATTAAACGATATGCATATAATATCTGTTTGTACAGTTATTGGATAAAGGGGGAATCTATTTGAATTTGACAAGTTAAATTCTATCCTTCTCTGTATTAAGTGGAGGGAGGTCAAGGCTCTAGGATGATTGCTTCCCTGCCGGATCTTTATTTTGATTTGAACCCTAATTGAGCCCAAAAAGAGAGTGCTGTTTCAAGAACAGAGGTCTTCTCTTGTCTGGATGACCTCGAGGGGACGGCCCTTACCGTGAACCCACACACACGCGCGCACGGAGTAGCAGCAGAGGCTTACGCACAAGACCGTAATTCTCTTTTTCTTGGTAACCCCCATTTGCTATTGTGCTCGTCCAATCGCTGGATGCCCTCGACTCATTAAGCGTTTGACTTGACGTTTCACTATACTGCTACTTCCTTCTATCCATTTCGCTCTCCTCCTGTGGGCACCGAGGGATCGCAGTCTCGGCCATGACTACACGTCCCAACACAGCGCAAAGGCAGCATCGCTGGAAATGACTGCTTGGACTTTAGATTGCGTTGAGGCACGATCAAAAGAGAATCCATCGGCTTCTTGTGTAAAAGCATCGCGACATCGATAGATCATGCAGGAAAAACTGACGGTCACTCAGGCTCCCACTTCATCGAGGGCGTCGTCGTTTTTTATCGAGAATCTGCTGAGCAAGAGGCAGGATGTAGAGGAGTCGATGACCGATAGAAGTCGAGGGGACATCTCCACCGAAAGACAACTAAACGCATATCACACCGACACAGTGCCCGACGTCAACTCATTAGCTCGGTCTCTATACCGAGACTCGCTGTTGCAGTGGTACCGCGAAGGGACTGCGTTCAACTTTAGAGCTTTGGAAACACCACACAGTAAGTATAGAACAGCTTCACGAGCCACGAGAACATGTTAAATATTGGTTAGAAAACAGTTCGTGCCTAAAATAAGTTAAAGGTCTTTTCACTTGCCCGTGTGCAGTGCAACAAGACATTTTTTAACTATTGATCTTACAATAATATATATATATTAAATGTATTGGTGTAAGTTTTCCATATAGTTCTTTTAAAAAATATAGTTTCGCTTGATAAACATACAGAAAGTGTTCCGGAATGCGCCTAATGAGTCTTGTGGATCCATACTTTGGTGTCAGGATTTCAGTCACATAGATTGACTCATAGAAAATACAAGCAAGTCACGAGTCACTTCTCTGCTCTTTAAATATAACCTAGATAAAATCAGCAAACTTGAAGCGAGTGAGGTGTGACACCCACACTTGTAACTATGGTTCTCCGTTTACTCATCCTTAGTTGACCGAGCTCTCCTATCTATAGACCACAGTAGGAGTATTAAAAGTCATCTTTTTTTAATGGTGAAAAAAGCTGGGGCATTTTTGAGCTGCAAAACACATGCAAGTCTTAACGTTTTCGTGTCTGAAATTCGTTCTCTATTGACGGCATGGCTGCTTGTCATGAGATCCATGGTACGGCTTGAAGATTACGCACACGGATTACGCACAAAAACCCAGAATACAAGGCAAAACAAAAACGAAGTACGGAACGTCGACATGACGCTTTTACGCACATTCGGTGGATTTGTGACACTCATATGCAACCTCAGAACAAAGTGCCCCACCCTTTGGTGTTCACAGCCAAATACGCTTATTTTAAAACTCCAATATCACCATACTGTGTTTACATGTAATGAAAGTCCCATATCAATACCAACAGCCAAACATTAAATTAGTATTTACTAGCATATTTGGGAAGATGTTGTTGGACTCTTATTTATATTTATAATAATAAGTATCATAATCGGGCCTGAAACCGCTTAGTCGAATGTATTATGTGTTATGCAATCCAGTCAAAACGCCTAAGCTTTGCCCATGCTTGTCCAAACTTTTGACAAGGGGTATACTACGACACACAATAAACACGATTTTTAAACAGGTGAAAATTTCACTTTTATTTTTGTTTTCTGGTGCAACAATAAGTGTGTCGACAGTTTGACTCTTCGAAGATTATCCTATGAACCAGTTACTATAAGAAACAGTTTGAAGGACGGTGTAGCCAGTTAAAAAATCTGACTGAAGATAACGGAGTATTTGGAGAATGTGTATCTTAATGTCTGATTGTCTTTTTTAAGCAAGTTCTTCTGTTGCATTGTCTCCCTTTAGGTCCAAAAGACAGTACAGGTTCACTAGATCCATGCTGCTCATTATCAACCAGCGACAGGGCTTCACCGGCTGTGTCTGAGCCGATAACTGAGGACAGCGACGAACCTGACAGGAAAACGGGCGACAGCAACCTCACGGAAGACGTGGAGGACGCGCAAAACGTTTCTGACGCACGTACAGAACAAGACGCTTCATCTGACGCAACTTTCGCCAGGAAAAAGAAAACCCGAACCGTGTTCAGTCGCAGTCAGGTATTTCAACTGGAGTCCACTTTCGATCTGAAGCGCTACCTGAGCAGCTCAGAGAGGGCCGGTTTGGCAGCATCTCTTCACCTGACAGAGACTCAGGTCAAAATCTGGTTTCAAAACCGGAGGAATAAATGGAAGAGGCAGCTGGCGGCTGATCTAGAGGCTGCACAAATCCCAAACTCTACCCAGCGGATTGTCAGGGTCCCAATTCTGTATCATGAAGGACCCACACCAGCACTGGGTTTCAGCTTAAACGGACATCCCGTTTCTCAAACCGTGGGAAGCTTCTCCAGCCCCATCAACTACCCTCTATCGACGTTTGCTCACTCAATGAGCATGCTAAGATCGCAGATGACAGGACTGGTGTAAAGACTGACTTATCAAACTGTATGCTAATAACACAAAACCACCTCGTTTTTATTAATTGTGCAATAACCTCCAACACCGCCGAAAAGGTTGTCTGCACTCAAAGACAGTCCGCAGAGTCCATATGACACAAAGTAGCGAACCATCTTTATATGTCGGTGCATAAACTCCGACAAGAGTGCTGCTCTTGCATAGCATAACCCCTAATACAGTCAAGCATGGCAAGGCCTCCAGGGCAGCGGAGGCCGAAGATGAATACTGTATGTTTAAATACACACTTATTTTTGCAAACTTTTGTATTTAAAGTCACACATTTTTCCATCTTTGTCACTTTTCACTTAATAAATAAATAAAAAAAAAACAAGCACAAACTATCAGCATTTGTGTTGTTTGTAAACATATATGTGACAGAAACACTGCATTTTTCTTTTACTTCTGCCAGTCTAACAATCATCATGAAGGATTGCACACCTATGTATATAGGGAATGAAGTGGATCAGTGTGTTTGGAACAAAGCTTAAAGTGTTCCGGAAACAAAGTTAAGTTTAATGCAGTTTTTGAACTTTTGTAGCATCCGGCTAAACCTTAGCATGATCGCCTATACAATATACTATAAACCCTTGTGTGCCTTTATTAAAGTGAACTAACTAACATGTATATAATTACAATATATAATAATAACAATGCACAAAGGAGGCAGTGAGAGTATACAAAAGAGCACTACAGCCAAGCGAAACATTTGACTGAAACGCTGTCTGAAGACTTTGCTGTTCATTTGGGAGAAAGTAAGGTAATCAATATGGAAGAAAAAAAAATCACGTCTAAAAACGTGTTTTCACAACTTAAGATACGTTTCTGAAGGTGAAATAGGTCCATTTAAAAGGGTGCAAATGAAAAAGTATATATGAAATATGCAAAAGTAATAAAATTACAGAAAGCGTAATTAATACAAAGTGAACTCTAACGGGAAGCTTTATTATTAGCTACATCTGGAGCGTTTTAATGACAAAAATGTAGCCATCAGCAATAAAATAGGCGTTAATTACAAAATACAGAGGCACACTGAAAACAGTCACGATTTTGTGAATGTGGCGTGATTTAAATCAAAGTATGTTTTTGGTTTCTAATTAATATTTTACTTTTACTTAAAAAATGCTATTCTATATAAAGCTACAGAAAATGCATCAAGCCACGATTTGCAAAGACAAAAAGCTAATATCCGAATTCGAGAAGATTTTATTTATTTATTCATTTTTTTGTTGGGGGGGGGGTGCGTCAACAAATTCCTCAGATAAACACGTACTGCTACATTAAGCCAGTCTCGTTTCAGTCAAATTTGATATTAAGCTGACAAATACTTAAATATTTAACGCTCTGAGCACGCAAATCACACTCAAGTAGCTGCGTGGCCCACTTCACAAAAAGGGGGGTTGAAAACTACAATAAAAAAAAACCGTGTCAGAGCGTACCTAGTCTACTGTATATGCTGTAAAATTAAACTGCTTGATTATCCTGGGGAATCCCTGCAGGGCTCCGGACGATTTTCCTCGCAGCAGATGCATGAAGATGAGGGGGAGTCAGAAAAGACTGGGGGTTGTTGGTCTAGGCACAACATCACTTTCCAGCCCCCCAGCCCCCCCCCCTTTTTCCCTGCCATTCCTGCGCTGTTATTGGTCACTGCTAAACGTTTCTTTGGGCCAATCAGCAAGGACACAGCGCTCCATCCTGTGTGTGTAGCAGCGACGCGTACAGAGCACAGCCAGCCCAGCAGGCTCTGCTCAGTGACTGCTGCTATGGTGTATCGAGACGAAGTGGTGAGATTAACGTCCCGGTTTAGAGTTAAGGACGAATAGACTCGAGGAAGTAAACAAGAGAGGACTTGGAGCGACTTGGAGAATATGAACAAAGCAGAAGCACCACGTCGCCCGACCGCCTCTCTAAAATTCACTATCGACAACATCCTCAACCTCAAGACAAGCGGCAGTAACTGTGACACTTGTCAATCCGCCGGATCGCAGGATGAACTGGCCACAGCGATGCGTAAAGACAGTTTTCATCACGAAGAGAAAGGAACTCAAGCCAGACAGGACCCGGACAGGCTCAACGACAGTGGTAAGAGCTTTGAACCAATTTCTATCTGTGTTCATATTTACGCACAGCTCGCACTCGTCGATAATTCAGTTTAACGTGACAGCAGAGTTTGAGTAATGACCACAGTGGGTTAATCAAAGTGTCATTTTATTGCAGAGTTAATCACAGACTGTAGCGGATCAACGGAAACGGTCGTCATCAGCCGCGGGAATCAGAGGAAGGTGACGGAGGCGCGCTTCGAGAGCGGGGACAGCAGTTGCGATGACAGCAGCTCTCCCACCGCAGCCACAGACCCCCACAAAGGAGGGAGCCCAGGCAAGAAGAATAAAATGATAACGAAAAAGAAAACACGCACTATTTTTTCAAAGAGACAGATTTTTCAGCTGGAGTCTACTTTTGACATGAAACGTTACCTGAGCAGCGCAGAGCGCGCCTGCCTTGCCAGTTCGTTGCAGCTCACGGAGACCCAGGTAAAAATATGGTTTCAGAACCGTAGGAATAAATTGAAAAGACAAATTTCTAACGAAATCGAGGGACCAGTTAGCGATTTCCCCGAGACTGGAAAGCCTGTGGTGGTGGGGCAACTCCCGGCTTTGTACAAAGAGAGCAACCTGCTGGGGAGATGCCTGCTGCCCGTGCCTCTGCCCGTGGTCTACCCGGGAAGTAGCACGCCTTACCTCTGCTTCTCAAACGCCAGCAAGTACTTCAGCCTGTATGAAGGGGACGTATGATGCTTTTAACAATTCCCTGCAGTGAAAGAGACACTTTTAGTGGTCTGTTGCCAACTTTGAAGCATTTAAGGTGGTTTAGATGGAGGAGACGGCTCTGCGGCCTTAACTGTTGAGTAAGACTGCAACTACAGTGGCAGGGGAGTAGTTACATATCACATACAAATAAGCGGATTCAGTATTATTTATTTTCAGTCATCTGTGGGTTTTGTAGAGGCCTGACACGAAACCTATTGTTACACATTGCCCTGTACAGATCAATCTCAGGCTACGCTAATGATAGCCCGAGGGAGGCCCAAAACAATATAATTTAGATCATTTTATTGTTTACATTATTATTGTTATTGTTATTATTATTGACAAAAGCATATCCAGCAGCCTAAGCCACCAAAGAAATTATTATATCCGATTTGCATGCATTTCCTATATCATAAATGAATTTTGAATTTTACTGAAATTATCTTTGTATTTAAATGAATGTAATTAACATTTTATTCTGTTTCACGCATGTGTTTTGTTTTTCTGAATATTTTATCATTCTTACTTTGTTTCACGTTTGCCTGTGGGCCCATTACACCTTTTATTGAAATTGTAATTAAAATATCTTCAAGAAATATTTCACAGAATTGATTCAGTATTTTGCAGTGACCCTTGTGTTTCGGACATAAATTGTATATAGTTTCACAAAACTGTATATAATACGCTATGGATGCAGTTGTTGGTTAATTAATTTTCTCAATATCTTTGCTAAGAGGATTCTGTAGGACCTATTGACTGAAAAGAAATAAAAAACACAGCTGCAAAAAGGTAAATCATGCAAAAGCGTAAACATGTGGCCTCTGTAAAAACCACTCAATGTAAATTTGTTTTAAATTACACCAGGCTGCTGTATCCTAACCTCTATGGGTGAAAGGACAAGGCTTAGGCAAAATAGTGGCACACTAACATAGATAATTTGTTAAATTTGGAGGGCAGTACTTTATACTACATTCATTTTAAATACCTTACAGCCAGCTGAATATTATTATTATACTGAGTCATAAAAGACAAACCATGGAGTAACAACCTCAGTATGTCTGGGGAAAAAAAGTGTCACTTTTATCTTCAACTGAATTAAAAAAAAACGGCATATTAGAGGCATAACTACAAATGACAGTAAATGAAATTGGCAATACAATGTGAGACTAATTCTGTTTTACCTTAAGAAAAAAACTGTTTACATTGAAGCAAAGTGGTTACACATTCAGACATTCCCTTCTGTTTCTGTAGGTAAATACTTCAGGTTACACTTGGTTACGATGTGCTATATCAGAGGAGAAATAACATGAGACTAATCTTGTAACTTGCTGAGAAACTAAAATATTTTGGAAAACTTTTGACCCAAAGATGTAGAGCTGACAGATGTAGATATGAGGTGAAGCTCCTCCTTCCCCATTTGGTTATGACAGAAAGCCTACCTAAATTCTCCTTCTGTCCAGCGCTCAGTGTGCAAACCAATGTACACATATCTCCATCATGACTTTAAGCATACACAATAGGAAGCTTTTCGCCCACTCCCGTGAAGCCAAGCCAAGGCTCTTTCCTTTTGAGTTAACTTCTTTTGTGTCAGCTGTATTAGCAAGGGGATATTTACACCCAGGACTCCAGAGTGAATTAATGCACTTCCCCCAAAACAGAAACAAGGCTATCTGCTTTCTGGAGTTCTTATTTCTGAGATAAGATGTCTTAGCTGTTTAAATTATATAGCTAACAAGAAGGAAAATAAAAAGAGAAAGTAACTGGTAATGATCCCTAACTACAGCAAATAACATGTTTTTTAAATGGCGATATAATATGCATTTTCAGAATTTAAAGCATGCATTGTGGTATACCTAACAAGGTATAAAACGATAGTCATTGTCTAATACTTGTCTTCTGTTAAAGGAAAAAATGATGCAAAATAATGTAAAAAAAATTAAATCTAGATTTATAGTGTTTTTACTAAAAAACAAGTAACATTTGTCTGCAAAATATCTTAAAACACTGTGATGGTGTTTCACAGGGTAACATTGTGATGTTTCAAATCTTATGATTTTCCCAAGACCAAAGATAATTTGTTATTTCACTGATGCCCGCAGGGAGTCTGAGCGTGCCACAAGCATAATACCCTTGACTTAGACTAAGTGGTCCATCACAGACAACAGAAGAAAACATAATTGAAAACAATAATTTGTCAAAAACAATAATGCCATTTTCTCCACTAACAAAAATTCTCGCTCTGCATTGAATGAGCTGAAAGTGAGCTAACCTTATCAGTACTGCCCTTTGACCCCCACGGGGCACTTTGCCGAAACACTTAACCTGCACATTTATAATAGCATAGGCCTAAATCATACCGAGTAATCTATACTATCTACTACGGAGGTATAATCACATAGTTAAAATGAAGTTACTTAAGAGAAAAACAGGCCACTATGTGTTCATTACCGATCCTCTGTGGCAAATAAAGGAATCTCAGAGGCATTCACATCTATCATTGTGTGTGATTCAGACATCGACTCCATCAAGTGTGTGTGTTCACTGAAGAAAAGAGGCCTGTTATGTCTGGCAGGCTGTCTCGTGTTTCAGAGCTGCTGGAGAGTCACACTGCTCCGTACCCACAATCCCCAGCGGCTACCAGCTCAGACATGACGGCGGACTGTCAAGATACGAGGTGTGGCCAAATGGTATATTATTAACATTCAAGCCATAGTTAATGGAGAAGATCATGCCGTCTTCAAGGCACCAAGGCTTTCAGCTGTTGGACTGTAGAGAATAAAGTAAACACTTTGATAATCAGCTTGATTTGTTATGTGTCACATACATAAACGCACAAATTGAGTTCAGTACTTCTCATAAGAAGTGTTAATTGCTTCCACCACTGTACTCGCTTCATTTTGTCACTCTGTCCTCTTCTCCCATTCTTACTGTGCTTCCCTCTCGCCTCTTGCCCTGTCATAGCTCATCACAGTAATCTGCGCACTGAAGCCCGACTGTGTGCGCCTGTGACTGAATGAGAGGGACTGAGCAGGAGAGTGTGTAACACTGAAAGAGATGGAGGGGGAGAGGGAGAGATCACTCAGAACCAGTTGATGAGTGTGTGTTTGTGTTGGAAAAACTACGATCACATTTGTATTTCTGCATGGGTCTGTGCCTCTCTATAGCCAAGGTCTGTTTGGTCAGGAGCGAGGAAGTGCTGTCTCTGTTGGATGGAGAGCAACTCCAAGTGTGTGTATGTGTGCGCACATTATGCCTGTGTAAAGCTCTGGCAGCTCCTTTCTGCATGACTAGGCGGGGGCCCCTTTCTTAGCTCGCCTATTACTTTAACCTCTGTTGACCTCTCGCTGTCAACTGACAAAGGTCATCGCCCAGGATGATGGGAGAGCCCATCCATTAAAGTACAGAAAAGACTGTCACCAAAAGATTTCACATGGGAGATTTTCTTTAACTGAAATTCTATTTTTGGCTTCATAGGGCAATGGTGTGGGTTTGTCACAAACATTTTCAACACTTTTCCAGGGAAGTAAAACTAAAGGGGAAGAATAATATTCGGTGAAAAAGTATTCATGCCTCTGAGCATTCAACAATTCTGCCAAAACAAAATAAGAAAAGAAAATATTTGCAAAAGAGTATTTTTATTTGTGCTCTCCAGCCTCAGTCAGCACTGCAAAAGTCTGCAAATGGATTCTCTGGGGAGTCCCAATGCCCTGTAGGGCAACCCTACACAAAAACTTCATGACACAGCACATTGTAAAGTAAACAACAAGGCTATTAGTTAGAGGTGGAAATCTGAGACACAAGATCTGTGTATGTGTCACACTTTTTTTTTTTTTTACTTTTTGGAAGTGTGTGTCACACTTAAGGACTGTTTGATGGCCTATTGATCTGCTTATTTAGACACCCCCCACTCCATAATGCAAATTGCTTGAGGAAATTGAATGATGCCGAAGGGGATGAACTGAGATAAAAGCAAATGATACAGAGACAGAGATAATAGGCGAGAGAGTGCAGGGATGAGGGAGGACGAGACCACATTGGAAGGTGTCCAATATTTAATTGTAAGCCAAGCTAAGTGAGAGAGTGAAAACGCTCATGAACTAAATGAACTAAGTGACACTACGCTGGAAAATGGGTTTGTTTTAAGTTTACATTAACACTGAAATTTATACCAGTTTTCTCTGCGTCATCCTGGTTAGCTGCAGCTTTTTGAGAGTTCTGTTTTGCATTTCAAAAGCCCGAGTCAAACTAGCTGTGCTATGACTCATTCACTGTGATTAGATGCTTACAATGAATGAGTTGCCCTAACTTAGTCGGCACTTTAAAAGAGAACAATTTTGCGTAATATTTTTAAGTTCTGGGAACTAATTACATTTGCAGTGTTCGCCATACTTGGCTTGACATATTTCTTACAATTTGTTAACTCAGTTTTACCTCCAGGATGGCACGGTGATGCAGTGGTTAGCACTTGGTTCCATCTCCTGGGGTCTGTACATGATTCTTGCTTTGTTTGCATGTTCTGTTCATGCCTGGGTGGGTCGCCTCCAAATAGTCTTCCTTCCTCTTACACTCAAAAGACATGCATTTTTTGTAAAATTGCAGTGGTTAGGTAACTGTAAGTGTGGGTGTGAGAGTATGTGGTTGTCTGCTTTAGCCCTGGGATAGAACCCAAGTCAGATGAGTAATTAAGAAAATGGATGGACGAATGAATGGATGGAGATTTTAGATAAGGAACTTCCTGGTTCTGCACGAAGTGAAAAGGTACTTGCCAAAATTCATAAAAATTCTTACCTTATCCTGATTAATGTCTCATTTATTTATAAAAATTGTTTTATTTCAATTTTTAAATAAATATTCTAAAATCTCTGCCCATTCATCCATTTTCTAATAAAAATGTGAGTTTTTAATTTCATGTTTCTGTTTCATATAACACACACACACACACACACACACACACACACACACACACACCAGAGCATATCAATTAAAGAACATCATCTCTAACACTCTCCCTCACGTCCTGTCCCCTCACACACCCTTGTCAGGATAATGTGCCATTAATCTACCACTGAAAACACATTATAGGCCAATCAATAGGTACGATGGAAGGATAAAGGCAGAGGAAAGAGGAGAAGGAAGGAGGAAAAGGACAGAAGACAGGGCAGGGATATTCAGAGTCTGGGGGGACATCTCTGAGTGAGAGTGGGGGCATCAACACTTATCCATAGCCCCAGAGAATGAGCTCCTCTATGTGTGGACATGGAATACTCTGTGTGGTTTCATGCTTGTAGTCAATATAAGTCCATTAACAACAAATACAGTTGTTAGAGTGTCCTAACTTTTTTTTTTTTTTAACTCGTTCTTCCTGCTTTCCATCTTTTCACAAATCAGCATTACCAACAGTCTGGCTGGACTTCATTTCAATGCCTTATTCTTAATTTTACTCATGAAATTTTATATTTAAGCCTGTTTAATCCCTGGGTTTTAATTAAAGGTTTATGCGTTACTGTCAGTGTCCTGGTTTTTGGTCCCCAGACAGCTAAAACGAAGCTTATCAACATTACATTGTAAACATGGTAGTTACTGGGTTTTTTCCCCCAAGACAACCGTTTGAATCAGTCAAAATTTTGAAATGTCATTAGATCTACACTTGCGCCACAAATATTTGTCATATATACAACACATATAAGCCCCAGAGCTCCTGTTAATTCATGTTCATGTTTACAGTTTGACAGATTATAGGAATTATACCAATTAATAAAACATCCCATTTGTTTTAGGGGCTTAAATGAAATTGAAAATAATAGAACTGTGGTAACCAGCAAAATAATGAGACCATCTAAAGAGTTTATGAACCTAACTGCAAATGTATTCTTTCAGGTATGATTGCTGCATTAACAATATTTTTTGTTTTGTTTTTTACTTCCCCTTGGTAGAAGATGATGAGACAGGTGAGGATATGTCCTAAATCTTGGCAAAACTTTTATTTTGGAAGAAATATTATCCAAACATGTCAAAGAGCTGTACTTAACTGTTCCAAAGCCTGTTACGTGCGCACACATACATACACATAGATGGTCTATAACACCTTAAACCGAGAGGTTCATTCAGGCTTCCTGCACACACCTTGATGATCATGTACCACAAAATGCGGTCATGCAGATCTAAGCAGAACAGAACATGTAGTGTGCATGAAGCAGAGCTGACCTGCGTGCCTCTATAGTGACATGACACACGAGAAGTCCCAGGAGACCAGGGAGTAACTAGGCCAGTTACTCCCTGGTCTCCTGCCATTTACAGCGTCACTTGATGATGCTGAATAAACAGCTGCAATGAAACCCAGTCCCCAAAGAACAACCGACCACTATGAAGATCTTAAAGAGGCTAGCGAAAAGAACAAAATTTAGGCAATAAAATGGCAATCTAAGAAACCCACATCCAAACATTGGACGGGGAACACCAAGATATACTAATCCATGCTATCTGCGCCATCATTAAATCCAAAGAAAAAAGCAGCAGGCCGCATTTGGCACAGTTGGCACTGAAGAATACCAGATGGTTATATTTTTTTAAAAGTGCTACTCTTTCATTTTAAAGAATTGGTACAATGTAGTCTAGGAGCAAATAACTAAAACTAATTTAACTCCAGGGGGAAAAAAAGGTATAAAAAAAAAATTTACGATCTCACTTTGTTGAGCAGACATTATCGTACATGAGGTGTTGAGTCGATAGCTCTCAATAGTATCTACAAAAATATTGTGAAACTGACACCCTACTTCAGCTCTGATAACTTAACAATGTGCATATAATTTATTATGTGAATTAATTTTAACTGCACAATTAGGAAAATACTTACATTAAATTTCACTGCAAAATTACATTGAAACACTTCATGAAATAAGAACATAAAAACATGATTAAGTAAAAAAATACATAGGCAGAAAAAGTTATGGCATTGTCATTGCCCAAGCTACACTGATTTCTCTGTGATGATGAACAGCTCTCCCAGTTTTAATGTTGTGGCACATTGGGTCTCCAACAACAAAGCCTAGAGGAGCAGTTTCTGGTGTTTTGCCTATGAGTGTTTCTCACCAGTTTACTAGCTGATGTAGAGAGTTCACACAAAAGAAGCGCTTGTTTTATCATAGATAAATTCTTGTTGCAACTAACATTTAAACCAAATTGGTACCTTTAGAGTTTAAACTGAGCCTTCTTGTAGTGAGTGCAATGAAGAAACACTAAGAAAGAAGTTTATTGGCATTACATATGTTTAGCTGTTATTCTGATGAAATTGACAAGACATTTATCAAACAGTAAGAACACCATCTCAGAGTTAGAGATGTTGTGGAGTTCTACATCGATACAACAGATATCTGCTTGGGTGCAGACTCGGACATAATTATCATTTTCTAGTTTTACATTTAGTCCAGTTTGAGTGAAGTTCACTAAAATAAAGAGCAGCACAAGCATTAGAGCAGTGAAGCTGGTTTAACAGGTGTTAAGGTGGACACAGCCGTGTGTAACGAGTTCCTCGGTAGTAGATGGTTAAGAGTTATAGCAAAACGGTGTAATTCAACATTATTTGTGAATTCAAGATGTGCACAGACATATCGTTATCGGAATATGTGATTATTTGTGTAGTAAACATCACATGCTTAAAGGACTATGAAGTTCTCCTTTCAACAGCTCAAAACAGTATTCAAGTTATGTGAAGAATGTAGAAGCATCTTAAATAATGTATATACAGCCAGTCGTCTTCGTCCCATGTGAAACGTTAAAGTTGCAACATGTTGAACCCGGTCCTCCAAGCTAGAGGGTTGGGCATGGAGCTAACAACTCATTCCTGTAAAACAACATCATGTAACACAGAAACATCAACGTCCACAGTAACTGGCAGGGAAAACAGGTACATAAGAGGAGCTGAGAGACTATAATATATGTGGAGTGTATATTAAATTTGCATGAAAACTAATCCGTTGAATATGAGAAGAGCTGCTGTGTTATGGGAGCTAAATTATTATCCTGTACGGGACAGCTTGAGCCTTTTTTTAATCCAGTTTGAGTTGTATTTTTCTTCAACATGAGTGTAGTTGTTAGAATTGTTGTGATAACTCACTGTTGCCTCCCAACACACCTCTTAGCTGTGAAATGAGTGGATCTTTTGAGGCTTGTGCTCCCTTCTGGCCAGTTCTCGGGACACTAAGTGCTCTGTAATAGCTGGCAATCAGCACATAAGGACAGAAACCAACGTCTGGCCCTCAGGAAAGAAATATAAATAAATAAGATGAATAACTAAAAGCTCTCTGTCCTCTTGATCACGTATTGCAATGGGCATGTGTTTTATAATGAATATAGATTGAGTGTATGAAAAATTCATGGTCCAGGGATGGTGTGAGACAGGTGGGTTAGTGGTAGTGAGGAGGGGGTATTGGGGGATTGGTGGGCTAATGGTGTGAAATCTCATCCCAAGTGAACGGAAATGAAAAAAGGAAAATTCCTCTTGGTCCGGAAACCTCCAAACATGTTCCATTTGTGATGCCTCAACTGGGATACTGCAGAGATGCTTTCAGCAAATACCTTTAGGATCAGTTTTACTTGATGTTTCTAGTACATCAAAAAGCTTATAGACTTCAACATGATTGCAGAATATATATATATAATGCATACAATGTTGTTTCCAAAAGTTAGGACTTTCATCACAACCAAGATAGGTTTTTACATTTGTTGTGTCTGTAATTTTCAATTAAATGTAAGTTTAAAATGCTTGCGAATCCCTGAAAAGTAAGGGGTTACAAAATGCTTTAACATTTGGCTTCCCTTGAAGTCCCCTATACAGCCCCATTACCTAATTCATTTGCATGAAGCCTACACCTAACAGCCATAAATAGTTAAAGCACTCCATTGGTCCGCGGAGAGGTGTCTGGGGACACAGGCTGACTAAGAACAGCCCAGGGGCCAGATGAAGAATAACTGAGTAGACTGCTGCTGAGGGAGAACATATTGTGCCTGACAAGAACAAACAGACTGATAAACAAGTGGCTTGGGGTGGGGAAGCATTTTAGGCAAGCATGAGACAGAGAGAGCCGCCTGTAAGCGGAGAGTCAGAAGAGATGAGCAGAGATGAGCACAGACTCCAAAAATAGTTACATCGAAATCTCAGGAGAGCTCAGGCATGTATCGTTTATATAGTTACCTGGGATCAGCCTCAACTGTGTTTGTATACATACAGAGGTATGTTTGGGTCACCTGCCTGAAGGAATATTTCATGATATGTACATGCATGGGCATGCTCGTGTGAATTTTCTGTTTTAATTCAGTCTGGAATGAATCGTTAAACACCAGAAAGCACTGATGTAACCCTGGTTAACCCTGGCACACCGAGGCAACTGAAATGCCATGTTCATCACTACATTGCACACCAATTAAGCAGACAGAAAAGGGATGAACAGGAGACTGAAGCTGACATAAACAACTTTTGCCCTGCAGCGCCAAGATTGTCTATCAATAATAATGTTCAAGTCTCACAGAATGATCTCCCAACAACAATAAAGGAAGATGTCATCTATCTTTTGAGAGTCGAACTACTGCCGGCACTTTGCCGCTTGCTGTCAGACAGAAAAAATAACCCTGTCTGGAAGTAAATATTTTGTTCTGTGATTTAGGGGCAGATTATAACTAAAGTGTTTTAAAGTGTCGTTTGGGGTTACAGAACTGAGACAAATTTTTTGAAATAACCAACTTCTAGCAGCAGGCATAATAAAAACTTGATAGTCTTTTGGGAGGGTTTAATAATATAACAAGAACATGTGGACTTGCTAGAGTTAAGTACACTTAGGAGTGCACTCTAAAGTGTTGCAGAGGAGATACCAGATGACAAGTGGGGACGGGGAGGTGCCAGGAAGATGGTTAACAAACTGCAGCTTTGAATTTAGGTCAATTCTCTATCTGTCGAGGAAACAGATTTCCCTCTAACGTAATTGGAATTAAACAACCATACAAGTCCCCAGATCTGATTAACCGAGTGTGTCATAAAGCACTTAATATTTCTACTACAACATTCTAACCTAGAGGCAGTTAATGGGAATATTTTCCATTCATAAGCAAGTACTGCTGAGTGCTAGTGTCTAGATGTTATGATGCAGAAGACTGAACAGTAAGTTTAAGAGCATTCCACTTGTGTGTGCAAACACGAGCGTGAGTCTGTATAGGTGTGTGTGTGTGTGTGTCTATGTGTGTGTAGCCTGTCTCTGCTATCAGGAGGTTTTAATAGAGTAGTATATTCCTTTGCATTTTACATGACTCTAGGGCACACTGCTCTCACTTGTCTGCTCTGCTCAGATCAGACGCTTAAATTGGAGCATAGAATGGACTACAAGTCTTCAGACTATCTGCCTCTGTAGTCTGTGTGTGACTTTATGTATTTTTGTAGGCATCTGTATGTGTGCCTACTTGCCAGTGTTTGTCTGTCTGTTTGCTAAACAAAACCTGAGTTAATATAACTAATTACTCTAAGGAAAAATGCTACTGGCCTGAATTACAACAAAAGTGGCTGACCTGTGCTCAAGTAATTCTCATAAGTGCAAACACAAATTTTCTACCCTTTCTACCATACCACTTCCTGATGGCTTAACTCCCATTTGGTGCTACTAATGCAACACAACACAAAAACCTTACACAGCTCCACCAATGACAATGTCTCCCATCATCTGATACTTGAATTTTATCCATAATAGCAGCAATTTGTTGCTGTTATATAAATGCGAAACCCTATGTGTTTGAGTATAGCCTTTTAATGATCATATTATTTAATACATTATTTAATACCTTCACAAATTGTGAAACTAGTTGTGTATTTAATTTAAGAAGTGCAGTTTTATCAAAAATGAATAACAATTTCAACACATGCCTCTTATGGTGTGTAGGCTAACGTGTGCTTGACAAATAAAACAAACAAACAAACAAACAAACAAAGATCCCTGCTTTGATTCTGTCCGGAGACACAGAAAGGGCATCTGGTGTAAAAACTCTACCAAATCAAACATGTGGAACAGCTGAAAGTAGACTGAACTAAACACTTCAATGTATTTTTACAACTTTAACTGTCTGTATTTGATTACACTAGCAATTCTGCCAGTGCAAGTATTTTCCCCCCCAAAAAATGTAGCACCTACTATTGGCTAAGGTGTTAAAAATGTTTTCTGTTTGTTTGTTTGTGTGTAAATCCTATACCAGTGACATCACTTACCATCTGGTGCATTTGTGTGCAATCATGAAAAAATCTCTGAGGGCCGTTCTCACAATTTCCCAATTCAACTCCTTCTTCCACAAATTTGTTATAGACAATTTAAAGTCTGACCTAATGACAACATTTTCTTTAGCATAGTCAGATTACCTGCTTATCATGCCAATATTGACAGAACAACTCTTTTAAAATCAATACTCATGTGTTCTTGACACCAACAAGCTTAAACTATCAATACAAAATAAGTACTGTGTAGTTGATAATAACTCACCTCACATTTCTTATTCCCATTAACTAAGACCTATTTTCAAAGCTACCTTCACCTTAAAAAAGCCAACACTGAAACTGTCCTTAACTACTGTAGCATGCAGGCTTGCAGAGTACTGAGAGGAAAAGGCAAAAGAGTGACTGACTCTCACATTTCCACATGGGAGAGCAGTGACCTGGACAGTATAACCAGAGAGTGAGAGAGAGAGAGAAGAGGAAAAGTGAGGGGGGTGGACAGCAGATGTAAAAGAGACCAGATGGAGGAAAACTACAAGACAGGAACTGGAGAAATGGATGCAGTCTTATTAATAACAGAAGCAATAAATGCAACAGTCTATAACTTGGAAATACTCTTCACTTTTATTAGGGACTTTATGGTGGTATAAAGGCTTATTCATTTTTATAGAAACAGCAAGAGATATTACAGATGTTGCATAACACAAAAGTGAAATGCAAATACAAGCACGTGACAGATATACTGACTTCTATAAATGTGTGCACGCACTGTTGTGGGTCTTGTGTGGAGGAGCATGTGTGTATTTTTACTTAATGCAAATTTAATGAGACTGGCTCTGTTTGCCTGAAGAAAGTGCTGCCAAATCCTCTCATCCCCACTGACAGAGTGAGGAGAAAGTGAGGAACTATTAAACAGAGTAAGTGCCAACAAGATACAATTGTCAGAGAAGGGTGAGGTAGATTGACAAAGCACACTGATCAGCCAAAACATCATGTCCACCTCTGCTGAATATATTTTATATTTTATATATATTTATGTATTGCCTGAAGAGCTACTGAGGCATGGCTGGGCAATGAGTTTACAAGACCCATAAAGATGTCCTCTAGCATCTGGAAACGATGGTGTAAATTAACATGGTGTATTTACTGCAGTACTTAAGTACAGTTGTAAGGTAGTTGTACACGAGGAGTGTAAATCATAAAATTACTCACAATAAAATTCTATTACATGTCATTGCCTAAGATAACAACTGTATTGTAATAGTAATTCGGCAATATTTTATAAACTGCAAGACAATCAAATAAGTTTGGGAATACATTTGGCTTTCAAGTTCTGAATACTTTGTTTTATCACTGTCTGGCAGCAGGCTGATGTGCCAGTTGTAAGTAAGTACACCTCCAACACACCTACCTACATCCCATGGCTGCTGCCAGGCCTCAGTCTTTTCTAGAGTGTTCACAAACCACACTAGAGGAGCAATATTAACTTGCCTGCCTTTAAATTTACATACAGCCAAAAATTTAAATGCCATTCTTAGTTATTTTAATGATTAAAGGCCAGACGGTGTTTATTTTTACAACAGACAGCTTTACCAAACAACACATATTTGAAGTCATTCATTTAAATATTTAGTAACTAGTATGACACTTATGTAATATCTTCTTAAATTTGAGCTAAACTGGTGAAGGAGACCTTTCTTTGGCTGATTAATTAAAAATATATATATTTTCCTTACTGTCAAGATATTACTAAGACAAGCACAAAAATTGAATGGCCACCAACTCTAATAAAATAATGCTTACATATCCTATTTTTTTTTATATATTTTTATTTATTCCACCTTTATTTAAGCCCCTTCAGATTGAAAGCGATTTTAATCCTCAGGGGCTTTTCTAATCTGTTATAAAAAGAGAGACCTGACTGAGAAGGCAAACATTTACAAAATGACAGAAATCATCAAATCAAATGTAACAGGAATACACATAAGACAAAAATAAATGAAGTCAGAGTCAACAAGTCATCTAATACAAAATACAAAGTCCGGCTTACGAACAGGAATCGCGTTCTTCACTCACAGAATCTTTTAAAGAGCTCTGAACAAAAACAAAAGCATTGGACTTTAGTGCGCTCTGAAGGTTACTGCATGACCGAGGCACAAATGAAGTGAACAGTGTTTTAGAAAGTTTTTCAAAGGTTTATGACAGACCAGATCTGTGATCGTTTTAGTTTGCGTTCTTTATTTTATCAATGTGCACTGTCTCTTATTTTATATTTATTTTAACTTCCTTTGGACTACAGATATAAATGGCTAATTTTGCTGAAATCTAGCCTGTTTACCTCATATAGCCTTTTTTATTTATTTTTTTGACTGAAACATAAATGATTAACAATACAAAGCTGCAGCTGGAAACATACTTTTTTATTTTGAAAACGAACACTCAAATCAACCACGCACCTTTTTATAGAACTAAAGGCAGGATCTCAAAAAGTCATTACTCCTTTCTAACTAACATCAAGTGCTTAACTATGTAATAAAATACTTGAGGTTTAAAAAAAAACTACACATTTATGTATGTACTGCAGTTTTGGAAAATGCTATCTTCAGTAGAAGCAGACGCAAAGCGAGAGGAAATGGACTAGTGCATCTCAATAAGAAAGATCGGGGCCAGCTTTGTCATTTTTTGTTTGGTTTAAAACAATCTCTCATTTTTACACCACACAAAACAAGTCAAATCTCAGCTTGCTTTGCCTTTTTCCAGTGAGCACACTGAACAAGTCGGAACACCTAAAAATACCATCTGTGTGCAGCACTCTCTCCATCTTCACACTAAATCGAGTGGCAGAACACAGCTCAATTCACAGAGTCTAGAGTTTAGTGATAAATATTAGATGGGATACTTTTATTGCACAGTGCATGTCATGTTTGTTGTTTCAGAAATGCGCTGCCTGTACTTACACAGCAAACCAGGAGGCAGAAAATAAAGGAGAAAGTGAAATTTAAGCTGAAAACACACGCGAAGAACAAACCCAACTTAAATAGTACACACACCAGAAGAAGAAGAAGAAGAAGAAGAAAAGAACTAAAGGTCCCTCCGTCGTGAATATAGTTGGATTTCACCTTAAACGATAAAAAAGACATTTCCTCCTTTTTGGATAACTAAAAGCTCTTAAAAAAATTATGCGACTCTTGACTCAATCAATATTGCAAGGGTGTTGTGGGGATGAATAAATAAGTGAGAAAAACACATTTCCAGAATGAAATGCACTTATCGCTGCAGCGTTTTCATGTATGCCCTCTGGCCAAGCAGCAGAGGAACATGTGTCCCATTACAAAGAGCAAATGCAAAAGGAGACAAACCCATCGCTTTGTATGCGGAATGAAAAATGAAAGCACAGTTGATCTTAGCCTGTTGTGGCAAATTGACTTTTAAATGGCAACATACTGAAATAACCATTCGTCTTTTTTCATCACACATTTCCAATGATTCTTTGTCTCTAATTGTTTATCAGATTACTTCATCTGCATCTCCATGTCCATAAAACCCATCCTCCAGATTTATTGTTACAATTTCATGAAGTACATGTATGTGCAAGCCAATGTGTGCGCGTGTGCACACCAGTGAGTGGAGAAAAAAAGCCCAGTGTCTATGTCTTGATTTATGATGCTCTATTGGTAATCAATATGGTTCTTTTAAGTCATTTAGATGCAGTGATTGATACTTGGAGTGGTCAGCATATGGGCTGGGAACTCGAGCTCTAAGTCTGACCGTTCCCATATGGGTAATACTATCTGCCATGAAACCAATGCATTTCTTGTTTGTGCTGAAGTGAATTAGCTGAAAATCAAAAGTATAACTTCAAAATCAGTGTCAAAAAACAAAGTAATGTTTTATTTGTAGTGTAATCAGCTGTCCTGGTTAAGCCAGGAGCCCTCTCCTGTTTATATAAAGGTAATAAAAGAACTCAACAAAATGCCAAATATATTCCAAACACATTTTAGTTTTCAGAAACATTTGAAAACTTAAAATTTGTTTTTAATATTATTATTTTTATGATCATTTTTATTCTTATTAAGTTCCTACAGTCTACAAAGTACAGCACAATTTAGTTCAGGGGGTATTTTTCTAGGCTCTCTTTCATGTGCAGGTTGATTTGACGGGAGGGTTAGATGAAGATAAGAATACAGAGCTCTCTCTTTGGTCGTCTGTCAGCAGAGAGAGGCAAGACGTCCTCCAATAGACATAATTTACCTCCGGCTTGGGACTGGAAAAAAGGCAGCTGTTTTGATTGAGCTTTGATTAAATGTTGTTAACAATGTAGAGAACGGGTTTGCCTTTTTCTAACCTGGCTGGCACACGAGCCGAATGATCACGGACAAAGACTACAAAGAACTCTACTTGTGCTTTTAGAAACACAAGACAGCTCATTTGCCAGGGACGCTATTGATGAATTAGACTGTCATGTCAAGATTATTTTTCTGACAAGGGATCGCTGACCAGTTAAAGAGCTTTAATTGCATGTTGAAGGAAAGTGCTATACTTTTTACCAAAAGATCAGCTGAAGAAAATATTTCTCTAACTTTATGAATAAAGAAAATACTATTGGTCAAAAACTAATACAGAAAGTGCAGATTGTTTGAGTCCACATTTTTTTCATCCAGTGCACACAGAGGTAACATTGGTCTGTGTGTCTTTACCTTACCTGTGTTAACAGCCTGTGAGCCTGATCCAAACTATTAGAAAGGAATGTTTCATCCCGGGTGATGATAGACAACAACTACACTCACCTTATCAGCTCCTGGTCATCAGGACGGATACTCAAAACCCTGCATGGGGCATAAGAGCCCCATAGGGGCACTCTCACAAATAAACCCATACAGCTTCTAAACCCACATTAAAACAAACTAAAAACAATATAGATGTAGAAATTACTATAATCTAAATAATAACTTCTTACTGAGGTTGACGACAGCTGAAATAGCCCTGCTGAGAAATAATCCACCCAACAATGGCTCGTCTATTTCGACTTTAAAACCTCTCGAATGTTAGCGAGTTTTGTTTTTCCTTTCTGGTTTTCTTGTTAAAATTTTAAGATTTTAAAGAAATTAACTGCAAAGTAAAGATGTTTCAGAATGCATACATGCTAACATTTACTTGCGTAATTTGTTTGTGTAAATGTCACCAAGCAAAATAAATATATTTTTAAAAATAGAAGCTCTTTTTTTTTTATTAATATCTAAGACATCAAATGACATTCCACAGAGAAAATGCAAATGTGAAACAAAGTATCATCTTACATGTTTCACAATTGCTCTACGGGGTGTTCTATTGATTATATTGGACTGAAATTGTAACATAAAGCCCGCTGAACACAGAACACACATGCACACAGACACACGCATATCAGATCTCACAGGCATGTATTTTATGTCGAGTCCTGTGCTGATTGCAATAGATTTCAGATGAGGATCAACACTTTGAAACTGAGTCTTTGACCCAAGGGCTGAGAAGAAAGGGGGAAAAAGAAAGAAAGAAGAAATAGAGATGGAGAGAAGGGGACAAAATTTCCAAGGACAGGGAATAAAAGAAAGATAAATATTACACACAGTGTAATACGTAAAGCACCGAGAAAGGGCGTTAACTGGCATTAACAATCTCAGTGCGGATACGCATGTTTTGGCTACATCGTAATAGGAGTCATAATAAATAGCACTGACACATTCACAAGTGTGCGTTTTCCTGTGTGTGCAATCTAAGAAAGATGTATTCATAACTCGCCGTTCATAATCCAATCTGTGACTGATTTAGCCGTCTGCTGCCCAGGAGCCAGTCAGGCGCTACGGGATACCCCATCCAACACTCTGCTTTCCCACACCGGGACAACAGGACACTGGGATACCCCCGTGGGGCCGGGGCTACGTTAGAACGGGCCGATCACCTTAGTCTAAACTGACATCTGTGCTTAACACACAGACACAGACTTCGAGGTGATACAGCATCAGTAAGGATATGTGCTCCGGCCTGTGGTGTAGAATTACCTCCCTAAAGGGGATCAGAAGGTGTGTGTGCATGTTTGATCTGTATGAATTTTCGTTTCCGTAGCCATGCGAGATTGAGCATTGTATATTTTGGCATGTTCGCAAGCATGTAACAGAGACAAAAAAGTTGGTGCAGATATATTTTACTGCATAGTAATGGTACATTAAAATCAGGCTGGAAGACATTCACAATCACTTAAAGCACACCGAGGAAATACTCACTGGCATTAATCCTCAGGCAGTGAATTGAAAATTGCTTTTCCTTCCATGTCTGGACAATAATCATCACTATGATTTTCATCACAGTCTTTCAAATATTCTTGAAATAGCCATTGCCTCTAGCTCCTTTTTGTTTATAAACTACAGGCACAACATTCTGTTATTAGAGAATACAAAAATTTAAACCTGAAATCAGATAATATAACAAACATTTAAAATAATGTCTTCCCCTAAACACCAATTTGGGATTTAACTAAAACAAATTACTGAACTTAATCCCAAACTCTGAATCACTCTTCCTCAAGAGGTAACAACCAAAAACTAACAGAAAAACATCCTGAGTCCAGAGGTTACGGTAACTAGGGGGTATTGCCGTTCCCTGGGACTCTCGCCTCTAACCCTCTGTAATGAATATGAGGGCGCTAATAGACCGTCGGTCTGACCTCCAATAAGTGCTCCACGCTTGGAAACATGAATTGCTGTCTTCAAAGCACTGCTACTTCCTGAATGTTGCCCTTTCACTGAACGTGTGAAATGTGTGTGCACGAGTGAGAACATACGCACACTTGAAACCGATGTGGCAGAGGTGACTGCCCCCTCGAGCTATGAAGAGAACCAGGGCATTTCAACAGTCACAATTATTCATAATTGCAGAGAAATGTAAAGTCTGTGTGTGTGTGTGTGAGTGAGAGAGAGAGAACAAGAAAGACCAAGAGAGAGCCCAAATAAATGACAAAGTTGACAGAAGGCTTCAAAGACTTTGGCAAACCAGCAGGAAAAACTAAGAAATGAAGTAAAACCAATTTTTTAGCCAAAATCTAGTACAAAGCAAGAAAGGTGGCCAGCCCTATTTTCCACAGAAACCGAAGTGAAGACGTCATAGAACAATTAATTATTTCAATTATTTTCATGAACCATATATCACACTGGTATCATTCTTTTCCGTCTTACAAAGATCATAATCAAGGGGCCCCAAAAGAAGAACAGGTATGCTGTTTTGTATCTAGGTACATCTTATTAATTAGTTCAGTTAAACGTGTACTTTCACAGGCTTCCTCAAACAGGACACAATCAACTGCAATTAATCTGATCAATGGAATGTTAAACGGTGTACAGGATATGCTGTGGCAAGAGTAAGTGCCCTCGAGCCCCATCGAAGATATGCAGTGTGATGGAGAAAAACCATGTCCTCATCTCCTCAGGGGGCTAAATCTCTCCCATGTTAGATGAATTAGTCTGGGTTAGTACCTGGACTTCCTATAGTCAACTGGCAACCTTTTGATCTCTAACTACGGCAAAATGGATCCAAGCTGATGAATTTGTACGCCCTGGTTATGATTGATTATGTGGGCGCTCAGGACGGAAAGGCCTGCCAAAGTTTATTTTGAGGGTTTTTTTGGTGTTGGAGAGTGAATTGGATCCTTGAAGTATTTTGATATTTTGAAACAGGACGGTATGTGGAAATATGGAAAAACAGAGAAACACAACAAAAAGATACAAGTTTTCTAAGAGCAGGATGACTGCTGTCTGTGTGCGTGTATGTGATTGTGTGTGTTGATGGGTGTTAATGTGGGACAGCAGAAGTCTTGTGAGTGGCATTGAGCTGAACAGAGGGCAAATCAGAAGTTAAATGATGACTAATGAATGAGGCTGTAATGATCTCGTCCACAGTACCTGGTTCCCATACAGAGAGCCAAGCTGGAGGCCATCGTGCGCACAAACAGAATAAAACAGAAACACATGGTGAGCGTCTACATGTTGCTGTGCACTGGACACATAAGTAGCATAAAATTACTTCACACACTACTTTCACTCTTCTTCTGCTTTTTCCTTTCAGCCTATACACAATAGGCAGGAGGAAGTTGCCCCCTTTGCTTATTTTAGAGACAGTTTGACAGAAGCTTTGCTTTGTAGATGGGGCACTATGAAACTATCGAACATGGCAGAAAGGCATTTTCCTTTAATATATAGAATGTAATACAAACCACGATTAACAAAAACAAGAACCATTATTTAAGAAGGAAACATGTCACTCAAAAAATTATGAATTCCAATTTATGGAAGATTTTGAAATGATTAAAAGCCAATCGACACCCAAAATATGTTTATATGTGAGCCAGTCACGATGCTGTGGTGATACATTCAAGATTCTAGACATTTTCGACTTGTTACGATCGTAAAAATGTAGGTAAGTGTACGTTTAAAAAACATTTGCTTGTGTATCCATAGCATGAACTACCAGGGTATTTGTTCAGCAACTGAGGGCTGAGCAGAGACACCATTTGAGTCCACACTCGATTATGACATTAACAAAGTCTTTTTTTTTTTTTTTTGGCCTGTCCCGTTTGGCTCTTTTGCCATCAGAATTGTTGTCTAAAGGCAAAGAAAGATGCCCAACGGATTTACTTTACCAAATTGACCATCCCAGCCTTGCCGTAATGGTCCATTTGATTCACCTTTTATTGTTTATTTTATTTTCACTTACTGAATACGGGACAGACTTGACTGGGGGAAAGAAGGGGAGAAAGAAAGAGGGAAAGAGAAACGGCTGAGAAGAGGGACGGGGGAGAAGGGCAAAAAACATAAACCAACAGAATGGGCAGAAAAAAAAGAAAAGAAAAAAATGCATATATCAATCACCTGGATCACCTGCTGAGAAAGAAAAAAAGAAAACAAGCAGAAGAGAACAAGAGTAATAGAATAAACAACATCACAATGATATATGGGAATATGACAGTAAATACTAAATGTTAAACATTATTGTGCAGCACATAAGATCAACAGAACACAGTGTGCTTTGAGGTAGGAGCCAAAAAGGGTGTAGTTTGTGGGTGTGATCACCCGTGTGTACACCTGTGAGCATGGACGCGCTTGTTTTTTTAAAAGGTTCCTTCATGTAATGATCTGCTAGAGGGTGTGGGGGGGCCACAGCCCCGTCCTCCAGGGCATGAAGCAGGTATGGAGGAGATCAAAACTCCAGACATCCAGAGGCCCCCAGAACACAAGAGACCAAGGAAGACCAACAGAGGGGCAGCTGCGCCACTGTCCCGGAAAGAGCTGAGGAGAGTCCCAGATGAGGGCTCACTCAGCAGCCGCGGAGCAGAAGCCAGGGGGAGTTGCAGTGACGCGCCCGTGAGCTCCGCTGGCAGCCAGCCGTGCCTGAGTGACTGAGCCCCAGGCCGAGAGGCCGGGGGCACCCCACCTCCGAAGTGGCCCGAGCGAGCCCCAGGCTCCAGGCCCCGATAAGCGGCCGCCAAGGAGTGAGCCGGTGTGTACCTGGACGCCCATCCCCGGACACAAAGAACCACCAACGCACCGATGTCTGAGGGAGTCCGCCACTGGCAGGGGAAGTGGTGGTAGGGGGAGATAGGCCTCCAAACCTTGGAGGGCCTGAGATGTCCCCAGAGAAGTGGCGTCTGACACCCAACCTGACATATAGACACAGACATACAGGCACACAAAGACACAAACATCCATTCCCACCCTCATGCTCTCATATGCACTTACTCCACACTCAACCAACGTGGAGACAGACATAAAGAGACGCTGTACACACGATCACACTCCCCAAGCGTACTCTATGAACCGGGTCTAGGTACCCTTGCCCCTGGAGGGGGGAACTGCACCCAGACCCAGGTGGTGTTACCCTTTTCCCTGCGGTGGGGGGAGGCAGACCGCCCCAACTCCGCAGCAGCAGGGAGGCTCCACACTCCAGACCAGTGTTGGTCAAGTTACTTGAAAAGTAATCAGTAACTAATTACTGATTACTCCCCCCAAAAAGTAATCCCGTTACTTTACTGATTACTTATTTTCAAAAGTAATTAATTACTTAGTTACTTAGTTACTTTTTAAAAACACGATTTACAACCTGAAGAGGTGATAAAGTGATAGATCTTTCAGCCCAATTCTACTTTTTCTACATAATCCATCATACAAAATGTAATCAAATGGAAAAGTCTCTTTTTTTAACTTGTTTTATCAGTTTTAATCTTTTAACTTTATGCATCAAGCAAAACATTTAATTATATGCAACATTCTCTGACTTGAATAAATTAGTTTAACATTTAAACCTATTTTCTACACATTCCAGCACATAAAATAAAATATTTTTTGTGTTTTCACTCACTCTTTCAAACAGATGCAAGTAAAACACAGCGGAAAATAAATAAAGTCAAAGACTCAGCGGTCCTTTTGCTCTATTTTCACCTGTAAAGCAGGAGCAGGGTAGGCGGAGGGTTACCCTGGTGTAGGTGTGCTGCGGTCAGTTGAAGAATCCGCGCGAGTGTCTCTGTGAGTTTCCCATCACGTCGTAGCTACTCGGTGCTTGCTCGGAAGTTTAGGGGTTTTTTTCGCTGTAAAAAGAAGTTTTCTTCCCACGCACGATGGACGCTAATGTTTTTGTCACTTTTTATGGAATCAAACTCAAAGTAAGGTCAGTACTTCCACGCTTTAAACGCTGCACGCTCATACTCTCTCCCGCACTCGATATATTATCCATTGTTGATCTGCACACAGCTGCTGTCACCAATGTCGCACTTGCTTACGTCACTGTCATGAGACATTCTCGCAAAAAAAAATCACGGTTTTAGTAACGCAGTAACGCAGCGTTCCTACGGGAAAGTAACGGTAATCTAATTACCGATTTTGCAATAGTAATCCCTTACTTTACTCGTTACTTGAAAAAAGTAATCAGATTACAGTAACGCGTTACAAGTAACGCGTTACTGCCCATCTCTGCTCCAGACCGCAGTCGGACGGCCAACTCCTCCTCCTAGCCCCCCCGCTCCAGCAGGTCGCAGAGAATGGGGGTGAGAGAAGACTCCAAACCTCCCTCCACCCGCTCATTGTAGTGTTGATGCATGTGTGTTCTAAGGTGCATTTAAAACCCAGGAGGGCTTGGAGCTACCTGCCAGAGAGCAGCAGGTAAGCGCATGGTCCCTCCTGCTAGCCCTCAATGTCTACGTGTATTTAAAATTGAGAGGTGGGCAACGACGCCAGGGGTGAGGTGTACACCCTGATGGTAATTTGGATTCCATGTATCGTGCCCACCCCCAAGATCCTATATGTATGTGTAATGAGAGTGTGAGTAATGTGAATGTCTAAGTTGTGGGATAAAATTGAGGCAGAGGCAGCCAGAATGGGACGGGGGGGGGGGGGGGGGGGTAGCCTCCTCTGCACCCTGGTGACATACCCCTACTCCAAGGTCCTGCATGTGTGGGTGGTTGTGGTGGAGCGGGAAGGGGGAGGCAGCTGGAGATGGGGAGGAAAGGAAGGGAGGGGCAAGTGACCCCTCCCTGGGGCCAGCTCCCCCGCTGACCCCAGTAGGCACCCCCATACTCCGCGACCCGCCAGGGAAAGGGGGCCCAGGCCCATCCAGACCGGGGCCACATTAGAAAAGTCTTAATGTTGTGAGTATGCTTAGCAGAAGTTTAATGGTGGAAAACAACTTGTATTTTTGCTGTCATTTTCATGTAGAACAAAGTCATTTGATACAAAGACATCCAGTTATTTTCTATTTCATTGAAAATGTGGAAATCACGAGATGGCCATTATATCAGCCCTTAAAAAGATCTTTGCAAGATTGGATTAGTGGATAACCACACGAAGTATCTGCAGTGGACACATCAACATTTGACTATTATAAAATTCCACCATTTTGGGAAATACCCTCACTGATTTTTTTCCCCAAAGTCTAGAAACAGACTTTGAATGGTTCCCAACATACAGTGGGGGAAATAATTATTTGATCCCCGGTTGAATTTGCAAGTTTGCTCACTTACAAAAAAAAAAAAGAACAATCACTATTAATTACATGATACTTAACATCACTGTTGCTGGGTGACATAAGTATTTGAGCCCCTGCAACCCAGCCAGAAGTCTTCCTCCCATAACATTTAGAATCAATCAATAAATTACAGACTCTCCTGATCTTATCTTGTTTTGTGTATAAGGCACACCTGTCAACAAAATTAATTTCTTCCATTTCACTTCTCTATCACCATGGGCAAGATCAAAAAGCTGTCAAAGGAAGCTTTATTTGATTATTTGGAAATGGAAGAAATGAAAAATGGCCATCATCATCCTCAGGCTGAGGTCCAAGCAAAGAAAGGATGAGCATAACGAAGGTGGTGGATCAGCCCTGAACTACACTGGAGGAACTTGTTAATGACTTAAAGGCAGTTGGGTCTCCCAGCTCACGAAGGCACGTGTACAGCATTATCTTAAGCTTGCCATCTTGCCAGAAAGCTTGGGAGAAAGTGCAGTGGTTATGAAAAGGTGCTGTGTGATGAAACCAAAATCAAGTTCTTTGGCATCAACTTGTATGCCAAAGTATGACCCAAAGAATGCCATCCCTACAGTCAAGCACGGAGATGGAAACATTATGATTTGGGGCTATTTTACTGCTGAGGGTAGATGACGACTTGACAACTTTGAGGGCCAGTGGACAGAGCTATGTTCTGTAAAACCTTGGATGACAACCTTCTTCCCCTTACAACAGAAGACTGAATATGAATCTTCCAGTACAACAATGACCTAAAACACAGTGCCAAAAAACAAAGCATAGGCTACAGGTGATGCACATTAAGGCCATGGCCATGTGGCCCAGTCAGTCTCCAGACCTGATTCCTAATAGTAATAATAATAATAATAAGTGTTATTTATAGGAACCTTTAAGACCCTCACGGTCACCTTACAATAGCACAAGAACAATAGCAACAACGCAATACAATATAAAAAAAAAAAGGCAAAATAAAATTTAGACATAAGAGAAAAAAAGCAAAAAGTATAAAAGCTGAGCAACACAACTAACTTAGGACTAAGACAGAATCAGGTGAATGCAATTTTGAATAGATGTGTTTTGAGATGTGATTTAAAAGTGGTGAGAGAGTTTGTGGTTCGGCGATCTGGTGGAAGTGCATTCCAAAATCTTGGGGCAGAACAACGAAAGGCTCCAAGTCCCATGGCAGTCAGGCGACCAGGTGGAACAGACAGAAGGGAAGCTGAAGAAGAGCGAAGTGTACGAGGGGGTGAGTATGTATGGAGAAGATCAGATAAATATGGTTGAGCGATGTTATGTAGGGCTTTGTAAGTATGAAGCAGGATCTTGAAATTGACACAGATGTGAACTGGAAGCCAATGGAGCTGTTTAAGAACAGGTGTTATATGTTCAGTAGATCTAATTCTGGAAATAATACAAGTCTGGTAAGATCCTATTAAAAAAATCTGTGTTGGGGCTGCAGATGTTAACAAACATCAACCTTCGGGCCAAAATCCCTCATGAGATATGTGTAAACATTTAGCACCACATCTTACCGCTGTGCTTGTCAATAAGCGTTTCTCTACCAAGTAGTCATGTTTTTCTTCACGATCAAATACTTACTTCACTCAGCAACATAGAAATCAACTTATACATTCTATGTAATGCTTTGTTTCTGAATTTGTGATTGATGTTTTGTCGCTCTCCATTTAAATGAAACCCCCATAACAATTACAGACTGTTTATTTTTTTTGTAAGTGAGCAATCTCACAAATTCAGCAGAGGATCAAAGAATTATTTTCTACCATTGCATATACATTTGTTTAACTTGGGGTTAGCCCTCAAACTGGCTAACCTAAGCAGACCATCTGTTCCCTCAGTCCTGTTAGCGCTGGATATCAAAATGAATTACATCAGCTTGTGGAAATGAAATAATTTTACACCATTCTCTAACTTTAAACAAGCATACGCTGAAGAGACCCCTTACCTCCCACTGGCAACCACTGACAATTATAATCACCTAACGATCCTGCTAAAGTCTGTGTACACATCCAGTGTGAGATATGAGCCACGGGTAATGAAGGATTTTACCGTGTCAAGATTTTTCTGCTTTTATGGAGCTGCTTTGAGCTCACACAATGGTGCATTTTGAAGAAGGCATCAGTAACTGTTATCTGTGTCGACCTTAAGGAACACACTGAGCCTGTGATATATATCAGCCCTTAAAAAGATCTTTGCAAGATTGGATTAGTGGATAACCACACGAAGTATCTGCAGTGGACACATCAACATTTGACTATTATAAAATTCCACCATTTTGGGAAATACCCTCACTGATTTTTTCCCCCAAAGTCTAGAAACAGACTTTGAATGGTTCCCAACATACAGTGGGGGAAATAATTATTTGATCCCCAGTTGAATTTGCAAGTTTGCTCACTTACAAAAAAAAAAAAGATCACTATTAATTACATGATACTTAACATCACTGTTGCTGGGTGACATAAGTATTTGAGCCCCTGCAACCCAGCCAGAAGTCTTCCTCCCATAACATTTAGAATCAATCAATAAATTACAGACTCTCCTGATCTTATCTTGTTTTGTGTATAAGCCACCCCTGTCAACAAAATTAATTTCTTCCATTTCACTTCTCTATCACCATGGGCAAGATCAAAAAGCTGTCAAAGGAAGCTTTATTTGATTATTTGGAAATGGAAGAAATGAAAAATGGCCATCATCATCCTCAGGCTGAGGTCCAAGCAAAGAAAGGATGATCATAACGAAGGTGGTGGATCAGCCCTGAACTACACTGGAGGAACTTGTTAATGACCTAAAGGCAGTTGGGTCTCCCAGCTCACGAAGGCACGTGTACAGCATTATCTTAAGCTTGCCATCTTGCCAGAAAGCTTGGGAGAAAGTGCAGTGGTTATGAAAAGGTGCTGTGTGATGAAACCAAAATCAAGTTCTTTGGCATCAACTTGTATGCCAAAGTATGACCCAAAGAATGCCATCCCTACAGTCAAGCACGGAGATGGAAACATTATGATTTGGAGCCGTTTTACTGCTGAGGGTAGATGACGACTTGACAACGTTGAGGGCCAGTGGACAGAGCTATGTTCTGTAAAACCTTGGATGACAACCTTCTTCCCCTTACAACAGAAGACTGAATATGAATCTTCCAGTACAACAATGACCTAAAACACAGTGCCAAAAAACATAACACAAAAAAAAAATATATATATATATATATATACATACACTCAACAAAAATATAAACGCAACACCTTTGTTACTGCTCCCATTCCCCATGGGATGGACGTAGAGACCTAAAATTCATTCCAGATACACAATATAACCATCCCTCCCAAACAGTGGTCACAAATCAGTCCAAATGTGTGGTAGTGGGCACATCTGCTATATTGAGATAATCCATCCCACCTCACAGGTGTGCCACATCAGGATGCTGATCTGACATCATGAGTAGTGCACAGGTGTACCTCAGACTGCCCACAACAAAAGGCCACCCTGGAATGTGCAGTCTTTTGCGCTATTGGGGGTCTGGGGACCCAGAACCGGTCAGTATCTGGTGTGACCACCATTTGCCTCATGCAGTGCAACACATCGTCGCATGGAGTCTATCAGATTGTCAATTGTGGCCTGTGGAATGTTGGTCCACTTCACTTCAATGGCTGTGCGAGGTTGTTGGATATTCGTGGGAACTGGTACACGCTGTCGTATACGCCGGTCAAGCACATCCCGAACATGCTCAATGGGTGACATGTCCGGTGAGTATGCTGGCCATGCAAGAACTGGGACATTCTCAGCTGCCATCTGCCCTGAACAATGTGAACCATGATTCATCCGTGAAGCGCACACCTCTCCAACGTGCCAGACGCCATCAAATGTGAGCATTTGCCCACACAAGTCTGTTACGGCGACGAGCTGGAGTCAGGTCAAGACCCCGATGAGGATGACGGGCATGCAGTTGAGCGTCCCTGAGATGGTTTCTGACAGTTTGTGCAGAAATTGTTTGGTTGTGCAAACCAATTGTTCCAGCAGCTGTCTGGGTGGCTGGTCTCAGACGATCTTGGAGGTGAACCTGCTGGATGTGGAGGTACTGGGCTGGTGTGGTTACACGAGGTCTGCGGTTGTGAGGCCGGTTGGATGTGCTGCCATATTCTCTGAAACGCCTGTGGAGACGGCTTATGGTTGAGAAATGAACATTCAATGCACGGGTGACATTCCTGCTGTCAGCATGCCAATTGCACGCTCCCTCATTGCTTGTGGCATCTGTGGCATTTTGCTGTGAGACAAAACTGCACATTCCAGGGTGGCCTTTTGTTGTGGGCAGTCTGAGGTACACCTGTGCACTACTCATGATGTCAGATCAGCATCCTGATGTGGCACACCTGCAGTAACGGAATACATGTACCGCCGTTACGTATTTAGAATACAAAATATGAGTAACTGTATTCCGTTACAGTTACCGTTTAAAAAGGTGGTATTCAGAATACAGTTACTTTGTTGAAATAAATGGATTACACTGCGGTACTTTCCTGTTTCATTTTGTCGCGGGTCAGGACTGTTTGGGTTTTGTTTGACAGCTACGTTCTTTCGTTCCAGGCGGCAGCGTTACGGTTGCCATGGTTACAGGGCGACGCTCTCTCTCTCTTTCTGCGACTGTGTGTTTCCTGGGTGAGAGAGCGCCTTTTCGTTGTTGTTGTTGTGCTAAGCTAACAGGCAGAATGCTACAAGCATAGCTCTAAAGAATGTAGCATCATGGGCAGTATAGTCCGTGTTGCAGGGAGAATGGACTGCCATACACGTTATGTGTCTGTGAGCGCGAGGAGGGAGAAAAAGGCGAGTGGAAAGGTACGAGTTGTCGTCGAGGAAAAACGGGAGCTGGAAGCATGTAAATATAATAATAACCACTGCAGCCAAGAAGAGTGCCTGACGAGCCCAGTTGTAAGTAAGCTATTAAGACTCGACTGTACACCGTGTTCGTGTTTTCCTCCGAAAACAATAAGTTCCGTTGGAGCAGTCTTTCAACGCCTCTCTCTGTCTCTCGCAAGAAAAATTGACCCACACAACAAAGTAAAGCTATTTTTCGGCTATGAGCCGACAGGGACCCCGCCGTATTAGTCAGAGGTCCCTTTACTACAGTTCGGAGTCGCGGACCTTCAGTAATAGTAATAAATCACACAGCAATAGTACATTCACGTTGTTGTAAAAAGCACGATAATATATTAAGTAATCCAAAGTATTCAGAATACGTTACTCTCATTGAGTAACGTAACGGAATACGTTACAGAATACATTTTGGGGCATGTATTCTGTATTCTGTAACGGAATACATTTTAAAAGTAATCTTCCCAACACTGCACACCTGTGAGGTGGGATGGATTATCTCAATATAGCAGATGTGCCCACTACCACACATTTGGACTGATTTGTGACCACTGTTTGGGAGGGATGGTTATATTGTGTATCTGGAATGAATTTTAGGTCTCTACGTCCATCCCATGGGGAATGGGAGCAGTAACAAAGGTGTTGCGTTTATATTTTTGAGTGTGTCCAAAGACATGCAGCTTGTGGGGATAGGTTAATTGATTAATCCAAATTGTCACTAGGTGTGAATGTGCGAGTGAATGTGAGTGTGAATGGTTGTCTGTCCCTGTGTGTTGGCCCTGCGACAGACTGGCGACCTGTCCAGGGTGTACCCCGCCTTTCGCCCTATGACAGCTGGGATAGGCTCCAGCGCCCCCCGCGACCCTGAAAAGGATAAGCGGAAGCGGAAGGAAGGATGGATGGATGGATGGATGTATATATATATATATATATATATATATATATATATATATATATATATATATATATATATATATATACACACATATACACATACATACACACACACACACAGTGGGGCAAAAAAGTATTTAGTCAGCCACCGATTGTGCAAGTTCCCCCACTTAAAATGATGACAGAGGTCAGTAATTTGCACCAGAGGTACACTTCAACTGTGAGAGACAGAATGTGAAAAAAAAAAAAATCCATGAATCCACATGGTAGAATTTGTAAAGAATTTATTCGTAAATTAGGGTGGAAAATAAGTATTTGGTCACCTCAAACAAGGAAAATCTCTGGCTCTCACAGACCTGTAACGTCTTCTGTAAGAAGCTTTTCTGTCCCCCACTCGTTACCTGTATGAATGGCACCTGTTTGAACTCATCATCTGTATAAAAGACACCTGTCCACAGCCTCAAACAGTCAGACTCCAAACTCCGCCATGGCCAAGACCAAAGAGCTTTCGAAGGACACCAGGAAAAGTATTGTAGACCTGCACCAGACTGGGAAGAGTGAATCTACAATAGGCAAGCAGCTTGGTGTGAAAAAATCAACTGTGGGAGCAATCATCAGAAAATGGAAGACATACAAGACCACTGATAATCTCCCTCGATCTGGGGCTCCACGCAAGATCTCATCCCGTGGGGTCAAAATGATCATGAGAACGGTGAGCAAAGATCCCAGAACCACACGGGGGGACCTGGTGAATGACCTGCAGAGAGCTGGGACCAAAGTAACAAAGGTCACCATCAGTAACACACTACAACGGCAGGGAATCAAATCCCGCAGTGCCAGACGTGTTCCGCTGCTGAAGCCAGTGCATGTCCAGGCCCGTCTGAAGTTTGCCAGAGAGCGCATGGATGATACAGCAGAGGATTGGGAGAATGTCATGTGGTCAGATGAAACCAAAGTAGAACTTTTTGGTATAAACTCAACTCGTCGTGTTTGGAGGAAGAAGAATACTGAGTTGCATCCCAAGAACACCATACCTACTGTGAAGCATGGGGGTGGAAACATCATGCTATGGGGCTGTTTTTCTGCCAAGGGGACAGGATGACTGATCCGTGTTAAGGGCAGAATGAATGGGGCCATGTATCGTGAGATTTTGAGCCAAAACCTCCTTCCATCAGTGAGAACTTTGAAGATGAAACGAGGCTGGGTCTTCCAACATGACAATGATCCAAAACACACCGCCCGGGCAACAAAGGAGTGGCTCCGTAAGAAGCATTTGAAAGTCCTGGAGTGGCCTAGCCAGTCTCCAGACCTCAACCCCATAGAAAATCTGTGGCGGGAGTTGAAAGTCCGTGTTGCTCGGCGACAGCCCCAAAACATCACTGCTCTCGAGAAGATCTGCATGGAGGAATGGGCCAAAATAACAGCTACTGTGTGTGCAAAGCTGGTAAAGACCTATAGTAAACGTTTGACCTCTGTTATTGCCAACAAAGGTTATGTTACAAAGTATTGAGTTGTATTTTTGTTATTGACCAAATACTTATTTTCCACCCTGATTTACGAATAAATTCTTTACAAATCCTACCATGTGGATTCATGAATTTTTTTTTTCACATTCTGTCTCTCACAGTTGAAGTGTACCTCTGGTGCAAATTACTGATCTCTGTCATCATTTTAGGTGGGGGAACTTGCACAATCGGTGGCTGACTAAATACTTTTTGCCCCAGTGTGTGTGTGTGTGTGTGTGTGTGTGTGTGTGTGTGTGTGTGTGTGTGTGTGTGTGTATATATATATATATATATATATATATATTAGGGGTGCAACGATATTCGTATCGATATTGAACCGTTCGATATAGTGCTTTCGGTTCGGTACGCATATGTATCGAACAATACAATTTTTTTCAATTTTTTTTTTTTTCAATTTTTTTTTTTTTTTTTTTTTTTTGTGTCCCGTTTGGATCTATAGCCATCAGAATTGTTGTCTTGAGGCCAAGAAAGATGCCAAGAGGATTTATTTTAAGTGGATCATCATATTGGTCCATTTGATTGACCTTTATTATAATTATGAATTTATTTTATTTTCAGTTGCAAACGGGACAGACATGACTGTGGGATAGGACAGGGGGAAAGAATGAAAGAAAGAGGGGGAGAGAAAGAAAGAAAACCAAAGGGGAGAAAAAAAAAAAGAACAATACAAAATTTGTAATTTATTTTATCAACTTTCCTTCTGACGATGCTGTCTGTGTTGAGCGCTCAGTGAATCTGCATTTGACTACTCCGCCTAGGCTCGAGAGTGCAGCCTAGGCGGAGTAGTCGAACGCAGATTCACTGAGCACTCAACACAGACAGCATGGTCAGAAGGAAGAGCGCAGGGCAAGCTAGCGAGACAGAAGTGGACCTCCCCACCCTCATTCAGATCTGGCGTTTGGAATTATTTTGGTTTTCATGTGACGTATGACCCTGAAGGTAAGCGAGTCATGGACTAAAGTAAAACAGTATGTTGGATGTGCCATGCAATGCTCAATTACATGGGTGGGAGCTAGTGTGTTAGCGCAGTTAGCTCGTTAACGTGTTGGCCGTCTAGCCCCTCTGTATAGGGTAGCTCGTTAACGGAGATTTGCCGTGTTGTGGCGTTAAGGTTATTTCAACGAGATTAACCTGAAAGCACTAGTGGGAACACAACGAATATGACTGCACATTTACACCGACATCATCCTAGTGCAAAGACAAAAACAACAAGCATGCATGCTACAAACTTTAGCCGAGTCATTTAGACAGCTGTTAGCACAGGATTCTCCTTATGGAGACCTGATATGTTTAATATGCTGCTGAGAATATAGCCCAGAAGAAGCGGATAGTATAGCTTTTATTTTGGAAAGAGACATTTCTCTGTAATAAACTCTCTTTTCCAAAGATGAGTGATTCCTCAATCAGATACAGGGCTCGCAATATCGCTAGCCCGACGTCCCGGGGCTATCTCTCCCCTGCCTGTCGGGCTATTGTAGGAAGGAAAAATATATGTCAATGCTTTTGCATTCTTTCAGAAATGTAGCTGGGTAATTATGTCATTGGGTGAGCCACTGTCAATATGTGACATATTGAAATCGTGTTTGAATTTGCGCTTGTTTTTTTGCTTTCACTTTGCAATCGCGCGAACTGTGTATAGAGAGCGACAGCACTGATCTGTGAGTGATGATAATTTGTGCACCAATTCCTCTGACATCGTCTTATTAATTGTTAGCTTACTATGCAAACATGACAAGTGAAATCTCCCGCAGCTTAAACATGTGAGAGGTTGATCGCGCAGAGAATCGCTGAGCTTATGTGAGTGCGGCAGGATATATATTTCACTACGATGACCTGGATGATTGAGAACCTTCACAGACAGATATATATTTTAGTTCTGCTGAGCCAAATAAGACAGGTCAGGGTGAAGAAGTGACAGCCAAAGAAAAGCTTACCACAAAACGGAGAAGTTATGACAAATCAGACTATAAGGCAAAAAGAAAGTGCAGCTTTATGGTTTCATGGACAAAAGAATTTCTGTGGCTGCAATATGACGAGCTAAAAAACAACACGCACAAGGGTTAGGGTTAAATTTAAAAACTGTACTTTTGTGTTAAAATATATATTTATAATTTTAATAAATGACAAATTAAAAAGGCATGAACATTTTTTTTTGTATCGAAAAAATATCGAACCGTGACACCAAAGTATCGAACCGAACCGTGAATTTTGTGTATCGTTGCACCCCTAATAAATATAAATATATATATATATATATATATATATATATATGGTGTGTGTGTTTAGGGCCCGGATGGCTTGGGGATAGAAGCTCCTCTTGAGTCTCTCTGTCCTTGCCCGGAAGATGCGGAACCTTCTACCAGATTGCAGAAGTTGGAACAGTTTGTTGCCAGGATGGGACGGGTCCTTCAGTATCTGCGCTGTTCTAGTCCGGCATCTCCTGGTGTAGGTGTCCTGAAGCGGGGGGAGAGCAATCCTGCAGCAGCATTCTGCTGTACGGATCACTCTTGCCTTTTGGAGAGACCCTGAACTTCCTCAGTTGTCGTAGGTGATACAGGCGCTGCCTAGCCTTTTTGGTCTGGACCTGAATGTGGGCAGCCCATGTCAGGTCTGAGGAGATGTGGACACCAAGATACTTGAAGGACTGCACCCTCTCCACTGGAGCTCCATTGATGATAATGGGCTTGTAGTCTCTGTACTGACCCCTTCTGAAGTCCACCACCAGCTCCTTGGTCTTGCCAACGTTCAGCTGGAGGTGGTTGTCCTGGCACCATGATACCAGATTCTTCACTTCATCCATGTAGGCCGCCTCATCGTTGTTGGAGATGGCACCCAACACCACTGTGTCATCAGCAAACTTCACAATGGTGTTGAAGCCATGGGTGGCTACACAGTCTGAAGTGTAGAGGGAGTAGAGCAGTGGCGAGAGGACACATCCCTGAGGTGCTCCTGTGTTGATGGTGATGCTGTTAGAGACGCATCTACCCACCCTCACCACCTGAGTTCTGCCAGTGAAGAAGTCCAACACCCATGCACACAGACGGCTGTTAAGTCCCAGATCCCTGAGCTTTGTGAACAGTCTGCAGGGCACTATTGTGTTAAACGCTGAACTGTAATCAACAAACAGCATTCGCACATAGTTACCCTGTTTCTTGTCCATGTGGCTGAGAGTGGTGTGTAGGACGTGGGCGATGACATCCTCTGTGGATCTGTTGGATCTGTAGGCGAACTGCAGCGGATCTGTGGTGTCTGGGATGGAGGACGAGATGATGTTCTTCAGCAGCCTCTCAAACACCTTCATTACTACCGAGGTCAGTGCAACTGGCCGGTAATTGTTCAGGGATGAGGGTTTGCTGTTCTTGGGCACAGGGATGATGGTGGATCTTTTGAAGCATGTGGGGACCACAGACTTCGCCAGGGACTCGTTGAAGATGTAAGTGAACACACCTGCTAGCTGGTCAGCACAGCAGCGCAGCAGACGGCCGGTGATGCCGTCTGGCCCCGCCGCTTTCCTTGTGTTCACTCTCCTCAATGCCGCTCGGACGTCATGCTCCGCGATGCTGGTCACCGGTCTCTCGCTGATGACGTCACTGTCCTCGGTAGTCAGGCGGTAGATAGAATTAGCTGCCTGGCTAACCTCGAAACGGGCGTAGAACTGATTCAACTCGTTGGTGAATGCAGAGTCGGCGTTGATCGGCGCAGTGTCCCTGGCTTTGTAGTCCGTAATGGTGCGTAGTCCGTGCCACATACTCCGTGTGTCACGCTGGTGGAAGCGAGACTCCACACGTTCCCGGTACCGGCGTTTGGCATCTCTCACTGCGCGCCGCACGCCGTATGAGGCCGCTTTGTAGGCGCTCATATCGCCAGTGGCGAGACCCGCGTTGTAGGAGGCGGTCCTGGCGTTTACTGCAGTGCGGATCGATCTGTCCATCCACGGTTTCTGGTTTGGGAATGTGGTGACTCTCGCAGTGGGGATAATCTCCTCCGCTAGCATATTGACGAAGCATACTGCTACTCCCGTAAACTCGTTGATGTCGACTGCGCATGCTCTGAACATGTCCCAGTCGACGTCGTTGAGTGCGTCCTGTAGCGTAGCTTCTGATTGGGCAGTCCACCGTTTTACCTCCCTCGTGGTCACGTCTTCCCTCCGTATGTTTTGTTTATACTGGGGAATGAGAAAGATGGCGTTGTGGTCAGACTTCCCAAAAACCAGGTGTGAGACAGCTTTGTAGCCCTGCTTGTATGGCGTGTAGCAGTGATCCAAAATTCGATCCCCTCTCGTTGGACACGAGACATGCTGGTAAAAGTTTGGCATGACTTGTCTGAGGTTCGCTTTATTAAAGTCTCCTGCTACAATGAGGGCTGCGCCCGGGTCCTTGTTTTGAAGCGAGCTCAGTACATCATGTAATTCAGACAAAGCCATACCTGTGTCCGCTTGGGGTGGGATGTAGACCACCGTGGCGATGACCGAGGTGAACTCACGGGGCAGATAGAAAGGGCGGCACTTAATGCTCAGGAACTCCAGATGTGGTGAGCAGCCGCTGGAAAGAGTAGAAATGCTCCTGGCATCACACCACTTTCTGTTTACCATGAAACACACTCCTCCACCTTTGGTTTTGTTCGACTCTGCCGTTCTGTCCGCGCGGAGCACAAAGAATGAATCTGACGGAGTTACGGCCTGGTCCGGCACGGTGGGGGTCAGCCATGTCTCCATGAAGCACAGAATGTTGCAGTCCCTCATGTCACGTTGGAAGGTGACCCTTGCTCTTAGGTCATCGAGTTTGTTCTCCATGGATTGTACATTGGCCGTCCTTTGTTGTTCTCCGCGCCGCGTAGAATCTCTGGTGGCCAGGAAGGGTCGGGTTTAAAAGTGTCCAAGATTAGATGTGCAACCTTGGCACCAATGTTTACAAGTGATCTGCTGTCGTAAACTATAAGACTAGAGGATTTTGGGATGTAAACCAGAGTAAAAAATAAGTAAAAAACAAGAAAAGTGGATAGTCGGAGCGGAGCGGTCAGGAAGGCGTCTGGACGTGGCCGCACCGTAACCATGATGAGAAACACAGACAGAGTCTGGCTGGCTCAGATGCTGGCAGTTCTCGCTGCAGTCTACGGGTAGCGTCTCCTTTCAGGCCAGGATAGACGAATGTCACCGAGCAGTGACTAAGTTTGTGGTCAAAGGCTTGCACCCATTTGCCACAGCAGATGCCCCTGATTTTCAGTAAGTGAATGTGTTTAATTGTAGGCAGGGACATTATTGGATATCCTTGTGTAATTGCTACAGAATAATTATGTTATACTTTGTTATTGCTACAGAAGAATATTTATTTTATTAATTTACAATTTTTTTTTTCCTGGGGACCCCGTGACACCCCATTGAAGAGCCGTAGGCTGTGGATCTCTTAAGATCTCACTGTTGGGTTTGTAAGGCCATGTTACTCCTAAATGTCTGTCTTGTTCAAAGAGAAGCTATAAAACAAAGTTCTAAGCTAATCGCCCTTAGTGTTCTCCTTTTATTAAAATAATCGATAAAGAATCGAATCGTTAAACAGAATCGAAAATGGAATCGGAATCGTGAAAATCTTAGCAATTCCCATACCTACTTACTGACCATTTGAAGCTGTGAAGAGTTCACAGCAAGTTATTTGGGAGTTCATCTGATAGACCACCTGACCTCCACTGACAACACCACAGCCATTATGACCATCCACAGCTTCTCTCCCTACGCAGGCTGAAGTACTACATGTATTTTAGTCATTTACTTGTTTCCTTTCTCTGAAACAACACAGCAGAAGAAAATCAAAGTGGACAGGATTTTGAGAACTGCTGAGAAAATCATTAGTGCCTTTCAGCCATGTCTTCAAGACATTTATACTGAGTGTTGTAGCCACTGAGCATTCACCCCTCTCATGGGTTGTTCAGACTCACGGAGTCAGGACAGAGACACAGAAATATCAGATCAAGGACCATTTGACTGCTAAATTAAAATTACATTGTTTTACTTTTACAAAGGTACATATGTATTTAACAGGTGTAGCAGATCAGAAAATACTTCTATTAGAAAAATCCTATGGGTCTGTCTAATAACCCAAAAGGCAATTTTTTTTCTATGAGGTTTACTTTGTACGAACAAAATCAGAATTTTTTTGGCCTTTAGTAAGAACCACATATGATGGTGATTAGGGCTGCACGATTAATCGTTAGAAAATCGCGATCTCGATTCATACTTATGTGCAATCTCATTTCCAAATGACAACGATTAAAAAACACAAAAAAAAAAAAAAAAAAACGACGACGATTGTACCGCATTTTGATCCGGGACGTAATCTGCATGAAAACAAGCGCTCACTCTTCCTGCTCAACAAATGACAAGGGCGGAGCCTTATACCACGTGATACAGAAGCTGTGCCGTGTGATGCTAAAATTAGCAGGGAAAAAACAATGGAGAGCACGACAGGGATGACAAGAAAGTGACAGGAGAAAATCCGTCCCGGTCCACCACCCAAACATCAATAACGGGAACCTTATACAGCGCTTCCCTATACCCATCGAACTCCCACAGGCACAAAGAAATTACGGAGGCCATCACTTATCACCTGACCAAAGATATGGCTCCCATCAACACTGTGCAAAACGAGGGATTTAGGAAAATGATCAACACCCTAGACAAACGCTACACAGTGCCGTCCCGCAACTATTTTTCTATTGTTGCACTACCTGCTCTATACACACAGTGTCGAGCAACGGTGGAGACGGAATTTCAAGCAGTACAACATTTTGCAGCAACAACAAAACGTGAGACATTTGTTGTTTTTATGTTCAGTCTCAACTGTTACGAAGTTGATGTGCAGTTAATACGTGCAATAAATATTTATACTGGAAAAGAAAATCATGAGAGAATCGTGATCTCAATTCTAAGCCAAAAAATCGTGATTCTCATTTTATGCAAAATCATGCAGCCCTAATGGTGATAATTTCATTATGACGAATGCCAAAAGACTGCATTCAAATCAATTTTCCACACGACTGTGGCTGCATGTACTCATAATTAACCTTTTACGCTAAATTATCATCAAAACTAGAAAGTTCCACTGGAACATTGAGATGTTTTTTAGGCCTTGTGAGTTTTATCAGAATGCTGAAAAGTCAAAGGACATCCCTTTCGACTGCAACACTTTAAGAAGTACCAAAAGTAAAACAAAAAATTAATCTGTATTACATTGGGTCAATAATAAGGCTCTTGTTTGTACTACAATAATGTAAAAAAAAAAAAAAAAAAAAAAAAAAAAAAAAGAAAGAAAGAAAAAGAAATTAACACACATTTACACTTGTTGAGAAGGTTCTCACTATGCAGCAGACCTTGAGGCAGACAATCATCTTCTGATCAGTAATCAGTCTACTCCTGCAGTACAGCTAATTGCTGGTGCTGCTGCTAAATGATAATCTTGCTGTTAACTGCTATTGATTGGCCATTAACCACAGTTGCAACTGGAGCAGAAAAAGCTGAAAAATCCAATACCATTTGATTTACGCTGATTGAGACATGACCTTGCTGCTTTAAGGCGAGAAATTGAACACATTTTAACTTATCTGTCATCAGTCAGCCCGATCTCATGAAAATTATGCTCCCATACAGCTAAAGCTCATTCTCAATACATTCATTTGTGAGTCATATATACTTTAGTAATATATCTTTGCCATTTATAGCTTTGCTTTCCTACTGCTGTTCCATTTTAGGCAACCAATCATACATACGATGGTAGAAAAATGACAAACTTTAATTTGGTTAATGTTTCAAAAAGGTCTAACCCAAAGCAAGAAAGATCTTTTACTAAAAAAGTAATTATGTAATTATGCTTTAACCTAACCAAAGAGTAGAAATGAAGAAAAAAAAAAGTAGTGTCTGTATTGTGCTTTTACAAGGTTTTCCATGTTCTTTAGATCTGTTATATAGCTTTCGTTGTTTGAATGTTACTAGGTTTTAAAAATCATAATTTCTTAAACTCAAACATACATATTCTCATCTATAGAAAATGTTACTGTGTAACTGCCTGAAGTGCATCTTTTGTAGCTAAATCTTTTCCTTTGTTATTTATATTTGTCACACTAAACCACTGGCATAGTGCTTGGCTAAGGGGCAGCTTCTTCTCCCACTGACTCTAAAATGATTCCATTATAATGATTATAATGATTCCAAACCGCTGGATTGCCATTTCCTGAAATGACAGGAGTGCATGATTACTCTTCGGTTCAAGCTTGCCATCAACAGAAGGTGTGCCTTACTTATAATGGAATCATTTTAGAGTCAGTGGGAGAAGAAGCTGCCCCTTAGCCAAGCACTATGCCAGTGGTTTAGTGTGACAAATATAAATAACAAATGACAGAATATCATTCAAATGTGGCTCAATTTTGAAAGCAGTCAACAGCTTTGACACGGTTATGCTACTCATTTATATGCTGGCTAACTTTTGTGAGTTCAACTGATCAATCAAAGCAGACTGGACTTTTGGGAAAGATGAGATTAAATAGTCAGGAGCTGAAAGTAAGCATTTCAGACAGAAGTTAGAATACGGTGCTACAACAAAGTACACAATGGGGGAAAAAATAAGTGCTTCAAAACTGTTTAAAGCAACGTTCATCCTACCATACGTAACTCTTATGGTTGAATAAAAAAGGGAATTATTGTACTAACATTTTCTTTTTACACATGTTCTAAAATGCCATTTTTTGACAATCGGGGAATTGTAAAGCAAATGTTACTGATCTTTCTCTTTTTCTAAACAGAGCTAAAATTAATCTTCTCTTGTAATGTGAGTTAAGATAATCTTTTACATAGAAAATATAAGACAAATAAAAGATGTAACTTACAAACACTAAATGCCCTTGTACTACAAAGAAGAATAGTGTGTATCACTGTTGTACTAGGTGTTGTAGACTTAGAGGTGGACTTGGGATGTTGGGGTACCAAAGGCCAGTTCTCCACAGACAATGTTTGGCTTTTGACTCAGAATTGTGAGGGCAAAAGTTAATCATCTTTTCTGTGTGACTTGTATTCTTACTACTCACAACTATGCGTCTATGTCAAAAGACAAAGATACTGCAAAGCAGGATGACTTTGTCTAAAAATATCCACCTCCAGAGGAACCTATAATGCTTTCAACAGAAGATAACAGTAAAACATTTACAAACAGCAGGCGGAAGAGTTAAGCTACATCTGAGTCTGTATAGCCAGAATGGAAAAGTGTGAGCTCCAAAATGACATGTGTGTATATAGAGTACATAGCGTTTCACATTAACAGAGCACTGTGACTTATTCCATGAATAAACTCACTAAATAAAAAATAAATACAACCTGATCTATTTTCAATGACTACACCATTTTATCCTTCTATCTCTGAGCCCCTCCCCTCCCCCACAAGTGTTACCATGGAGATGACCAAATGCATATCATATGCATGCATGAGTTTGTGTGGCTGATGCACTCAGGGCTGGGCAGCAGGCAGAGGGGAGGAGTGGGGGGAGTGGGGCACGACACAGAAATGTGTTCTACTTAAAATGCTAATTTTACATATTTAATGCCACAGAGCAATTTCTATTGGGAGATGAGTGGAGAAGCAGTGAAGCATAAGGAGAAGAGGGAGAGCACTTATAGCATACACTCAACTGTCCAACAGGAAGGGGTGGGTGGGTGAAAGCACAAATTCCCTTCTCTCCACTTAACTCATTTATTCATCTGTTTGTACACTCTCCCGTCTTTATCTCACTCCTGCCCTCGTCTCTCTTTCTGCCTCTCAGCATCCCAGGCCTCCTTATATAATTGTTCTGAATGTGTTGAGACAGGGATTCACTGACAGAGGTCCAGACTGCGCCACTCCAGACATTCGACATCAACCAGACAGAATCTTTGACCTGTTACCAAAAACACCAGCACACAAGACACTGTAGGGAAAACGCAATGGGCTCCATTGTGTGCAGTATTACTTGGCTTTACAATTTCAACAAATTAATGTTTGTGAAAGGTAAATTGTGAGGAGGTTTTAGCAAAAATCAGGAAAAGAAAGATTAAACTTGTCACAAACTCTAAGACTAAACGTATAGCAGTTATAGAGAACCTGTATGACAGAAGATAGTCAGATCACATCCAGAAAAATCTCTATTAGTTCAATGTCCAAGAGTTCTCTCCAGGTCGCCTTCTGATTGTGCTCCCTGACCCCAGCTAGCATGCAGCCATCACTGGTTTCATGGTTGATTACAGCTATTCCTGGATTACTCCTGTGTTGTTTTTGGGGCTAAAGGTAAAACCAGATTAACTCGACTTTGGATCTGTGAACTCAGCTGGAAGGCCAGAGGGCTGGTTCTCATGGAGAGAGCATGGACACACACATACATAGAGCAAGAGTGCACACACTTCAATAAACAGACAGACGCACACAGGCACAGGATTTATGTTTCCATTGCTTCAGAGGACAATCAGTCAACAGAAATCGATTAAAGAATCGTCCCTTTTTAATCAAAGCCTAATCTTGATAAACAAATATCTGCATGTGAATTTTAAGGATGTGGGCAGATAGTATCCTCTTGTGCACCACACAAACTAACTGGTTTTCATAAAATGCAGTTTCAAAATTTCCAGTCTGAAAATTCTTTTTGTGTGTGTGTGTATTTGAAAATGTTGATAGTCACAGAATAGAATGGCTTTAACAAGTCAACTGCTGACTGGATATTCCACTATGTGGATAAAATTGTACCCACAGGCCTGAAGTCTGAAGACTAATCAACTGGTTCCAATCAAGTCTTCATCCACAAAACTTTTGTGCATTTGTTTATTAGTCCAAAAAAACAAAGACTAAAAATTATACTCCCACACTACATGTACAAGTAGACAACAGACATTCATACACACAGACACAAAGTAAGTTAAGGAAAAATAATGGACACATGAAACCACCAAAATGATGGGAGGAGGAACAGAAAAGGAACAGCTCATGAGCCGAAGCAAACCACATCAGTGGTCAAAGATTCAGCGAAGAAGGCAAAATAATACAGAGAAATCAACCCATGAGTTTCACAAGGCAATTTTCAATGGGGTATTTTCAGTGACCAAGTCAGTCACCTGATCTCAGCCCAACAGAGAATGGATTTCACTTATAAAATATAAAACTAAATGAAGAAAGACCCACAAACAAGCGGCAACAAGAATTGGGTACATTAAAGCCCCGGGGAGAATATTTTGCAAGAGCACATGGGGACAAGACATGAGACAACAGGCATTCATTAATTGCAAAGGATTTCTAAGTATTAAAAACAATCTTTACATCTAAAATTATGTTAGTTTGTCCAGTTACAATGTGATAGGCTGGCTACCTGTCCAGGCTGTACCCCGCCTCTCGCCCTATGGTAGGATAGGATCCGCTCCAGCCCCTCGCTAGCCGGGTAAGGATAAGCAAGCCTATACTGAGCCTCTGAAAGTGGGTGTCTATGTATAAAAACGTGTAATTAACCCAGAAAGTCTTCATTTCAAACATGTCTTGATTAAAATGTATTATGTTAGAACCAAAATGACAAGCAGTTGCTCTTTTAAAACTTGGGAAAACATTCAACTTGCTACCAATTAAACTAATTTTGGAGGTTTTTGGTGCACAGTGTTTGGCAGATGGTCATACTTGTTAGAAGGTTTGACATTATTATAATTAAATCTAAATAAATCATTATCTTTACCATATACTGGACTTTTTTGAGGCTAACTTTACTCATGTTTTGGAACTAGCTTATCCAAAACCTACTGCTATGCAGGGTTGATACTACTGTAGCATTAGCTGTATTATTAGCATCTATTATGTACTAATCATACGTTGCCTCTGTTATTTCTTTTACTTTTCTGATTGAGACCACATCTCAATTTTATTATATTTTGTCAGATTTTTTTAATTAAACAAAATTATTTTTATGATACAGACAACCCTGGAAAAAATTAACACATTTAACTTTTATAGATCTCTGCAGGTAATTTTGATATCAAGTTGTGACTTCCAGTTTTTCCCCTTTTTACTTACCAATCATCAGCAAAGCTTAATGATTACACTATGTTTCATAAGGAGTCTTTGGTCCTCAGATCTGAACCCTTCTGCATCACACTGACAGGTTACCTCTGCTGCGATGCTCAGTGGAGCCAGCGAGTCCTGGGTCTTTTCTGGTTGACAATGTCCATGGCTGGCTGCAGCTATTGACATTTCCTAATACTGACAGCAAAGCAGTCTGCAACTAGAGTCCTAGATTCATCATCTGTATGTGTGTGTTGTACATGCATGTGTGTGCATTTAACTCAGTCAACTGACTTTTAATTTTCAATCTCCATCTTTCTGTGTGAAGATGTAGAGTTATTTTAACCCCAAGCCCCCACCACTTATATTGGAGCTAGGTTTGTAAAAGGGGTGGTCTAGGGTCTAGGGTCTCAACTAGATCAAGTGCAACTTAAACATACATTTATTGATTTTTTTTTTTTTGGTGTCATCATCATGCAACATTACAAAAAACAAGTTCAAGTTAAATTTTTAGATTAAACTTAAAATGTTGTTTGAAAAAAAAAAAAAAAAAAGGTCAAAATTAGAGATTAGAGTTATCGTTTCAAGCCAAACAACTGCTACAGGTCCTATACCCTCTACAAATTACTTTGTGTAGATGAGTTAGTAAAAAGCAATCTGCTGTCCTATTGTGTATATGCATCCTAATAACTAAAACGGACTCTGAAGTATGATTTCACCATGTCATAAAAATAAGGCATTTTGTAGAGAATGTAGCACCCGTGGCAGTTGTCTCCACATTTTGACTGTTTTCTCAAAAGAGTATTTCGACTTTTACTTGAAATATTTTTTCCAACTTTAATTATTTATTCTCAAAATGATCAATAATATATTGTTTTTCTTAATGTGGCCCTAATACTCCTTTATAGCAGGGCGAATGTAACCTACTCCCAAATAAAGTCTTAGTCTGGCATTATAGACATCCTCATCATTTCTGAGTGTACAAGATGGCCTTTTGGTCACAGAGGACTCATGTGAGTGTGCCATCTTGGCAGTCACAGATGTCATTAACCACTATTTTAGTCTAAGGACAGACAAATAACATAAGATAAAACTGACAGGTTAACCTTTTCAATTATCTCGTACCCATGAGGAAAAACAATGTAGACTGCTAATACAATGTGGCATGGAGGCAATTGAAATATCATTGCTCTCATATCCCGGGGCCTACGCACGCATACAGTGTAGCTCCATGAGATACAACACAAAAATGCTCAAACAAAACAGCTGGAATTCTATTCTGTGCATCTTTCCAAAGTTCAGCTCGCCAGTGTCAGTGGGCTCTCTGTGTCGTATGCCTCAATAAAACAATCGCCCACATAACACGAAGAACACACACAGACACGCACAAATCTGAGTGAGTGGCCTGCTAGACACACAATTTCCCCAATCCTCCCACAGGCACCAGTCCAGCCCATGAGGTCATCGCCTGCCGAGACCCTGGATTATAACTCCAAAGGGACCCTTGGAAGCATGTGGTTATACGTTCTGACAGCCCAGCAGCCTGATTAAGCCCCCTGTTTGCTAATGCTAAGCTAATATTAGCTTTGTTGTCCGCCTAAAGGTGCATTTTTCAATAGCTATGGGCAAAGCAGTGGTAGGCTAAGCTAAATCTATGCTAATTTCACTGGGCACACCTACGTATTTTGTCATCCAAATGACTTAATGCAATGTGAGGGATTCATCACTGTGTAATGAGCTCAATGCACCAAGCTAACACTGGATCACTTTTGTCTAACACAAGATTAAAGGAAGGTCATATGCAGAGGATTTGGCTGCAACTAGTTTGAAGTCTCAAGGGAACAAATCAAGAAAAACTTAAGTGGAAGGTTACAATAATAATAATAATAATGGATTGGATTTATATAGCGCTTTTCAAGGCACCCAAAGCGCTTTACAATACCACTATTCATTCAAGCATAATACTGTTAGCTGCATTCAGTATAATAACTCCTTAACCAACTGAATGAGCTGAACTGTATAGCACCTGTTCTATAGCATAAATATGTAACCTTAAATCCAGTAAGTAAGATAATAACAGCAACTCTCAGAAAATTACTGTTTTTACTGTAGTCCGGTTCTAATTGAAGCCCATATGTGACAACTGACCTACATGAGAAGACAATCATAGTTTTCAGTTTTAGTCCGAGTTGTTTATTTGCACAATTGTTTTTCAGTCAAAATCTAGAGGCACACTACACTAAACTCTTTTGTTATCAGATTCCTAAACATTCCATGGTAGAACTTGTTTGGTTTTTCCATAAAAAGAACTTTACTGACTTCATCTAATATGTGAATCAATTGTGTGATGGCATGTCTTCCAAGTACAGCTGAATACAAACAGATTGAGAGTTTCTAGATATTTAATAGTATTATAATATCAAGACAGACATTCACATATTTGGGATATTAAATGTTATAATACCTTGCTCATTTTAACTTCTGAAAAGCGATAATCAGTTAAAAGTAAATAGTGACTATCAATATATTCTATTAAAACTTCTGTAAAAGAAAGAAAAAAGTATTTTCATCTTAACAACAAAAAACCCCCGATCAATTAAGATTTTTTCTGTCTGCTTTAAAAGAATCCTGCCCTCAAGTAACATAACTCATCAGCGCTTCAAGTACTGGTTTTAACATCAATTAAAATCCCAGCACCACTTGCTGAGCTGCACTGTGCACTGTCACATCGTGTTGTGTGATCCCGCCGGGTGATGATCTGTGACAAAAAGCTCCATCATGTTTGGCTGCACCACACAGATACAGAAAAAAAATACTCTCTTCTTAATCTCGTATATGCAACTTTCAAACATGTGTCTTGTTCCAATAAATGCACTTGTCTACAATTACACTTAAACTGAATATTCACACATGCCTGCACAAGCAAACACAGCTACCAGATAATAAGAGCTGGCTGCAAAAACAAACAGATAGTGTCATTGAATACAATGAGAAAGAGACACGCTTGTGTGTGAGAAATCGCCCATTATCATCTCCACCCATACGAGTTCTCCGCTTCATTCTCCCTGTCCTAACACATTGCCCAGTAAACAGGCTGAGGCCAACGGCTCAACTCAATGCCACCACGTGTTATCCCACAGTGCCTACTTTTTCCTCCATGAGTGTAATCAGCTCAGACAAACCAAATATCTGTGGAGTTTAAACCACTTTGACTCATTGGTTGACTTCTAACTATGCAACAAATTACAGTTGCTTTCTAACAGCCTTGTGATACTGAATTAAATTATAACAATAATAAATGAAGCTGGAAAAAGGCAAATAAAATAAAAAAAGATTTGTTTGTCTTTGTTGTAACAACATTTCTTGGCAGTACAGTTTGGCAGTAAACTGCTGGAAAGCCTTAAATGGTGACCTATTTGTATGGGAAATGCATTCGTGGGTTAAGCAGCAGAGTTGAGTATTTGGGTTACCAAATCTTCTTTGCCTATCCCAAACACCTTATTATGTGACCAACACAGCACTGGTTGAAGAATGGAATGCCATCCCACAGCAGTGATTGACCAAGCTGGTGATCGGCAGTGTATGTTTCTTCAACATACTACTAAGGCCCATGTTTGTTGAGTGAATAAAATGTTAAATTGCCACTATGTCTTGTATTTTTAGACTTCAATAATCCAATCCAATAAACTACAACAATCAAAAGTAAATTCCAGAATAAGCCATTTGGCATTGGCATTGAAGATTTGGCAAGTTGTTAGTGAGCACAACTCATGTACTCAACCGTGCTGCTCAACCCACAAATGCAGGGGAACTCCACTTCCTCTCAAAGGGGAAATAAAAAGGCAGTGGGGTATAAGAATTATTCCCAATAAAGCAAAAAGAAATAACTGACCAAACACAAATTTCCTTTGTTCTTCTGCTAAGTTTATTTGTGTGTTCATATATCCTGAACTCTTAAATGAGGACAGCCTTGTAGATGTTATTTTTGGGACTCTACCTACACAAATGAACTCTGGATAGACAAAACATATTACACATTTGTGTAGGAGGAGGAAATGGTCACTGAAAATCAGTGCGAGGTTGTTCTAAGTGATGGGAGTGGTATCTTGATGGGAGTGGTATCTTCCAGGATGATACTGTCCTATCCATAGGGAATTAAGGTTTACTGAATGGTTTCATTAGTATCAAAATTGTGTCAATTGCATGCTGTAGCTGTACAGTTATCAAATCCCAACCCTAATGAACACTTTCAGGAGATTTTGAACCAATGCGTGATGGTGCACACACTAAATGAGTGACTATACTTTGGAAAAACTATTTTTAAAAGTTTGGAAGATCTCCAGAGACTTGAAGGATCCAAAGAAACACTGTGGCCCAAGACTTTGCAAACCAATTTAATTTTTTTTATTTAATTTGTCATCTGTCTAGATCTTCAAACATACTTCTAGAGGATCTATAACAGGTAATGTTAAAAGTGTAAAGGTTTAACCTCCTAGGACCCGAACTCTTCCACAGCATGCATTTTTAATTTCTCTTTGATATTTGGGCATATTGGGGCCCGATGAATGTTAAAACAAAGAATTACCAGATTTTTTTTTTTTACCTTATTTTTGTTTTTAAGAAAAATAAGAGCCACATATGAGGATATTCGTTTAAAATTGCGATAGAACAGTAGCAGTGTAATGTCCTCGTAAGTGGATATCAGGCCCTTGTAGAGCAAAATTGAGTATTTTGGTCTAAATAACCCAAAATGTGATGTCCACATATGTGGACGCCAGGTCCTAGGAGGTTAAAGCTGATTTGATAAACTGTACACTGGATAAGCCCAGCTGCACATTTTATTTTTATTTGTGCAACTCCTTTTCTTTTCGATACGTTTTAAATAGCGTCGTAGCGTAGTATAGTAGTAGGTTTATTCTAAGTGTAATAAAGCTAATTTAAACATAGGAAATAGCTTGGCATCATCACCGCCACCAGGGCTATTTGTGTGCTCAGTGATGCTGACTATGTGCGTTCAGTGGTGCGTTCACATACTCTTGCATGACAGCTAAAGTAGCTCCGTCTAACGGCACTGATGTTTCCTGCCATTTGCCTTTAGGGCTTTTCCTCTTTCTCTGCCTCTTTCTAGCTGACTTTTAAAGTGTTTTTCTGTTTCGTTCTCCCCGAGGAAATATGATCAACAAAGCCTAGCTTTAGAGAGAGCAAGGCCAATGATCTTAGTGTCTGTTTAGTGCGTTATCATGGCCCTGCCAAAGGCTTTGGCCAGTTTACATGTCATTCAGTAAAAGTCAGGTTGGGTTGAGAATAAGTGAAGCAGAGGTTTAAACCATTATACCTCGAGTTCCTTTTGTGAAATAAGGCAAGAAAAAGCTGCATAGATGTGAAAAAGAAAGTCGAAAAAAATCGAAATTCTGAATTAATCAGGACATTCACAAGTGGAAAACCAATCAAGACAGCTACCAATCTTCCCAGGAGTGGACGTCCCAGCAAATACACCTCAAGGTCAGACTGTGCAGTGCTCAGAGAAATCTCCCAAAAGCTACGTCTCAGACTTTATAGGCCTCAGTTTGTGTGTTAAATATTCAAATCCATGACAACACAATTAGAAAATCTGCAAGAAGGTATGGTTTGTTGAAAGCTTTGCCAGGAGAAAGCCTATTCTCTCTAAAAAGAGCATTGCAGAATAGCATAAATTTATGAAGTTGGATATGTACACACCACAACACTTCTGGTACTTCTTTTCTTTGGATGGAGAAGATCAAAGTGGAGATGTTTAGCTATAAATGCCGAGCAGAAACAAGGTGTTGTGATGGTTCAGTCAAAGTTTAGACTTTAATCTGACTGAGTAAATGCCTGCAAACCTCAACAAACTAAAGTAACGTTATAAACGAAAGTGGAACAGGATTCTTCTACAACGATATTAGAGACAAATAAAGCTAGAAAAGTTCTATTTCAAGTCACTGCAGCTAAAGGTGGTTCTTGAATGATGGGGGCACTTAGTTGTTCAAACAGTGTTTTTGCGCTGGCATAGATTTTATTAAATAAATAACAATTCAGTGTAATATGTGTTTAAACTGATGTATTTAAATAATATCAGAGATGTATTGTTTAAATACATATGTGGTTGCATTTAAATAATTTTAGAAACTTGGCAAAGACCAGATTAGGGTCTTTACCAGGTTCTAACGATTTTGTTACACTGTTGATTGTATTAAATCAAATGTTTTTTCAGTAAACACGCTTGGGTTTACTATTTTACAGCAATGTATAATAATAGCAAAAAATACCGCATGGTCTACATCTCAACATTGCATAAGGAATAAATGGGACAACCACTTGAGCAGAGGAAGAAAAGGAACACCAGAGGCCTCGGGTTAACAACCACTTAATTCAACTGCATTTTACTTCACTACTTCCCACAAAACCAAAAACTAAAGGTTACAGAAAAGATGAAAGAGGAAAAAAAAACTGTTTTACCTGAATGGTGCAAAGGCCAGTTCTCAGCACTCCCTGAAAGGAGAGATACAAAAGATGTCTCTGCACACTGAACAGTCTCAAATGTTTAGTTCAAGTACTGACATTAATTTTGAATGACATTTCAACTTTAGCATTTGACTTCATCGCCCCGATTCAACATCAGACAGTGAATCAGACATATTTTAAAATATCTCGAGTGAATCTTTTGACTGATCATCCATGAGGACATTTTAGACACTGTAAGAACTCCACAATAAATAATCCCATTAGCCGGATGAATGGTCAGACAATTTTACCTCCATAAACTCTCAAATACACAAAAAAAAATCACCTTGATTTTGAATGCATTGAAGTGAAAAATAATTGCATTGACCTTTTTTTCTCCTCATTAGCTTTGCTCACTTCTACCCTGAATCATGATGAGTAATTCTAAAAATGCAGCTTTCCATATGGTTGCATCTTCCGCTTTTATATTTGTCTCTGTGTTTGTGTAGCTTTAGGGCATTTTCCTGACAGAGAAACAGTTAGAGTAGGAATAGTTTGGGGAAATTCTGTCTTCACATCTGTCTTATCTTCTGCCCAGCATCCTTTGGTAATGGTAAGTGTAATGGTATGTGTTGTTCCTCAACACTTCAGAGCAGGGCATTGTATTTAGTTCATGGCCCAGTTTAGTAAACCTTCTAATTTGTTAAAGTTCTGCAAATGAACATTCTTTTACATCAGCAATGGATCAGATGACCTCTTGTAGTGTGAAAGTTATCACTCAGGAGTTAAACGGCAGAGAATTCAGAGAATTACCACCCTGCCATAAAGTTTCACTTTTTACTGTAAGCCACTTTCAGCTCTGATTAACAAACTTGCACTGCCTGTCCAGCATCAAAAAGCAGATTAATGTAATGTAACTCCCAACCCCCACACTATTTCATTTTGGGCTGGAAAATGAAGTCAAAGGAGACTTGGCCACAGCTAGAGACCCGGCTCTTATCACCAAGGTAATAATAGCTATAAGCTGAATTTCTGGAATTACTTCTAACTAAAAGTTTGAGTATCTTTAATTTTACAGCATGAAAAACCTAGTCGTCACAACAAATATTTATCTATTTCATAGTATAAAGTCAGATGTGAGCACACAGCTTTTTCTCACATCATAAATTCGTAATTGTGCATGCTATCGGTCTGTGAGAAGTTGCCGACAGAAGTTGCCCTAGGAAATCGACATAATCACAAACAAATGGTGCATAGCTGTGTCACGTTTCACACATATTGTTGCTGCTTACGGCTACACCGCCCCAACCTCTGACCCCTGAGAAACAAGACACTGGTTGTTATGGTATAATTCTACAACAAAAGTATTATAGGAAAATGAAAAGCAGATACTGTCTCTTAACAAATCTTGAGCAATGAAAGCCAAGTTTCCGAGGAACACGCGAGATTTTTACAAGGAAAACCAGCGTCTCAATTTACTAAATGAATGTACAATACTGGAATTGTCACAATCATACACTGTAATTTTTATCTTGTCATATTAATGGTTTGAAATCACAGGAAGGTTTAAGATATAATCTCAACTTCCAAATACAGGACAGATTTAATGAGAGTGGTTTGAGAAAGCAGATGATGGGGGAAGCCCAGAAACTTTGTTTTTTTTAATTCCATCCTTTTAGCTTTTCCCTTTTATAGCTGTGTTCATAACAGTGAACAAAATCATAACATATAAAGAGAAGAATGAGGGGTAAACAAACTGACTAGTACTGAAACTGCCACTTGTTCAGCGAGCGTAAGCTGGCAAATTAGTTTTGGGGTCAGACCCCGAGTCTGTTCTATTGTCTGCCACAACACCAACTCGTCATGCTTCTGTGGAAAAAATCAAATAAAATAATAGCAGTCCAACAGGAAAGATCAGTTGATGTTTTAGTAAATCCGTGTGACGGGCATTGTTGAGGTCACAGATGGGTAGCCATGAGAGTGTTTTGTAAAGGAAGTGACTCAGAGAAATCTCTAAACGAGTGCTGCTCAAACAAGGTCTTGGTTGTCACACAAAACAGGTTTTGACTTGAGGGAGAAAACAGACACGTTAATAGGATGTTTCAGTTAATACCACTACAGCAGTTTCCTTTCACTGCAAGACATGGATAAGTCCTGCCGTGTAATTTTTATGGCATCAGGTGATACAGTAATCTTGAATAGAATGGAAAATGACAGTCACAGCAACAGCAAATGCTGTGAGCATATTTATGCATTACACTTGGATTCAACAAAGAATGAATCACTTACTAACACTTCCTATTACATCATCGCTGTTTTTGTAAACTGAGGAGCTGCTAGTTCAAGTCTGAACTGTTTTTTCAAAGTTTGTAATAATTTATGCAGCTTTTAATTCGAGCTTCTCTTTCCAGTGTCCTCTCTCAGTCACACTGAAGCATGCATACACCTCTTTCAGTTACTCGTGCACCCTGTAACCTACCACACACACACACACACACACACACACACACACACACACACACACACACACACACACACACACACACACACACACACACACACACACACACACACACACCTGTTCCTCTTCCCTTGCAGTGTGCAGTGGCAGGCCCGAGTCTGTAATTGCTGCCTCTGTGGCGTGGACAGACAGGCGAACTGGGGATTGGAGATGACACGCACCCATTATTAGTGGACCAAGTGCTGTTTTTGCAATTACTGAGGATTTGGCTGAACACGCTGAATCAGACTCTGGGATTCTCTATTCAGAAGCCATTTCAACTCCAACTGGCTGCACAGCTTCTGTTGGCCCCGGCCTAAACAGCACTGGGCTGGGCCTCTGTGCGGGCCTGAAAATCTGTTGTTCTGGGGAAACACATTTTGAAGAATATGAACTTGAATTTGTTTTACATTGTGTTTATTTGGTTATCCTATTGGATCTACCCTTTGACTGGAAAGCACTTATGGGTGAACTCCTGTAGTTGTTTTGTTTATTTGCTTTAGTGTGACTTGATCTGAGTTTTCTTACATTTTTATCTATGAGATAGCACCAAAAGGGCAGGCAGGCAGAACCACACAGAATTATGAAAAATACTTCAGAATAGGAGCACTGAACCTCTATTCTACCCATCTACCAACCTCTTATTTGCACTAAAGTGTTGTTTTATATGTTGGGCAATAACTGATGTAACAGAAGAAAAACTACACAATAATAAATAAATCTTCTTCTTTATTTATTTTTTTTTTTTTTGCTTTGCCTTTTATTTGTCAATTAAAAATACTTTTGGCTTTTGGAAAATGACTTGGAAAATGTAGTAAATAGATGCCCAGCACCTCTGAAGGTCACTTTAATCAGTCACTCCCTACAAGAAGTGGGAAGTAACTAAGTACAAAAATACTTTGTTACTGTACTTGAGTAGAATTTCCAGGTCTCTATAACATGTGACATCTATGTTTCATACATTTCATTATTTTTCATATTGTGAAATGTGCTGCAAAACAATCTGAGGTAGACTAACTGTGTTAAAGGTTGCATGAAGAATACTCTGCAGGTGAGTGCAGGACAAACAGGTTAGTTTGCTGCACTGTGATGGATTTCGATCAGCTGTTCACAGCCTGTACATTAAGAAAACCTGAAGCTTTCAATAGAAATTATTGTGCATTATGATTATTTTACCCACACTGAGACATTACAACTAATTTTAGGGTTCCCCACCTGCTGACTCTCACTTTGACCTCTTCCCTACACATTTTCCTGTTTAGAGGCAAAGTCACACTCTACAATGTAGGCAACAGAAAAGAGAGCTGTTATTTTATTTTCCTTATTTTTCTCTGCTCATGTTCTACTGATATAAGCCAAATACCTTTATTAAAATAAAAATGTAGGCTAAAATGAAGTTTGTATTTCTATCTACAAATAATATTTTAGTATTACATTAATATAGCACTAGGTTCAGTTGCCTTTGCATATAAATAAGTGGTAGGAATGTTCTTCAAGGAGCTTCTTTTGCTTTCTTACTTTGAATACATTTCAGAGCCGGTACTTTTTGACTTTTACTTAAGTAAAGAAGTCAAATCCGGACTTTAACACTAATATCTGTGCTTCTACTCAAGTACAGAATGTCTGTACTTTTGCCACCTCTGCTCCCTACGATACAGTATAATTCATCATTACTGATTTGGTAGAGACATCAAGCTACAAAACACCTGTCCCTTGATCCACTCATGAGCAGAAAGCACAAAATACAAGCGTAAACAATCACGATGATGGATGGTGAACCAGAACGATGTGTTCTGATGCATCTGCGACAAGTTCGTAACAGGTAATGTGTCCCGCATTGCAGCAAATAACCGTTTCCTGTCAATCTGAAAGGATAGTAAAACCGGGACATGTATTTTTGTTCTCAAAACCTTTAAGCAAATGTGGTACTTGACTGCTGACAGACAGATGTTATAACACTGCAGACTTAGTAGCACAAGTGAAAGTGTTAAACTAGAAACCCTGGAGATACTTGATATAAAACTAACTATACTAGAAGATTTTCTTCAAGGCACAAATCTGCACAAGCCACAATGCAGCACAAAAGTAAGCCTATCAGCAAAGCTAGCCAAAACAATTTGGTAGAGGGGTCCTAGACATACATATTAGTTCTGCCCAGCAGATCAGTAAGTGAGGGGGAACGACTAGAAGCCAGCCAGCCATTCAGGCATAAGGACAGCTTGAACTTGGCTAAGTCTATATGGCCTGGTTCTAGGGCTGACGTTGTGGCGGTTGTGCCAGCAGCCAGTGGCTGCTGCGTACCTGCAATCTCCCTGATGATAATGCAACATGGCAGCCCCGAGGGCAAAGCCCATACAACTTTCTCAGCCCTCTCAGAGTAATTGGTGACCCCTGAACTTGCCCTTCATATAAAAGGAGGGTAAAGGAGAGACAAGAAGAGGAGGGGGGGACAGGACAAGCGATAGTCAACGGAGACACTAGAAAAGGGGAGACAAGGTCATATGAAAGAAAGGAAGACAGAAGGCAAAAGAAAAGAAAACCCAAGAAGACATGAGCTGGGAGGAAAAGGTTAATCTCTTTTACTGTGGATAGTTTGAAAGTTCATCAGACACACAAAAGTCTGCAGCCCAGTTGTGCGTGTCCTATATTGGGGGCATAAGAGGAGACCAAACATTTCCAGTGTATTCTATAACTACATACTGTCTAATAAATAGTTACAGAAATCATGTTTTCTCATTTGTTTATTAGAGCTTTAACAGTGCTAAAGCAAGACTGCCACCAATTTTATTGGCATTTATTCGTATTTTTGGCGTATTTCACCAAGCCAGCAAAATAAAACTCTTCTTTCTGTTGTTTATATATCGCTATGTTATCATTGTTCTGTATGAGCTAAACCTTTTTGGCTATTTAGTCTCATTAAGCAATACAGAACAACAGGCATGTGTTTTCAGACTAACCAAACTGGAAACAATTGCTGGCTATCTGACTTTACAAAGCTACTTCAAGCACGGACTGCTTGATTCTTCACTGAATGTTCAAACTTTACTGTTTACTTAACTGTTGATATTTTACTTTGGGAGAATTGTAGAGATGCTACAACAAAGCTTTGTTGACAATTTTTCTTATTTAACCATGGGTGACCATGGTTAAATTTTCCCAGTGATGCCTACTGGGAAAATTATTAAGAAGAACTTAAACATCTCTTCCCCCCCCCCCCCCCCATCCCCATTTTCTTAACTGCTTATCTAGTGAATGCTGGTATACCTCAAAACTTATTTTTTTAAAGTGCTTGTTTTTTCATATTTACATGTTCACAAAAATCAAAAATAAAGAAAAAACATAGATAACAAAATTGATAAAAGATTAAAAGTATTTGAACAGTCTTTGTTTTAGACTTTGGTTTGAAAATATTATATTTATCTTTTTAAAACTTAAATCATGTAATCGCTTGTGATAGAAATGTTTTGGGTTTTTTGTTTTTTTAAAAAACCATCAACATAGAACAGAGACTGTGAGAAAAGACAAAAGATCCTTAACAGTCTCAGTGTCAAATGTGACAGCACTACCATCTGCCTATAGCCTAAATTGGGGGGGTTTTTTTGGTAAATTTGGTAATGTTCCCTTGTTTCTACAACTGTTTGTTTAACACATTACTAAAAATCGCCTGAAAATTTTTGTCTGTTACCAATTGTATCACACCAAGCTTACCACTAACCAGTTCTTTCAACCAAGTAAGTAAAGAAATGCGCTACAGGGCCTTTTTGTGTCCAGTGACTTGCAGACTGAGTCTTGTGTGTGTAGCATGGTTACTTGTGTTTCAGCTTGGCTCACTACAGACATTAATCTTCATAAAGTTCAAACTTCATCTGTATCAAAAACAATAATTAGAATCAAATTCATTTGAAATATCACTTAATTCTATGGGGTTTTTTCAACATTTGTAAAAAGATCATCCAGGAGGCATTACTTTTCATTAAAAATTATTTTTAATTGCATATGAGCAGTGCAATAATATATTTTTAACAAAGTTACGTGTAGGTACAAAAGCCTACATTTAAATAAAAAGAGCTTCAATCCAAATTAGTACTGCTGGTAAACTTATATACACATTGCATTTTGGGGTTACAAACTATGATTTAGAATAGCACAGCAACCTGTCACTTTAAAACATTATAGTGCATTTACTTGTTGCGGCTCACAGTTATGCATTTCAACACACAGCACAGTCTTAAGGAAGTGAGATATTTTTGGTCCCTCAATATGTCTATAAAGTTTACCCAAGGATCCCTATACTCCTCATCTCACCTCTTTATCTTTGGGCTATACATATTAGTATGTTCCATGGTATTCGTCACTCCAGCCCCGTCTGCGTGCATTTGTCTATGCAGTATGAATCCATTTGTCTCCACTGACGGAAAATAATTGCAAAGCAAACAAATCATCTCTGCCACATTGAGCAGGCCTCTACTCCTGGGGCTTAGCAGCTAGATAGCTATAGGAATGAAAGACTGACTGACGCAGAGGGAAAGGAAGGCGAGGACGAGAGCAGGATAGAGGAAGCTCAGAGCAAAGTGGTTTGGCATTTGCATTATATATGCAGAGTGTTAAAAAGTGTTATGTTGAAGAAACTGATGCAGTCAGATTGAAAGTGACTACATGGTGCACTGGGAAAGCCAGAGAAAGAGAGAGGGCCAGAGACCTTAGTGGAAGACTGCCAGCTGGAAACTCACTCCAGGAACATAAGGAGGAGGCATCTGGGAACACACCGCCTTGGAAAAAGAGAAAAAAAAAGATAATTAAAGCATGATGCAAATATGGCCTTTTCAAAAAGAAAACCTACATCTAGTATAACTGTGTTCTTGCTTTAATATCAGCAGCACGGTTCAGTGAGGACTCAGAAGAAGAGTGTTTCTAAAATCTACACAGCCCAACTCAGGTTGCTTCACTGTATTAGTATCACTAGTACTTACCATTTCTACTTTATAGGCTATAGGCCCGAACAGAAGAGCAATGGAGGGGAAGTGCACGCTTAAACAACTCTTCCCACAAAACCCACAATACTTCAACCAAACTACCCAGAGGTGAAAAGCATTTAACCTGGAAAGGGGAGAATTAAATCTGTTTTGAATTAAATATGCCTACAAATTGTTAGGAATTGCGCAACTTACCTCTGTGTGAACATAGCCTATATCACCTTAGAGTTTGCACCTGAAGGAAAGTCATGTGTCAAACTGAAAAATAGCATTGTTGCGCTGGGCTTTTCTCGCAGATACAAGTCAATAACTTGCCAACTGTCAGTTCACATTCTCCTTTCAGAAACGCAAAGAGTAATAATGTACGGAGCAGCTGGCAGCATTAACTGTGGTACTACATATATGACTACGGAGTTTGTTAGCAAAACAACTGTCGTTCAATGCTAAAAATCACAACAGAGCACCTGGATAAGGCGCAAGGATACAGGACGCACTTGCACACCAGCGCTACATGTTCTTCCGCTGGATAGCTTAAAAACATAAGAATAAAAACAACTTCACTGTGACAGCTTATCCTCTCTTCTGGGTATTCCTGAGATTCGCATGGAGCTTTAACTCAACGCAGAAAAATCAGAAAAATCAAAGTGTGGAAATTTAATTGAACTGTGAAATGTTTTTCTAACATTTAACAAATTACTAAACACTAGGATAAATAAATGTATAAACTCTTTAATGAAGAATACAAATGGACTTTACGCTAATTAGAGAATTCATTGTTGAAGTCGACGAAAATGCCATTATATGTTCTCTTGCGCCCTCTAGTGACATAATGCGAAAACCACTCCCCGAAGTTGATTCATTGAAACAAATGAGTGCCAGAAATATTCACTGTTTATTTGTTATGCTTGTGGGGGAAAAGCAAGGCTTTCTACAGTTTTGAGATGGCACAGTGTTGCTGCTAATCCAAGCTCTATGTCACATGCTGTTACTGATCCAGTGGGCTTACATTTTTTGTGTATTGTATGAAATATGGATAAATGTTACAAGAAATTTACTTGTACATGCCCATAAAAAAATAAACATAACAAATCCCAACTCATTTTTTAATGTACACAAATGTGTGCAGATGCAGTGTTGTAAAACTGTAAGCAAAATATCAAGTCCCATTTCTTCTATTGTGTTCTCTATTGTGATGAGGTTTTAGGGAATGATTGTGGCATCCATATTTCATTCATTATTCAGTAAATGCTGCTTCAAAGCAATGCTGCCCCCAAATCTCACTCACAGCCCAAAATTAAATGTGTTGCCCCTTGGAAAAAATGCTAATTCACATCCTTACAGGAAGTACTGCAATGTGTTCAGTTACTGCTGGTTAGTGTCACAGCTCCTGCTACATAAACGCCTCTGAGAACACCAGTGGGACTGGATGTAAAATGGTCCTTCACCAGTCTCCTTATGTGGTGGAGGTGGTAATCAGGATCTTTATTGTCCCAAATGTGTCTACACATTTCTCAGCAGCCAGGTTGGAGGTGAGATACCAGACTGGGAGAAATAGTTCCACCACCATGGTTTTTCCTCCCTCTCTCTCCCACTATCACCCACATCTGGATCCCTGTATTGCTCAAACTGGTTGTAGGGGTCAAATCGATCCCATGTGTCTGATGTGGGGAAGAGGTGGTCATCAATATCGGGCTCCACGGGAACCTGGATGCAGGACATGAGTGAAAATGTTAGAGCAGAGGTGAGGAAGGAGGTAATATTTAAAAGAAGGTGGTACAGAGGGTACAGCGGGACTTTGAAGACAAACCTTCTGCAGGACAAAGTCAACACGTCCAGCCTTGCTCATGGTGTGAGGCAAATAAACTCTCTTGCTGACCTTGGAGTATCCTTTGGCTGTGGCTGTCACGATGTGAGTTCCAGGGTTAAGCAACCTCCAATAGTCTCCATCTTCAGCTGGAAGAAAGGCAATAAGTAGACGCAGAACGGTGGGAGGGAAAGTGAAGAAAGTTAAAAGAAGAAAATCAGTAAAATGTGTATTGTCTAAGGTTAATTTACACATTTACAAAACTAAGACTCCAACACATCAAATACTGACATAGTTATGTATACCTGTGGTGACATCTTTTCTAACACCCCTGATGGAAATTGTTGCATCTTTTATTCCATTACCATTACCATCCTTAACTATTCCCTTTATTCCTCTGTGGACCTGTTTAGAGAAAAGGAATACAATGGCAAGATTTGTCAAGCGTAGTTTTTTCCTGAACAGAGTAATTATCCATGCGTTCAACATTATAATTTAGCAATTCACTTACCATCGATGATTTATAGTATAGTATAGTATAGTATAGTATATATATATATATATATATATATATATATATATATATATGACATATAGATTATGAACATGCTACTATATCTTGTTTAACTTTGAAATATTATTATTTGAACAGATATTTCTTTTTATTCACAGTTAAGAAAAAAAAAGTGGCACTTACAGATTCAAGAAAACTGAGGAGAGCTTCTTTATTCCTCTTCCATTCTGGGTAAAGCTCAGCCTCTGAGGGGAATTTGTCGCATCCAAGCTCCACGGTTATCTCAAGACAGTTAGTGTGTAAATAATTAAAGTCTGACATACCTGCAAAAAGTAGGAGAGGTGCACACATTGTGGGAAACTTGGGGGAAAAAAATTTACGCAAAGAAGTTTGATTTATGTCTTTTGCTGTGAGAATTAAGGAGTGGAGTTAAAAGTATCTCACCACCAGCAAAACTGTACCACAGTGCCCCATTGATAATCCCCCGAGTTCGATAAAAGGAGGCACCACACCTCTCTGTGTCATTGTTTGACATAGTGGCATGAGCATCGGCATATGTGCGAGCCAGCTGCTTGAAGACCTGAGCATTGGCAGATTATTGGCCAAGGTAGACATTGATTGTTATTAGAAATCTGCTATCTATAAAATTCCACTCCCCTACCTGTTCATCTGGAGTGGGGGAGAACATCCGCTCCTCAAGAGGATGTCTAGAGTAGTCAAATGGATAGGAGATCACCAGATCCCCTCCGTGGAGGCTGGCAGACTGAACGAAAGGCAGAGACCTGACCCACTTCATCACTGCGTAAGTCTCTGGTGCCACCTACAGTAAAAAGAAAAGATTGAATCATTTTTGGAAGCCAATATGAAATAACTGCTGGAGATTATTTCTGGTAATTGTTAGTAAATTAGTACTACCTTCTTAAGTCTTGATGCATGCTCAATCATCCATGTACAGAAATCCTAAAAAGTTGCTTCTGGTCATCTGGATGTAGCATTTTCAGTGTGAGAAACTAAAACTGCTAGTTTCAGTCATTATGCAAATGTTCTGGTAATAAGTTTGGGGAAACCTGCAGTCCGCTGGGACTGAAGAAGTCATTTGGATGACTGACAAAACGTTTCTGCCACTGAAAAATCTCTACGTCCAGAGGAACAGAGTCAACTTTCTGGTACTGCCTTCTTACCTTCCCAAACCAGTATGCGTCGGGAATCGGGATGTGGTCAGTACGGTAGTGCCTGCTGCGTCGATTCCGGTACAAGACAGACGTAAGGTCCGGAAAGTTCCGGTTCAGGTCAATATTCTGGGCATTGGTTCGACCATTGGTCCAACCATTCAACAAGTGACCCTGAAACATTTAGATTCACACTAAAAGCATTAAAATGTGTAAGGCTGCTGAGACTGATGACAACATTAACTGTAACGATGTCATGTCCAGACATTAGTAGGTGCCGTGACTATATTAAGAGCAAGATATTATGATTATTAGTCAGGAATCCAAGAAGGAACATGTTAGACTATGACTGTTAATTCTATTGTTAACATGAAGACAAAATCATATATCCGTCAAGAGAAAGAGTAGCGAATAGAAGCAGAAACCATTAAGTCTTAAACATAAGATGAGATGAGATAAGCATTATTGTCATTGTAAGCACAACCATGCAATAAAATTGGAATGAGCACAACAATTTCTTTATCTCATCCAAATAATCAACAAAGTTATTTTTTTGGATTATTTAAATTGTTACATGCTGTAAACATTTATGTATATGTGTCCATATACAGAACAAATATTTCAACATTCTGTTTTAACTCTCTCTCTCTCTCTTTTTTAAATAAATACAAATGGAAAGTTACCACACTACATGCAGTACATAACATTTAAAATATGGTCATATTGATATAAAATGTGTGATACACTCTAAACTGTCATTTGTATTTAAATCATGCTCTCTGGATAAATCACTCAGAGCAGTAAATGTGTTTGTGGGTGCTGCTGTATTTAAATTACTGCACAGTACATGCAATGACAATGGCAGTTCTAACAGTGGACTTCATAATCTTTTTATCAATCCTGTATCAAACAGCTGATACACACATTAAAGCATGGAGACAGTCAGTGTATTCTTTTTATGCAGAGGCACAACATCAAGGCTGCATGCCTATGCAACATTTCAAATAAATGTTCCACCACCAGTGTTGTTATTCCGAGTATTCATTAAGAGATGCCAGCACAGAAGTCTCGCCATGTTTGAGAATCCAGCATAATGCATGCCAGAATAAACAGAGCTCAGAGACTTCTACAACTGCTCAACGGGCTAGATAAGTGAAGCAAGGTACATGCAGATTTCCCACTGCCAGCTATGATATGTATGCACACTTAATTTCAGAAATGTTGAAACCCTGGCAAATTCAAATCAAAGTTTATGCATTTGTCTGGGAGTAGGTGGACTTGCCCTGGGCAACAAGACTATGTAGACAGACAAGCAGACAGGCTGACAGAGAAAGAGGTAGGAGGTGGAAGCCTGGAGTCATTTCGTAGAGCTTCTGTGCTTACACGGTTATGTATTAAATAGTTAAAAGTTTCCTCTTAGGTTTCAAATTTCACAGTCCACAATCCACATTGAAAAGCTCTGTGCATTAGCTGTTCTTAGCAGATTGACCCACTCTTCCACCTTCACACCTGAAGCTGAGCAGACTAAATAGACCAAGATCAATTAATAAATTGAGATCGGATAATGACAGTTTGTCTTTTTTCTGTTAACAATATTTACTTCATGGTTGATGAGCTCCGGGTCATTGTTATCCTCTACCTCTGAGGCGGCTAGCTCATAGCCATCGGGGTTCATGGAGGCTAGAATATGGATGCGAGTGGTGTTGATGATGGTCTGAATTCTTTGGTTTCCCAGGATATATTCCGAACACAGGTACTGGGCCAAATAGATGAGCAGCTGGCGGCCCAGCACTTCGTTGCCATGCATGTTGCCCACCAACTTGATCTCTGGCTCTACTACAGTTCATGGACAGAAGTGCAAATCATTAAATCTGCATTCTCTTATTTATTTTTTTAAACTTTTGCCATTTTGAGCAGAACAAGCAATAAACACAAATCAAATTATGTATTTAGGTAGTTGTTCTGATGAATTTAATAAATGTGTGTGTATGTTTAAACAACCTAGGAGGGGAGGGGGTCAAAATAACCTTTCAGGTATGTTTGTGTCAATTATCTACTTTTAAAGAAAGCACCTGGCTTGTTAGCTGACACTATATTGAGAATATATATATTTAGTGTAGAAAATCTAAAGCTAGAAACAATTTTAAGAGGGCTAATATAAAGCCAAACGAATAAAGATGAGTAAGGGATCTTGCATTTAAGACATCAAGCTAAATAATGGTAAAACCCTGCAGAGCTGATAGGAGGTGCTATTCGCTGATAAGATCACAAATAGCAATGCTGTATGTAAAATATCTGACCATTTGTTTTCCCCAAGTCTTAGAGAGGTAAAACCTTTTTTTTTAAATAACATCATACATTTGCATTAACCTTCCTTACTCACATAGCTCATGTTGTCCTGGGTTGTTGGTGAACTCAATCACCAGTAGATCCCTGCCCTCAGTGCTCCGTCCAATGCTGTAGACGTGGGAGATATGAGAGCACTTGGCTGCTGTTCTCTTCAGGATGCTGTACATCTGTGCATTGGAGGTGTAGGTGAACTGAATGATAGTACTGGGCTCCTGAGGAGAGAGACTGGACAGTGCTTGCTCCTGTCTGGCTGGAGGAGGGACACCAAGATTTAGGGGAAGCCAAGAAGAGTGCTTCAAAAGAGCGTCAGACTTACTCAGGCAGTATACAGTGCATTAACATGACCTTTACCTTTCAGCCCTGCCAGAGGATCAAAGCAGCCTTCTTGGTCACTGGCAAAGAAGCGGTCACAATCCAGGAAATAAGGCCAGGCCATCTCAATGGCCTCAAAGGCATGTGTGCAGTCCTTCCTCAGTGCCTCACATGTGCTCCGGCAGGGTTTGACCATCTTGTCATCTCTGCAGGGTGAGGCCAGTACTGAGCAACCTACAAGACGAATCTCAGGGGAGCACTCCCCAATCAAAAGGCCATGGATGACACTTAGGAGGAGGTACTCTGCCCCTGACTCTGCCTCCAAACGAGTCCGATGACCAAGGATGTTAGGGAATATGGTTCTGGATATAATGTATACATGATTTTTAACAGCATGATTTACATCAACATGTAAAACAATAAAAACAAAAAAAAAACAAAAAAAAAAACAAAACAGCACCTTATGAGACCGTTGTGTAGTTACAGTTTTTGTTGGCACAGATTTCTTGGCCAAGCCCTGTTACTTACCTAGAGTATTCCATATCATTACAATAGCCCAGGTTCAGCTCTGTGCATTTAGCTGTTGGAGCAGAATAGATGTAAAGAAAGATAAGGAGTCAAAAAGAGGACACACATGGTTTGACTAAATCATTATTTTTAAGTATTCTTTACATGTTTTTTTCCCCGCCAGTGCTCAAATATAAAGACTATACTGTAAATCACATATTTACAAGTAGTTTGAAGATAATGCCTTATCTCTTTGGATACAGTTCATATGGATTACATGGTTTGAGTTTTTCACCAGCCTTCAGAGCTCTGATGTTGTATGATTATGTGCCATTAGCCCTGACTTGTTATGACTTGTTCACTGTCTCTTGGATGAGAGTCAATGGGACTCACATTTTTTCTTGGGGGGGGGGAAGCACCATTTGCTTTTATAAGATTTTGTGGGAAAACTGCTAATTTGTCTGATATAGTACCTCATCACAGAATAGACAAGCACAAATCCTCCCATACAGGCTGAGCCTTGGTACTGCATTTTTTTTTCTTTATGTCAGAGATTACAGATCTGTCTCATCTATCTGGAGCAGATGCATGCTGCATCTTCTAGGTACAGCTCTTCTGTTTTACCTGACTCAAAGGTCAGGCCATGCTCCACGGCTAGGTTTACCCAATCGTTATTCAATCCATGCAGTTAAAAATTTGTCCAGTAAAAAAAAAATTCACATACGTTTTTCTTCATATGCACTGTTGCTGCATCTTCCTGTGAAAAAAATAAATAATACAAACTCAAAAATATATAAACATCGCTCATTGAACGCTAGATGGAGACATCGTAACAACAATCCAAAGAAGAAACTCCATTTAAAATCACCGTTTATTCAGAAACAAACAGCAGCTGGCCATGAGTCTGTCACACACATTTATTCTTAAATCTCCCTTACACGTCTCTGCAGAGTCTAATTTGGCTATTATGTAATAAAACTGAGAAATATGCAGACTAAAAAAGCGCCTATTAGCTGTCTCGAAGCAGAGAATTAAAATGAATAGGTAGGCCTTAAAATTATTTGAATTAGTATCCGGGTAACTTAACATCGGAAGTCGAAAGCAGTCTATCAGCTAAACCGTGTGGACGTTAAGTTACATGGTTTAACTCCCACGGACTCTAAGCATGCATCACAGGTTTGGGTTTGCACGGTACGCGTATTTGTTTGGACCAGATGACCTTACCTAAATACTCGTCTCCTGGATGGCAATTCTGCTGCGGGACGCACAACGAAGTTTTCGCCCAGAAAAGAAACATTACCAAAAGTCCTAGCTGCATGTTGGAGTGCTTTGCGCTGCCAGAAAATTCGGTGTGTGATGTGGCAGTGTGTGTTTGAAGCTGCCACTTTTCGTTTTCTATGCTGGATGATAATTACCACCCACAGGACGGAAACCTCCTTCCTTTGTTTTATCGGTGCATCCCTGACCTGTAAAAACTGAGGCGAACCAGGAGCGCGGCTGTGCCGATCATATTTCACTGCACAGAGTGCTGTGCGCGTATGTGTGTGTATGTGGGGTGTGGGCACGAGGAAGAAACGTGGCTTGTGGGGGTGGGAGTAAGAAAAGTTTGTGTCTCTGCCTATTATTTGACATAATAGCGCTGCAGAGGCTGTTCACACACCAGTGTATGGATAGATTTGCACCATTAGGGTATCTGAAAATCTTCACCGACCTTCGTATTCCCGGCTTTGGTAAGAATAATAAGCCATTACCAAGCTGTAACAGGGATTTAAGTATTTAGTATTTATTTATTTATTGTCATTGTCAAGAACAATGAAATTGCGTTTGGGGCTTCCATACAACCCAAAAAAAAAAAGAAAAAAAAAAAGAAGAAAATAATAAATACCCCTTAAAACCCAAGTGTACATATTTAACCCAGTGTGACTCCAATGCAATAAGACAATCCTTAGCAATAATGTTCGTAGAAATTCAGACAAAGACCTGAGAAACATGACAAAATACAACAATGCAACCCATTCAATATTATTGTACTGTGAGATATGATATCAGATATGATAGTTATCTATTTAAGAAAGGGGGGGGGGGGGGCAGGAGGGGGAAGAGAATAAAGATATGATGCACCAATGCAGACCAGTTCATTGCTATTAAGAAGTTGGATATGGTTATTGTCCGTGAGAGGGGGGCAGAGAGTTCAGGAGCCTCACAGCCTGTGGATACAGGCTGTTGGCCAGTCTGGATGTTCTGGCCTGTATAGACCTGTACCTTCTCCCTGAGGGCAGCAGATGGAAAAGGTGGCGCGCAGGGTGATGTTGGTCCCGCAGGATACTGTGCACCCTCCTCAGACAGCGAGTGGGGAAGATATTACTGATCTCTGGCAGACTTGTTCCAATAATTCTGCCAGCTTCTTTCACCACCCGCTGGAGTGCTTGCTGATCGGCCTTGGTGCAGCTGGGGAACCACACTAGAAATCCATACGTCAGAACGCTGCTGATGGCACAGTTGTAGAAGTTCAACATCAGAGATCTGGGAATGTGTGCGCTCCGCAGTCTCCTCAGGTAGTAGAGGCGCTGTTGGGCCTTCCGTACAACTGAGGTGATATGGTTGCCCCAGGACAGGTCCTCGGTCACAGTTACCCCCAAGAATTTAAAACTGCTCACCCTCTCCACCGCCTCACTGCCAATGAAGAGAGGCAGATGGTTGTTATGACCCCTCTTCCGGAAATCTACAATGATCTCCTTGGTCTTTTTGGTGTTTAAGACCAAGTTATTGTCGTGGCACCATGACTCTAGTTGTTGCACCTCTGTCCTATAGTTTGTCTCATCATTGTTGGATATAAGTCCGAGCACTGTAGTGTCATCTGCAAACTTAACAATGAGATTGGACGCGCAGGAGGAAATACAGTCATGGGTGAAGAGAGTGTATAGCAGAGGGCTCAGAACACACCCCTGAGGGGCACCGGTGTTGACCACAAGGGTGGAAGAGGTGTTCTTACCCACTCTGACACTCTGTCAGTGCTTAGCAGCAGTTTCCATGGGCTTAAGAGGTAGCAGCAAAAGATTCAAAAATAAGTATGATAGCTTCACAAGATTCTAGATCACAGGTTTCTAATTTTTTCGTTTAACCGTTCAATATTGGATACTTCTTGATTTTTATGCATGAACAGAGACACGTGGAAATATAAGTTTAAAATATGTTCAGTTCATATCAGTTAATAAAAGATCACGATCATAATATTTGACTCACTAGTCTAGACTGATGCAGTATTGCAGTATACACTCACTTTAAGTACTCAAATAGAAGACTCGATTTTCATCTGTGGCAGTGGAGTTTATTTTTGAAAGTGCTCTGATATAACAATTTCACACATCTTCTTTGTATCTATTTTTGCACTCTATTTCAGTCATTAACACAAACAAAATGTAAGCATAAAACAATAATAAATGAGCAAATGGACAAATCCAGTGTTATCACACTTTATAGATACATTTCCACAGTACTAAACATGTTGCAGTTTTCATGTGGTTGTGCATCTCCAGGCAAACTAATGAGCCCTATGGAAACAGCAATCTGTAGAGGCTGAAAAGGCTTCGGCACACATCGGACGTGAGAGGTGCCGTTCAGTATGAATTGTTATGTGTCCTTCACAGCTCTCCCAGTGGAAAATAATGTTCCTTTAACAGTCACATGACACAGTTCTTTGTTAAAAAGTCCTTGAGCAAGGCATTGACTTCTTTCAATCTGCTGACCTTTTTGACTTTAAAGACTGTGACCTTTTACAAAAAAGATCAAAGCATTAAATCATTTAAAAATGACCACATCAAGCTCAAGTAATCCTGGCAAGACAGCTGTCATCTGTGGTGTCAAATGTGTTGCTTGCACTGGTCACAGACAGTAAGTAGTGATCTTTTCCTACAACTCGGCTGATAATACTAACCAGGACCTTCCTGTACTGCTGCCGCAGAAGACAGTAGACGAATGGGTCACTGGAAGCCTTGGCATAGAACAAGCATTTGGTGGCAATGCCCCAGTAACGAGGGATGCGCACAGAGGGCAACAACTCCACCAACCTGTGGGAGTAAGACAGAAAAAGTAAATTCCACTTCCCCGGATGTGTATTTATAGCATGGAAAGTTATGGAAACAACAAAAGGCATCTGTTGCCTTCATGGGGGTTCTTCCCCTGTTATATTGGTTCAGAGGCAAGTTGTTTTATATTTTTACTGTTCAAATAAAGGGTCTAATGCAATCCACTGCAACATTCATACAATGAATGAAACCTTATTAGGGCTAATTATGATGCTGTGTTACAGAAGTAATGACTCAACTTTAAGGAAGATGTATACATTCTAGATATATTCGCGACTTAATATTATAAAATATAGAAGACATTCACATTTTAAAACAAAGTTCAGTCAAATGTCACAACGGACTTGGTGCCATGCTGCCATTCCACTTAACTACACTGGAAGGCTTACCTGGTGATAACATATGGTGAAAAGCAGAGGATGAAGGAGCCAATGAAGACGCAGATCTTTTTAGTGGCGCGCTGCTTTCTCTTCTTCCGTTGCGCTAGGCACCTCTCCTTCACACTGATAAAAAAAACCACATTAATTTCTGACATTAATAATTAATAAACTCATTAACATGTTACCTAATATTACGCAACCGTTTTTTTCAGTATGGCGTAACTGGTAGAGATTTATTTTATCCAATTAAGCTGTTTTGAAATCAGAGGCATGTCAAACGTTTTTTTTTCAAAGAAAACACTCTACCTGGGGTGGATATCAACCAACAGAAGCAAAGTCTGCACTGTAATTACATCTATCCTCTTGCAGTGTGACTTAGCCACTCTCAAAACTTTCAGGTAAGCGAAGCACAAGACGAGGAGGCAGAGCGCAAAGCTGCTACCGTGGAACAGCGCTGTGAAGGTGGCGTAGATTCCCAGCTGAGACACCTGGTCCAAGTCCAGGTGAACTGTGCATGAGGCGTAAGTGTAGCTGTAGCCTCCCCAGTTCATCATCAGCTGAGTGAGAGAAAAGATGAGAGAGTGAAGCCAGGAGTAGGCCACGATCAGAAAAGCGTCCCTGTAGCGCATCTTGCTGGAGTATCTCAGAGGAAATACTACCGCTATCCACCTGTCCATGCTCAGCGCCGCCATGCTCAGCATGGCATTACTGGTGATAAAAGTCTCGGCAAAGCTGACGACGTGGCAGAACAAGTCCCCCAAGGGGTTTGCGCCACTGACCACCCCCAGAAAAGTGGCAGGCATGTTGATAATACTGAGGAGGATGTTAGATAAAGAGAGATTTATCATAAAGATTCCTGGTACATGGGCTCTTAAATCGCTGCTCTGAACGAAACATAGCAGTACCGACAAGTTGGTCAGCAGAGAAACAACAGCTATTATCACAATGGACACTTCCAGAAGGAACTCCGGTATGCTCATATCTCGTGGTTCGTGTTAGCAGCAGCTGTGGGGAGGATGTTATGGAGAGTCCGCCATGCTCTCTCCTTTTGCCCCCCACCAGCTATGACGGATAGTCATTGCCACGTGCCAGACGCGCACTTGTGAGCCAAGCAGAGAGAAAGCGCTGTCCGGTGCTGAAATGCCTCAACAAACCTTCACGTCAGTGTTGAGATAAATAACTTAAAAGTTGTTTAAGATTTCTAGGAACTCAAATACTACTGATCGCGCCGATTTCTCCACTAATGACAGTAGTTTAGTCCAAATTGAAGAGCTGAGCAAAGGATAACACGAGATTGCCGGGTGGTCTCAGCGCTTACTCGCGATCATGCGCACTATCCGGCGCCTCCTCTCTCACTGGCAATGCCGTGCGCCCTGCACGTGCGGTCGGTGACTGGCTCATGTGACGCTTGAACAATATCCATGCGGGCAAGAGTTAATGTGAGAGATGAGGATGTTGTGTTTGCATCCAGCTCTAAGTTTTTATCCCAAAAGAAAAGCTCAGCTGTGCTGTGCTGTCTGTAACTATGGAAGGAGAGCAGAGCTTTTCGTGTGTGTGTGTGCGCGTGTGTGTGTGTGTGTGAAAAGCTTGACTCATCCTAACCACAGCTGCTTCATGCCTTACTCTAACCTTTTATTCTAGATATGAAACACATACTCACCTTATAATCGAATGACCTGCCTCAGCAAACAACCCTTTGTCACCATGATGTAACTGTGAAAGCAGATTTGGGTCCCCATAACATGAGTAATATCGGGACCACACACACATGCACACACACACACACATCTCCATAGCAACAGAAGATCTCTGGTGTCTTCATCACTCTTTGAACTTCATCTTACTTAGCACTGATTTGTTTTTGATTTGTCCTCAAATACCTTCAAGAAGTCATTTGCCACCGCATGTTCATTTAAGTACACTTCTTGAAAGCATCATATGCTGTGTTACGGATCATATGGATTACAAAGGCAGGTTGAAAGGACAGAAGAGCTGGCAAATTAAGAGAAGACGGATGGAACCTGAAAAGCTGAAGGGAAACTGGATTGAGGGGGAGGAGGAACACGTGTGGGAGAAATGAAGAAAAAAAGATGCTGGTTGTTGTTTTATATACACAGTGCAGTTTCAGATTGCCTTTACGGGCAGTGTATTTCCATTTGAACTCTTTGATAGATTTTAATCATCAGTAAAAACAGAAAAATATTACCCCTTTAACGAGTTGGTGGAAATAAGCTTGACGTTACATTACTGTGCCTGATGTTAACTTTTCAGTGTTACATATTCCTATTCAGAGGCTGTAACTGGGGCTTAGTTTGTTCTCATTTTGGCAATAATGACATGTCTCCATCTTGACATAGAAAAAAGCCCTTTTCACTTCAGTGAAAACCAATAACAGTGCTTTAAGTGCAGTATTGACAGGTCTGTTGCACTGAACTGCAGTATTCTGTTTTCTGTGCTAACATTGATTTAAGGTTACATGGATAATTCCTGTCACATGTAAAATCTAATGCCTGCACAGTTAGTTCAAACACAGTTCAAACACAATGTGTTTGAAGCCTAAAAACATGCGCGGGCTTGTGAGTGTGACTGATGGACATCTTTTTCCTCATTATGCACACATTATTCAGTTTATGTTATCTTAGGGCATGCAAGTGGGCTGTATTTTATTTCCTATTTTCTTCATGTGTTTCATCCTCTGTGTCCCCAAAGGCTACATTTATATTCAATTATTAACAGGTTTCTAGAAGATCATATTTACAGTATGTGCTGCAATAGCCCCAGTGATGTACTTTTTCTTCTTTTGGTGTTTTGTCATGCTGCTTTCAGTGGTATTATTGTTATTGAGTGTGTAATCGAATGGCTAAACTGCTGTGAAGAAAAACCAGCACCTCTCAGTTGCTAAGAAGAAGGAAGAAATATCGGGAGAAATAGCAGAAGAGAAAGAAGGAGAAATTACCTTCAGAAACAACCCTCTAAGTGATCTCATATTCTCACTGGGCTTCTGTGGATGGCGAAGCTGTTATGCCAGTATCAGAATAGTGATGGGGAAGCACTTAAGAAGTCCCACTGGCAGGCATCCCACTCAACCTTGAGCCACTGCCTCTGGCTGCTATGTATATATATATATATATATATATATATATATATAGAGAGAGAGAGAGAGAGAGAGAGAGAGAGAGAGAGAGAGATGCTGTGAGTATCTGCGCCATTACGTAACATCACAGTTCCCACAGTCAACAACATAATACAGAGCTCTCTCTTCACCTTAACTTCATCTTTATTAATTCCCCATAAAATATGACAATATTTTTAGTTTCTGTCCATGCATCCATCTGTTAATGTAGCCTTCATTATTACTACTGCACACAAGTCTTTTGTATATATGAGGTATGTATTCCTTTTAATATTTTTTATTCAAGTGTTTGAGAGTTTGTATTTATATTATTTAAGAGTTTTCGCTTTTTTGTTTGAGTACGAGTAAATTTCATTGTGATGCCGTGACAGTGGTTTAAGGACAGTCTCTTATCTCTTATGTTAGGTTCCATCATTCTGATATATGGATCCTTGTAGGTGTACTTGGCCTATTTTAAAATGAAACCCATTGGTTTTTATACATGCTTATTCCACTATGTTTGGTGTAGTACTATAGGCTGCTAGTGACAGAGAGAAGAAGATTGCTCCTTTTTGACAGCTATGACCCTGATCTGTCTGCTCTATTAAAATCAGTTCTACATTAGAAAGACTAAGAGGAAGGCGCTCTGTGGTGGTGTTGGTAGCATGCCCCTGCTTTGTGATAACTTTTCAGCAATGATGCTGATGGTCATGAGAGGAGAAAAAGAGATGGGCTGCCAAGAAGACAAAGACTGTAACCAAATGTCAGGGTGACTGTTTCTGGAGTGTGAGATTCTGGGTGAATGAACAGGTCGTGACCCTTTGAGCTACAGAATAATCACAAACACTAACTCACTCAGACACTCACATGTCCAGATACACACAGGCCATCAGTTTCTCCAAGGTTCTCTGTCAGTCTTCCTGTTCCTTCCTTCTTCTACCTTCCTATTTATTTCACTCTGAGTCACATGTTAACAGTGACTCTACGATACTGTTAAAGGTGTCACTCTTTTTACACTTGTTAATGAAAGGAGGGGACAGGAGTGAAACTACTTCTAATGATGTGTATCCAGGTCAGAGCATACAGACTCAGGTGAAATCTATGATCTATGTATTCATACATAAGTGTAAAAATGATGCAGATATTTATTTATTTGTTGTTTTTAGATTTCACCCAACAGATAGATGATAGACAGATTGATACTTTATTGATTCTACAAGGAAAACTGTTGTGTTGTAGCATCATAATTAAGAGCAAAAAAATAGTACAGTCTACAATAAACAACAAGTCAGTAGCACAGTTAAATAAATGTGCAATCTGGCAACACATCAGCTAATATAGTGATGCAGCCTCAGGGGGCCAAAGGCAATTTTAAAGGCTTCTGGTGCAGCAAGCACATATTCAAGCCAAGCATCCCCATTCAATCTGAAAGCCACTGTTTACAAATAGAGATAAATGAAATAAAACTAATAACAGGCTAAATTTTCATATGACTCTGTATATCATTACAGTAAATAATAAATAAAGTTGTGAGGTGATTGCAATGCAAGTTTTCAGCTTTAATTCAGAAGGTTTTAAAAAACTATTGAATTGCAGTCCTTCTATGTATGGTTCCCCATGTTCAGTGGCTCAAAAGTAATGACAAATGACCAACATGATCATTCATCATTGTATTGTATTGTAAAAAAAAATTAAAGAGATTAAAGATCAATCTGGAGTCGATTTTGAGTGTTGAATTAGCATTTTAGAGCAGTTCACTAGAAATATCGATATGAGGTGCAAAAAGATGTCAATGCAAGTGAAAGGGGCCATCATGTCACAGTACTGGGTCTGGGACTCAGTGTTTTTTGATCAATTTATATTCTTGGATTTGTTGTTTCTCATGGTTTTTATTCTCACTATTGTTTTCTGCTTATTTATAATTCAATTCAATTTGATTTGATTTATATAGCGCCAAATCACAACAACAGTCGCCTCAAGGCATTTTATATTGTAAGGTAGACCCTACAATAACACATACAGAGAAAAACCCAACAATCAAATAACCTCCTATGAGCAAGCACTTTGGCGACAGCGAGAAGGAAAAACTCCCTGGTTGGTTCTGAGAGGGGCGGACATCTGCTGCGACCAGTTGCGACTGGTCTTTAGGTTTCTGTCTCTGTGCCTCCCGTGTGTTCCTTGTGTCACGTCTAGTCAAGTTATGTTTTCATGTCTGTGCTTCTCCTTGTTTCAGCGTCAAGTCCGTGTTTCTGTGGCTGTCTACTGTTTCCTGTTTTGCTTTGACGGTCTCATGTCCCATGTTAGTGTTTTCAGTTTTGCTTCTTATCGGTGTCGTTGTGTGTGATTGCTCCCAGCTGTGCTCTCCTCCTGTGTCTCATTCCCTGATTATCCCTCTGTGTATTTAAGCCCTTTGTCTTCCTCTGTTTGTTGCTGAATCATCTGTGTGTCATTTGCGGCATTCCGCACATCTTAGGCGTCTGCTTTCTTTTTTTTACTTGTTTCTAGTTTTTCTCCCAGTTTAGTCCTTGCCTTCCTCAATTTTTGTTCATGTTTTGCGCTATCATAATTAAGTTTAAGTCTGTTGTATATTCCTTACTGCAGGGGTGAAGGGAGTGCCAAGCATCGCAAAGACCAAAGTCGCTCATATACTGCTTGATTATATTTGTGGACTGCCAATTGCACTGAGTTCCTGCTGCATTGAGCCTATCAATTTTTCCATTTAGCCCCAGGTTGAAGTCACCCCCAAGAACGATTGTGCAATCTAAGTGTTCAGAGAGTGTACTAAAAAATCAGTGGAAGAATGAGGGGTCATCAACATTTGGACCATTTATACTCACAATACATAGCTTTTCGTTAAGTATAGATAGTTTAACGATTAGGAATCCGCCCTCTGGATCTATAACTGTGTCGAGTATTGTGAAATTAATATTTTTATGTATTAAAATTGCTACTCCCCTTTGTCAAGAATTATAACAGGCTGAAAACACATTAGGAAACATCATTCAAACCTGTTACAGGCCCATGAGTCTCTTGTAATAAAACAGTCTGCCTGTAGGTTTTTAAGTTGATTAAGTATTTTTAACCTTTTTTCTCTGGAGCATAGCTCGTTCAGAATAAAAAAGTCAATAGTTTATTTATACAGAAACACCAGGTGAAGACATATACAGTGCGACGGGTCAGGAAGTCCAGGGAAGGAAAGGAAAGGAGTCCACAAAACACACTCCACTCCCACACTCTCCACACTTTGTTCCAAACTCTTCTTCGGGCACTTACGCTCCAATAAACTCCACGCCACACTGCCAGACTCGGGGATAGGACAGGAAACAGGAACAGGTCTGGGAATCTATTCATAAATAGAGCACAATCAGAAACCACTGTAGGGTTGCAGAAACAACGATTACTAAGGTTACTCAATGATCCAGCTAAGAAGCGCACTGAGCCACTGTTTTAAATAGTGGCTCGGCAATCACACAGGTCAGCGGCAGGTTGATTATGCCAGGTGCGTGGGCCAAGGGCCGGAGCCCAACATGAGCTCTGCTCAGGCAGACAGAGGAGAGGAAGGAGAGAGAGAGAGAGAAAACAATAACAATGCAAACATATGGCCCAAAACTAGGTCAGCCAGGAAGACACGGGGACCAAGACAATAACAAAAACTTTAGGAGTGGTCAAATCAACAATATGTTACTTTCTTAAAAAGAAGGAATGCACTGATAAATTCAGTAATGCCAAAAGGTCTGAAAGACCACAGAAGACAACTACAGTAGCTGATAGTGAATTCTTTCCGGGATTAAGAAAAACAGCTTCACAACATCTTGACAAGTCAAAAACACCGTCAAGGAGAAAAGCATATCGCTGTCACAGTCAAGAACATGCGCTGCAAATTCACAACACGGTGGATACGTCTGGTTACACGCAAGAAAAGACCAGATTAGTCATTGCTAGAAAACATTTAAAAGAAGAATCTACTGTGGTGGTTTAGAGAGGCAAAACAAAAGTTGTGCCGTTTTTCAAAGCCCTAATTGTATATATTTTCTCTCTACTGGCACTTTGACTCACTGCCTTTATGTCATTAGATTATTTTTGGGGTATCTTGAGTCATCCCAAGTCATGTTAGAATTCTGTATAATTTTAATGTGTGTACAAAAACTGTTTGTATGCTTATATTTACAGACTTAGTTCCTCGAAAGTGTCATTGAGGAAAGATTTTAATTGCTTTCAATCATTGCCATCTGCACAGTGTTTGCATTTCTTGCCAGGCACCAAAAAACTCTGACAGGAAAACTGACAACTTGATGGGTCTTTCGACTTGGCATCACCCTGTAGGTTTAGGTTGTGATAAAGTCAAACAGTGCTGTTTTGGCTTCCAGAAAACTAAACGTGTCAGGCCCATGGCAGAGATAAAGTCAATTTGTGTCCTCTTGTTGAGTGTACACTGAGCACATTTTCTGATTTCTCTCTGCTAACACTCTGCCAAGGGTTAGCTATGAAAACTCTATTTGAATCCCAGACCATTAGAGAGCATATGTTTCTCTTCTTTGCAGTTATGCAAGATTATAGTTCCCGTTTTCCTTGGCTGACTAGTAGTTTATTTTCACAAAGATACACTCCAGATGTTTCTTATTTGGAAAGGGGATTTCTAGATGCTGCATCCAAAAATTTACTTCATTACTGTGCATCTTGTCAACAACATCAGTGATGCTTCACAGATGATAAACACCTATAACAGAATGACCATGCTAAAAGCTAAACATTCAGTTTAGAGGATTTTATTTTCAAACAGCAGTAAAATGTTGCCTTAGGTATGTACACCAACTTTACCCACTGAACTCTGTGCCCAAACACAGCAGGCATTACTCTCATTAAGCGATTTAACCAACTATCCAGCTACAGCATGACGCAGGAACACAACGACTGATTACACACATAAAGATACCACATGGCATTAACCACCACATACATTGCCAGTATGAAAGCGCACACTCACACCCACACAGAGGATGCAAGATGTGGAAATGTAGCTGAATTATTCAAAATCCAGAGAAATGCTTGTGCAAGAGGAGACAAGGGAAAAGTCCACCGACTAGATTTACAAAGAAACAAAGAAAGACAGATAAACACACAAAAAGAGAACGAGAGGGGGAGATGCATGAGTCAGCAGTCTGCCAGAAAACAGGAGTTGAGAGACATAAAAAGAGCTCAGAGGATTTAGCTCTCACTGGAGTGCTGACAAAACGCTCACTTTACTGTGGCTGTTTTGTTTATGCGTACTTGTATTGCTTATGTTGTGGGGACCTCAGTGTGCTACACGGTCACATTTTGGAGACCAGCCTTCATACTGGGACAATTTCTTTTGATTTTAGGATGAATTTTTGGTTTCAATTAGGGTACAATGAGACAAAGTCAAGTAATAGTATGGTTGGGTTACAAATGAGCATAACTCAGTGTTTGTGTGTGCGGCAGTCTGTTTGTGAGCAAAGTCTATTAAACATAGGCAAATATTTCCTTCTATATTTCTTTTAAAATATTTTTTCTTACAAGCATGAAGTGAAATTGTAACTTGTAGTAGCCTTAAAGAGACAATTCAACATTGTAGAAAAAAACGCATCGTAGTCACAAATATTCAGCCACACCCAGAAAGCGGGTTAGCCTAGCATAGCATGAAAATGAAGCAGAAAAAGCACAATGTGTAGCTTTTAACACATTCATGTGTGGAAATATAGATATTATAAAAGAGGCAGCTTCACAGTAATGGCAACACTGAAGTGTCTATGTTATTTTTCTTTCTTTAAAAAAAATAACAGTGAATTATAAAGTGAAAACACTGTAACAATGCTATAAGTGTTGGTTTTGATAATAATTATCACCTAAACCTGAACGCTACATGGAAAAAGGCACTGAGTCACACCTCTTTGTCAGGTGTTTTCAGTCCCATTGTTACATGTTTATAAAATCAAGCAACTACCGACACAGTCTGCATTTACTGTTGGGAATACATGTACCGGTGTTATGTATTTAAAATACAAAATATAAGTAACTGTATTCTGTTACAGCTACTGGTTAAATAGGTGATAATTAGAACAAAGTTACTTTGTTGAAATAAATAGATTACACGGTAGCGTTTTCCTGTTTCATATGTTAGGCTATCCCCTCTCTATCCCCTCTCTAATTTTGGAAATTCCACACTGGTGGAAACCCAAATAAAACATGCAATGAGAGGCTCTAATATTAGTGTCCTGTTAATGTTGGTAGTGTCAGTTACACAATGGACCCGGAGCCAGGACATCAAAACCAGCAACGCACGGGCAGGAATGCATTTCCTACTTAGAAATTCCGACACCACTTTATACTTTAATTGAAAGGAAGGTTGTGTATAGGAAATAAATTACTGCTGTACCATGTGTGAAACTAAATAAATAAATAAATGAATGAATAAATATTTAAAGAAGAAAGGGTTGGGAGAAATCTGACAGTGCAAGGCAAACTCTGTTTGCCAGCAACCAATCTGCTCTCAGCGTCAAAAGACTCCACCTCCAACATCTGGAAGTAAGTTCTTTTTTTAAAAAAAACAACAAAAAAACAAACAAACCTAATATTAGCCTGCTGCAACTATCTTGTTTTAGTTGTTGTAGCTACCTGGTTTATTGCCACTTCACACAGTATCTTCGATGTACGATTTGTGATTTATTACTATTACTGAAGGCCACTCGGCACCGAGCTAACATTGTTAGCTGGCGTTAGCTGAGGTTAGTTCATATATGTGCAAACTGTTAGACTTGATGGATAGCATTAACAACCTGCTAGCTGCAAATAATCACGTGCAGTCCTGAAAGCAGACAGAAAGAAACATATTACTGATACAGAAATAGTTTAAAAAGTGCAGCCTTACCTTATGTTCACCCTACTGTTACTCATTTTATATTAAGATTTAAAAATCTAGTAACCATGTAAACCTTTTGGAATACAAGCATGCTGATCCACACAGGTATGCACACAGGTGTACACACGGGTGTTCACAGACGTGGACTACACCTTTCTTGGCGGCTGCCTCAAAGCACATTGTGCGCTGTCTATTTTGCGTGCTGCACAATATCGTTTATTATTTAGTATCTACTGTTATCTACTGCTAGCTAATTTTTTGTGATGGTGCTGGGTTTTTTTTATTATGTTGCTCTTTGTTGTTTGCTTTCTCTTCTGTTTTTTTTCTCCATACAGGTGATCCAGGTGTTTGTTTGTTTTGTTTTTTCTTTCTTCCCCCCCTTCTCACCGTCTCTTCTCCCCTTTGGTTTTCTTTCTCTCCCTCTCTTTCTTTCATTCTTTCTCCCTGTCCTATCCCCCAGTCATGTCTGTCCCGTTTGTAGCAACTGAAAATAAAATAAATTCATAATTATAATAAAGGTCAATCAAATGGACCAATATGGCAAGGCCATGATGATCCACTTGGTAAAATAAATCCGCTTGGCATCTTTCTTGGCCTTAAGACAACAATTCTGATGGCTAAAGATCCTAAAGGGACACAAAAAAAAAAAAAATCTAGTTGGTATTTGTAGCCTTCAGTAATAGTAATAAATCACACAATAGTACATTCATGTAGTTGTAAAAAGCATGATAATATATTAAGTAATCCAAAGTATTCAGAATACATTACTCTCATTGAGTAACTCAACAGAATGCATCACGAATTACGTTTGGGGGCATGTATTCTGTAATCTGTAGTTGAATACATTTTAAAAGTAACCTTCCCAACACAGAACATGTGTGGGTAACTGATGACAGAGGATAAAGCAAACTAAAAATAGTGGCCGCAGTCTGAAAACCAGAACAATGAGCAGGAAAGACCATAAAATGTTATAGAGCAGATAAGATGCTGCATACTTGGTTCTTTTACTGTCCATATGTAACTCCTTACTACAAGCTAACCTTTCACATACCAGTTTTGGGAGCTGTTGATAACTTGAAATGTTGACAGTGGGAGTTCAAAATACAGACAATATCAGATCCGCTATCATGAGTGTCTGATATTAAAACAATTCTTGCAGAAGTTTTAAGCTTAGTGAATATTTATAAATACTGCAATATCAAACAGTAGGAATGCCAAGCACATTCACAACCAGAAATATTAAATGAGAGGTCTTCCAGAAAAGGGCACCGTGTCTCCTACACAGTTTCCAAGTGTTTTATAAGCTCTGCAGTTAGTGCCTAAGGGCTATGCATCTGAAAAATAGACACTGGTGACTAATTTTCCTTCTGAAAAACAAACTAGAAGTCAAAGAAAGAAGAGTTACAGGGAGGGCATCAGCAGCTCTGGCATATGTGCATATGTTAAATGCATGAAATAATGAAAGTAAATGTGTATTCACTCTTTCCCCTTTAGTATAATCAAAAGCAGCACATCTGTCATTTACTAAACCCACGTGGAACCACTGTTAAAATGGGTTGATAGGACGTATGTGTAGCAAGACAAAGAGAAAAACAAGTGAGAACTCATCTCCTGTCACTCTGAAAAAGCCAACTCTGAAGTGACTGTGGACTATTTCCAAAAAAGATTTCAATAAAAACAGGCCATACTTTGAGAGGAATGCTTGGAATTTAAGCTCTCATTAAATTTTAGAAAACCGACCTCTGGGAAATATAATCTGAAGTGTCCTGAAGTGCACGTCATTCCAAGAATAGCTTTGCACTTCACTGTGTGATAAACCAACTTAATATGTTTGCAGAAGAGGAAACAAGAAGTCTATTTTCAGCAAAACGCTCAACACAACAGCACATGGGTGTATTTAACTTTTTTCTAACACTAATTGTCCAGTTGTGGAGCATCACTGTGTGAAAAATGTGGTGTATTGCTGTGTTATCATCCATGCTGAGGATGTTTGTGTGCCTGTGTGGGAGGTAGGTTGAAAGACTAACAGATTCACTCTGTAAAAGTCTGGTAGCTTTGTCTTTTTGTCTTTTTAGAGTAAATTGCCCACGTTAGTAGTGATCAGTAAGCCATGAGTCATAGAGAGTAGGATTTGAGACAGATGGGTGTAGTTAGGGCCTGTACTTCTGTAACACCACAATTTAACAGGGTTTCTTTTTTTTAAGCCAGTGCAAGCTGTCTATGCCAAATGCTCCAATCTGTGGTCTTGACCCTTAAACTTCCTCTAAATATAAAAGTTTACTATAAACGCAGTCTCTTGCTAGAGGTTGCCAGTAACACAGGTCAAACCTAATACTGTCAAGTGTTTAGTGTTACGGACGTCTCCAGTTCACTTCCTCGATTGGACGAAAACCCACAGATATGCACAAATCCAAAATCAGAAGGGTTTTCTTTTCTTTTTATTATTAGATCATTAATTAAACAGTTACATTCCCTACGAACAGATAAATTCATCCCTGGATATTCCGAGTGGCACATAAAGGTCCTGTGTGTGTTTTCAAGCATTGAGGAGATGATGTTGCTCAGCTTCCATTAAGTGCTGCTGATGGGACTCAAAATGCCATCAGGTTCTGAGGTCACTGATGACTCACAGTTTGACATTATAAGGGACGTTATGATTAAAGCCTAATATGAATATCTGTTAGCCCTTAACTCACAAAGCATCATAAGCATCATCACCATTTTTCTGTGAACATGTAATTGAGCTGACGGTCCATTTTTCCCCCTGGCTGCCTCTCCTGGACGTCTAAGGTCTCTGTCTCTGGGCCTTTACCCTGGACTCTTACCATAAACTGAACACTGACAGATGGGAGCTAAAGTGTGGGTGGCTTTGAATGAAACCCTGGTGTGGAATGAGCGGAAAGAGAGTAAAAGAGGCAAGGATGAAGATCCCTGAAAAAGTCCTTGAAAATTTAAGAATTTCTCCAAGATGTGAAATATCCCGTGTTAAATGTGCAGCAGTGAGATGGCTGGAAAAAAAAAGAGAGGTTGTTATTTATTTCACTTCAACACCAAGATATCAGATTAGATTGACAGCACCTTGGTAACATTACATCACACGTGTCATCAGACTGTGATTCAAATGCTGATGACGGCTGAGTCATAGAAAACAGAAGACCACAGACAAAAGCACAAATATGGAAATCCATCTATCCTTTGTAAATATCAACACTTCACCGAGTTCTTTTGATTCCTCAGAGGCATCCAATGGAAGACAAAACACTGCTCAGTAGACCATTTAACACTTTATTACTTCTAGAAGGGACATGCGTCCTTCATGACACGTTGCCGCGGATCTCAAAATGGTGGTGTGGCCCTAACAGTTTTATTACAGAAGCTCATTCTAGTCTAAACAACAGTGTCTCAGTAACTTTCCACTAGAGATGGTCCCCTCTTACCTACATTTTCCCAAGCAAGCGTGAGCGAGAGTCTACAGCTTTCTACTCCCTAAGGACACATGGTCTCATGCCTTTATTTTTCAGGGCTGTGTCCACTTAATACTACACTATATAACTTTATAACACTTATTAATAAAAAAGCATAGCATTACTGAGGCACTGTAAATTATTTAATCCCAACACCTTCCATTTTCTTAAAGTGTCACAGGGCGAGAGGTAACATACTACCTAGAGATATCCAGGTTGTATATTATGAAAACCTTATATATATATAAAAAAAATCAATAAATAAAATAGTTCCATCTGTGTACAATTGATCTTATTAAGAAAGTGGTTGAGAAATTATTTAACAACAAATAAAAGTGAAAAGATACAGCAACAGTACAGATCAATACATGAAAGTTTGACGTTTAAGATACAAGGCGTTATAAAGAATATCAAAATCTGGAATAATGCAAGAGTGTTGTGTTTAAAAATCTTCAACATCAACTATTTTTTCCACATCTTAAAAGCACAATCTTTGGATTGGATAGAGGAAAAATGGGATGTTTTACATGTCTCAGAGTTAATAAAGAATTCTTTTTGTTTATAGCAAATGAGACATTATCCCTATATTGTTTTTAGCACTATGATTAGCACTTGGAATTCATCTATCCTTCCATTTACTTATTTTCTTATCCCTAGCCTATCCCAAGTGTCACAGGGCGAGAGGTAATATACACCTAGAGATATCCAGGTTGTATATTATGAAAACCTTATATATAAAAAATCAATAAATAAAATAGTTCCATCTGTGTAGTTCCACCTGCACGATTGTCTCTCTGACAGTCTTACATGCTGTTGAAATGTTTAACTGTCTCTTCTGCTTTAAGTGCAAAAGGATGCAATCAGAAACCAGAGCTATATATAGACTTCTATAGTGCAGCAGTCCTTTAAGATGAGCGTTTGAGCAATTGCCACGTTGGGAGGAAATTCTTTATTCTCCACCTGCCATCTAGTGGATTCTTTGGGAATCATAAATTGTGTTTATTTCAAACTAAACTATATTTGGCCTCTAGATGGCAACACACTGACTGGGTTGCATAGGGAATGCACTAATCTAAAGTACAAACAGTGTACAGAAGAGTATATGTTGTGCTTTATATGCATGCAGAGATATCTGTAAAACTCTGGCTTTACTGTAAAAACACATGGCCTTTGTTGTTGAGTGAAAGTTTATATTTAGTGTGGGCTTAGATATATTGTTTTAGTGTGGACACAGCTGTGTCCTCTGTCTGCCTTACTGAAGTAGTCTGGCGCTCAGCTATAACAATCTGTCTTGGCAAGACTAGAAAACACCACCCACACTCCAACAACTGCTCCATCAAGTCACACGCTGAGTGCAGCACAGAGAACCATATTAAAATCAGTCTGCGAGGACCGGCTGAAATGGTAGTTATTTGTTCACAGCAGGAGTCACTTATTAGCTACATTTCCTCCCTGTTTTTCCTGTTTGTGAGCCCAGCAGCCTGTCTTTCCTTTTTGTTCTTCCAGTTTGTCTTTGCTTCCTTGGCCTCTGCTTGTTCCAGCCAACAGTAACCAGACAGAGTCTATGTTTAAATAAACAGGAAGGGTTTTCTGTCTGGGCTCAGTTTATGATGTGTGGACTTACAGGGAGTTCAAGTGGGTTACAAGGTCATTTCTGAGGTCATTTCAGCATGGAGGAAGGCTTTTAGAATGATAAATAAACCAAAACAACACTATTCAAAAGTATAAGCATATATGTAGTATGTGCAAAATGTCAAGCTACTGATCTTGATTTAATTTGGCTTTTGTATAAGTACTTTCAGGCTACTTCAGGGTGTGCGACTTTAAGATTCAGGTTATGTTATGACTGAAGATTTTCATTTCCAAAATAGGAAAGAATACAACCAGCTGTTCCCTGTAACAGGATTTTACTCATAGTGCCTGTGTTCCGTATGTGGAGGTGTTGACTTAGGTTTGTTTAAATTAGGAGAAAGTCTTTCCAAGAGAGAGGATGGAGGAGGGATGAGAAGACATAAACAAAGGAATGGAAGCTGCCTTCTGGAAAGCAGCTGCTGAACAGACTAGACAGAAAAACACACAACTGCACAGATCCTTCTTCTAAGCTTTTATTCTAAAGCGCCTTAAATATACAGTGCAATGGATTCTACTGAGCTGTATTTTGAAGTCTGTGTTAAACTACAGTATTTCAAACTCTACCAAAGCATACATCATCAGGCTAGTTGGGAAAGGAACTGCTCTTTTCCGTTCTCTTGTTTTAATAAGAAATCAGTACTGGACATATTGAGTCCTGCCTCTTCACAACTAAAAGATATCAATTCTCCCAGTTTTCAATGTACCAAAAGCTGTGGGTGGATATTGAAGAGTAAGTCATCGTTCCCTCTGCGAATCTCAAGTAGGAGTGGCTGGTCGCTCTGCAACACCTCATGGATGTCTTCAGTGGTCCTGACTGGCTTTGCATTCAACTTCACTATAACGTCACCTTCCCTAATCCCTCCTCTAAGACATGGAAAAGAAAAGAAGCTCGAGTCAACCGTTTACTACAAGTGTGCCAGAAAGAGAAAAAGAAGATTCAGACTTATAATGACATCATTGTCCATAAATCTGCAATCACTTTCTGGAAGTATGAAACAGGGTGATATCATTTGAAATGTGTGTGTGTGTGTGTGTGTGTGTGTGTGTGTGTGTGTGTGTGTGTGTGTGTGTGTGTGTGTGTGTGTGTACTTTTTGCAGGTGTGTGTGAGCATACTTTTCTGCTGGAGTGTTAGGTATGACCTGCCGCACCAAAACTCCACTACTGATGTCGGGGAAGTCTGGGTTATGAAGTCGCAACTCTTCTACAAGACTGTGGCACACGTAGGACACAATATTAATGCTATTAACACATTTTTACACATTATCATTTCAATTATGTAAAAAAAGGAAGTGCATCACATAAAACTAATTCCCTTTTCGGACATACTCAGACATGCAAACATTTGATTTTCTATGAAACAGCTCCTGCTGACAAATCAAAGGTAAAGTTGTTTGGCTACAGACAAAGTAGACAAGCAGCAATACCAGCTCCTGAAGCCAACTTATGTTTCCCATAGAATAACACAGAATTTGTCGGTTTGTTTGTTAAATGATTTATTCACAAAACAAATGTTGCTCTTAGTATTATTTGGGTATGCCACCTTTATCTGTAGTAGGAAGTGTATTAAAGAACATTAGTGCAAAATTTATTTTCTCCTTACAGTCTAATATGTGTGTGACTTTGTAACAACTTACGCTTTGGTGATGGTGACCATCCAGATGCCTAAAAAATGTCTCTTAACTAGGGACGCGTCTGAAAGCACAACAATATAACCATAATTTAAACACAGCCTCATGCAAAGGCTAAGTTGGGCTGACGGGGAAAGATGAGCTGAGGAGACAGTTAATAACTATTTTATTAAACACATATTAAAATATAAATGTAGCCATTAAAATTATAGTCCAAATCCTGAGGATTTCATTTGTTATTAAAGATCTATTAACTTTTAGTCTACACTCTTAACTGCATGTTTTGCCATATATGTAAATAGTTATAATATTTGCACAAAAACGTCTTGTCTCTCACCTGCATCAGACTGTGGTTTGTCCATTTTTCTTTTCTGCTGTCTCTTTTCTGTCACAACAAAAACCAGTCAGAGTAGTAGGTAATGAAAATTAGAGACATATACTGGGGGGAAATAGTCATTTAAAGATATTTTAGATAATAAGATGATAAACTTCACAAAAAAAAGTCACCATCTTTCTTGTGTTTAATCTGTGACTCTGAGAGAAAGCGGCTGATGCGGTCTGCCGGTATAGCGAAGGAAATTCCTGCTGTCACTTTAAGAGTGTTGATTCCAATCACCTCACCATCCTGAAGGAAACACAAACACATGTTGAAAGACAAACACAACATGATGGCTGCCAAAAAGGACTTGATGCTGACATAAATATCAGCCAGTAAGAACTGAGAAAAATATGTCAAGATTTCCAGAAAAAAAAACTGCATCAGTTGGTATGTAGAGCCGAGCATGTGGCACAACTACAGTTGCTATGATATATTGATAAAAACACAATGCATGTGCCTTTTTAAACGTGCACTCGTTTATGGCGTTATAAATGTGTCATTACACAGAACACTTTAAAGCATGTGACACATGATGTGTCACGATTGTGTCCCAGTGTTACTGCAGTCAATAAAAATAAACTGCACGTTTCTACTTTGAGCTTTTTTATAATTAATATTAGTAGAACTCCAGAATTGGAGTAACAGCTATAGCCGTTAATCACTGGCCACAAGAAAATATGCTTGAACAAATCTGTAAATCAATTTTGAGCCATTTTGAGTTCATAGTTCATGGGACACAAGAGGGTTTATAAAACAAGCAAAGACTGTATCATATCGCAGGTTTTTGTGCTTTGGTTCTGCATTCTGGTTTCTTAGTATTTTTGAGTCTTAGTCATGTTTTATTTTTCTAATGTTTGAAGTTTAGATTTTTTTTTCAACCATATATATTTAATATGTGTAATATACTGAATTATATTTATGAAATAGAGCCGTTTCTATTTATTAGTGCTCGTTTGCTATATTTTTCAGCCTTGCAATACACTGTATTATTTCACTAGTTTAGATAGTTACTCTTTTTGTTATTTTGGAGCAACTGTGACCACATAATTTTCTTAGGGATTAGTAAAGTGTTTTGATTCTGATTTTGTGTTTGTTGAACATCTGGATTTCCTGTTTTCATTTCTTGTTCTCGTAGAGCGTGAGTTTTATTTTTTTATGATATCTTGTGTTTTGATATTAGCAAGAGTTTCCATGTGTGTTCGTTTGTTAATTGTTAGTGTTTTACTTTGAAGGTTTGCTTTCTTTTGTGTCTTGCGTCAGTTTTGCTTCCTGTGCTCCTCTCCCTACTGTTTTCATCAATAATAATTTTTCCGTAATTATAATCCTGTCGTCCCTTTTTACTGTTGATCTTTGGAATTTCCTGTGTGTGCTCCTCCACTTCCCTTTCATGCTGTCCAGTTTATTTTCTTTGGAATTAACCTGGTTCTTTGTTCTTCTTTCCAGATTCTTTGGGTTTTCGTGACTCTTAACTTTGTGCTTCTTGGAGTACTGTTCAGCTGGTAAAGCTCACATTTTGTTTGCATTCTGTGCCTTGTTATGCACACATCTACAAAGCTATTTGTGACAGTTAATAGTTTCTTTAAATGTGCTGCAATACATACAACAAAATCAGGTATAATGTCTGTAGTGTATATCACACTTAAGCTCCCTCTGTGCTTTGGCGAATAATACGTTTGTGATATTCAGGCTCATATGACAATTTGGTGACTCATAACTGTTTATGCTGCGTTGGTGAAAACTCCGTTCTTTGTTTGAGGCCAAACTGAAAACACTCCAAAATCAAATGGATCATCTACTGTACCTTAGAGAACACCACTTACCAAGTTAACAAGAGGTCCTCCCGAATTGCCGTACTTGACACAAGTATGGAAGATATAAAATAGAAACAAGCACAACAGTAATTCTTACACATATGGGAATATTAATAAAAGACAATTATGTAGTTCAATAATGCAATCAATGTGTATAGATGGAGATATTTAAAAATGTTTCACGTTAATAATAGCATCAGTTTGGATGTAGTCCATGTCTGAGTCCTTTATGCCCAGCTCTTTGCCATCTCTTTGTGTAGTGCTGACGATGCCGGTGGTGACAGTGTTCTGCAGGGCGAAAGGGCTGCCAATGGCAACCACAAACTCTCCTGGCCTCAGATCAGCCGAACTGCCCAGAGACAGCACGCGAAGTTTCTTCTGCTACAACAAGCACAAAAAAAACCCACTCAAAAAATACCAGCACACAGGCGAAAACGCGAGTATGTCAGAGCAACACAGATGAAAAGAAGAAAAGACATTTAGAGGAAGAGGAATAGTTGAAAGCTTACAAAACTCTCCAGGTATTTCAGACAGGGGTGTGAGATTACACACATCGGCGCTCTGTCTGTGACTCACGGAGCTAGTGTTTATGAAAGTCTTATTAATGTCTAGCAGAAAACTGTCAGATGTTGACAAAGAAATGTGTCAGGATGTGGGCTGTGTGGTTTATGTGGGCTCATTTAAGATTTATGGATGTAAAAAAATCTAAAGATTCATGTGTTTATATTTGAAAAGGAGAAGAGGGTAGAGAAGCTTATGATGATAGCATGTCAGGGCTTGTGCCCTTACCTGTGGATTGACCTTGATTGTAGCAATGTCTGCCTTCCTGTCTATGTCTTTCACCACGGCTTCATATGCATCTCCGTCGTGGAGCTGAACACGCAGCTGTGGCCTGCCTGTCACCAAGGCAGCTGTGGTTACCACATGAGCGTTGGTCACAATCACACCTGAGTGGGACACGATGAACCCAGAGCCACTGGAGAGCCGCATGTGGCGACCTAAAAGAGGATGCCTGGAAACAGAGGGTAAATGAAAAATTATTAAAGCGAACATGATTAATAATAACAATAATAATTAAAATGTGCTTTTCTTGCATATATTTCACATTCTGGTTGCCCTATATAGAAGTAATTTTGGCAGCTTGGAGAGTTTTATGCCTTAATGTGATGTGCTTTGGACTAAATTGTATGCTTAATTTTATGCATGATTTGAATTTTATTTTAATTTTAAGCTTAAATTTGAATGTAATTTTATGCTACTTATAATAGCAGGCAAACAGCACTTGATTGGGCCCAATATCCCTAAAACAGCCTGTTGAGGAAACAGGTTGCACTCGTTTTTTCTTACTTGAGATCAAAGCAGACAAATCAAGCCATTATGCTATAAAACAATATAAATAAGCAATTTTTGTTATTTTTATACACATACACAATCCAAACCTTAAGAACAGCTCAATGTGGACGACAGCAGGGGCTATTTTCTCCACGACATCAGCAATGAAGTTGAACTTGTATCGAGGGCTGCTGAGACGAATCAGGGTACGACCTATACTGACAAGAAAACCCCACCAAAACATTAATACAGACAGCAATCAATCTATCTATAGCTACAGTTAGGTCCATAAATATTTGGACAGAGTCAACTTTTGAAACAACTCACACTTTCAGCTTTAATTTAGTGGGTTGAACAAAAAAGATGCATAAAAATGTGAGAAACTAAAGCATTTTTGTAACACAATCCCTTCATCCCAGGGGACTCAAAAGTAATTGGACAAATTAAATTACTGAAAATAAAATGTTAATTTCCCATACTTGGTTGAAAACCCTTTGCTAGCAATGACAGCCTGAAGTCTTGAACTCATGGACATCACCAGATGCTGGGTTTCCTCCTTTTTAATGCTCTGCCAGGCCTTCACTGCAGCAGCTTTCAGTTACTGTTGTGGACCTTTCTGTCCACAGTTTAATCGTGAACAAGTGAAATGCATGCTCAGTTGGGTTAAGATCAGGTGACTGATTTGGCAACACAAGGATATTGCACTTCTTTGCTTTAATAAACTCCTGGTTTGCTTTGGCTGTATGTTTTGGTTCATTGTTTATTTTTATTATGAAACACCGGCCAATCAATGTGACTCAGTTTAGCTGGATTTGAGCAGATACATCTTCAATAAACATTAGTGTCCCTGTCCGCCACTGGCAGCCATGCACGCTCAAGCCATCACACTGCCTCCGCCATGTTTTACAGATGATGTGGTTTGCTTCGCCATACTTTTTTCTTGCCATCTTTCTGGTAGAGGTTGATCTTGGTTTCATCTGTTGAAAGACTGTTCTTCCAGACCTTTGCTGGCTTTTTTAGAATTTTTTTTTTTTTTTAGCTTGTCCAACCTTTTTATTCTTGAGGTTTATGATTACAACTTCCTCCTGGAGAGTCTTGCTCACTCGGCTGGCTGTTGTGAAGGGGTTTCTCTTCACCATGAAAATGATTCTGCGATCATCCACCACTGCTGTCTTCTCTGGACATCCAGGTCTTTTTGCATTGCTGAGTTCAGCAGTGTAGGTTTTGCCACTTCTAATATTGTAGCAATTTCTCTGATGTTTTTTTTCTGTTTTCACAGCTTACAGATGGCTTGTCTCACCTGCATGGAGCGCTCCTTTGATTGCATGTTGTCTGTTCAAAGAAAAATCTTCCCAATGCAGGCAGCACACCTCAAATCAATTCCAGGACTTTTATCTGCTTAACTAATAATGACATAATGAAGGAATTGCCCACACCTTCCTTTGAATCAATTTTCCAATTACTTTTGGTCCCGTTAAAAAGAGGGTGGCATATGTTAAGGAGCCGAAACTCCTAAAACCCTCATCCAACCTGAATGTGATATCCTCAAACGAAAGCTGAGAGCCTACACATTATGTCCATTATATAACTATAATTGGAATATGTTTCAGTAAACAAAAAATAAAAAACCAACCTTGCCTCAGTGCCCCTAATCTAGATATTTTATACACACGTATGCGCACACAAATATGCGCACACAAATATGCGTACACAAATATGAGTACACAAATATGTGTACACAAATATACACATATACACATATATGTGTATATATACCCATATATAGGGGAGACCGGGGATAGTTGTAACATTTTTGACATTTCTGTCTGTAAATTGAAGCTCTTTTAAGGTAGTGGATTCAAAATGTAATGCAAAGTATTTACATGTCTCTGCTATTAAATAGTGCAGCTATTTTCTCTGCAGCACAATTACCCATTGCATGGTATGGTCTCAAACACAAAGAGTGAAATGTTACAGTTAACCCCATAGTCTGGGTTAGTTAGCAACACAGAGCACCTGTATAAAAAAGCCCAAAGCCGACTGTACTTCCTCAGGAGGCTGAGGTCTTTTAACATCTGCAGGAAGCTCCTGAGGATGTTTTACCAGTCAGTGGTTGCTGGAGTACTTTTCTATGCTGTGGTGTGCTGGGGGAGCAGCACAGCAAAGAAGGACTCATCCAGGCTGGAGAAACTGATCAGGAGGGCTAGCTCTGTGGTCGGCATGAAGCTGGACACTCTGGTGACAGTGGCAGAGAAAAGGACACTAAAGAAACTGCTGGACATTATGGACAATGCTGGGCATCCTCTGCACACGGCCATTAACAACCAGAAGAGTCTGTTCAGTGACAGGTTGCTTCTCCCAAAGACAAGAACTAACAGACTTAAAAACTCCTTTGTCCCACACGCCATCAGACTGTTTAACTCCTCTCTGGAGGGGAGAGGGAGGGGAAACAGGAGGACAAAGGAGGGGGGAACAACTAAGCTGTAGTGCCTCTTCACCTCACTGTGCAATACTTTTGTAAATAGTCAACAGTGCAATAGACCTCAATACTTGAAATGTGCAATTCACTTGTATTTTTATTTTTTATTCCTATTTATTCTATTTATCCCCTTCGTATATTTTATTTATATTGTCTCTGTATTTATATATATGTGTGTGTGTGTGTGTGTGTGTGTGTGTGTGTGTGTGTGTGTGTGTGTGTGTGTGTGTGTGTGTATATATATATATATATATATATATATATATATAATATTCTGTAACTCTGTAACTTCTGTCGGTGCTGTGCTTTTTTTGGAAATCGAATTTCCCAGAGGAACCCACCCGAGGGATTAATAAAGTTCTATCTAATCTAATCTAATCTAATCTAATCTAGTTGTAACATATCCTGGGGTAAAATGTAACACAATGAAATAAGGGTACTGACAAAATATTAACATGTAATCTTTGTTTATTCAACACATGAATGCACTTAGAGCCATTTATATAGCTGTGTGTGTGTGTGTGTGTGTGACAGAATGCAGAAATCTAGCTTTTGAACATATTCCAGCCCCCCAAAAAAGACAAATTATGGAATTTTCTGCAACTGAATATTTCATTAATTTTGGTTGGTCTTCCTTGAGTTTGGCCTCATTGGCACAGTGGGCATTATAAACTACAGCTCTTGCACCAATTTTGAACATAACAATGAAGCTGAAAAAATGTAGTTGTGCACCAGCATCGCAATTCCATTACTTTTTACCATGGCTTACCATGGCTTTGCAAACCACACCAAGTGTGGTTTGCAAAGTGCTTCAGAAAGATGAGGAAATCTGTTTCTTGCACCCATCCTGACTTATTTCCACTACCAGTACTTCCTACTGGTCCATCTCTGACACAGTGGTCTGCATAATGTATGTGTGGGAACACAAACAGTGGAGGAATTGTGTTGCCAATGGCATTAACCACATATACAAAAGCGACCAGTGAACCTCTCTCTGCTGATGTCGTTGCCCCAACTTGTTTAATATAAGTTAAAGTAATAGTGTGGTAAGTTGTAACATCTGCATTATTGTTACAACTAACCCAGACTGTTGCTGTTACAACTGACCCAGACTCCTATAGCCATGAACTAGCTAACATTACAGCCAACGGCTAAAACACTAGCACTAAAGACTTACACAGAATATATCCCCATAGACATACAAATAACATAATTTAAATTTGATGAGTTTAACTGCAAAGCAGATAATGCTATTAAACATTGAAATAAAGTAGAAAAACTTACTTTTTGGCATACAAATTACTTTTTTTCATGTTAAATTGTCTGTGTTTGACAAAATGTGCTGATTTTTCACATGTGATAGCAGAACTGAATTGGGCATGCACAGGATTAGTCACATCATTTGAAACTTAGCCCTGATTGGAGAAATTGGAAGTGTTACAACTGACCCACGTTACAACTATCCCCGGTCTCCCCTACATACATATACACATATATACCAAATCCGGGAAAAAAAACTATTCTACCCTGTACATTCTAGGTTTGTGGCGACCTTAAAGCAACCCTACCTGCTCCTAAAGGCGAACAGGGTCCTTTGTGCGCTTGGCTGACCGCGGGTCTCCCCTTGAGTAGAGTTTTCCGACTGGCTGCTCTCATCTTACACACATTTCCATACGATTTCCCGTCGCTCCCACACACTTCATGGTCCATCTTACACCGACAGACCCCTTTGGAGCCTCGCCGCTTCCCCGCAGCGAATAACTTGCACTCCAATCCATCCCCGCAGGGCAGGTCGTCTTTGCGGCCGCAGGGGTCTCCTTCACGCGGGGAACACACCAGGCAGCAGTTACATCTGTCCGGAACGTAGCCACCGGGACAGCTGGGGCTCGGGCACGAGCTCACATCGCACCGGGAGGTGCACTTGTCAGAGCGAACGGCTTCGGTGATTTCGTGCGCAAAGAAAAACGCAGCCACAAATATAAAGAGCTGCATCATGTCAATAGTGCCAGAAAGCTTAAATAAATATGATATAGATATATGCCCTCACAAAATCATATTAAATTACTACATTGAAAAGATTGGGGTTGCTTCTTTAAGAACTAAAAAGTAATCTAAGTACAATCTCCCGTGGCTCTTCTGGCTAAAAAGGACTACAAGCCAAGCCGTCTATGTCTGCATATTTTTACAGCCTTGTGACTTTAGTCGTTCTCAAAAGTGGTGTAAACTCATCGCCTTGAAGTGCACTTCCGACGGCAGGCAACTAAAATAAAACAGATACTGCGCGCCATCTAGTGGAAACAAAAGCTCATAACAGACATAACTGCAGGGAAGCTTGTACACGTCAGAAATTTACATACACTCATCATGGGCATGAATGTCCTGGTAGTTTGGGCTTCTGATTCCTTTGAAACGGTCTTTATCTTCAAAAAACCAAGAACTGGGTGCACTTTATTTTTTTTAATTTTGCATTTTCTCCAGTTCTTGCAAAGTCACAAAGTGTAGATACAGGCTCAGATATAGACGTACATTTATTTAAATATTTTAATAAGCAGTGCTGAAGGTTCTACATTATACTTTTACTTGACAAATGAAAGTCCTGTTAAATTTTCATTAGTGTTCATGATTGATTACTTGTTTTTCCTTTGCCAGTACTCACTGGATTGAGCAATACTTCGAACAACAGGAAAGCCCAAGAAATTCAGTGACAATTTAAGAAGCGGAATTGTAGATTTACACAACTTAGGAAGGTCTTTCAGGGCCATTACGAAAAAACTGCAGATTACAAAACCATTAGCTCAAGTTACTGTATCTATGTATGAGTTAGTGAGACGTGTCACCGCATTGCCAGGATCTGGAAGAAGATCCAAACTGTCATCCTGGGATGAGAATAAACTGGTTAGGATGTTCTGGAACAGCCCAGGAACCGTCAAGGTTAAAGCGTGAACTGGAAACTGTTGAAACTCCAACATCACTGTCCACAGTAAAGCAAGTTTTACATCCCCATGGAACGAGAGACTGCCAACCCAGAAAAAAAAGCCCCTGCTTCAAAATCGACACGTCATCACTGATATTTTCACTTTCCCACCACAGGCATGAGCCTAATGCCTTCTAGAGGAAAGTTTTATGTTCAGATGAAACAAAGATTGGGCTGTTTGGTCACTATGACAAGAGGCATGTTTGTAGGGGTAAAGGTGGGGCTTACAAACCTAAGACACTGTACCAACCCTCAAACATGATGGTGGCAGCATCATGCTCCGGGGGGAATTCTTCAAATTCTTCAGCTTCACCTCAAATCAACACTTAGAGAAATCTAACTTGGACAGAGTTGAGTGTTCCAGCAGAAAAATAACCCTGAACAGACATCAAACTAGTTTTAGAATGGATAAAACAGGTGAACATCAAGCTTCTGGAATGGCCCTCCCAAAGCTTCAACTTAAAGCCAATTGAAAATGTATGGATTATGCTTAAACACCAAGTCTATTCCAGGAAACCGACCAAATATCCAGCCAAAATTATGTCAGAAGTTTGTTGATTGCAACCAAGAGCGACTTGCTAAGGAACATTTAACCAAATATTAGTGGGTTGTGTGTATATATTTGACCCAGTATGGATCAGATAAAAATAAAAAATAAACTCAAACTTGACTTTTGAAGTCAGTAAAGGTGTATGCTGTACAATCATTCCACCGTGGATAAAGAGCCGTTTAAAAAAGCCCCAAATTACCAGGACATTCATGCCCATGAAGAGTGTATGTAAACCTTTGACCACAGCTATATATACACACAAGCAGAGTACAGAATCATACGTTTGGTTATTATAGTGTTTTAAAAGACCTGGTACTCTATTTTAGAAGACTGCCTATTTTTTTTGTGGTGACTTGAACCCATTAACCTGAGGTTATAAAGAAAACTTTCCACATGAGGGCACTGTTGTGCAAGGCTCCGTGTCACACTACTGCTAAGATGACGAGACATCCTGGTAGTATTGCAACAGCTCTTTTCACATTTTATTTCCTCTCCAGATGTGTGTCGCTTCTTAGCGAGAATGTGTGGTGACCTTATTCAGCTGTGCTTCACATCTACCACCACCTTGGTGTATATTGGTTTGAAAACCTCTGCTATACAAAGAACACACGCCACAATTTCAAGGCACACCTGTAGGAAATATTCTGTTTGTCCTTTGAATGACATCACTGACATTCTCGATTGGTCAGATGAACCCGGGCACCTTTTTGTTTTTTTGCTTTACAAAAGGCCCCATTAGCTTGTAATCTTAAACCGCTCCCTTTGTCACTTTCACACTATTAAACATTTTCCATGGCTCTGGTTTAGATCTTGTACCTTTGCAATCGGCAAAGTTTCTCTCAGAAAACCTTTAATTGCTGATAACCTTTTTAATAATTTCTCAAGCTAAAAATTCACTGATTTCAATATTTTGCGTGTGAAGATCTGTTGTTTTTGTTTTCATCCTTATTACCTGGATATCTTTGGGCTTTAGCAGGTTGGGTGGGAATTACTGTTGACATCTTTAATCTTAAAGTCAATAGGCATTAATCAGGTGCATGAGAACTGTCATCCTGCAGATAGAGCTCTGCTGAACATACCTTTGTCACTGCTGAACTCCAGCTTGGTGCACTTCATTCTTTATGCCTTCAAATTAGCCTTTTCCTATAAACTAGAACATGTACTAGTGACAACTACAAAATACTTGATTTTGCCAAATTTTATTGTTTTTTTTAATCTGTTAAATATACAACTTATCCCATATAGTTGCAGAGTTGGAATAAAAACTTCAAGATGCATACATAAGAAAACAGAATGGCATCAAGCAAGTCTCCTCAATTTAGTTTTTCCTCTTCACAGAGTACAATATAAAAAGCAAGGAGAGTTGCGACCCCCCCCATGCCAGAAGATTCAAGAGAAAGCTGCTTACCAGCAATTAAATACAAGTCAAACAACAAATACATTCATAGTAATGAGAAGTCTATTTCTTACAGAATTCTCTTGTACTGAAATGTTTAGGAGCAAAATTCTGTGTATAAACGGTAAACAGATTACATTCAAGCGAAGTGTTTATTCGCAGTCCTCCACTTCCTACAAATTCAAGTTTCAACAATTTTCTTGTCTTGAAGCTCTTCAATATTCCTTCAACAAAGACTTTGGCAGCACTGAGAATTGAAGACACTGTCTTTGTTTAACACGTGGTTTTAAAGCTGGGTAAAGTGTGTTTTGGCCCAGCTGGGTGGAACTGGTCAAACACTTCCAGCAGTGTAAGTGCACATCTATATTTCACTAAGTAATCCTATAAGGCAAAGCAAATATTTTGGACTTTATCCCAGATGAGGAATAATGTCGACCAAGAGAAACTTCTTTAAGATTCCCAAACACTACCAGGACCACTGTGCTGTTAGCTTGTGGTATTTAGGTGCTTGCTCTTTGGCCATCAACGCACTATATTATCGAGAGACCTTCAGTAGGTAGCTTGAGTGGTTTGAAAAAAAAAAGAAAAAAAAACAACTTTCAGCTTCCTAACAATAAACAAAGCCCACCTCTGTGAAAAAGCTGATTATCTAATCAAGTTGCCATAGTAACCACAAACAGCCCCAAGGTCTCTCTAGGAGACGGCGGTATGCTAATCTCTCCAGCTCCCACGGTTCCCTGCACTCTCCTCAAATGAGGAATTGGCCTCAAGTCAATTTCCTCACAAAATATTTCTCATCTTATTTTCCATCATCACCGTATCCTTCTTCACTTCCTTCCTGCCGAGGACAAATATGAACAGTTTCCAGTGTAAGCTTCTCTCTCACTTTCTTTACATCAGGAGTGATGTGTGGACAAAAAGCAGATGCTTCTCCTCTGCTCCCCTCGTCATCCTTCTCTGACTACCAGGAGGAAAAGAATGGCCGCTTGCAGTGGAAGGTTTGTGTAAACGCATTCCCCAAAGTGACCACACGACCTTGGCCACCTGAGCGGCTGCGCTCCACTACCACCCGAGGCATCTGAACCAGTTGGAGGGGGCTCTTCCCGTCCTTCAACGCCTGGGTCAGGTTCAACACCTGGGAAAAGACGGTGCATTAGTTGTGCAAAAGCAACTCGAAGTTTTTAGAGAATATGCAAACAACTTATTGGAAATATGAAACAGTCTGTGCTTACATATTATGCATGTGACATGGCTTTGATAAAGGACAGTAATACATAAAAACTGCAGTTATTATTAGCTACTTTCTCCACAGCCAGGTCATTTTAATATCTGACAAAAGTTAAATAATTAACTAAAAGTTAAAATAAATAAATAAATTACAAAACAACTGCACTACAGGACAAAGTCTTGAGCCATCCCTCATTTTGTTATATTTTGCTTGGAAAATGGGAAATAAGTGCAGTGATCAGTGAAATGTGCAAACATGTGTGGAAATAGCACATGAAGCAAACACAGAAATGGTGAAATTCTGACAAGCTTGCAAATTTAGTACAAGCACCTTTATTCTTCAAAACAGGCTCTATTTTAGTAGTTTTCAGGAATAATTCTCCAGGCTTCTTAACATTGAAGCTCTAATCTGGACGTTACCTGATTTTCATCCATTTGTTTCCTGCCTCTGTCTCACACTACTTCAATAATATTGAGGTCCAGGCTCTGAGGATACCAATCCATAACTGATAGCATTCTATTATGCGTTTTCTACCCAGGTGTGCTTTCACTGCACTGGCAGTGTGTTTGAGGTCAATGTAATGCTGCAAATAAGCTACTGCCAATCAAGGCGCTTTCCAGATGGTACTGCACAGTACTTTTCTGCGTTTATAATTCCATCAATTCTGACAAGATCCCCCACACCACTGACGGAAATTCAGCACCAAACTATGACAGAGCCTCTACCACATTTAACAGATGCTGCACACATTCACTGCTGTACCTCTCTACTGATGTCCTCCATAACACTCCAACGACACTGACTAGAACTTAAAATGTTAAATTTACATTCAAAATTCACAAGACCCGTTGTTCACAACAGGTTGTTGTACAAAAGTCCAGTTCTTGTGTAACTTGGCATAACTCTGCCTTTTCACCCTCTTTCCCTTCTTTAAGAAGGGCATCTTTACAACAGTAGATGGATCAATTGACGGGTCAGATGTTTATCTCAGGTCCTTGGGTCCTGTGTTATGCCTTTGTTGGATTTATTCATTTTTCTTAAGGACATGACTTTAAGCACTTTAAACCATATTAAAGAATTCCAATAGGGAAGGAGAACAAAAATACAAAGAATTGAGAATGACTCAAATCCTGCACAGTATTGTTCACTAATATAACATGTTTTTATTATTAACTGCTTGCTGAGAGAAGAATAGAAAGACTGAAAGGTGAGACAAGACAGTGGCTGCAGATGCAAAATTAGGGTAAAATGTGTGGTGAAGACGTTACAGAGCATACAAAGTGACAGAAAGTAGGCCATGAGAGGAGAAAGGAGAACAAGGTAGGATATAAAAGGAACAGGCAGAAAAAAATAAAATAGAGGACAGAACAGTACAAAGTTAAAAAAAATGACTAGAGGAACATTAAAGTACTCATTAAAAATAAAAAATAAATTACAAAAGCTCACCTGTCCTCTCATGACGGACATCTGTCTCTCAAACATGGTTTTGTCAAAGCCTTTATCTGTCTGAAAACAGAAAACGACTGATATTAGCTGATATCCTGCAATTAAGAATTCAAAAATCTAGAAACAGATTAAAAAGGAAAGCTTATGAGAACATCTCATACCTTGAACATCTCATAGAGGTCCTCACAGAGATCCTGAACAAAGTTCATGTCAGAGAGGCGGGACAGCACAAGGTCTCTGGTCTCCTGGGAGAAGGGTACCTTGGCCTGAGGAAGCCATGCCCAGTGGAATGGATCTGTTAGGGGGACAACACAAATGTTTCCGTCTGTATAGCCTTTCACTGTCACTGAACCTATAACTATCATTGTATTTGATAATAAGGCCACATGTAGGATTGTTTAGTGGCCTAATTTTTCTTTACAGTTTATTTTTTTTTTATTGTAAAAAATTCTTTAATTCTTGCCAGAACACAGATGACAAAATTCTACCATAAGAAGAAAAGGACTGAAATCATCCAATAGCAATGAGATTATCAGAAAATTAAAGGAACTGTCTGTGGCAGTGTCCAAAGGTAAAAATCATACCATCACATCTACAACTTACTAATTGCAACACTTTATCAAGTTCACAGATTAGTACAATTTTACAAGCTCTTACGTTAGTTTTACATCTGGAAAAAGCCAAGCTAGTAAATTCCTCCTATTTACAACCTTGGTACTAAGATAAGCTAATTGTATTGTCTAATCTGGACAGCGGGTCTAAAAGTAGTATACATCTCAAAAAGTATGCAAATAAATCCCCTTTCAGACATGCAGTCCCCTCCAGTAATTTCATGGTATCTCAATGTTTTGTCTTCAAGTACAATGAAACTTGTGGTGCAATATAAATGCATTTGTGCATCACTCAGTACACAGCACAAGTCTAAACTGCATGCAGTCACAGTGCCTGGTTCTGATTTGTAATGAGAGTAAGACTTTTAGCTGTGACACATTTTGCAAGAGAGATCTCCTAAAGCCCACGTGAACAAAGAGCCGGGTCAACCATCAATCACTGTGGCACAGAAAGATACTTTAAACACTCAAATAAAAGTGCCTTTTCACTTTGTGTTTTTCAGAAGGTTATGTTGACAATACCCTTTCCTACAAGTGCAATGAGTCTTTTTAATGAGTCTTTACATGAAATCGCACATGTAAAGGGGCCCTCTCATTACTGTCACTGACAGAGATGGTGAGCAAAAGTGAAATAAGTGATAAACATACAGGCTCTCCATTCATCCGGGTGTTTAAAGGGGAAGGCCAGGCCGTTGTCAATTGCTGCAATCTTGATGCAGGAGTCCTGAATGTTCTCTGTCCATTCTGCATCCTGCAGCATGAGGGAGAAAAAGATTAAAGACCTCGAATTCATTAAGTGAGTAAATTATTAATGACTGATGACCAAGTTGGTTATTGATTGAGGGGTGATTACTGCCACACATAAATGACAACTTTTGTCATTTATCGGCAAATCGAAAATAATGATTGATGATAGGTAACAAAGACGTACATCAAGTTTGTTCCATGCATTTGTGAGTCTAGTTTCCACATACACAGAAGCAAAACCAACATAAGGTGTGTTCTGGTTTAAAAATATATAAGTGTTCATGTCTGTGAAGGTTCTCAGTCATCCAGGTCATCGTAGTCAAAGGAACTTGCAAAAGAAAAGCGTCTGGACTTCTTTAAGTTGCTTGAAGACGTTTCACCTCTCATCCGAGAAGCTTCTTCAGTTCTAAGGTCAAATGGTGGAGAGTCCCAGATATAAACCTAGTGGGAGTAACCCCCCACAGAGGGACAAAAGGACCCCCTGATGATCCTCTAATCGCCTGAGCCAAGGTGTGAAAATGGGTGTGGGTCCCAATCAGCCAGAGTTTCGGGTGTGTTCATTGTGAAACATGGCCCCACCTTATCATGCGAATTCCTGAGATCAGATGGCCCAGGATGTGAGTGGGCGTTAAGGCGTCTGGGAAGGCATCTCAAAACTGGATTATAGATGGCAGACAGTTTGTGTCGTAAACCACCGCCTCTGTTCAAAGATGGTCGCTCACAGTGGACATAGATGGCTTCTTTCACTCCTCTTTCAAACCATCTGTCCTCTCTGTCCAAAATGTGAACATCGGCATCCTCGAAAGAGTGTCCTTTATCCTTAAGATGCAGATGGACTGCTGAGTCTTGTCCTGTGGAGGTGGCTCTTCTGTGTTGTGATAAGGTGGGGCCAGGTTTCACAATGAACTCACCCGAAACTCTGGCTGATTGGGACCCACACCCATTTTCACACCTTGGCTCAGGCGATTAGAGGATCATCAGGGGGTCCTTTTGTCCCTCTGTGGGGGGTTACTCCCACTAGGTTTATATCTGGGACTCTCCACCATTTGACCTTAGAACTGAGGAAGCTTCTCGGATGAGAGGTGAAATGTCTTCAAGCAACTTAAAGAAGTCCAGACGCTTTTCTTTTGCAAGCTCCTTTGACTATAAGTGTTCATGTGTTTCAACAGAGTTAAGCGAGGTGAATGCGTGCTTGGTGAACAGTCTGAACACACCTCTGTCATGTGGTAAATTACCTCACCTTTTGTTCTTCTCCCTCTCCTTCTCCTGGTGTCTCGTACTTGATCAACCAGTTGTCATTCCCTCGATCTAACAAGGAAAACAAACAGAAACAAGTTTTGATACGCAGAAATGAGAGGGAAGACAGAGCGATGTCAAAGATAGCAAACAGCTGTTGTGCGCAAGCATATACTAACTTAAAATAAATATGAAGATCAAAGGAATTTTTATCATAACCAGTGTATAACTAAATCGAAATAAAGCTGCCAACACTGTAATGAGACTACAATGACGGATCACTTCAATTTAAACCATTTATCGAAATGTTAACACGTGCACGCCTACCTGTGTTTCTGATAACATAGTCCAGCACCACCAGCCGCTCAAACTGCGACTGCAGCTGCTTCCTGATATTCTCTGGCAGTGGTTCTGCCTCAAAGCGTCGCAGCCAGTAGTCGGCTTCACGATAACCCTCCACAAACAGCTGAAATGAGCCCACCTGGTAACACACAGAGGCGCATATGGCATGAATGCAACTAACATACCCATTAAAACAAAACACTGTATAGCAATGTTCACTGCTCTGAGAACAGTATGTAGACAGTTTAAATGGAAATGATGTGGTGTGCAGTGATATTACAAGTGAAGCTGTAATGTCGAAAGGCTGAAATGTCAGCTGTGCCTGACAGTTGAAAATATGCAGTCAGTTTCCTCATATTTACTTCCTCGAAGACACTTCAGCTATGTTTTCACATCATCTTAACATCCACATATCTTTAGATCACCCACAAGACTGTCTCACGTAATAAACAGCCAGGAATGAAATACCTGTTATACATGTTTTTGATTAAAAGACAAAACTGATATACGATTACAGTTCACAATACAAGAGATAAATATATCCAGTAAGTATTACAGCTCCTGAAAAAGAACATGGCTTAAAGCAGAAACAACATTTATGGTTCTGATGGCCTTTTATCTAAACACATTGTTCTTCTTCAACACAAAAATAGTGTGGCATGATTCCTTTTACCGTTCTCTACCATCAGTGGCTATTCTCAGCCCTCCACTCACTGATGCAACAACTCTTGTATGTTATAGAGAAGCAGTCAGTGTACATATGAATAGAACAAATCTGACAAAGAACCTATTAACAAATATTGAAACAAGAAGATTAGAATTTGTTTTAACCAGTATGAGTATAGGTTTTCCTGCATGTGGCTGTGTTTTTGCACAAATACAAAGAGAAAGCAAGGAAGCAAGAGGAGGAAACGACACAGGAATGAACAAGAGAAAGGTCAAGATTCCAAGCTCCTCATGAATTGCTTATAGTAAACAAATGGTGACGTTAGACTGTGACGGTTTAAAAGTCTTTGGTACCTTGGGTGGGAGGCCCACTCTGTGGAAGCGTCGCCCCACTTTGGGGACTTTCTCTAGGGCGTACTTCTTCCCCCTGGACTTTGCTCTGTCTATGGCGTTGTAGTGGAATGTCTCACTGGCCAAATACACCACCTGATAAAATTTAGATAACACTGGTTTACTTTGAAACTGTGACCACTGCTGAACAGAAAGAAGAGCACAGAGACCCTAATCAAATCCAGATTAATTCAAGTGTTTACTTATACTGGGTTTTGGAGATTACATGTTATTAATTCAAAAACTCTACAGAGAAAAAAAAAAAATAAAAAAAAAAAAAAAAGCACACACCTTGGTTTTTGGCACCACACCAAGACAGAGTTTGGTGTCAACCAGTGAAGCAGCAGCCTCTGACAGATAACCCTGGTTAGGTAACAAGCACCCTCGGCCAAAACAACATGGACAGCAAAGCTAACAACAGAGACAGACATGGGGGAAGTTTTACAGATGAGGTGTTAATATTACCCTACTTTTTTTTTTTTTTTTTTGTTTAATCTTACTCACTGTGTGCAGCCATTAAAGTAAAATGAATGACAATATATATCTTAATAACTTTTCAGATGTTTAAAAAAGGTGATACATGTGACAGAAAGTACCTTGTGAAAGTATTTGGTCCATTTTGGATTCAGATGACCATAAGGTTCCTCTGACTTTGGTTTAAAAACACCAATGATTTTCTGTAAATAAAAAACAAAACAGAGTGATACATTTGTTTTTTTTCTAAACTTGCAATCTGACATACAGCCCAGGTCAGAAAACAGAAAGAGTGAGAACTAATTTTACCACGCATATTAGTGTTGCTTCAAGCTCCTTACAAACACAATTAAAAAGCCAAAGACTAATAGTGTAACTATAAGCAACAAATGTAAAGCATGAGGAATGCGTCTGACATCTTGGGCTCACCATCTTCCCAGTAATTACCTGTAGATGCCAGTGATCTGCTGTTATCAGCTGAACCATTGCTTTTTGAATAATTAAACAAGAATCATAATCCTGTGGATTTCCATATTCCTTCTTCCTAATTTACAAACTCTTATGATTAAAGCAATTAATGTTTTGAAAAAAGAAAAGATAAATGTTTGGAAATGTTGCTAAGCTACTGATTTATATTCTTCCTCCAAGTTTAGCCCATGAACCTTCCTTCGCTTGTCATGAATCTGTGTCATTTGTACCAAACGTACCCCTTTTGGGTCTTTGACAAAGTAACTCCCACTTGAGCCCTGGGAAATCCTCTCTGGAAAGACGCCACTCTCAATGGCTTGCTCTGCCCTTTGGATAATATCGGCAAACTCGGGGTCGTCAGGGAAATGGTTGAAATCTCCACTGTTGGTACCTAGAAGGGGAATAACTCAAGATTACTTTGATTTATTTTTACATTGTATACAACCAGAACTTGCTACAATTAAACAAATGTATTTTCTTAAGAACTAGAACAATAAGATTGCATTTACAATTACATGTCCATTGCAAAATATGGCATTAAGTAAACATCAAGAGGTTTCTCTGCATGGGTGTTATGTTTTGGTGTTTAGGACCATCAGATACCTTTGAAATGATCATGAATGAGTTATTTACATTATACATGCTGAAAAATCAGTGGTAAAAAATAATAATTGCAATCTCCCTCACAGAGACTACTGTAAACTGTCCGTTACCTCACCCATCTCACCTCCTGATTATTCTGTTCTAGGCAGTGGGAAACTGGAAGTGTTCCCATTGCACACTGTGCAAAGGGTGGGATAAAACAGGTGGCCAAGTCTATCACAGGAATCACCCACAAAGGAATACACAAACACACATTTAAGAGGAATTCCAAATCGCATGCCCATATTTTGACTGTGTGTACACTATCACAGAGAATTTACCAACTAAACTTAAAAAAAAAAATTGGTCTAAACCAGTGATTCCGCCACTTGTTAAAATCTGGCATTTTCTACTGCCTTGCAGATCAAACGTCATTCTCTTGAAATCACTGCTCTCTGGTGAATAGTGCCAATTATTATTTTGATAAAGGTCCAAACACATGACATGGCAGATCATAAGTTCTCCTCCTTGCACAGGGCAGAACGATCAGCTGACAGAGACCCATGCTCTGTATCAGTCGCACTAAAGTCACAGTGGGATGCAAGGAGAGATAAAGTCACAGACATGTGGTAGGTGCTATAAAAACAGGGACAGGACAGTCAACATGCCAAGGGTGACCGATAAGGAGTAACAAAGATAGCTTCAAAGCTAGTTTAACTGTAGGGCCCAAGAGAACCTAATTAACACGAGGAAGAAAAGAAAGAGTGATAAGCAAACGTTACATAATTAATCTGGATTGTTTAAAACAGTGAATACTTGTCAAACCTAGTCTGACCTAGTATGGCCCAATTACTCCTGAACAAATACATGAAAAGTACCCAGAATCATATGTTAAAAGTCAAACTCAATTTAACTTAACGGGGAGGTTCAGAAGCTGGCACGGTGGTTAGCACTGTTGCCGCACAGCAAGAAGGTCCTGAGTTCAATTCCAACATCAGGCCGGGGTCTTTCTGTGTTTGCGTGGGTTCTCTCCGGGTACTCCGGCTTCCTCCCACCATCCAAAGACATACAGCTTGAGAGGATAGGTTAATTGGAAAATCCAAATTGCCATTAGGTGTGAATGTGCGAGTGAATGTGAGCGCGAATGGTTGTCTGTCCCTGTGTGTTGGCCCTGCGACAGACTGGCGACCTGTCCAGGGTGTACCCCGCCTCTCGCCCTATGACAGCTGGGATAGGCTCCAGCGCCCCCCGCGACCCTGAAAAGGATAAGCGAATGGATGGATGGGGAGGTTCAGAAAGTAAAGTGACTAACCAAGACCTCCTCATTACAGCACAGTACTCGCACCCTGCAGCCAATTATCTGTTAATGTTCCGGTAGCATACTATGCATTACTTTGATGCGTCAAAGGTATTTTGGTGATACAGTGGGGAGCTATCCAACATTAAGATGAAGACAATGTTGGATAATTCCTCCCACCCACTCCATGACATGCTGGTCAGTCACAGGAGCACGTTCAGTTAGAGACTGAGATTACCAAAAAGCATTACTAATAAAGTATTCTGATTAGGTAGGTGTTTATCATGTTGTGGCTGTAAGATAACTCAATAATTCAATAATAAGAAGAATTTAGACAGACTGATCTTTTCCTTGTATCTTCTCAATAAATGCTGCAAAGTTTCACTCTGCGTTTATATACCACTCTGCGGGTCATCGGATTCTTGGGGTTTTCTCCGCATTACTGTAGTCTTTACCTTGCAAAATAAAACAACTTGAGACAACTGTTGTTGTGATTTGGTGCTATATAACTAAAACTGAATTATTTGAAACAGAGGTTTAAGCTAGGCTGCACCTGTGTTTCATGCTCCATTTGGTACCTGCAAAGCAAACATCCTACTTTAAAAAGAATTTAAACTGTGCTGCAAATATTAAGCAATTTTATTGGGTAAATACTCCCATAAATTTCTGATCATGCTGTACGTGCACAATCTCTGAAGGCTAAGCTCTGAGTGGTTTTTGTGGATGTGGACCACACTGGGACAAGATGTCTGGCCATAAAGGTAACTCTGATCTCTGGAAAAGCTGTCCAAAAGTAATGACTTAAAAATAGCTCCATTTTGACTTTAGTATAAAAATCTTAACATAGTTTTAGATTGTGCTCTAAAACAGTAAATCTCTGATTTACTGTAAGGAGTTTGTAATCCAGTTCTGTGTGATGCAATATTTTATCTTCATTTAATTCCCAACAACAGGTCAAAGTGTGCTCAATCTATCATCTTGTATGATGACAGATCTACGCTTCCTGTGCGCAACCCTGGTGCTTATAGTCTGTGATAAGATCACTGTGGTGTATTGCTGCAGATGGCAGTAATGGGCCTTGTATGTCTTCCACTTCCCATTAGCTTCAACCTGTAGAAAGCCAAAGTAATAGTATATGCGCATATAGTACTTCCTTTCTCTCAATTTCCGTCTTCATCATCTTCAAACACTGTACTGGACTACAAAGTGTGTCTGCTAGCACAGGGGCATTATGCATATTTAATATCAGCCTCTCAGATGTCCTGGTCAACTAATGGGGCACACACAGCAGGAGTGTACCTCACTTATAACTTCAGAGACCTCCAATAGACATGCAGAGCACAAAGTGTGTGACATGGCACAACACTGGACTGTGAAAAGTGTTCTATAACTATATATTTAAGTTACAGCAAGCGCATAAAATTGATACAATTTGTCTTAAACGCTAAAACTGTTTCCCTCGAGTTTTGACAGTTACATGATAAAATGCTTCAACTTACTCAAGTTTATCAAAATGAACTTTACATAAAGACTATAACTATAAATAAACCCTGCGTGCTGTTTCTAGGCTCTTTGGACTGGTGACAAAGAAGGCAGCAAAAGATGGCATACGTGATGAAAAATAGAATACATTTATGGACGCATGCAAATTTTTACCAATTACTTTGTTAAAAAAAAAAAAAAAGCACTATTGCTATTTGGTTAATATTTCCCATGACACGTAAAGCAGAATTTAAGAGCTACAATTCACAATTAATTTACATGATATTTTTAAATGGCACAAAGTGCAAGAGAAACGGCTCTTAGTCAGTATTCTAACAATAATCTGTAAAACAGTTTTGTAATTTTAGAGGAGAAGATTATTGTTCTACAAAGGCCACAAGTAATGGGATGCCAACACTTGCCATTTAAGGCTCAGACTCTACCTGTGGCCTAGATTTCTGGCCATAATAGGACATGGATCTGAACAATAGATCTCTGTTGGGAGAGGCTGAATAACAGAAATGAATACAAATGCTCAGAATTTGTTTTGCAGAGGGAAAAAAGGAAAAAACAAAAGGTGGGCGGTATGAGGGGGAGTGTTGTTAAATCCAGTGAGCATTTAAGTCAGATTATGCCGCTTCCATAGCGACTAGGTCACCTTTTTCTTGGTCTTTCCCTGCATCCCCCACCCCCCTTCTCATCATCCAAAACAAATCTGACAGAAACTTTAGTTGTTCCTGCTGGACAATCTAGTTCACAGCATAGCCTCAAATAATTTTATCACAACAAACATCTTACAACAGACCAGAATGTTCAAAAACCTCCTAGCTTGAGGAACAAAGATAATTTGGATGAAGGAGGCAATGATGTCAACCAGGTGGGCAAGAGTTCAATGGATGAGGCAGACTTATTTATTATCCTGGAAGTATTATAAACTGTTTGTTTGTTGTTGTTGTTTTAAAAACTTTTTTGTCATCATATTTGTAGCCTTGATTCTGTCTTGATTGTCAGACTAAAATATGGGTGATGACAAATTGAGCAGAAAATACAGACACGATACAGACTGCACACCAAGCCTTCAGTTCACCAAGTGCTGTGGAGAAACCGGGTACTTTTTTATGTAATGTGACACCAAGTTTGTGCTTTTTTAAAATTCTAATAATAACCAAAGTGTTGGTTCTCCAACAGCCTCAACAGACCTTAAGAGAGACCCAAACATTAAAAAGCCGCGTGAAATGCTCACTTCAGACAGCTTACATAACATATCTATTTGACCACGTTGCATTACCTGTTATCACAACCGTAATCAGCCTGAGTAGGCAGAATTTTTCCAGAGCCATATGCATCAAATAACAAAATGTCAGAAAAGACATAACCCCTATGAGTATCTGAGTGTGGCTGTCTATTTATTAGTTTCATATACAACCATTTCAAAGGCCGTGATTTGAAACACTTACCCGGGGAGGCTAAAGCATCTTTATCCGAAGACGAGCTGTGCCTGTACCGCCTGCTTCGCTTTTCTTTTACACCTCTCGGAGACGACGAGCTTCCTGCTAAGCACGGTAACAGCAGCGCCTCTTCGCCGGAGCCCTCTGTCTCTAGTTCGGTCAACACGCTTTCACAAGAGTCCGAAATACGTATGGCACCACCGGGGTTCGCCCCAGTTGTCAGACCTATCCGGTTCCTGTCAAATAACACCTTTGGAGGGTCTATGGAGTGAAAGTTAGACTCCAGCACTGGCACCGCTCTTTCCCCCGTGTCCAGCACTGGCTCGCCGGTCTCTGTCTCTGTCAGGTCGCATTCTGACATCATTCTGACTCAGGCCCTAATACATACAGTTAAATATATATCGTATTGACTCAACTTCGTTTCGAGCTGTCAGCTTTTCATTGTAAGAACACGGCATGTATCCAAATCAAACAGCTACTGCTTTCACTCAACGATATGTCTACATAATCCATGGAGACCGTCTCCTCTGCTTCCTAGTTAGCTAGATGCGCATGCGCCACACAAAACGACGCTGCTGGCTATGAGTTGCCTTCAAGTACAGCTTGGAAAAGCCGAAGAAATTCAAAGACGTGAGCGAGCCCCCGTGTTTCAAATTCCCGGTTGACAAGTACACTCGAGAGCTTTACATCATTACTTCTGTTATTACCGTGTGACTAACGTAGTTGTCAATATGCAAAGTCAGAAACAGAAACAAAAAAAATACAAATTAGGCTGTAGAACATGTCGGTCTATAAACACGTACCTTCCTACGCTATTTATTAGAGATTAGCTATGTTAAGTAGACCTGCTATCAAGATATCCTTTTCTGACCTGGCATTTATTTATTTATTTGCAAAACAAATATATTCATAGTTTTGTCCTTTCTGTCTTCTTCTCCGGTGCTTGAAGAATTTCAAATTCATGAACTGAGTTAGAATTATTGGCACATGATAGGGCTACGTTAGTATTTCTTTTGTTTTATTAAAATGCATTTTCTAAGCTATTAATACAAAAATACTCTGGTGGTTACTGTAGTGGTTACTGTGCAGGCTTTTCAACTGACTCGACGCAGTCCAGCAGTTTTATTCACGGCCACTAGATGTCAACAATATTACATAAATGAAAATGGTTGCAACGCATCGCCTCACAAGCAAAAATTGTCTAGTCTTTATACATTTTTTAAAAGTTACTGTAAAATACTTAAATACTATTTTCAAGTCGTCATCAAGTGTCATTGTTTGAAGTGTGGCAAGCATAGTTACTGGTTTAGAATGCCTCTGAAGTTAATATTGGATCCACACATGGGCCTTTCCCGCTGCCACCTCATGGTAAGATAATGACATTTTTTTATTTAGCTCAATTTTCCAGTTTCGACCCAAGGTGAATTAATGCAAATTGAATAACCTCTGCATTAACTTAGCAAGGCTTAATATGGTAATTTTTCATCCCTCTGTTTTACTTTCCCCTCTCTCTCTTCCTGTCTCGCCTATAAATTCAAGCTCCCTCTCTTTTCTTTCAGTTCTGTCAGTGCCCCTCAATCACCCAGTGGTCTGCATAGCACCCACTCATCCCTCTGCCCCCCTTCCACCTATAATTCTGCCCTTCCACCACCACCCGTCTCTCTAATAAGGGAGTGTAGCTGAAACACTTGCAAATGAACAGTCAGCCAGCTGGTAACACAGCAGTCATGTGATCTATCAAGGTAGGGGGTTAGAGGGTGAAGGAGACATGGAAGGTGAGAGAGGCTTGGTGTGCTTGGGATAGAATATGGATCTGGAAAAAGGAGAAGGAGATGGACAGTTTTAAAGGCACACTGAAGGCTAGACAGGTATATCTCTGCTTACTCTTTGCTAGATGTCATAATAAACCCTCTCTCCCTTTGTCCATCTCCTCTCTCGATACTATTTCTTTTTCAGCCTCTTCACCCTTTATTTCAATATCCATCTCACCTTCAAGAGCAAACACCTGAAATGTCACTGGAGTGACACATGACACTCAACAGGAAAACGCATCAACCACATCTCTGTTTTGTTTTGTTTTTTCATATGCGTGCCAGTGTGTGTTTGAAAAAAAGAGAGCGAGAGCGTGTGCATCGAAACTGTGCACTTCACCCACCACTGGGTGACAAGCTCCTGCAGCAGTGAAGGCACACTGCAGACACACTGCTTGCACGTGCACGTGTGTGTGTGTGTGTGTGTTTGACAGAGAGAGCCCCATGTTTGCCTCACTGTAGCACCCATTCCAGTAGATTCTGCTGGCAGAAGATCTAGTTTACCCTGCCAACAGCAACCACTCTTATCCATTCCTGCTCCTTTCCCCTGGCAGCTTGATGGGGGAGAGAGGGAGAACCCTCTAGCCCAACTAATTTTTTACATGCATCTGTATTGTTGGTGATTAGAGTTTTTATTAGTTTGTGAGGGAACACAATCATGCCGCATGCCCAGAAATCTAAAAGTGTAAGCCCCTGATTGCAAAGTCTTAAAAACTTAGACATCTACCAGAATTTGATGCTGCAACATTCAAAAAATGTATTTATTTGCACTGACTCACACTTTTCTACATCCAAATTAATTTACATTACAAAAGTGAACAGTCACATATACATAGCATTGCCTAGTTCTACCACATTTATAAATATTTTAATTCGTCAAAAGGGAACAAAGAGAGCTCACTCTGTCCTATAAGGTTTACAGTATATTCCGGTCCTTCATTATTATTTATTCACTCCTTTATCTTTTGCCTTATATAAACCGGATCTTTTAAATGTCAGCATTTGTTCATTTTTGCCTCATCCTGGCTTTTGTTGAGGGGATATACTGTGCCACACCGACGTCAGTTACCTGTTACCTGTTAAGAAAGATTTACACAGAGAAAAGGCATTCAGAAATAGCGTGTGGTTGGCCAGTTGTGCGTGTTTGTGTTTTCATATTGAGATGGCAGTATACCTCTCGGTCCAAACATCTTCAGATAGCAGTGTGTACAGTATGGCTTCTCATCATACTGAAACACAACGAGTAACACATATTTATAGCATCATCCTACTCATTCAGTAAACTGCATTCATATTACTTTCCTTGAATACTTAATTGACTCAGTTGTTGTCCTTATATACCTCAGCATGTTGTCCAGGGGTGAGCTGTCTGTTACACTTCTGACACTTCAGACACAGAGGATGGTAGTCTCTCCCTAAGGACCTCTTCTTCTCACCTGCACCAAAGGAAGAGATGGACTAGCTTAATGAGAGGCAGGATCGGATATTTTTATTAATATTTAATTAAAAAGTCAAAAGGATTTTGCATCTCATACAATTTCTGATAACACAATGTCTGGATTTCATGTGTCTGGTTCAGAAGTTACAGACTATTAGCCTCATCAGTGCAAGTAGGCCAGAGACTGTGATGTTGAACTAAAAGTAGGGCAGGTCACATCAGAGAATTTGAACTTAGCTGGTGCATGAACAGGCGAGAAAAACTAACAGCAAAAATAACAACCAAAGAGGAATCTAACTGGTGGTTTGAGTCATTTTGTGGATCTAATGGCTAGGCCTGAATGTGGAAAAGGACTTGTTTAAAAGAGAGGGGAGGTAGGGAGGAAACCCAAAGAGCAGTGCATGCTCGTTTGGCTAGACCCACATCCTGTTGTTATCATGGATACGAGTGTGTGCATTTGTGTGCATGTGTGGTTCAAATAAAGCCAAAAGCCTTAAAAAGAAAGAGTGAAATGCCTTTTTTTGTCCTCTAAAAAGAAAATAGATAACAATTTTGCATTTAAGGAACATATTGATATCATTGCACTTTGTCTAATGTAGATAATAAGACTTTGCAGAAAGAAAACAAAACACAAGGTGAACCTCAATCTTATGTTAACTCCAAAAAATGCCCTTTATTAATTTTATTACACCTGGTTTCACCTGTTCATTATTTGTGCTTTATTTCAGATTTCAAGTTTTATGACAATGCCAAACTGATCTGCCACAGAGATGGTAGACAGACAGATAAAGAGCGTGTAAAGCAAGTGCCAGACAGAAAGAGGAAGACAATTGCATCGAGTTTAAAAATTAAACAGGTCAGACTTACCAAAGTAGACAGGCTTCCCGCAAATTGGACAGTAGCCTACCATGATAGTATCTAATTATTTATCAGTATATGCGTTTATGTGTGCACCTTTTTAGTCCACAGTGTCCTATGAGCGAAATCGCGTGAATACGGGTGTGAACTGAAAAGTGACAGGAAAACCGTTAAACTGTAGACATCTCAGCATCTTGTGCAGTCAAAACCAGGATGTGGTGAGACGTCACAGGAAGAGAGTAAACTTTGAGATTTGAGCAGTAAATGGTGTCATCAGTGGAAAAACTAGAGACAGGTAGTTTGTCTCTTTCATATATGTGTGTGTGTGTGTGTGTGTGTGTGTGTGTGTGTATAATTTGATCATTTTACATATTTTAAATCACATTATTTTACAGTGAACTTTTCATATCTTCATATAATGTTTTGCGCACTCATCTATAACACTGTAAAGAGAGAAAGAAAGAAGGAACAAAAAACATCTGTCACCAGCTCAAATTCCCAGCTACCTTCTCCCTTTTCGTGCTCTTTTCACCCTCTTTTCTAGATTAAAAACAAGGATTTGAGCTCCTGAACTGAAAAGGGAAACTTGACACTTGTGCCTTTCTTTTCTTCTTTCTTTCTGTCTGTCTTCTTTCTCTCTCTCTCTCTCTCCCTCTGTGTGTGTGTCAAATACTCACACACACCTCCCGCTCACTGACTCACACAGACACCATACACCCATTTACACACACACATGCACTCACCAAAAAGGCCATCCTTCTGCTCAGTGACATCACATAAAGAGGCTGCAGCCAAAGTGCGGAGGGAGAGTCAGGGTGAGGCTGGTCTAGTGGAGGGACAGATGGGGCTGGGCAGCGGAGGCAGTTATCCCCTAGGGATAGGTGATGGAAGCAGACCTCGGGAGGGACAGGGGTGAGGAGAGATGAGCGAGACAAGGTTGGAGACAGTAGCCAACTACAGCTCAGCGGGGACAAAGACGATGAACTGTGATGAACTTTGTTGAGTGCAGAACAAGGCCACTGAAGTCACTGTGGAAGACAGGCAAATGTCTGTGTGGTTCGATTGCTATCACTGTCTGGGCTTATACATGGCTGAAATAGATGTTTAGCAGCATCAAGGACCAAAGACCAGACTCTGCAAGAGCTTCTTCCCCCAAGCAGTCCACTCACTACCACCAAAGGACTGATATACACATACACCTCTACAAACACCTTACAATACTCACCAAAAGACTCAAAAACAACAAAAACTTCCGCTAATCCACTACGAACTGGACCTGGGAACAATATGCTTATTTTTACACTCAGTCTCATAGTTGCTGAACACATATCTAAATTATATTATATTTGCACATTTTCCATCTTGCACATGTCTTCGCCCTGTCTTGTCTACAATATCATGACAATAACTTCAACCTGGTATTCAATACCTACTGCACAATACACTTTGTGTTGTCTCTGGACTGTCTTTGTTTATAGTTATCATTATAGCATTGTATAGTTACTACTATAGTATTGTATAGTATTGTATAGTTAGTAATTAGTACCTTTTTATCCCTTAATTTTACCAAAATTTAGCATGTTATTTATTTGTAATTCTTAGTTTTATATCTCTTGGAGATATATCTTTTATATACTTATAAATGCACCATGAGGGGCTTGGGGTGAAACAGCATTTCGCTACGTTGTATACTGTGTATACTGTGTATACTGTGTATACTGTTGTATTGACAATAAAGCTCTTGAATCTTCAATCTTGAACTGAATCAAGGAGTATCCAGGAAACTATGGTGATGGAAGACTTATTCAGATGGTTTAGTTAATTAAGAGTACTTCAGAGCAAAATAACTCCATGTACTTTTTACTTAAGTAAAAGTTAATTAGGAATAATTAAAAGCTAAATGTTTCAGACACGGGGAGCATTATGCCATAAAACTGACTAGTTGTTTCTAATCCTTAAGGGGAATTCCACCAGCATACACATGAAAATCTATTTAAGGTCTTAGGGGGTGCTGCTACATATGAAAAAGTTTAGTGATGCTTTTTGTAGCTCTAGAGTGAGTAACTGAAATGTGACAAATTCTCTCCAGTGATATCTTTAAATTGAAAATTAAAAAGTGCAGGTGCAAAGTCAGAAAAAAGGGTGTTTTGTGCAGCGCACTCCTACTCCCCGTTCAATAATACATACATGTGCAGCTGCTAAAAGGGCCAAATATCACATTCAACTTAACAGTCAACAACTGTTCACTGTTAAGTTGCATTGTAAGATATGTTTGCGGTTGTTCTTCTGCAATAATTTTGACAAAAACACATCTTTTCTACCCTACATTCACAATTTAGATGATAGAAAAATGTTGTGGATTAAAAAAGTCCTATATTTGGAATATAATGCAAGAGTAAATAGTATATAGACACATGCATTCATATGTATTTTCAATACATAGTCAATGTTTTACAGTAAGTGTTTCTTTTTCAGCCTTTAGACGTGCCGAAAACATCTGCAAATCATTACTGCAGCTGATGAACTTCTGAAAACCATGGAATATATGTATTTCATCATTTGCATATTTACCGGCATCCCTCTCCTGTGTGTCATGCTTTGCAGAGGGATGGAATACCAAGTAGGTATTTCATCTGACCAGCTTTCCCTACAGGATAACCTATCATGTCTCTCCATCAGCATTCATTGTGTGTGGACAGCGCTTGGAGAGCTACATCCTGAATTAGAGGCCTGTATGCATGCAGTGTTTTTTGATGCAAATGATGATGTGCTTTTAATAGAGAGCAGATTTTGAATATGCAGAAAGAAAGAGAGACCGTTGTCATTAAAGCAAGAAGAAGCAAAAGATTTCCACAGGTTGAAATTGCAGAAAATTGAATACTGAAGGAAAGGGGATAGAATTAGGAAGAAAACAGAAGTGGAGCATGGAGAAACAGAAGTAATGTAATTGTGAACTAAGGAAAAGAAAGGAAAGAAGTGGAAAGAAGAGAGGAGGCGTTAAAACCACATTTCCCAGTGGATCTCTTGGTGAGGCTATGCTGAGAAAACTGCCAAAACTCTTAACAGACACATTCCCGTACTGGCAAGCACATATGCATGGTTCACTTCTGCCAAGTCATATGAGATACACCAACACACTGGATGGAGAGATGTGGGAATATGGTGTGTATGAAGTGAAGGATTTACAGTAACATTCAGTGAGTGGTGGAAAGAGACAGAGCTTGGGAAGACACAGAGAGAGAGGTAGAGAAACACTGGCTTCTCTCCTCTGTGTCCTCTGGTGGGTTGGATCTTGTATAGGCCAAACCCTCCGACGCCAGCTTTGAGAATTGTATGCAGAGGGGTGGAGGGGACACAGGAAGAGGCTCAGGAAAGAAAACGGCTGGAAGGATTCCTTCTTCCCACACATAAATGCACTCTTGATCACATGTGCGTACACATGAACGTACAGTCACACATATACACAGCCAAAAAGAGCCTTTGGAAGGATTCCTTTTTCCCCACTCACTCTCACACACCCACTAGTCATCACGTTTCAGCTCTTGGCATCCTTCTTTCTCCTCAAAGCCCAGAATATGACATGGCTTTAGGGTTGCATCTCAACTGCATACACATAGTCAGCCTCACAGTATAAGACATATGGCAAAGAAAATCAAGCAGCATTTCAAACATTTGACAAATGAAGATAACCAAAGGACCACATGGTGATTTAGTTGGTGGTAACTCTTTGAGGTGCAGAGAATGCCTTTTTGTTTTTGAACTTGCCTCTTTTCATTGTTGATGTATAAATATCAGTTTTCAAGATGAATTTTCTTTGCCTCTTTGATAATCACTAGATTGTTAAAGAAAGGGAAACAGCTCACGCCTTTGTAACCAAGCCAAAACTAAGTCTCTCACCCTTTGCTGTTACAAGCCTTTCTGGTGTGCATTTGGAACAGTCAGATGGATATTTTGGTTGCTTGCACTGTGGTGTGGTAAGCCATTCCTGGGGTGTGTTTTTCACAAATATCCTCCTCTGTGACAGTCTTCATGGAGTCAAACAATCTAAAGGCTATAATCCTCTACTAAGGGTACGAGTGGATGGAAAAGTCCTTGTTTTTCACTCATAATCTGGCAAAGCCCATAAGTCCCTTCAAGCCTCTATGCAGTGATATGATTATGGAATGGCAACTATTACTACATGATTAGTAGATGTGAGTGGCTGGGTCAGTCAGTTTTCATTCTGTTGTTTTTCTTTTTTGTATATGAGTCTTTGTTGTGTGTACATCAGCGACTGACTTATATTATGGTACCATAATGTGTGCACGTTTAAAATCTCCATAATGTAGTTTTAAGGTGAGTATAAAGTGAGTTGAGGATAGGAAAGTAGTAGTTGTGGTTAAGGTTAAAGAAAGTCATTATAATGTCCTCTGAATTCATGGGCTCGTGACAACCTCTGTGTGTGTGTGTGTGTGTGTGTGTGTGTGTGTGTGTGTGTGTGTGTGTGTGCATGAACAGTAAATTAAACAGATGCCAGTATTGCTTAGGCTTTCAATTCTCCATAGGGCTTATAAACAATACCAGTCCCCCAAATGTCTAATGTCGCTTCCAAAATGCCATCCCCGCACATACAACAGACTGAGTACTAACACACACACACTCACCAAAAACTGAACATGATGCACAAGACAGCAAAAACTGTTGTGATAGCAAACTTCAAGAGCTGTTTAACAAACTGGAGTGAACAGATTTTTATGATGTTCTTCTTTGTAAGCGACAAGTTGGTCAGTCAGTTGATTGATCCTCCTCGTTTTGTTTAAATAAACCTAAGATATCCCAATAAATGTTGAATGGCTTATGATTTTGTTTGTGATTACATGTACAACTACAATTTTGTTGTACACGTACAATGACAATAAAGGGCTATTCTATTCTATTTTATTATTTTTCTTTACATATCTTTGCTGGCTTTTTCTCTAGTCCCATCATAGCCTAGCTAAAATAATACAACTGGTCGATGGATTTAGACAAATTTTGGTGCAGATATTTATATCCATCTCAGGGTGAATGGTCAGATTTTTCCTCTGGTCCCATAATAATAATAATAATAATTCAGAAAATTTTCTAATGTGCACCTAAATTTGGTTCATAACTAAATACCTGACACCCCCCCCCCCCCCCCCCCCCCCCCATCCCCATTCCCAGCAGACTGTGCTGTACTCTCTGCTTAGAATGTTTTCCACTACCATAAAACATTACATTTACCCAGCAAACATACCCATGTTGGCCCACAGTGAGTAGCTGTGGGTGAACTGTAGGGCTTTGTGGACAGGGCAAACCCACACTTATCCCACACAGGCCCAAACTGAGTGTGCCCACATGGGGCCCATGGCAGTTTTGCCTTTGGGACACCAGTATTGGTTATGGGCAAGCCTACTGTGGACTTCCACAATGAAGACCAGTGTGGGGCCACAGAAGTTTTTACCTTTTAGGTCCCCATAAAGGTTTTCTGTGGGTAACCTATTGTAGGCTTGCACAAAAATTCCTCACTGGCCCCTCCATGCCAATGAGGCACATACAGGCACCCACTGTGGGCCATTTAGGTCTGCCCTCAGGGGCCCACACAGGCCTGGAGTGGGCATGTTTGCTGGGTAGTGTCAGGTTAACAGAACTTTTAGCATGCCTAAACTTCTAGTCTTGTATTGTTACAACAACATGACAGTTTGATGAATCATCCAGCATTTGAAACTTTTGTAGTAGCGGTAGTAAAAAAAAAAAACAAAAAAAACCCACTGTGTCCAGCTTCTGAGCCAGCACTGTGAAACCAAGCGTTGTTCACGATTACAGAATTCAGTTTAAATTATAGTGGAAACTGGATGCTTTTCAAAGTTACAAAATAGGCCAGATTTCATTTAGGAAAATGTCCTCTACAATGATGCAGAAGATATTTTAGATATTTCTTTTCTATTTAATGTTGGAACCATGACAAACATGTTCGTCTTTGCTCTAAACATTTCACATAAAAATATCACCTGGCTGACAAATAAAGACTGTGGATCCAGTCAGAGCAGGTGGCCTAAGATGACTGGCTACCTATTAGCACAAAAAAGAGGAAAACTGTTAGAAATAGATAGAATAGAGTACCTATATACCCCAAAGGGAAAAGCTGCCATGAGCTCTCAGTCACTAAGTAGGGTTCTGACTGCACAGTGCTTGGTTCTCAAGGCTGGTCCCACCTATTGTTTAGATCTGCTTTAGGAAACAGTAAGGCAGGCAGAAGGAACGAACCTAATGTGTTGCTTCTTGCCTGTGCATTCTTGGCATAGCTTGTTGCCCTTTTCATTTTTTGACTGTGATTTTTTTCCCTCTTGCTTTAATAGTGAAGCCAAGGGTCCACAGCCAGCCAAGTCCCACCGCTCCAGTCTGGCTAAGCCACAGAAAGCCTGGCCTCCTCTACTCTGCTCTCTCTGTCTCCCATTCTCATCATATGTACTACAATATGTACCCCTCTCTCTTTCTATTTGTATGTCAATATACCTCCTCTCTTACGTCTCTTTCCTTCATGTTTGTCTATACTGGTCAGTCTGTCTTTTTGTCTCATTTTCTCCCCTCTTTCTTGTCTTGTTCTCTTCAAACACATGCACACAGACACACACAGACGCACACACACACACACACACCACCCTCTCTCCCTGCCTGACAGTCTGTCACAGCCAGCGGACTGGTTTAGCAGGCGGGGTTCAGCTGGGCTCCACAAACACATGGCACTCAATCTGCCTTCTTGTGTGTGCTGGAATGGTATTTCTTTCTCCGTGCTGTTTAAAGCTTTCTGTTTAATCTTCTTTTAATTTTATGGACATGTTTAAAAACAGTCAAGTATCTTTATGTTACACTGTAGACGGGCAAATGCGTACTTTTGTAGTGAAATTTATGTCTAAGGTTGGGGAGTTTCTCATACACAGGTCGTTTTAAATATCGTCGTTGTCACGTCTAACCTTCAAAAGCTGATTGCATAATGCTTAGGTAACACTGATATGATAAATGCAATGACACGTCATCTAAAATTTAGTTGCTCTACAGAAGACATTTGGTCTTTTTTCAACATGACTGCAAGAGTTTGGATGTATCCAAAAGAGGCAGTGTAGACAATTTGCTCCTCTCTGCGTCTCAATTATAGATCAAGAGCCCCTTGTGTGTACAAAAAACAGAATTCGCCAACTCAAACAAAGCCTGCTTCCTCTTCTGCTCTGCTCTGTTCCTATATGATCAGCACCATTCATTCCGCCACTCAGACAGGAATCTAATTAGACCAGAATATCAACATTAAAACCTATCTGCCCCCCTCCATCCTTCTCTCGCTCTCTCTCTTTGTTTCTCTGCTCTTCCCTACAGCTGGTGAGAGTATGGTTTGTGGCTGCCCCTCCCCCAGGTTTTGAACAAGCCAATAAGAGAGCACGTCAGCAAAATACCCCCCCCCCCCCCCCACACACACACACACACACAGACACACACACCGACACACACACCATCCCTCGGTTTCCCTTACCACCCTATCCATTTCCAATCCCATCCCCCAGAGCCCTCTCTACACCCCATCCCCCTTTCATACCACCCCTAACCCACTTACTCATCCTGCCTCCACCCTCCCACACACCCATGAGACTTCCCCACCCTCTCCACTTTCTCACCCGTTCTCACCCTCCGTAGTACCTCCATGGTCCTCGTCTTCTCCATTCCTTTCACTTTTCTTCTCACTCACCCTTATTCCTGGACACCCTTCCTTTCTTCTATACTCCCTCCCCGTCATTACACCAACTCGCCATTTTCATTATCTCCATCTCTTCTGTTTCCCTTCTTTCCCCCACCTTTCTCCCTCCCTCTCTTTCTCTTCTCTGTCTACTGTGGCCTTATCTTATGAATATCGGTAGCACACTGGGTGAAAAATTGATCCTCCCCGCCTGTCTGTGGACGCTGCCACAGCGCATTAGCCTGCGTGTGATGTGTGTGTGTGTGTGTAAGCTTGCTGCTTGTGGGAGACACAGAGGGAGGAAGGGAGGAGTGAGAGGAAGGAGGGTAGGAGGGATATTTGCATATCATCAAAGTAGGAAAAGGGAGTGTAATGAGGAGAGAATATGTGTGTGTCTGTTGGGCGTATGTGTGTATTAGGCCTGTTGTTGATGGGTTGGGCTTCAGTATGTGTGAAATGAGAGAACAAGACCAAGGGAATAGGGTATAGGAGGCAAGATAGACTCAGATGGCGTTAGATGTGTGTGTGTGTGTGTGTGTGTGTGTGTGTGGGTGTCTGAGAATGAGAGGACAATCAGAAACCACGTACAGTTTTCCTCTCACATATCATTCTTCTTGCTCCCATACCCCCCCCCCCCCCCCCCCCCCCCCTCCCCAACACACACACAGTAACAGTAGTTTTCATAAATATTTCAAACAGGGCATGTTCTTGACCTTTGACACGGCACCATTGAACATTTTTCAAAAAAAGGTATAATGGTCTCAAGCTTCTGCAGCTGTTTGTTTGTTTGTTTGTTTGTTTGTTTGTTTGTTTTAACATTCAATCACATTTTTCTCCAGCTTATGAGAAAACATGCAAAACCCCTTTTTAAACGTGAAAACTTTGGCCCAGATCTGATAAACACAGGCACTTCATTTATCCTAGTGGCCTAATTTATTTTAGATTACGGCTGAATAATCTGCCCTCCCCCCGCCATTTTTCTATGTTTGTCACTATTTAATAACGTTCTAGTTATTTTTTTTCTCGCTACTGTAATTTTGTAGCTCAAGTAACTTCTGCAAACACAGCAAATACTTAATTTTAAAGCGAACTTTCGACTCCAAAGGAAACAGCTGCAATGGGTAGGCTTGGTATTTGTAAATAAATAATTTAAAGCCCCTTTTAGTCTGCCTCTCTGCTATCCACGGCTTCTGATTTAACAGCCCTACTAATAGATTGCCGAGCTTAAACTGGTTCGTTTCACCGGTAAAGTCCGGATTTTAAAATTGTATTTATAAAAACAAACTAACATTAACAGTTTTAGTCATTTGTCTGTGTTTTTTTGCCATCGGTGACTTAACCAGCATTGTGTCTGGGGGAAGCAACTACAAATGCACTCTGTTTTCTGTCGTCGATTGCTCCGGTCTGGTGAAATCCGACTTGAGCGTTGACGGTCTGTCACATTTCACGCTGACACCGAGCGAACACTGGGCTCACACACTCGCGTTCATACACTCTCACAGACAGGGCTCGCAATATTATCGACAGATCCGAGTTGGGAGTACAGTCGGGGAGAGCGCGTTGAAGGTAAGTTGTTAAAAAATACTCAGAGCAGGGGAAATAGACCCGGTTTCAGCGTTAGACACAGAGGCGGGGTCATTCCTTAAGATCCTGTTAATTTTAGCCGTGGTTCTTTCTTTGTAATTTTAGACCGGCCACTTTTAATGTTTCTGTCTGCGCTTTGCTGTTTGCTTCCATACAACCGGGAAAGCTCTACCGGCTCATCCCAACGCAGCGAAATCACACGAATAAGTTTATACACAACACCGTTTTGTTTTCTTACTATTAACCAAATATTTTAAAGCGCTTCGAGGCGTGGGTGGCTAGCTATGGGATTTTTCTCTGTGTTGGTCGGTAGAGGAGGAGGGGTTGGTATGGCTTGCCAAGCTAGCGAACGACATTACGCAGGCTGGCTAAACAAGTTTAAATGTGGGTTAAAGTGGCGAAAGTTGTTTTAAAGTCGGTTCGAGGATAATTGGGATTCCGAGAAAGCGAGCTGGTGTGGTAACACTGTAGTTATATAGTTAGAAGAAGCATCATAACGCCTTTACCACAGCGTGCTATGCGCACTAATGTTAGCATCGCCCCCAAACGCTAGCTTCCCGTCAGCTAGCGAGCCGTGGTCGTTGCTGTTGTGAAGTTAAAGCTGCTGGTGAGCCGGGAGAGGAATCGTATCCCTGTCACATTCTTGTAGATTATTATTATTTTTAATTCCCAAACAGTATAATCGAGTGAAAACTTAAATATTCACAATGTAAGCTGATGAACCAGTTTATGAAATAGCAAAGTTCTAGTACCAAACTACCAGTTAACTCAAAATTACAACACACGTGCATGTCAAAAGAAACTGATGGCTTTGACTTGTTTGTGTAGGTAGTCCAGCTTGGTGAATGTTGTGATGTACAGTGTTAACAGAGTACCTCACAACTCGATTTAACTCTTCCTAACTCATTTAATTTGTCATTTTAACAGTGTGTAAAAGCTGCTTCGGTGAGGGGAACGAGAGGAAAACGCAGGGAACAAAAAAGGAAAAGAAACGAAGGAAATCCCCCGAAAGGAAATGCCAATCGCAGCCGCTGGACAGCCAACGACTCAGGAGCCTCGAGTTTGCCCCCGGCTGCCCTCCACCCCGGAGCCTGTCCCTAAAGGGGCTGATTTATTCGACGAGGCGGGGGCGACAGAGTCTGCGGAGCGAATAGAGTACGGGGGCGCGGAGGGGGGCAGAGGACTCGGGGGCTATAGTTACAGCCAGAGCGGCGCGAGGGGCTTTGTACAGCCCGGATCTACCAACGGCTCTCCGCCGCAGTCCCCAGAAGCGTCCTCCTCTTTTCTTTTCCACCCCCTTCACCCCCACCAAATGACCATGGAACCTCCAAGGACTCGATCTCGCTCACGGTCTGGATATTATCAGTCGTGCGGTGTTGGAAATGGCAATGGAATGACCGGCAGCGCAGTTATGGTATCTAACCACCACCACCACCACCATCTCCACCACCATCAGCAGCAGCAGCAGCAGCAACTACATCCACAGCAGCAGAACGGTGCCGCTTGCGCACCACTTGGAACTCACAGTATCCACTCGGAGAACCAGCAGCGAGCCCCAGGAAGTAACGCCTCTCCCGGCATTCAGAGGCTGTCTTCTGTTCCCGGAGCGCACCGCATCCCAGCAGCAGGTAAACGTCTCCACTTGTCATCGTCAATGGACGTGTATGTGGTTGTGTAGGTTTAGAACAAGAAGGAAAGGCGAGTCACACCTCCACTCAGACTTTTAATTTCACACTGTATGCGAGTTGAAGGGACATAAGCGGAGGTGTTCTAATACCTTTCTTTAGAAGCTAACAGAGAGAGGGAGGGGACTGCCCTGGGCTTGGCATGACTGTAGTGTCTGTGCATGTGTGAACACATTTGATGTATTTTAATTAGATGGGGTGTTTTATGTTCTTGCCACTTAGCTATAGTGTGGATGTGATACACAGTTAGCACATACAGTAGGCAAATGAAAAACAGCAGCCTGTGCTCTGGACTGGGGTAGCCTCAAGCCAGTTGAACTGCTGTGCATAGTTAGTTAACCAGACTGCATTTCTTTAGGCACTGTGGCATGTCTACTTTTAGTCAATTACACAAATATTGATGTAGCTAGGTAACAAGCCTTATAATGTGTACAGGCAAAACCTTTGACTAAACTACGTATGGTCTGTTCTTTTTCAAAGCTTCTTAGAGGGACAATTGTAGCTAGATAACCCAACTTGTTGTGAAGTTGTGAACAAGAGTTAAAATATCCTCATATATTACTCATATATTATGATATTGAATAGATCAATATTTAGTCAGCATTTACTGTTATAAATGCACATACACATACAAAAAACGTGCTTATGACAGAGAATCAGCTGAGCAAAGTGGTAAACAATCTTAGCCATGGCCTCTGTTTTAACAGATATTTGGTTTCCGTCTGAGGTTGTATTCCGTTTCAAATGTTCTTTTCTTTTTAATTCACAGCTACCTGGGTAACCTCTGCTGTGACGTTTTTGCTCCATTGCAAAGCAAACTTGGTTAAGATAAGATAAGATAAGATAACCTTTATTAGTCCCACACGTGGGAATGTGTGGACTGGTGTTGGGTGTTAAATACATGTGAGGGCACTCTCACACAACACAGTGAGTGCAGTGTTGTGAACTTCATAACATAGAAGCAGCACAGCTAGAGTTTCACATTCACTGAGGCTATGGGAAAGTTTTCCTTTCACTAAAGCTAATAGCACACCTAACTGGCTTCACAGGTTTGAAAATGCTTCTGCAGTTGGTAGTATCCACGGGTGTTGTGGAAACATTTTACTAGTTATCATTATTATTATTATTATTATTTTAAAGAAACATTGGAACATTCTAAAACAAAATCCCCTTTTTATACAGACGTTATGTAGTGGAACTTTTGCTTTATAAAGTTTTTATTTTGCAAATTAATTTGAGTCATTGACATTAAAATGTAAGGACTCTGGGAAAAGCAGGGTTTAGGTTTGGTCTCATTACAGCAGACAAATTACTCATACCGATTCTACCTCTTGGGATATGTCTAAGACTGCAGTCATTTCTCTCACTAAGCAACTCATATATGACAGACGGCCTAGTTTTTTTTTTTTTTTTTGTTTGTGGAGGTACTTACTTCTGCTCACCTCTTCGAAATATGTCCTCACTTGGGTACACCATCGAGATACACAGTGAAATGAAACTATTGAAGTCCATGGCTTGAGTTATATATAAGAGTAATAATGATGAAGATGATGATGACTTAAAAAAACAAAACAAAAAAACTGTCACATTTTAAACAGTAGGTGTTTGCATATCTGTGTACACAAAAAACTGAGCAGGTCTTTAGAGAGACTGGATTTACCTGTTTGGAAGACTGAGAGCAAGAACACAGCTGAACCCACATAAACAAAGAGAGGCCTCTTTTGAACACTCAGTCATTAGGTTGTCAAAGCAGTGTGTGTGTGTTACTTGTATGCCTTTGTGTTGAGTTCCAAGGAAATAAAGTTGTGTCTCTGTATGTTGTTCTTAGGAAGGAACGAAGAACCAAGACAAATTAATATGAATAAGAATAAAAATATAGACTAGTTTGCCAAGTCACAGTGTCTCACCAAACTGCTTCTAGTTATCTTCAGAGTTTATCGACCCACTGAGACTTGCTGCCTGTACTCTATCATAGTAGCTTCGCTGTGAAATGGATAGCTCAAATCAATGAATGGAATGACTTTATTGTATTTCCATCCAAATTGATTTTGATTCAGAGGAGGAGGACCTGGGTAGAAATTCTATAAATTTACCAACTTGTTGTTCAGACAAATTTCAACACAACCTGACACCCACAAAAGAACAGATACTCAGAAAGGCTACAGGTGGATGTACACATTTGTGTTTGTACTTTACTCTCTCCTGCATTTGTGTAGGTAGATGATGAGTCTAACAGTAGAACAAATGCACACATATAAAAGTTTCTTTCATTTAGTAGATATTGCAGTTTAAATATAATGTAAGTTATTGTTTTATTTCTATGTATTTTTAATTGAGTGCTGTTTACATTGTTAACTGCAGGAAGCAGGGGGTGGGGTGGGGGTGTACTTTTATAGTTAAACGTACTCCTACAAGAGTAAAGCAGCTGGCTAGCTGGACCTTTCCCACCACTACACACCTCTTATTAAACCCTCTTTCCATTCTCAGAATGGGATTTGCTTGCTGGGAGAGAGGAGGGATACTTAATCCATTCTTCCACTGCTAGTCACCTGCGTTGGACATGAAAGATAATGATATCCTGTACTCTTCAGTCCCCTCCCTACTCTCCTCTCCTCTCCCCTTTTCTCCACTCATCTCCTCTACTCTCCTAGTCCCCCGTTGTAATTATTTTGCTCCCATTTTCCTCTTTATGTGTTGTTCTTTCATACTTGTTTCATATTGTACACAGTGCAAAGGGTATTTTCCTCTTTTTTTTTATCTGTCATAAAGTTCACATGACTTTTTAGGAAATCATTATGTTTTCAGACTTAAGAGAGCTGATGTCTGCAAAACTAAGACTTGAGGTTGCAAAAGAGAAGCACAGAAAAGCTCTCAAAATGTTTAAGACTGCTGCCAATTGGTCAGAGTTGATAAAAACATCCTTTGTAGCAGCTGATATCTTACCCTGATTGCGACCCACCTCTGTCACAGTCTGTCCTGTTACTCACATTCACTTCTCCCTCCCGTCTGAATCAGTCAACCCTTTCTGTACCCCTCCGGTCCATTTTCTTCGGCTTCCTCCTTCACATTTGTCTAATGGAGGGATCGTTTTAATGGATTGCCCAAAGCAGCAGAGAGGTGGACAATCCTGCCACTCTACCTCTACCCCTCCACTCCACTCCTGTCCTCTCCATCCTTCTGTCTGTAACAGAAGTGGAAACATGCACTCTGTTTTTTTTTGCTTTCCTTTGTCTTGTCGCCCAGGCAACCCCCTCTAGTTTGAAGAGAAACTCTTTCACTTGGATTGACCAAGTAGCAGGGGTTCCCTGCTACTCTGTCACTCCAAATAAACAACAAAGCAGTCACTTTGGTCAGCAAGAGAGGATCCTTGGAATAGGGGAAAGTGACCTTAAATTAGCTCAGAATCTAAGGGAAAGGGCTCTGATCTGGTTTGGAAAAAAGGTGCTTCTGAGACTAAGTGTAAGAGAGAATGCCAAAGGGTCACTTAACTCCTGAAGAAAGGTCAGTATGAGGAGAGAAGAAGGAAGCCAATGAGTGAGCAAAAACTGCAATAGCTGGTTAAAAAACAAGTCAGTGGTGGGAATTTGTAGTCATAGGACTGCATTAAGCAAGTACAGTGAACGAGTTTTAGGAAGGTCAGTTGCAGGCAGGGGATGAGGAACGGGAAGATGATTAGGCTGAGACCAGGCAGTGATAACAAAAGGAAGATGTGAACAAATATAAGGAAGAGGGCTGTTGAAGAAACGTAGCACGTCAGGGGTGCGGCCATAAGCAAAGCATAGACAGGAAGCATGTCTTTCTTGCACAAAGCAGTTGTGTGCAACCTGAGAGGAGGTGTGGATACTGAAAAAGTGTTGGGGGCATGAAGAGGCCAGAACAGTTGACTGAAGTCAAGACAAGCACTAACTTTGGGAATGTGGGTAAAGGTATGTGTCAGAAAGGAATGGATGGTGAGTGAATTAAGGAGGAGGATGGGAGGGAGGCATACTTTGCTCCTGGTGTTTGCATGTTGGCCTTCTGTTGCTTTCAGTTTAATTGCATATGTCCTCTGGATGTACCTTTTTGTTATATCATGGCTGCAAGCCTGTGTTTCCCCTTTTGTTGCGAGAAATATCCTCTTTTGTAAAATTATTTTCCTGCTCATGTAACCCTTTCTCAGTAAGCTGCTGGGAAATGGCATATTATGTCAAGTTGTACTTTTTAAGTACTATGATAGGGCCACCATTAACCCTTAGCACAAGTATAAACCCAGCCAACTTCATACAGAATAGAATAATCCTTTAATTGTCCTACAAAGGGAAATTTGGGTGTAATACAACTTCATGATTTATATTTTCTTATTCTCGCCTTTGGAAATTTCTTTTTAATCTCAAATAGCTTCTGTTGCAATTCTGTGCCTCAACAGTTGAGTATCCTTATCTTTGTTGATCATTTCAACACTACCCCTCAATGTGTCCTTCTCCCTTTCCACCTCTGTTTGTCTTTTGTTTTCACTGCTTTAACCAAGACTGCTCATTTACATGAACTGAATATTTTAATCTGCATAGTTGTAGATTGAAGTAGTAAGTTTGCTTTGGATGTTTTGTAAAGTGTAACTGTAAGAAAACCCTTCCCACCCCCAAACCTCATGTGCAGGATAATCCACTTCTCTGCTGTCCACACATATGCTGAGTGTTTTCCAAACATTCATCCTTTTGCCAACATATGGCTAAAAGGCTACATCCATTGAAAATTCAGCGCTTCATGGAGCTGTATTTTGGCAAACAGGAACTGTTTAAACATACTGTGCATACAGATGGGCAGCAGAGAGGTGGAACACGCTGTAGGGATGGTAGAGAAGAGTCATTAAGATATTTCAGTGAACTATAAGCTTCTGTCTGTGTTTGTTTTGATAGCCTTTCCTGCCACCTCTCAAGCTCTCAGGGGTGAAAAAAAAACTTTAAAAAAATGGGAAATTGGGTTTTGTTTTTGGTATAAATATATATATATTTTAATTGCACTTAGGGTGTTTTATTGGTCAGAATGTGAAGATAATTTCATTTACTTATTTATTTACTCAGTATCTAGTTGGAGGTTTTTTGGGGGCTGTGAGATTTATACCTTCCAGCTTATGAAATAATATTACACTTTCTTTCTTTTCATTTGAGATAAAAGATGTCCAGGAGGCTTAGTTTCACTTAAGTTAGGGATTGGAGCAGATCCCAGCTTTAATAAGTAGAGAGCCAGGGTACACTCTTGATCCTGGCTTATAAATGATGTGTTAGTTGCCCCAAAGACAGAGAGCAAGCACATTTTATTAGTAGCTATTTCCAATGGGCTCCTCAGAATGTAGTTCAAATAGTTGAGAGCTCACTTTGTGGCACTAGTGTCAAAATTTATGATGGAAAGTAGAGAATTAAGACAGTTAGCACTCTCCTTTTCTGCCCATTACTTTCCTTGTCCTAATGCTGTTGCTCAGATGGCTTCTGTCTTTCACTGAGGGGAATGTGGAGAGGAAGACTGAAGACAGAAGGTAGAGTGAGAAAAGAAAACGAGTGTGAAAGAGCGGTTCGCTGTGTGCATTTTGTATTTTTATGAACTCGACTGACTTGGTGCGTCAGTGCACACGCCTTATTTACTTGCTGCCTGGGTGGGCTGGGAGCAGGAATGGGACTGTTAGAAACATGTGCATACAGACAGGATGACGTCACAGTCGAGCTAGAGACCAGCTTCATATCAGCCGCAACGCTATTGAGTTCTTAGACCACTATTTCTAACGCATGCGCTTTCTTAAATCAATTATGAAATAAAACTCCTCTGCAAATATTTAAATTTTGAAATTTTTTGTGTCACAAATACATAATAGAAGAGCAGCATACTGGAGCGGTGTGACCAGGTTCATTTCCAGTGAGTCTCGTACCCTGCGAATGGACTCTCAACTCCACTGGATTGAACCTGCTGGCGGTAGTACTGTCCTCTGTTCTGTGGATGTGGTTATATCGACATTATGGCTCCTGAACCAGTACTCAGAGTCGTGCGGGCTCTGTTTAGAAGAACAAGGGACACGGGGCAAGCTGGTATGAGTACAGGGAGTATTGGTGCTAGTTGGTTAGCAGAAAACTTTAAAAGCAAGAGCAAGAAAATTAATGGATGTAATAGTTCAGGGAGACGGATTTAACAAAAAAGAAAAAAAGTGTAGTAGTGGAGCACCACTTTAGCTCAGTAGGTGAGCAGGCGACCACATGCCGCATGGAGTTCAGTGGCTCGGGTTTGAGTCTGACCTGTATTGTAGTATAATGAAATGAAAGTCAGTTGCAAAGTATACTTCAGTGGGTGTTAAGATACCCAAATGGCATAGCACAGTAAAGTTTCTGTGTGTCTGCAGATCCACATTTTGCTATTATGTTGAAAGATGCAGAAGGTCAAAACAATACCAGCCTCGTCATAAAGAATGTACTTTATACATTTACACATCCAGTTTTAAACATTTTGTCATGTCGGAAGAAGCCATAGGCCATTTCTTGGACTGTGCTCATGTTTAAACTTAGCCTGTATTTGAGCTCACGTAGACAGTACTGGGACAGGCATACTCACAAAAATACCAGACTTGGAACTATGTTTACTAGCAATGTACTGGTTTAGAAAGTAGCTGCCATGAAATTAGTCACTTATTATTTAAGGTGAGCATGGAGAAACCTCCCCTTTAGTTAAACAATGCAAAAAAATATCTGTGTGTTAACCTGTATGTAATAAATATGAATAAACAATGTTGATTTTTGAATGGATTACATTAATATTTGAACTCAGTGACTCTTAATTTGAAAGAAACATGCTTCTAAACTTCTAAACTGTTTTGGGCTTTTTTTGTGGCTACTTTGGACTTTTGGTAAAACAAACAAACACACACACACACACACACACACACACACACACACACACACACACACACACAAAGGCATGCAAACTTCACCATGGCAAAAGTTTAAATCCAAAAACATTGAAAGATGCTTCAGCAAACACTATTTATTATACATACACGACATAATATTCTGATGTAGGCATGCAGAGATGAGGTTTCAAAAAAGAACATAGACGTGTGAGTTACTCACTGTTGCCCATATTCACAACAAGTTCGCACTCAAGTATGTTATGTGCAACCACCTGCACACGCTTGCAGACTGTGGGATGTAAATTTTCAGGCTTGAGAAGAAATGCAGGATGGAGGAGCAACCTCAAGGACTGCAGCAGAACACACAAAAAAAGATAATGAGAAAGATAATGAGGAAGGAAATGTAGGAGGACAATGAAGTGGGAGAACGGTAGAATCAGTCCCATTTCTATACGTGACACACTCTTTTGCCATGAAGCGCGTGTGAAGCAGGTAATGGTTGGGCAAGCGTTACATGCCCGCCTATTTTAAGCTTGGATATCAGCTTGTTACTTGACTGCTTTGCGCTAGGGTGTGAAGTGTGCTCTGACATGTGTTCAGGAGGCGGGGTGATGTGAGAGGTGTGTATATGCGTGTGTATGTGTGTGATATACATATGTTCAGTTTTGCTTACTTTCTGTGAATGCTATGTAAATGCATACAAGTTCTGCAGCAAGCCTTCTGTGGCTGGTTGTTACTGTTGAGCTGGTGATTTGTTAAGTAAACCTTTTGCTTATCTATCATCTATCCTTTCATCTATCATTTCTGTTCACCCACTCTCTCCTGTGTTTTTCCATTTGGACATGAAACGGGAAGATGTAGTTGAATAAAGATAGACGGTAAGAGAGAGGCTGATGGAGATCATGGATAGAGATGGTGCGATAGGGCAAGAAAAGGAAATGTGGGTGCCATGCGATAAAGCTTCAGGAATATATGGGAGGGAGACAGGCCGGCAGATAGGGAAATAGATCGGTGGCTGGGAGGGATGGTGATGAAGTGATGGAGAGTGTGAGGAGGAGGAGGATGTGTAAGGAGGGTGTCTGAGCTGAGTGCAGGGGGGGGAGGGAGGGATGAGAAGGGGAGGGAGAGGTGAAGGAAATGGATAGAAATAGCTGATGCACTCTGAGGCTTACAGAAAATCAATAGCAGTCAAGAGGGGAAGCCACAACCCCCACCCTGTTCCCTCTCTCTGGCTCTTCTCTCTTTCTCTCTCTCCCTCCACTCGTTTTTCTTCCACTCCGTGTCTGTTCCTGTCTCCCTTTCCTCCTCAGTGGTCTCACCTTTTCATGCATGTTTCCAGCCCTGTCCTCTTCTTCTGCACCTCCCTTTTGCCCTCTTCTTGTCACCCACACTTCTCTCTCTCTCTCGTTCTCTCTCCTCCTTCACCCTCTCCTGCCAACATTGTTGTGCTGGTTTCGTGAAACAAACAACTAAAGTCGATGGCAATTTTCTGCAGCCACGGGGAAGGCGGGGCCTGCAAACTATTCATTCTCCACATAGTTACTTAAGCTGGCATTGCTTGCAATCATTTTTCCTTCATTTAGATAAGACCTTTTTAAATTTCACACAGCAGGAAATGGTTACTGCACACTCAGTTCATTTTTTTAAAGTTTTTTCAAAAGTTTGTTTTGTGACTTTCAAAGAGACAAGAGATGAATTGTGGTGCTCTAAAGCAGTACTTTGTGTCTTTAGTATTATGAGTCATAGTTTTTCATATCATCTGCTTCACACGGCAGATATTTAATTGTCAAAAAAACCCAATTCTCCATCATGATGCAGTGTGTTGAACTTATTATTCTAGCAACAAAATATCTTACTGTGTCCGACTTCCTCTTGTTCAGATAGCTATGCAAAATTCACTTTTAAACACAAAATCACCTGAAAGTTAAGTTTAGAAAACTTTGCAGCCTATTGCTGTTTTCCCACATGTATGTAAATGTTACTTCACAAATACTGGTTCATTATGCTTTTAACCAGGTTAGCTGTTTTTCCAGCTAACCCTAGCCTCTTGTAGTTGTACACTGACTGCTTCATTGGCCAGACTGCTTTTGTTTTAGTCCAAGATATTATTATTCTCCGAAGATGCTCATTGTCACCAACTGACTACCAACTCTGCTATCTTGGACTGGTGCTGTTTTACCCTGGAAAATTGCTGTGAGCTGGGAGGGCCACTCAAACCAGGTGAAGAACTGGTTCATGTGCTGCTGCAACAATCTCATTGAAGTCTCCACAGCAGAATAAGACTAACCATCACCAACTGTAGTCCAAAACAGTAAAATTGGACTTTATCTATATCTTTATTTATAATGGGAGACTTACTTGAGTAGCAGCTGATTATATTACTCATTTCTTTGTCATAGACTTTTTACTTGGTGGGGCAAAGACAGTTTAACGTTCAACCCCACTGCTTCCTCACATGCCAAGAAAAGTTGGGGACTTCATTGGATTTGCGAAAATGACTGAAGACACGGAAAAGGTGATTCAAGAAGGTCACATCCTTTGCAGAGTCCGTGGCTTGCCAATGAAGGTTCATGTGACAAAGTCCTTCGTACAGTAGTTCAGTGTCCATGAAATCCGTTTTGTACTGTCTAAAACGTCCTAGATATTGTCGAAGAATTTGCCATTTCCTCGCACATTGTAATTCATACTGCAAATCCCACCATTCGGCTTTTCTCGGTGCCCTAACAGCAGAACCAAGATTGTGCACAGTCTGTTAGTCCAACAGTGAACACGATGTTACTGCAACATTTTAAACCTGCTCTGTAGCTTCTGTGTTGTGCTCTATAGAGTGACTCTAACTGAATGACTCGTTTCTGAGTCAATTTACAGGATTCTGACAATGTGCAAGTGAGACCACATTCAGGGAGGGAGCTGGATTTTTGCCTATTGTGATCAGTGAATGAGTGTTGCAGAGACGAGCCGCTATGCAGCCGGCGAGCTCCCTGAATACTTCACCAGTATTCTGTCCCAAATCATCTCAGTGGAAATAGCCTTTTAGCCTGGTTTTCACTACACTAATATAAGCTTTACTTACTTCAACCTTTTCAATCCATTTATTTGTCCTGCTCTAGGGATTGAAGTATGAAAGGAAATGCTTTTTAAGGACTGAGGAATTCAGTTGTGAAAACCTCACTCTGCCTCTTTCTGTCTCTTCCCCCCTTTGTTGTCAGTCATAGCTTCTCTTCAAAGAGGCTGGCTGTAAGCAGGAAAAATCCCACAAACAAACAGCCGATAGGTGAAAAATTCTCTTTTTAAACACCTTTGTAATTTTTTTTTGTGCATCTATTTCTTTTTACTTTTGATTCGTTCATTTTTATTGAAAAGGTAGTCTTGTCTGGAGTGCCCTTGGGAGTGCTTACCCTTGGTGTGTATACCACTGCCACCATCTGTGGTGAGGACGTCTCAGACGAGAGACGTCCCCACGACAAAGGAAAAATAAAAGCCAGAATAAATAGGAAAGACAATAAAAAGATGAAAGGATTGTTGAAAAACAAAAGAGTAAAAGTCTTAGCTGTGATGGAAGCGGCGGTATCATCAGAAAGCTTCTCTAATCCAGGATTACTGTGTTTATTTTGTGTGTGTGTGTTTTTGCATGTGTGCCTACATCTACTGCCTCTGATGTGAGACAAGAGTATGCCATATGTGTTTCAGTCACTTTTTTGCCGTACACATGGTCAGCAAGCGTTCTCACAAACAAACATGTTGTCATTGTTTTTTGCTGCTGTGTATAAAGCCTTAAGTTGGGTTAGAATAATAACAACAAAGGGATTAAATGGAGATAATAGAGGTCTCCAAACAATGATGGCTATAATGTCAATGACGCCAAAAGGTATTCCTTTTATGTTGTAGTTTATATTGTAAAATGATACACAGTACACCACAGAAAAAAAATAACTTTCATGGCCGTGTACATAAGAAAAACTGATGCCTATTTTTGCGTTGTATTTTTAGGGAAATGAGCTGCTTCTGTATTTTTGGATGAGAAATACATAGAGAAACTTTTTAGCCTGGCCTGATAATGCTTGTTCAAATACAATTTTGTTAAACTTACCAAGCGGAGATGATGGCGATTTCTGGGCAATTTAAGACTTTTTGCTGTAGTTTTTTTTGCATCCAAGAGGGTCTGAGTGGGGAAAAAGAGTCGTAGGAGTGTAGAGATGGCTTAGTAAGGATGTCTGAGTGCCCTCCATTTGTTGTGACCATGCAGGGGCATCAATTGTGACCTTCAAATGGACTTGAAAGTGGTATAATAAGGAAAAACTACTCATTTCGAAAGGTTTGTAGCAAGCCTTACATGTTCTTTCCTTCTTTGTACAGGAGCCTCTGGCGGGTCCTACCACTGCCACCCAGACCATGCGTATGGAGAGGAGAGCGATAAGGTAAGAAAGACATTTATTAAGGTTTTCACAGAATTTCTGGAAAATGGAAAAACTTTTAAAATGTACTGGTTTAATGACCCCTCTCCCAGAGATGAAGCTTTAGCTCTGAGAAGTGCTTGATGGTGTTTAGTATTCAGCAGCAGGCAATGAGGCTTCTTGTGTAGACATTTGCCTCCAATTGCCTCCTTGAGAAACTCAAACAGCAGTGCCTCTGCTTTACATTTCATAAATGCCAAAGTATGTTAAGAGGTGGTACATAACTGTATGCACATTATACATCTGTGAGAGAGGACTGCAGATTGTTGTTTAAGTTTATTCTTTACAAATAGTTAGGCTGTCATCGTTTCATGTATTTGTTGTTTACTTTTGTGTAATGAAGCATACCATACCATGCTTTTGAATAACCAGCTGATGTCCAGTTGTTTACAGCAGATTAATCTGATTACTGGATATTGCATTTAGCCGCTTTCCGTTATTTGCAGTGTTTTCACTAAAAACAGTTTCCCTTTTCTGCTAAGGGTGCGTATCCTTTTTGTTTCAGAAACTATGTTTGCGTCACCAGTTTAAAAAACAAAACAAAAACCTTGTGTGTTTGTGTGTGTGCTACTGATAATATTTCAGTATACAAGTGTACTTGAGTAAATGATAGTCATCATCACAAGTGAAGTTGTGTGTTAAAAGCTAACAGATGAAGTGGAAAACGGGTAAAAAAAGGAGGAGAGGCGAGACAGGATGCTGAGGAAGGTGTTGCAGAAAGCTTGGAGGAAAAGAGGGGAGGGAGAGAGGCGAGGCCAAAAACAGGGAGGGGGTATTGCTAATGATTTCACCTCCAGCTGTGGAACTTGGTTGGAGTGAGAGAAGCGAAAGGAGGGGAAGGAAGGGAGGAACAGTGGCAGAGGAAACAAAATGGGCTTTGAAATCTTGTTGATGGAAAGAAAATAAGTGGGGGAGGGAGAAGTGTTTGAGTGCTAGTGGGAGCATGTCTGCAAAATATTAATGAATCTGTAAAAGCAAATGACCATATTTGCTCAGTGTGCAAATTCGTGAACAGACTCTCATGGCAGGAAAGAGAAACCCGGTCTCTATTGTATTTTTTTTAGGTTTGTATTTTCATGCAGTCTCTGGGCCTCTCTTTTATTTTGGTTCTCAGCAAAGACAGTGAAGCCATAACAGCTGTTGGCCAGAGTTGCTATGTGTATGTGGGTGAGAGTGGATACATGCATACCCCAAATGTAGACATGGTGAAAGAGAATGTGGAAGGGTGTGTCTGCACTTCTGCTTCAGGATGTCTGTCCACTCTGGTCTGTGAACATGCTGTGGATGCTGTGAGAAGGAATATGAGGGTGTGTGAGCCATAGATGGATTCACAGTTTGTCACAGTGTGTCAGTTTGTTTGTGTCAGAATGTTTTCTTCTCATATTTTCTAGCTTTTGTTTTTGGACCAGATGTGTGTGTCTGTGTATAAGTTCACAAGTTCGGGCACTCAATTAGAACATGAGGACACATTATAACACATTGCTTTAGGACACACACACACACACACACACACACACACACACACACACACACACACACACACACACACACACACACTCCTTTGTCTGGCAGTGCTCCCCTCCCTCTAACGTGGGTAGACAGGCCCATCAAACTTTCATAGTAATGGGCAATAGTCTGCATTTGTTAAGATGTGTATGTCCTGTCTAAGAACCTTTTTTGGCCTCATGTTTTAAGCAAGGGTCTTGGACAGGGCAGGCAGACAGGGAAAAAGCAGGGGGCACATGAAGAGGCGATCATAGATTGGTTTAGATTATCTGATGGAAGGAAAGGGGGGATGGTAGGAGGTTATTCGGAAGGGTGGGGAGTAGAGGAGACTGGCTTAGATATGAAAATGGGCACAGTAGATGTCCCTAGGGTTTTGGGGTTGGGGCGAGGCTGGTAGAGAGGTTGTGGGGTGTTGGGTTGGAAGAGAGGAGCTTAGTGTCTCAGAGTGGGGTGGGGGTGGGCCACTAGTGCCCTCCATCCAATGCCGTAATGGGTGTATTGTAGTATCTTCTGCTGGTTTTGATAAAATGAAATGGAGAAAAGCTTATTTTTCATTTCTTATGTAACAAATAACCTATCCTCACTGTTTCACTCCGATTCCAACTTGAACTTCAACATATGTTGTGTTGCGTCTCCCGAAAGAATCTGCTGACTTTTAAATGTGATTAAAAATGTGTTTCAAAAGCAAAGCAGTGGGAATAAGTTTAATTTGTTAATGTGTACTTCATATATGCCAAGTGTCCATCCTAAAAAAGAATTTAAAAACACAGATTTTAGTTTCAAAAACAGTCTGGGATTATGTTTTAGCCTGGACAGCAGGCAGAAAAGACTTACGTTTCTGTTTGAGCTTTGTTTGCTAATTAAATTGGGTCAAAACATTATAGCTAGGCATTTCATCCTTCTTGTGTGGGCATTTTTTCCCCCCATTGCCATTTCTTCCTGTACCAATTTATGATGCTTATGGTACTGCTTTAATAGATTGTCATATTTGCTTTGCGACTCCTCATCTTTGGTCCAGGTCCTTTCTTCTTGTACCTTTTGCTTTTCGTTCATTGTAGTTTTTTCTATAAGCCAAAATCCCTTTTGTCTTGTTTACAGTGTCACAATCATGCCCAGCATGCATGTGTGTCGTCATTTTATTAATATGCCTTCATAGCCTTGTTAGTACAGACAAGAGATTATTTGTAAAACTCTAAAACACTGCTTGTATGTACAGAGATTTGTTTTAAAATGAAAACATATTTGTGTGACTGAAGTCTTAGTCTTCTCGTCATGTCAAGGCTCATATTTTTATTTGTTTAGTTTGTTTCGAGTTCGCCTGTTTGACGAAAGAAAATTTCGTACTTTGAAGATAAACTGAATTCATTACAGCACCGAATACGAGATGTGTTCTAGAAAACGACTTACAGAGTAGTACGGTAATACAAAAACAAGACTGAAGCAAAAGCCATCTCAAAGCACCTTGTCCATTTTATTCATGTATTTATTTTTCAAAATGTTTGGTTCATTCCACCTTACCTGTTGAAGAAAACCCTTAAAAATAGAGTTCTGAATGAATTTTAACAGGGGATAAGGCGGAAAGGATTTGCTCAGCTATCACATGGCTTCAAAAGAAGTTACAACATACTTGCTTGTATTCTGTTTATCTTGGACCCAAATGATAAGGTGTATGGTGAGTCACATGACATATAAAAAATTGAAGAGGCACACCCAAATCCACATTTTTTCACTCATTTGGGGCCCTGATTCTCTCACGTTGCTCTAGTCCTTTGATTGGACAGATTCAAATACCAAAGTCACACTCATTTCTGTATTTCTATTTTTTATTTCTATATTTTTTCATCAAATATCCTTCCTTCTTTCCAGTCCGCTGATATAATATTGTACATGCAATACTAAAGAAACCATAGTTAGTGTTGGGGCTGGGCAGAATAGAAAATTTTGATATATTGGTACCAGTTTATGTAATATTCAAGAAATGACTATTCTAAATAACAAATATGCTTAATGGGGAGATTACACAGGTTACCATCTACATGTGATTTCAATTGACTGCATTTGAACATGACGGTGTGCACAAGTTTACTCTAGCCTGGCTTCTAGCTGCTAACCAGCTTTTACTGTACAGACCAGCCCTCCAGTGATGAAAGGCAGAAACACTGTTGTAAACACTGTTGTAAACACTGTTGTAACTAGGGATGGTAAAGAACTAACTTTACCAGGCGTGATTACAGTAAAGTAATCACGCCTGTACACTATTTCATAAAAATTTACTGGCATTTAAATGGTGCTTTTCTAGTCTTATTGATTATAGAAGATGCATTCAAACACACATAAAGACAAGATGTTAGTTTATTAAATTTTAATGAAATTTGCCGATTGTTTCGGTGGAGTTTAATAAACTCAGCCGTCTGCTCCTTGCTATCTAAAATATAACAGGACACCGGAGTATATTCTCGAGCATCTCACACTTCTGATAATCAGTTGTCTGCTTGACGTTTATTCAGCTGTGTAAAAACTATAACTTTAATCTCAGCCAAACCGATTTACTCAGGAACAAATACAATACTGAAAAAAGCCAAACAATAACATTTTTAAGTTATGTAAGTGACTTATATATCATGTTTAACCTGAGTAGCAAAAGACGGCGGTGGGTTTGAAAACGATTTGCCAGGAGTCCGGTGTTCTCACCGGCTCTGATGAACCTTGAACCCCGGCTAGCTATCGTAACAGACGTCTCCGAAAACGTTGGAGCGCTTTTGAAAATATGTGGTGTCTTGATAAACTGAGCAGTTTACACAGCTACATTCTCACCTGAAAATATGTCATACGTTTATTTTGTGACACAGAAAGTATAACAAGAGTAATATTAAAACTAACTAGCTGCCGCCATTGTTGGAAAGTAAGCTGGGCCGTGCTATGAATTCTGGGATAGGTTGGGCCACGAAGTATACACCCGGACCCATCCTTCAAATCTGGGGAAATGAAGGGCTCATTTGTCGGAGTCTTCAAATTTGGACAGTCTTCGTCGTGTCGCTGTAACGTAATCGGCCTACAAATGCGGGCACAAGAGGATGCGGTTCCTGACACAGCTACGATACCGGACACCGCTTCTCCTTCTTCGGGGTTTAACGGCAGCTGGCATCCTTGTACATGCAGTGCTGCCATCTTCTGTTTCAGTCTGTTATTACACTCCTAAATCCTACTACTTATTCCTGCGTCTTTTGGGACCTTACAAAGCTTCAAACGACGCGTCGACTATTAAATTAGTCTTCGACGATTTTGATAGTCCACGTAATCGTGACTAGTTGACTAATCGTGGCAGTCCTAATGCAGACTAGGAGTTGAATCACCAACATTCTGATTAATGAAAGGGAGCTGACCAATAAACTGTTGTTTTTTAAAGGTATTTGTATTTATGGTCAAACTATTTAAGTTCAAAACTGCGGCCTGCATCACCATTTCTGTTAAACATATGGAGATGTATGGAGATGACTCTTTTGTTATTCTTGTTGCCTGGTAGTAGTTATTGTTTGCCTTTCCCATAAACTTGTCAAGCCCAGGTCACATTCAATATTATGGGCAAGCCATTAGTGTATACTCTGTTTGGGCCTGCAGTCAGAATACATTTTGAACATTTTTTTTCTTTCTTGAACAGCAGAGTTTGCCTCTAAAGAACTTCAGAAGCTATTGTTCTTTATAGGCTGTAGAACTCAAACGGTGGCAGCTGCCCATGTGTGAATGTGAATTTGCGCATGTCTGCAGGCGTTTCCATAACTGTGTGCGTGTGTGTGTGAGTTTCTGCAGTCTGCTCTCCAGCTGTTTCCTGTTAGCTATCACACTGCTCTCAAGGTTGCTGAGCTGTGTATGTGTGTGTCTGTGTGTATGTGTGCTAAAAAGTCACAGCCGCTGAGTCATTTTTATCACACTTTAACAACGTGTCTCTCCCACGAAGAGGGGAGCTGGAAGCAGGGATCAAATAAGTAGAAAGGGGGGGAGCATTGAGAGGGTAACTATGGGGAAGTGTGTGTGTGTGTGTGTGTGTGTGGTGTTTCTTAAAGAATCCATGTGTTCTTCAGAGCACAGCAAAGGTCCTCGTAAAAGAGTGACTAAGAACTGACACATGGATATGTGTGTGTTCTTGCCTCACCAAGTGCTAAGCGTGCGAGTCACTGTTTGACAGTAAGTGAAGTGACTCACAGATGAGTTGGTAGGATTGAAGCGGTGTATAACTTATTAGTCAGTCTAAACCTGGATGACTAATAAACTGAGCTATGTCTCTGTTTTTGTGTATGTATCGTTGACTTTTTTTGACTTCGCAAGAAAGAATTTGTCAAGCTATCCAATTTAGGGAGTGTTCTCGTAATTTGCACATGGGCTTGTGAGTGCTTGTTTTGTTTGCATTTCCTCGCGCCAAGAGGAAGTGACTTTCAACCCTCAGGGCCTTCGAGAGCTGGTGGTGTAATATGCTTTCTTTCACAGATGCACGCATGCAAAGTATGTAAGCTCGCATGGAATATACAGGAAGTACCGTTAGTCACAAAGGAACATAATGTCTAATGTGATGGTATGGATTGTAGGCTAGAGGGACTGAAAAGCATGGTGAAATTGATTTATTTGATATGAGTTCCATGGGTCACTGACCACAATATCCATTCCCTCTCTCCTCTTCTCCCCTCTCCCCTTTCCTCCTCCGTGTTTCACCCCTCCCTCTACAGAGTGAGGAAAGCCCCAGTCCAAAGCGCCAGAGGCTGTCCAGTCAGTCCGTCTTGGAACAGCTAACCTCATCTGCACCCCCACCATCCACCCCTTCTCCTCCCATCCGCCCCTGGGAATCAGGACCCCAAAGTCGGAGACAGTCTCATCCTCACTCACATTACCACCAAGAGAGATGCCTCACTCCAGCCCGGCACAGACGCAGGTAAGGTGGCAGTTTCCAGATTTTTATTTATTTATTTATTTATTTTTACACTTCCACTATTACAACTTACCTCAGGGTCTGTGATATAAAACTGTTATTTATCCCTTTTTTAGTCCACCAGCAAGACGTCAGCGTGGCCGTCTCTCCAGACCCTCTCGCCACCTGCCTCCTCATCACCACCCCCCCACCCAAGGCCCCATATCTCGTCTGTCACCATCCGAGCTCCAGGATGAAAACTACCACCACAACCCCCATCCATCCACTCCGCAGACATACCCAACACACACTCCCAGCGCCTACAGTCAGCCTCCTACGTCTGGGGGTGGAGGAGTAGGTTCAGAGGAACCTCGAGCTTTCCATCCCCCCAGCCTATCATCGCGACTACTGCACCCGGCCACTCACCACCATCACCACCACCATCATCAGCAACAGCATCATTCAACGCAACAGCAACAAGGAGCCATGGTAATGGATTTGCATGAACAGGTCAGTCTGCAAATATTTTATTTTCTGTGGAAAATGATAGAAAGCTGCGTGTGTGTGTGTGTGTGTGTGTGTGTGTGTGTGTGTGTGTGTGTGTGTGAGTGCGTGTGTGTGTGTGAGTGCGTGTGTGTGTGTGTGTGTGTGTGTGTGTGTGTGTGTGAGTGCGTGTGTGTGTGTGTGTGTGTGTGTGTGTGTGTGTGTGTGAGAGAGAGAGGCTGTACTTCAACTTTGGTGTGATTTCTCATCAGCTGCAGCAGGGCACTGTACCTGTCTCCTACACGGTGACCCCAGTCCCTACTCACGGTCTCACAGCGCCTTTGTGTAGCAGTCAGCATCTTCCACCTACCTGCTCCTCACAACAACAGGTCCCTGCCTGCAGCGTGGTCTTCAGCACTGGACAACACTACCACCCGGTGAGAGGCATAAAACAGTGTAAAAGTTAGTAGGAGTGTGTGGGTTTCTTTGTTGATTTGAAAAATAAAACACTTTGTTCTGTGCAGTTTCTTTAAAAGAAAACTAAAGTGAGCAACAAAAGTGTGCCAAAACCTTTCCTGTTTGAGGAAACTAGTTAGTTTTCTCAGTTGTGGCTGCCACCTTGTGGTGAGACTACATATTACAGTGACCACCATTTTATTTCTCTCTTCTCTTCCACTCTCTTCCAGATGATACAGGCATGTTCAGTGCAACATTTGCCGGTGCCCTATGCCTTTCCCTCACTGCTATCCAGTGATCCTCAGTTCCTGCTTCACCCTCCACCTCACATGTCTCACCACCCGCCCCACCTCGCCACACCCGGACAGTTCCTGCCTTTCCAGACACAACAGCCGCGTTCGGTACGTGATCAGCTTTACTGGCAATGACCTATATCGCTGTGTGCAATACATGCAGTGACTTATATCCGGTTTTATAAAGACTTTAAACAGTGTCAGTGCTAGTCAAACACAGGTGTGTTATTTGCCCAAAGTTGCTGTTGCTGTTTGTTATACTAAAGGTAGAATACAAGAAATGTTGCTAAAACTAGACCAGTATATTTGTTTAATTTGTCCAAGTGTTTTATTTAGCTACAGATGAGAAGTTATAGAGCAGTAGTTCCCAAACTACCGTACGCGTACCCTCGGGGGTACGCAAGTGGCTGTAGGGGGTACGCGTGGGTTGGGGTTGGAGTGGGGATCAAAAGTTTTAAAAGCCGAAATTTGCGCTAATGCAGTTTTTTTTGCCTGTCAAATACATGACTATATACCACCCTCTGGTGTTCAGCAAAAAAATAGCTCTGACAAAATACATGGGCGTGATTTGCCCAAATGACTGACACCTAACAGTTGAAGTTGCCTCCAAGCATTCAGTGCAGCGCGAAAATGGACAAGTGGTTAACAAGAAAAAAAGGCCCTACCACAGAGACACCGGCCACAACAACCAATAAGCTCATATCTGAAGATGCATTTTCCAGTGACCGCACAGGTGATTGTTCAACAACAATGTGTTCGTCAGATTTGGATGCTAGCAGTGCTAGCAGGGATGTATCTGTGGTTACTAGCCAAGTGGCTAGCATAGCTGGAGCCAGCCATGTGGAAAGTGATGAAGTGTCTGATGCGGAGCGTCAAAGTGGGAGAAAGCATGACAGCACGGACTGTAACACAACCTCATCAAAGAAGCGCAAATATGATGACAATTATATTTCGCTGGGGTTTACGTGTATAAATATTGGTGGATTTCCCCGGCCACAGTGTGTTATTTGTGCAAAAGTATTGTCTCAGAACTCAATGAAACCTTCACTTTTGCGCAGACATTTAGAGACAAATCATCCCCATTTGAAAAATAAACCAAGGGAATATTTTGAGCGACAGCTAAAATCACTTTCAACAAGTAAAACCTGCATTCAGGTGCCAGATCTTATGAATAAAAACAGACTACAAGCATCTTACATGGTCAGTTACAGAGTGGCTAAAAACAACAAACCCCACACTATTGTGGAGGACCTCATTCTCCCTGCTGCTTTAGATATGGTAGGGACAATGTTGGGGGAAAAGGCAAAAAAGACGATACAGTCCATTCCATCATCAAACAATACTGTCTTACGGCGCATCAATGCAATGTCAGAAAATGTTTTACAGCAGCTACTTCTGCGCATACGCCACAGTGAATGTTATGCAATACAGCTAGATGAGTCCACGGATGTGGCTGGCCTGGCGCATCTTCTCGTATATGTGCGCTACATTCATGAAGGAACCATCAAGGAGGACATGCTGTTCTGTAAACCGCTGGAACAAAGGACAACTGCCGCAGATATTTTTCAAAAGCTGGACACATTCATGAACACACATGGACTCGTGTGGGACAGATGTGTTGGCATCTGTACTGATGGCGCACGGGCCATGACTGGGAGACACGGAGGTGTGGTTTCGCGTGTGCAAGCAGTCGCGCCAGATGCCTCCTGGGTACACTGCAGCATCCACCGAGAGGCTCTTGCTGCAAAGGGAATACCTGTCCGTTTGAAACATGTTTTGGACACGAGTGTAAAAATGGTTAACTTTGTGAAAGCCAGGCCGCTGAACTCCCGCTTATTTGCTGCGTTGTGCAATGAGATGGGCAGCGAGCATGAGACATTATTACTCCACACAGAGGTTCGCTGGCTATCTAGAGGGAAAGTGCTGACCCGTTTCTTTGAGTTGAGGGATGAACTTAAAGTTTTCTTCAGTAACCATCCCTTTGAGCTGTCTGAACATTTGCATGATGAAGAGTACCTTACCTGCCTGGCTTATCTGTGTGATATATTTTCTCGTCTGAACGAGCTCAATCTCGGATTACAAGGCGTTTCTGCAACTATATTCAATGTTCAAGATAAAGTTGAGGCCATGATAAAGAAGTTAAACCTTTGGAAGAACTGCTTGGATACAAACAACACTGAAGTCTTTCCCGTGCTGCATGATTTTCTGTGCTCTAATGATCTCACACTATCTAAAAGTGTAAAGCGCGAATGTAACGTGCACCTTGAGGAGCTGGCGGTGCAGTTACGCCGATACTTCCCAGAGACGGACGGCTCAAATGATTGGATACGTCACCCGTTCACCGCCGTGCCTACTTCGTTATCACCGTCTGACCACGAGAGCCTAATTGAAATCGCCACAGATGGATCTCTAAAAGTTGAACACGCTCAAAAGAACCTGGCGGATTTCTGGATAGGGCTGCGCACTGAACAGCCCGCGCTGGCTAAGCGCGCTGTCAAGACTCTGATGCCTTTCGCCACCACATACTTATGCGAAAAGGGATTTTCTGCTTTAACAAACATGAAAACAAAATACAGAGCAAGACTTTGTGTGGAAAACGATTTAAGACTCAGCCTTTCCCAAATTGAGCCAAACATTGAAGAGCTGTGTGCCTCTGCTCAAGCACATCCATCACATTAAATAAAGTTCTGTTTAATGAAAGTTCATGGCCTTTATGCTCTCGACAAAAAAGTGAATTCTAATAAATCCTTTGATACACTGCTAGTATTAAGTAGTAAAGTTTGTTATTAAAACTCTGTCATTACTAAAAAATATTGATAAATTCATTTGGTGGTGAGAAATAATCGACTGTGCAGTATTTATCTTTATGCATGCGATATTGCAATGTATTTATAGACACTAATTAAGAGTCGTTCGTAGTAGGGGGTATGCGGCTGAGGGTGACATGTCTCAAGGGGTACGTGGCTGGAAAAAGTTTGGGAAGCACTGTTATAGAGTAAATTGGTGTTCTTTTCTGTTTCTTATTCCACATTACAAGACGTGTACATTTTATTTTTTTCTTCAAGTTACAAATATTAAGATTTTACATGTTACATGTCTTAATGTGTCTCTTTAAGAGTAGTCGAATTATTGGAGTTACAACTTTTAATATTAATTAAACTGTCAAGCCATCAGTTATAAATTGTGTTATTAAAATATGCTGTTTTGTGATTTTGCTGAAATCTCCAAAGAAAAAAAAAAATAGGACAGCAAACATGTCTAACCCGCCATAACGCCTGGCATGCTTTCGTCATTTAATCACAGCCCTTACAGAGGATTGAAAATGAGGTTGAGCTTCTGGGAGAGCAGCTTTCAGTGGGTGGAGGTTTCAGCTATGCCCACCATCACCATCACCACCATCACCACCAGCCGCCCTCTGCTCTGGCGCCTTCAACACCGCTCCAGTTCCTTTCACACCACGACCCCCTGTCACAGGAGCTTTTTACAGTGGTGAGTAGATTTGTCAAATCAGATGTTCATTTATGTTACAATGTAGGATTTTTGTAACATGAAAATTTTAACCATAGTGTAATACATTTTTTCCATCTCTTTTGCTGTGTCTTAGCCCTATCCTCACTTTATGCCTCGGCGATTCACAAGCCGGCGTTACCGTTCTCAACAGGCAGTACCCCCGTCTCCCTACCACCCCAGCTTCCTGCCTTACTTCTTGTAAGTTCCTTCTTAAAAAAAATTCTGTTGGAACTACGTGGCTGAATTTGCAAGAGATTTGAGTGTACCTCAGGATGGTAATGAATGCAGTGTATTAAACTTCTTCATGCTCTTCATCCACCACAGGTCTGTGCTTCCTATGCCTCCAAATGTGGCCCCTGCTATCAGTCTAGAACTGGATGTGGATGATGGAGAGGTGGAGAACTACGAGGTAGAACAAACTGCTGTCGAGCTGTCACATTTTTCATTTTGTTTGAAAATACTGCATCGTAGAATCAAGCGACAGTTAATATGATGACTGTTTTTTTTTGTAAACATGTCCTTTATCTTCGAAATCTTCAGGCCCTGTTGAACCTCGCAGAGCGTCTGGGAGAGGCCAAGCCCAGAGGTCTAACTAAAGCAGATATAGAACAGCTTCCATCATACAGGTTCAACCCCAACAACCATCAATCTGAGCAAACACTGTGAGTACCTTTTTGCGTGGATTTTCTTTTGTTTTGTGAGCAGTTGCAGGTGTTTGCGCAATTTAAAATGTTAGCCCAAGACCATGTGTAAAAAACGCTCCTAACATTTGTCTTTCAGGTGTGTGGTGTGCATGTGTGACTTCGAGTCACGCCAGCTTCTGAGAGTATTACCCTGTAATCACGAGTTCCACACCAAGTGTGTAGACAAGTGGCTTAAGGTGAGTGATGACATTCTTTTATTAGGATAACGGTAATAAATTCCACTGAGGTTGTGAAGCTCAGGCAGGGCAGTCATGGCACAGCAAATAACTGACAACTGAACTTCCAAACAGATATTGCCTCACTCGTGTTTATATCTAGCAGCCTGCATTCTCCTGACTTGTAAATCACTTCAGTAAACAGAAAATTCACACACTTTATTTGCTGTGCTGTTTGTATTTGGTACATTAATAATTTAGGTTCTTTATTTAATTTTCTCCCAGGCTAACAGGACCTGTCCTATCTGTCGAGCCGATGCCTCTGAGGTACAACGGGACTCTGAGTGACCTCCTATAAATATCCACAATCCCTGACTCCCTGTTGGATCCACCAACCAATCAGTGAACTTCCTTACCCCTTTACCACAAGCCTTTGCTTACACATAACTGGGACCAGTGCTCATTAATCCTTCACTCTATCCCACCAGACACTGAATGGTAATTCTCACCTGGGATCAGCATTTATAGAAGTGTGGAGACTTTTTGCTGACTCGTGCTTACTTCATCACTGGACTTCATAGGCCTTCCGTTTTTGGACTATTAGACCCTGCTACCCTGCCTTCTTCTGATGGTTAACGCTCACTATAAATGGCCTTTAAAAACACACCCACGACACAGTGTCATGTGCAGGTGGACATATATGTACGTATTTTTAAAAAAAAATGGCATTATGAACCCTTCTGAATTGTGAACTGTTAAGTTCTGGTAGTGGAGAGAAGAACAGGCTTATTTGAAAACCACCTGTATAGTTGTACTAACAAACACTGAGGGGGGAAATTGGCAGTCCAAAGATTATATTTTCGTTATTGTTCTTCTGGTTATAATTAAGCAGTCCCATTTTTGGTGTGCAGAGACTGACCTTTTTAACTAGACTCATTATAATTGTGCAGCAGAATGAGCCAGTTTAATTTCTCTGTGTGTATTCTTGCATTCCTTGGTTTCTGAGCAGTCTGTATAGGGTGAAACAAAGATACTGTACACTGTGTGACAAAGAGTGAGCTACTTTGGAACAGTGAAAAAATACACTTTATTTTCTCTATCCGAGTGTCTGTGCGCGAGTGTTTTTTCAGCAGTGTGAGCCTTTTCACTTGTGGGGATGTGAGTTTTACACCTCCTGTAGAATTTATGCAGCCTATGTGGTACAGTGCATTTACTTCCTAAATTGTTTCCACTCTACTTCAGGTTGATTTAGACCCAGTGAAGGTCAAGGGTAACTTCAGATCTTCACAACCAAGGTTCTTGGGAAGCTGACAGTGCGTCTTTCTTTTTTAAACCACACATTAGACCTTTGAATCTACATCTGTTCCTTCTTCTCTAAAACAAGTATAGGTTTAGTTTTTTCCCCTTAAAAAACAGAAAATATATTTATCAACATCTCAACATGCTCAGTAAGCTCCTCCTCCAAGACATATTTGATAAATATGGTTGAATTAATTAAAACTCAACAATTTCATCAATCCTCAGTATATTATAATTTTAATGGGAATATGGTATTTAAAATGTGACTGTCTGTTTTTGGTACCTTTCTATACTTTTGGCAGGTAGCGATTCCAGTGTTTTCCCCATCACTCACGGGGAAGAAGTTTAAAGAGTCTTATAAGGTCACCGTTAAATCTACTTTGGTTCACTGGTGGATTTTTCACTTCAGCACTTTAATATGTAGATTTATGACCTATACACACTCTTTTCTAAGAAAAAGAAGCATTAATGCATAAAAAAAAATACAGATGTTCTTCAAACATCATTTTCCAGTATTTACTACACCCTCAATATATCAGTTCTTTCAAATTCCCACAGTTTATTTCCAAAGGTGTTCATTCTCGGTATCTTAATAATGATCATCAGTCATGATATAACTAATAAACCTCAAGCACAAATCAGGCTTTCAAATGTAAATCCCGAATGGTCAATATTTTTAAGATGACAAGCTAACATGGGCCATAAAAAGTAAAGAGGAAGTTCAGTGCGGCACCTGCAGTGTCTTCCATCTGACATGCCTTTTTATCCAATCTGATTTTCTCCTGGTAGAACTCGTATTTCTTCACTGTTGCCACATCAGATGGAAACATTAATTCAAAGTGGATTTCTGCTTTCCAGAATCTGGAAAGAACATTGGTTTATCCAAAACACTTCTTTAGTGTTATCAGACGTTTTTAAAAAGACAACAACTCTTATTTAAACAATGGGAATCAATGTTTTTCTTCTTCATTTCTGTACGCATCCCTTTTGTGTCTTAGAATCGTTTTTTGTTGGACAGTTTTTCGTTGCTTGATACACTAGCAATTACCTCAGTCCCACTATTTATGTCTTTTCAGAAAATGGCACAACCAGTATGCTTAGTGTGCATCTGTTCATTTTCCATGCAATTTGTTGGGTTGTTTGATATATATTCCTTTAAACTCTATGAAACTTTCATTAAAGTGGTGTCATAGTAGTTTCATTATGTATTATATCTGTAACCAAAATCGTTTGAAGGTCTGTTGATGATGATAATGAAATTTTTAACAAACATTTGTACATTTTGTATGAGAGTTGTTACTAGTAATACTTTATTAAGTAGTGCAATGATTTTTTTTTTAATCCCTTACCCTGTCTTTTGGATTTCAAAAGCTGGTTCAATAATAAATGTATAACATGCTCTTCTAAAACACTGTGGTATCATTACTCTTTCCTCAGCATTTTGTTTCCTTCATCCTGTAAATTATCATCTCCAATGAACTGTCCACATAAGTGAAGTGCTTTTTACAACAATCCTCTTGGTGGCAGTGCAGTTCTGCAATCCAGGTAATCCTCCTGCCTGAGCCACGTGACTTCTCACATTTACCATAGACGGTGCTTTCTTGGCCTTGGAAATGTTAGTTTCTTTTTTTCAGGGGGTTAATTTAAACCTTTGCTTGGGCAAGGATCTGGTCCTAGGGTCCTGGGATTAACAACAAACATTTCTTTTCTTTTTCTACGGTTTTTAAAATTGTATTTCTTTGCTTTTATAAGAGTCTCCCTAGCAGTAGTGGTTTTTGATACGGGCGACACGGGCGGTTGCCCGAGGCGGCATCGTGGTGGGGGGCGGCATCACGGGCATCGGCAAAAAAAAAAATAAAAAAATTGCTCGTACTCATGCTGCCCCGACATCAGCCAGTGCATATTGGGAATGGCATAGGCACCGATCGGTTTTCTATTGCCCATTTCCTGGGAGTAAGGGCGCCCTCCGTTTGCGAGGTGCGCCTGCTGCTTTCGGCACAGGGAGGAGAGGGCAGGGCTGCGGGGGATTCTGTGGCTGGCTGGAGCAGCATCTAATAACTAACTCTCAAAATAAAACAAAATAAAAACAAAACAACAAACAAGAAAACACCAGACATTATGATACACACTTACAATTTGGACCGATTTTTTTTTCGAAATTCTATATGCGAAAAGTGAGCGCGAGAGCCCTCGTTGTGCCTGCTTGCTGCTGAAGTCAAAGTAAACTTTATTGTCATCTCCGCTACATACAGTCCAGTATATAGAGAGACGACGAGGCTCCAGTTACAGCAGTGCAAGTAACCAAACAATAAATATAAGAAGAGTAAGAAAATAAATATACACTTTAGGACTCGGGGTAAAGGGATCAATAACAATTTAAAATTTATATTTTGATGATTTAATGTCTCATAGACAACCCGTGGAACGGGTTCTTAATGTTGTAAATCCAAGCCCATTATGTATTCATGATTTGAATCATGGGTTGTGTGAAATCCCAGAAATACACCTAAGACAAAGTGAATCTGTGAACTAAGGTGTAGGTCTATTAGGTTATGTTGTGGTGATCCTCGAGTTGGGGGATTTGTGTTCATACTGGAGTCCAAAATTAAAACCAATGGAAGATGGACAAGAAAAGTTCAAAGCCATCAGGTGCTCAGTTTAGAAAAAATAGAAAAGAAGAGGAGGAGAAACGAGCAAAAGAGGGAGTGTTCCTCTGGCGCCAAACAGGCTAGGACCGCCACTGCTCCCTAGTCACGAGTAATTTGAGGATTTAAAAAACAAAGAAACAACGACAGCAAAAAACAAAAACCTCCGGATCTAATGAACATCTGAACACCTTATAACGGCTATAAGGTCTACATATTTGTGAGCACTAGCTTCAAACTAGCTGCACTAGCTGTACACAGCTTATTTGAAGGGTGGTCAAAGTAACTCAAGTACTTTCACCATCTACGCTCCTGTTTGGTGTGACATCAGTTGACTATTTTGGCTGATTTGTTTCCTCTTTACAAAAAATAAGAAAATGGAGTGCATCCTAAGCTTTTGCGGAAAGTGCTGGCATTCTTGTATCCACAGAAGAAATGTGTTAACCCTTTTAAGTCTGACAGGTGTTTTCCTGGGTAAGTGAAAACGGTTATTTAATTACTGCAATTAATGATAGCGACAGCTGTTGACCATTTATGGCCATAAACTGTACATGGACAAAGCTAATGCTAGCTGGCTATTAATTTTCCTACAGTATGCTAAATCCCGAAGTTTATAATGGGTCTTTGACTTATGATATGAAGTATCTTGAGGTCACTTCTATACACTGGCTTTATAAAATAAATAATTAAAGCCGAACTGAATTTGAACATTCCGGTTGAAGTTATTTTGAGAACACTAGCAAAAAAACTTTAACAGTACTTTTAAATACAAGTAATAAAGCAGTTAGCAATTGGGCTAATATAATGCTAATTTTGGTACTTGTTAAATTTTACTAAAACAGTAATAATGTATAGCCTTAGCAGGAAGAAAACGGGGGCTTAAAAATATTTCAAACAGGCTTTGGGTTTTAATGCACCTTAAATTCTTTTAGAGTGGATTTAGTTCATTCCTTGATTTGAAGTTGATTTTGGAAGTTATGGGTGTTAACTGTTAACTAACAGTGAATTAAGCTAATCAAACTTCAACCCATTAAATGTGGGATGATGAGCAAGATTGTGTGGGCTCTTTATATATGCAGGGGGTTAATGCTATGAGAATTTACGTTTTAATAAGAATATAAAACTTTAAAAAAATGAACACAGGAGACTGCAGATGACAAATGTGGCATTTGGCATGTTAAGGGCTATTTGAGTGCAACGAACACAGTTCCTTTATTGTAAATACCATAATAAGGGTGTAAAACAAAGCTAGAATTCGTTCTTGTGGATTTATGTATTCACCTTTTCTCTCTATCTAATTTTTTCACCTGGTGTTCTATCTTGCAATCATAGGTTTAGTAAGGAGGCTTACATAAATGATCACATTTTGTTTTGTAGCCACACATTTCTTGTGAAACTCAAAAGATCTACATAGCTTAGGATTTGGTTGTGACCACCAAATCAGTGTAAGCAGCAAAAATTGTGACACTTTAACGTGCACATAGCCCATGATGACATTATTCTGTTTTCTTCAGTCATTGAATAAAACCCAAGCTTTATGAACCTGTATGAGCTACATTGATGACTTTAGAAAACTAGAGCCATTATGTGGATGATCAATAAACTGAAAACTGTAGAAGTGGAGGGGAAAAGATAGTTGGTGCAGCTATTTACAGCAAATTAACAGCATCTGAACATTATGTTCTGAAGAAGCAAAAATACTGTGTGCCAAGGTCTCTTCAGAAATGGTGGTTGTAAACAACTCATTATTAAGGGAAGGAACATGGGACAAAAAGTTAATTTATGCCAAATTACACAAGAACTGAACAGAAACTTTGTGACAACAGGTTGTATGGTGGTATGAATCAAAATGTGAGGTTTTGGATTAATTTTTGTCAGTATGTATGATAGAGGCCAGGAGAGAGGTACAACAATGTGTGTCTACCTGCTAGCTTTAAAGTACAGCGGAGGTTCGGACATTCAAATTGATGAAATCGTGGATTGTGCCTGATTTTTATCCATCATATTATACCAAAGACTGAAAAAGTCTGATTTGTAACAAACAAACAGCTTTTAGAAAAGCTTTAACTATTTAGGAATTACAGGCAGTTTTAAAGAAAATCTCTTATTCTCAGAGCATCAGAAGTAAAATAAAAAGTTGGAAAAACTAACACCACTTCATTCTCTTCCACTTATCCTTATCAGGGTCACAGGGGTTGGAGCCTTCCCCAGCTACCATAGGACAAAATGCAGCATAAACCCTGCCAATCTGATGCAATGCTAACACAGAGAGGCGGGAAACAATTTACACTGAGATCCACACCTATGGGCAATTTAGAATCACCAGTTAACCTAACCCCACAAACAGCAAGTTTTTTGGAAGAAACTGGGGTACCTGGAGAGGACCCACACAAACATAGGGAGAGCATGCAAACTCCATACAGATACTGGCGTCGAACTCAGCGCTTTTGTGCTATAAGGCAACAGTGCTAACCCCCACAACACCATGCTGTCCACAAATGAACATAACTACAAATATAAAGACTTTTTTTTTTACTTGGATGATGTAGCTAATGTATCCCTGAGGTCTGCCAGGCCTTTACTGCAGGCCTTTCAGTTGCTGCTTGTTTGTGGATCTCTCTCCCTTTAGTTTTGCCTTCATTAACTGGGTGGGTGGAGATTGGCTGACTGACTTGGCCATTAAAGAATAAACAGTTTCTTTATCTCACTTTATAAAGTTTTTGCTACCTCTTTAATTTCATTTGGGTTATAAACCTAGTGATGACCTCCTTCACTTGCATCGGCATCTCTTTGGACCTTGTATTGAGAGTTCAAGTGAAAAAATACCAAATACAAAGTAACCACTTGGAATCAACTCCAGATCTTTTATATGATTAATTTTTCATGGGATAATATGGGAACAGGCCTCACCTGACCATGAAAACAGCTTTTCAGTCAAATATTCAATTATGTTTGAGCCTCTGAAAATGGGGGCTACGTATAAAACTTACTGTAATTCCTAGTTAATGAATTAAAAAAAAACTTTCTGAAACCTATTGATTTAAATCTGAAACTCTGAATTTTGGTTGTTTGATTTAAAATTCAGTGTTGTGTTATATAAAGAGACAATTACAAAAATTGTGACATTGTCCAATTGCTTATGGATCCAACTGTATTGCTGTATCTCAAAGGTGTGTAGGTATGGGTGCAATTTTGAGGACCTACGCCAAGCTGACAAAGTTTCAAAGAATCTACACTCAACAAAAATATAAACGCAACACCTTTGTTACTGCTCCCATTCCCCATGGGATGGACGTAGAGACCTAAAATTCATTCCAGATACACAATATAACCATCCCTCCCAAACAGTGGTCACAAATCAGTCCAAATGTGTGGTAGTGGGCACATCTGCTATATTGAGATAATCCATCCCACCTCACAGGTGTGCCACATCAGGATGCTGATCTGACATCATGAGTAGTGCACAGGTGTACCTCAGACTGCCCACAACAAAAGGCCACCCTGGAATGTGCAGTTTTTTGCGCTATTGGGGGTCTGGGGACCCAGAACCGGTCAGTATCTGGTGTGGCCACCATTTGCCTCATGCAGTGCAACACATCGTCGCATGGAGTCTTTCAGATTGTCAATTGTGGCCTGTGGAATGTTGGTCCACTTCACTTCAATGGCTGTGCGAGGTTGTTGGATATTCGTGGGAACTGGTACACGCTGTCGTATACGCCGGTCAAGCACATCCCGAACATGCTCAATGGGTGACATGTCCAGTGAGTATGCTGGCCATGCAAGAACTGGGACATTCTCAGCTGCCATCTGCCCTGAACAATGTGAACCATGATTCATCCGTGAAGCGCACACCTCTCCAACGTGCCGGACGCCATCGAATGTGAGCATTTGCCCACACAAGTCTGTTACGGCGACGAGCTGGAGTCAGGTCAAGACCCCGATGAGGACGACGGGCATGCAGTTGAGCGTCCCTGAGACGGTTTCTGACAGTTTGTGCAGAAATTGTTTGGTTGTGCAAACCAATTGTTCCAGCAGCTGTCTGGGTGGCTGGTCTCAGACGATCTTGGAGGTGAACCTGCTGGATGTGGAGGTCCTGGGCTGGTGTGGTTACACGAGGTCTGCGGTTGTGAGGCCAGTTGGATGTGCTGCCATATTCTCTGAAACGCCTGTGGAGACGGCTTATGGTTGAGAAATGAACATTCAATGCACGGGCGACAGATCTGATTGACATTCCTGCTGTCAGCATGCCAATTGCACGCTCCCTCATTGCTTGTGGCATCTGTGGCATTTTGCTGTGAGACAAAACTGCACATTCCAGGGTGGCCTTTTGTTGTGGGCAGTCTGAGGTACACCTGTGCACTACTCATGATGTCAGATCAGCATCCTGATGTGGCACACCTGTGAGGTGGGATGGATTATCTCAATATAGCAGATGTGCCCACTACCACACATTTGGACTGATTTGTGACCACTGTTTGGGAGGGATGGTTATATTGTGTATCTGGAATGAATTTTAGGTCTCTACGTCCATCCCATGGGGAATGGGAGCAGTAACAAAGGTGTTGCGTTTATATTTTTGTTGAGTGTATATCGGTTTCTCAGGAGAAATACTGATGCGGATGCTTCAGTTGGTCACTGTTCCTCTCATTGTGTCAAGTGTGATTATGGATAAGCCATGAGTACTTTTCCTACCAACTATTACATTAACTCCCACATTTTCTACACCTGGATTTTAAATGACCAAAGTGGTTGTTCGTCAAATGTCTGATAAAAATCAATAATAAATATATCTAAGAATAATTCTCCTTGCGGTTTTAAATTTAACAATGAAAACTGACATAATGACAATCCTATATGAAATTTTTAACAAAGCTACATTTTGACAGTTGTGTGAGACACATCACTCCACAGCTCACTGATCAAACAAACTGCAGTGGTTTCAATGTGGACGCAACACAGAAAGATTTATGATCAGGAAAATGTATTATTTTTCTTCTTTTAGGTATTATATGGTTTGTATTTTCTTTAGCCGTATTGTAAAGTAATTTGACTGTTTTTTTTCTTTGTATTATTTTTATACCATGTCTTTAACAGGAGTTTGTGGTGTAAGTGTTGGCATATCCAGAAGAATCACTGCACGAGCGATAATATACTTTGTCTCAACCACTGTTTTGTCTGTAGGTGTAGGTAAGAGAAATTTTGTTTTAGCTTCAGGAATCTTTGCTTATCTTTTAAGACCTTTGTTTTTCTATGTTAAAGCATTAGACTTCCCAAAAATATTATCTGTATATCTGTGCACTCCATAATGTTTGGGACAATGACACCTTTTTTTTGCCTCTGTTCACCACCACAGGGGATTATAAATCAAACAATCAATTTTACAAAAGGTAAAAAGTTATATCTGTTTTTGTACATGGTCATGGAAGAGCATGGTCTTTTGGGTTGAGATAAGGTAATTGATCACCATATTGATTGTTTCATTTACAATCCACTATGATAGTCTACAGAGGCAAAACTAATAAATTTAGACCTGCTTAAGCAGAGTGCGTTGTTTTTGTTGCTGCAGAATATTTATTTCTCTGTTAAAACTCTTATTATATATTGTAGGAATATTGTTGGTAGTGGTGATCAAGCCTGGGATGACACTGTTTTTGATGATGACGATGATGAAGCCTTCTCAACAGTGGATGTCTTGTTGGATCTAATAAGGTAAGAAGAAAATTTGTTTTCTCAGAATCCTTCCTAACTCTTACTTTTCTTGCATTTATTTAGGTGTCATTTTCCAGTTTAGCATGATTTAGATCAGTCAGTCAAATCCTTTAATCTGAGAAAAACTTCTTTAACTTTATAAAAACAAACAAATATAAATTTTCTCTTAATGTGCATTGCTGCAGCTCTCATTTTCACCCTCTGTCTGAAACAACTGGTTTTTGCTCATCTTTGATGAAATGGGGAGTCTGTTGTGATTGGTCAGCTGGCCTAGCTATAATAGAAATAAAAAATCAAATTTAATCTGTGTTTCGTGGCGCACAATAGATCCAGGAACAGAAACGGAAGAAACTGCTACATTATATAATTCCACATTATATTGGTGTAATGGAATGTTGTTACCATTTCTAACATTATTTGCGTTGTGTGTGTAGCGTCAGACAATCCTAAGAAAGTTGAGCTGCACTGTCGCACAGGAGATGGAATGAAAACACAGCATCACACAACAACACATCTCTCTTCTCTTTTCTTTCTTCTGACCCCCCAAACAGTTTAGGCAGACAACTCACCCTCCTTGAGCCTGGTTTTGCTGCAGGCCTATTAAAAGGGAGTTCTTTTTTTCCCACCATTGCCAAGTCTTTGCTTATAGGGGATTTTCTCTAATGTTGCTAATATTATAAGGTCTTTATAAAGCAATTTAAGATTACTCTTGCTCTGAGTTGGTGATTTATAAATAAAATTACATTGACATTGTACCTCAGCATTGAGTTTTAGCAGAATCTATGGAAATACTATCAAATCTGCTGATTAGAAATGTTAGTCACATTTCTTCTCTAATATGTTAACATTAGTAATAGTTTTCATATTGTTTTGGTAGCATTGCCACTAAGAATAAAAGCCCATATTTTTCTCAGATGCTGTAAGGGTTTGAGACTCCTGAAAGTTAACTCCTGACTCTGAAATGTCTCAGTCCTAAAGTTTGTCATGCTTTGCTTGTGCCTGAGACATTTCAGAGTTAAAATTTGAAGCAGTTTCTGTTTTCTGTTGGAGAAAACTACTCTCGCGGACTTTTGCCCTTTCTCCCTTCGCATAGTTTTATATAAACATTATATGCAGTATTGTTAAAAAAAACAACAACAAAAAAAAAAAACTCATGGCAATAATCCAATAATAAATGGCAGTTTATTATTGGCAATAATAAATTTGTTTGGCTCCAACCTGCAGTGACTCTAAGTTGCATAAGCAGCTATATGTGAGGCTTTCTTTTAAGTAACATATGTGTTAATGTTTAACAAAGGTTTAGATTATAACTTTAAAGCACCACTTTTCTCTTTTAAGTGCTTCAACACTAAACACCAACTAATAGCTTTTATCTTCTATGATGGTTGTTTTCTTGACTCTTTTTCAGAAATATGGTGCCAAAAAACCTGGTTCTGTCAAGCTTTAAACATGTATGTTTTATTACTTACACCAAGCAGACAATCAGATATTCATGGTTATTTATTAATTATGTTAATTATTCTTATTTATATATATATATATAAATAAAAAATAATAATAATCTATACATTTTAAGAACATCCCTTAAAAAAAATATATAGATAGATAGATAGATAGATAGATAGATAGATAGATAGATAGATAGATAGATAGAGCTAGATAGATAGATAGATAGATAGAGATAGATAGATAGATATATGCGCATATTGGCATTTATTTCTTATAGAAGGTGTTGTCTTGATTTACTATAGTTTTCAGCTGATCTCAATAAATATCTATATAAAAATTTAAAAAACAAAAGTATTGTTCTCTGATTACATTGATATATTAGGACATTTATGAATTTTAAAATAACTTTTAAAAACGTTTTTTCCCTTGCAAACCATCTGGAACAACAAATGTGTGAAATGTCATAATATGTCAACAAATAATGATATAATAATGATGAATCGGATAATAAAACAAACAGGTTGTGTGTTTTTGGAACAAACTTGCAATGATTTTAAATCTCTAATCTAATGGCCTCTGAAAGTCCACTCTGTGATCTCTGGTGGTATACCTGTAGAAGTTACTACCTTTCTTGTACCACAGCATGGACTGCACAGTAAAGCAGGTTAATCTTAACATGAGCCTCCATATAAATTAGTAGACTTGTTATGGGTAACACTGTTGTTATGGGAAACTCAGAAATAAATGTTTATTATTGACTCATTTGTCACATGACACGATTTCCCTTTACACTACAGGATTTCCACGTTAAATGTTTTTGTAGTATCTATTGAGTCTCTATTGCCATCTAGTGGTGGTAAAAATTGCAAGCTTCCGAACAGGACACTGGAGCCACACCTAGAAAATACTGTGTGATGTTCGCTGGTTTAGATTGTGTGGCAATGCAAATTATTTTAAGGAAAACAGAAGTATTGTTTTTTAAGAAAAAGTTCCACATATGATGACAGATATTCCAAAACAAACAAAAAAATTGGGCCTAACTAAAGCTTACAATTAAAGTTTTATAGTTTGATGTCCATTTACTCCATTAAACTTACTGTTTTACAATGGCTGGTTATGGAAGTTTCTATCAAAGGTGCATAATGACGTTTTGCTGATGTGGCAAATAAAGAATGCTTGATGTTTTCTTTGAGCACACATCATTTGGGTTCTCTATTTTTACAGTTACTTTCAACTAAAGTGAGATAATTTAAAATGTATAGGTATTTACCCCTAAGTCCCAGGTGTAGCTCATTACATCAATAATACAAATATCCCACTCAAAACAAGCATGCAAATTTGTATGCCTATTTTCAACACTCTCTTTTTTGATGAATGTTTTCTTTTATCTTTAATAGATGTTTTATGAAATAGCTTAACAAACCTCTTGTTTATTTTCTCATATTTGAACTGTTGGGATCTTCTTCTTCTTCTTCGCCTTCTCTTTCATGCCAGTAAAGAAAATAGATACATTTTAAGAATGTGCCTTTAAATCTCATCAAATACAAATGGGCTGATTACATTTTGTGGGATCAGGTTTAACGTAAGCACATATTTAAAAAGGACAAAAACAAAAGCATCTGATGTCCTTCTTTACACCAAAGCTGTGTGATATTTGTTACATATCAGGGCTTTCACTCTTATTGTGTTCATAGTTGTGCTTGCCCATAATTTATACCATCACGTCTAAGCATGCTGTGCATTATTAGCATATTAATGCATGTATAATGCATGTCTCTTTGGATTTTTAAATGTTCACATAACATTAGTATTTCTCTATTTTATTGCTTTTTTAAAAATATTGATTTAAACATCAAGAATCTGGACACCATGTAGAAATTTAGTGACAAAACAGCAAGACACCAATAACATCTTCCTCACAATTGAGAACTGAACTCTAAAACTACCAGTCCAGTAATATTCAGACACAACATTTGTGTTAGTAGACATAAAAATTACAAAATCATCAAGAAACAATGGTCTAATGTTTTGACCGTGAACCAGACAACCACACCCTACTTTCCTCAGACCTCAGTCCCAGACTCATTGGCTTTTCACCTTTGTTTGATTATTGTTATTTCAGCAAATCTACTTTTCTCTTCCATCCAAGGCTCTCAGACGCACTTTTATGAAAATGGATTCTTTCCTGAACACAACATTCATAGTACTACAACACATTCCCACAGCCACTTTATTTTAGGATCTTGTCAGTGTTATATACTTGGAAACACCTCTGGAGGTATTTACAGTCCCCTTTCTGCTTGTTCTCTTGTTATCATAACCACAACATAGGCTCCCTTTGATCACTGGTCCAGTTTAGAGTCTCATATGTTCTGAGGCGCCAAGGGATATTTAACATGGGCCAGAAGGTGTCATTACAGGAAAAAAGCTTATTGGTTAATAAATAATTATAAACCTATTAATCAGTGGTTAAAACTGATGGTCTGACTAGTTTCTTCACTGGCTAACTTCGCCGTCACTCAGATGTCTGTTTACGAATATGAAGATCCTTTCCCAGTGCACTCATACAGTAACCAAGAATAAAAATGTAAAACTAACAGTGTAACTCATTCTTTGTGTAATATTTTGATTTATTTTTGCCTCTAATAAATATTGTGCTTTTACTGTAAATACATCATTTTTTTCAGATATCTTATTAGCACTTTTATGACCCTAAAATCTGCCTGTGTAAGACAGAAGCAGTGATGGAGCAGCAGAGCATGGGAGGAAGGATGTTATGAATTGCTGTAAAACGTGGCACTCTTGTGCCAGTTAACTTGACTGAAGCAGACAGTCACCTCCATTATAGCAGATTGAAATCTCCACTGGGCCGTGTAAGGGAGTAATGTATTAGTTATATGGCCTGTGCTGTGATGGATTTATGCACATGCTAACTGCATCAATGATAGACCTTGGATAAATCTCTCCATTTTATTTTTAACGTGAATATTTCTGGATTGTGGGAAGGACTATGGACTCAGAAAATCATATGCTTTGTATCAAACTTAGCTGAAAATTCGAGATTATAAAAAGATACAAAAAGGAAAAAAACTACCAGAATCGCCACGACAAGTCAGTGATTAACAATCATAACGTTGTTAATCACTGAATCTGCAGTGGTTTATTTATGAGACACAAGCATACATTTCTAAAGGAGGAGCAGAATGTTAATGACTTCTTCATATGATTGTTTTCCCACCCCGGGCTTTCATTGTTTTAAATATTGCTGCAACGTGATTATTCTTTTACTGTGATAGCCACATGAACAATACATGAACAATAAAAATACATTCACGTGTACTAAACTAACATGTGAGTATTATCTGAGGTCAGACATTAAGGTTAACCACAGACATGGGCTCCCATTTGAGCAAGCACTTGTTTAAATAGTGGGAAGAAAAAAAACATCCTTTTTAACAGGAAGAAACCTCCGGCAAAACCTGAGTGTGAGAGTACCAGAAATACCAGTCTTTATTTTACTAATGCAGAAGTCTAAATTCAAAATGTCAGTCCAAAAGTCAACTTAAATTAAATGTGGCACACAGGTACAAAGCAACAAAACTATCAACAGTAAAACAAGCAAGCAAACAAAGGAAAAAAATAACCATTCACCATCAGCCTGAATTATTGATAGAATTAAACACAATTGTATTTATCTAGCAGCTTTCAATCGAAATATCACAAAGTGCTTCATAACAAAAATGCTAGAATATCAAATTTTTTAAAAAGACGGGGAGGATTCCAGAGTCTGGCGACCACTGTTGCAAAAGGTCCGTCTCCTTTAGTTCTCAACCTTGTATGATGCCCAGCAGATCCTGACCACATGACCTCAGGACCTGCTGGGGATGTATCAGTGTAAAAGCTTGCTGATGTATGCTGGTGCTTGTCCATTCAGAGCTCGAAAAGTCAAATCCAGAATCTTAAAAGTAGAGCCTTAAGTTAATGGGGAGCCAGTGCAACTAAATTAGCAACAGTGTGACATGTGAGTAGAAGACTTTTAAAAACCTTGCAGGATCGTTATGAATATCTTGCAGATGCTCCAAAGAGGTTTTGTTAAGAAAAGTAAATGATGAAGCAAAAGCATGACTAATAATGTTTCTTATAAAAGCAAGAATCACAAGTCTAACGTGATCATGCAATGTGAGAGCTGAGTCAAAAGTTATCCCAAGGTTCCTGACATAAGATTTAGAAAATGTGGCAAGGGGACCTAGAGTTTCCATCATCCTACCTGTCAAAACTGTCAGAGGGAACATGCTTGTTTACTCCACGTGTTTCTTTCGATCTATCATCTGAATGTCACAGCAGAAATCAAGATGTGGTGTAGTCACACTGGTGTGCTGTCAGCTGGAATGGCTTATCTCCTCTTTGAGTTACAAAATCAGCTTGAATCATCAGGTTATATTACTCTCCTCATTATATCCCATATTATTTTTTAAAAATGTCACATTCATCCATCAAACAAATGATTATGGTCTGTTTAACACCAGAACATTGTAACTCATGGTAACCCCTTTTGGACAGGCAAAATTAAAGTAAAATAATGTTAACTTGAATTTATGAGTCGATAAGAAAGTCTTCACACAGCCATATGTCAAAGCTGCAGTGAGAAATAATTTGCAGCGCTAATGTGTTTCTGCTGCAGACTATACTGACACGTTTTAGTAACACATTATCATGGTTATAAAACCCTAACATGTATATTGTCTTAGATTAAAAGGACCAGGATCTCCATGTCTACACTATTATATACATTACAGACCACCTAAAGAGGAAGCTTAAATGCTGGATTATCTGCAACACTAGGTTCGTTACATGTAGACTGTCTTCTTCCATCAGTCTGACCTATATCAGGTTGTGAGTTTAGTCTACACTCTGACTGTGTGCCAGTACAAAACAATGACAGAGCTCATCTGACTTGAATGGCATTTTCTCATTTAAATTTGCATCTTTGATTCTTTAACATGGGGTCTACAGTCGCCACTTTGCGGTGATTTACGGTTTTAAACGCTTTAAGTTTAGTTAGTCACAGTGTTGTGAAAAGTAGGCTGTGGAAGCGCCACTGGCTGAAAAAGAGCCCATCTAGATGAGACTGGCAGATGCACAACAGTCCACGCCGTGACGTGTGTATCTGCTCCGGTCCGAGGCGCGAGGAGCACACAAGCAGAGAGACACGCACCTCCCCCTCCGAGCCCCGACCTCCTGCTTTTTCATCGTAGCTTCTCCTCGAAGTTTGATGGAAAAAACGCTCTTGATTTTTTTGTGGACTTTGACTGCAAGGTTTAACCCCGAGGAGTCAATGTAGCGCAAGCGTCCCGCCTGCATGCGCGCTAGTCTCATCAACTGCGCCAATTTCAAGTTATCGGCGCTTCATCAAAAGAAACTTAAGGCAAATATTGGTGATTAAGTTAAAAAAGAAAACAAGTTTAATGTGGATTTTTTTTGGACACCATCGTGGACTAGTCTACTGGATTTGGATCGAGAGTTGCTTGCTGAGGCGGCTGCGCAAAATGGGCTGCCCAACTCCCGCAGGATGCTGTGAAGTAAAGGACCATCATGTTGCCTTTGGCAAATAGACACTTTTTACACGTGATATATATATATTTTTAAACCATAACAGCCAAAGTTTCTGCGTGTTTTCCAGCAAAGGAGAAAACACCTGAAGCACCTGTGTGGACAAAAGTAATAGGGAAAGCCGCGAGGTTGGGCTAAATTGTCACTTTTGACATTCAAGATATTTCTGGTCTTTTTTTATTTGATTTAAAACATTTTTTAGAGGACAGGCATTACAAAGAAGCAACTTAGCGTAGTGAAGCGGAAAGGAGATGACTACCAGCACTGCTCTTGTGCTCCTCATTCTCTCTCTAACAAGTAAGTTATTATCTTTTAAATATCCCAAACTGGTACGAATATGGAAACATTTCCTGTGAGAAGTTTACTGCTAAGAACAGATGTCCAAGTCTATGGTGTTGATCTCTCTCTCTCTCACACACACACACACACACACACACACACACACACACACACACACACACACACACACACACACACACACACACACACCCTCTTAGGTAGTGATTATGGCCTGAAAATAGGCGCGATACTCTTCCAGAGAAGTCGATTTAATCACGTTTCATTGAACTGCAGAGGAGATAACTGACCTGATTGAAGACTCAGGTGTCCTGTAGCAAAGGATAACATTAATGGTGCCACAAGAGAATCTTATATTAACTGTAAATCAAATCTCAGGGGTACAATCCAAATGATTGTGCTTCAAAGTGTGGAAAATCTTTTAAAAGACAAATTAAAAGAAGAGATGCTTTTCTAGTTGATACTTCTCTATTTATTATCATGTAATTAGTGCAATACCACTACTCACCTATATTAAATGTAACATTTTGGTAGTTGTGAGAGTTATCTACATGTTTTTTTTTATTCAAAGGGATTCATAAAATAAAATCCTGAAGAACTAAACTTCATATTTCTGTATTTCACTTCAGCTTAATCAAATAAATGCTATTATTTCACTTTATAGTAATGTATTCAAAGCTTTTAGACTTTTATATATTACCAAAGTCAGTATTTGGAAGTCCATAGTCTTTGCAAATATTAAAATAATATTTCAAACCATTCTTCACATGACAGAATTTTTTTCTTCTTCATTTAATAAAAAAAATCCCAAATAATCCAGCTCAGACTTGACTAACGTCATTTTTCTAATTTGTATGTATTTGTATGATTTAAACTCTTCCTCAAACTTCTACTCCCACCTCCCCACTCTTAAAGGTAGAATATTAATAGTAGTAGTAGTAGAGTAGTAGCTGCAACCCAAAATATAGGGTTTTCTACTTATATTGTCCATATACTGTATCTATAATCAACAGATCATCCTCCCTGGAAAGGTACAGTTACAATTATCTTACATTATCTGTCTTTTCTGTATTTGGATTCTATAAAACTGAAGAAGAAGAAGAGGTGTATTTGATGTGTATTTGTGTTTCTGAGTACAGGAATTTAAAGCAACCACAACAGCACTCTGCAAGAACATCCTGAGAAAGTGTGGGTGGTGTTCATACTCTTAAAATACCCATAAGTAAAAGCAGATGTGCCCTTGAATAATTAAATAAGAGCCATGTTTTGTCTACCACCAAGAAAGCACCATCTACTGTTTTTTAGGCAAAATGTGGATCTCTCACTGCCTTAAAAGAAAAACTTCCTCTTACTTACCTGACCTTGATTTTAGCTTTTATTTCAGAGAGTGGTGCATTGGATACATGTAAAACTGGTTAAGCTTGTAGGTTACGCTTTACCGTTTAAGCTAGACCTAAAATACAATAATGTTTTCCAAAAAGAATGAAGACAACCAAAAAGCTGAGCCATCAATCTGTAGATTTTCTCTTACAAACTCTGACAAAGATCAGCTGTGGCATGTAACATAGTCAAGGATTAGTCTGCAGCATCCATCAAGAGAAGGCAGGAGACCCTGGAATTGAGCTTTAACTGATTTAAAGGCTGTAAAACATCGAGAAGCGGCATAGCACTTCTCTGTGTCTTCCACCATGTTGTTGTGAGTGGTTGCATTTCTCTGAAGGCCTAAAGATTTGACTTGGACTTGTACTATGCAATGATATGTGGCACCAGTCTTCCATCACAGCGTCAGTGTTTTAATCTTAATGAGTCTCATCACTGCAGATTACTGGTAGCTAAGCTGTTCTTAATATAAAAGGTATCAACAAAGGGGAGGGGGGGGTTACTCTTGAGTGATAAGTCACTGCTACCCCCTTGAAGTAAAGCCTTCCATACTTGTGAATGTGAAAACTCTAATGCTGCCATAATCGCAAGTCTAATTTCATGAGTCAGTCCCACTTTTAACATACTAGATGTTTGAAATATTTTTTATAAAAGGAAACTGAGAAGAGTTTATTGCTCCATAATAGGTTTGAGGCTTTAGTCACTTACATCTAGTATCATCCTCTTGATCTGCCATCCTTTGACAGGAAAGTGAAACGTCTTGAAACAAAGAATATCTCTGTTGCTTCAGTTTGAATAGCAATGTTGCACAAGTACAGTACCACAGTAAATACTAGTGAATGCAGCAGCTATTATCTCACTCTTATTACCCCAACAATTGATCGTGCATGCATAAAAAAATGCATGTTGCCCACTAAATCCTGTCAGAGACTCCAGGAAGTTAATGATCCTGGTGAGACCCCATCCGTGGAGAGCCTTTTCACTTCCTACTTATGTCATTATGCTGAAATTGGCTGCAATTTGGCCAGAGAGTGCTTGTGAGTTCCTCAACTAATTAGATTCAGTGAATCTAAATTACTAAAAATGATTAGCACCTGTTTCAAAACAAATGCTCATATCCTGTTACAGTTTTAGCAGACATACGTTTTCTTTTAGGGAAACCCATTTTGCCCATACAACACTAGCATTCCGCTAATGTGTGTCAATTTAGGATTTACAATAAGTCATCCTACCTCAATGGTTCCCGTTCCAAATGATAGTAACTACAACAGATGTTGGGAATATGGTTAAATCAAGACAGAAGCATCTGTAACAAATTCCAGCTGGTTTCGGTGGTCGATTATGAATGCTATCAGTTTGCCACAGCAAGAAATTCTCTGCTACTTGTTAGATGCATGAAATCAAAATGCCAGCACCATAAAGTGGATCATGATGCATAACATCTCCAGTACTTACAGAGAGGTATTCCATTGCAATCGTGCAAAAAAAAAAAAAAAAATCTGAAAATTGAGCTATATCGCTTGCCAGAGGTTCAAAGAGTAGGAGTTTTCCATTTTTGAAATATCCATAAAACAGTCAGGGAATACCTTGTAAAACAGATTAAACAAAATGAGCTTCAGGGTGCTGCTGCATTTTGGTGTCTTTTGATAGACGTTTTCCTTTGTTTTCCCTTTTCTTCATGCAAACCTGAGCAAGGTGACCTTTTGTTAAAGCTCCATATTTATTGTTGAGATTTACATGTGGTAACTTTTGACAATAAGTTGTTAAATAATACCAGAGCAGCACTGCAATATTAATACATTTACTGCTTTTTTCCTATTAAACTTCTATTCAAATCTTCTGTTAAAATGAAAAACTTGGTATCGACTTGATTTATATTTACATACAGTATTTGTTCTCGTATAGCTACTTTAATGACAGCCTAATTTGCTGGGCGTATAATCTAAACATTTCTATGCACGTTCATACATTTAACACATCGTATTGAACTCTGCTGGGGCCACTTCAGAAGAAATATAAATGTGATTAAGCGGTTTAGCTTTCATTTTAACAAATAGCTTTCCTCTTACATAAAGAGATACTTGAGGTTCTTACTTGATGGCAGACCATTTATCCTCTGAAGTTAAAATAAACTGAGAGCTAAAGATTTCTCATTTAGTTCTAAGAGACTCACTTGCCTCTCTTCAGCTGAAACCACTGATGTTCACTCTGACATGAAAACTTGAAGCAGCAGGGTGCTGCTAAAAAAAAGAACATCCATGCTCACACAGCCTGCACTGCATGCAATCTTGCAAAAACAGACAACTCATGTGCTACAGGGAGGGAAGCGGTCCAGATAACCAATCCTCACTGCGCTGTTGTCAGTTTGTTTGACAATGTGGATATAATGGCAGCTGGAGCATTTTGCTTCTGATTTATTCATACAATTATATATATTATATATATTATATATATAACCAATAATTTAGGGCTCAGGAAACATAAAGCTTCAGGGCTGTCTCACCGGGATGCTTGACTGGAGCCTTGTGTGTTTCTGTGCTCTAAAACCCTGCAGTAAAGTGTCAGACTGCAAGATGTACACATGCTCACACTTAACCGATAACACGTGATTCAGCTGTAATGCCCTCTGGTAAATTTACTTTGTTAACAGACATTGTTTTCAGAAACAGACACTTGCACACGCAGGATACAAAGATACACTACACACCTACCAGTGGCTGTGAATCGCCACAGGGCAAACACATGGCCTTTATGAATGACATTAGTTATTGCCTCTGCCTTTTCAGGCAGTGGAGTTCCATGTAATCATGTCTATAATATTACATATTTTAAACAGATTCATTTTATGTTTAAAGCACTTTGATTAATTGGATTTCTTTCAATATTCTGTATTTTCTCTGCAGGCAGCTGGGCAGAGAATGCAGAGGAGCGCCTGGTAAACTACCTTTTAGGTCCAGAGCACTACAATAAACTAATCAGACCTGCTGTCAATAAGAGCCAGCAGGTCACCGTCTCCATACAGGTGTCTTTGTCTCAGCTCATCAGTGTGGTGAGTACACACAAACTGCATCCAGATTATCATGCATCAGAGTGTACTGGGCTCAAACACCGTTACCTGAAATAAATGAAAAATTGGGCTTGTGACGATTTAATTTGACGCAATCAAAACCCATTACTGGCAGTTCGTATTTGATGTGATTCAAGTGAAGTGTTAACATGGGGATTGACTCACTTCTGGATTATTTGAATTGAGGAGTTTGCATTTCACCATATCCCTGCTACGGAGGTGGCAGCTTGATTACGGCATGATCTTTATTAGTTTGTAGAGCTTTGTGACATTATATGTTCCCACGTATTGATTCAGTAGGGCTTTTCACAGGGGATCATTTACACAGGTGCTTGCTAAAGACATAAAGGCTAATAAAGCATCTGTTCTATTTATATGTCTCAAGAAGCTATGAATATGAGTCTGTATGTACACAGTACCAGGACTCTGAATCCAAAATCAGCCGTCATGCATCCCTTTATATACATGTGTCACAAAAAAGGATTATTCTAAACTATTTATGTCTTGAAATCAGCTAGAGCACCTGTATGGATGTGCAGTCTTTTGTTTCTCTCCTCTTTTCTCTTTTAGGAGTATTCATCTTTTTGTTTAAACACCAAACTCTACCTTTAATTGCATTACAGAAGTTTTTATAATTATTATGTGGTGACTATGTAACCATTAAGTAGTGCTTTAATGCTCCGTTAGTCTCCTTTAAGAAGGAAAATAGCGACATAAATATTAAAGAAAAGAGCAGAATTAATTTGACATTATAATGTAATAATAATAACTTAATAATAATTCATGACACTGTCACAGTTCAGAGGCTTCTAGGTTGTAGAATAGAAGTGGCAACTTTAAATTGCCTGTAATTGTGAAGGTCTGAATCAATTTATCTGTCTCTTTGAGTTAGCCCTGTGCTCGACAAGTGATGTTTTATGCTTCTCTTCTCCAAACTATTTGTTTTACCATTTGGATATATTTCTTTATGGTTGGATTGTAAAATGTTAATAAGTGACCTGAATAATTCATTTCTGGATTATTTCAGTTTTTAGAATTTTTGATCACCTGTTGTTCTGTTTCACAGAACTATTATTATAAGTCACTGCAACTAAGCTTTACTTAAGGTCTTCACCTCGTGACATGGGCTTCTAAAAGCTTCTTATTCACATTACTTAATGCACTACTTTCTGCTCCTCGGCTTGAACAACACCTAAGCCACTGAAGTGTTGCAGAATATGGTTGTAAAGCCATTATTTTCATCATATTCACTAATGATCATGTTAGGCTCCATGGCTGCGTGCGCCTCACCAGAGGGTTTAAAACACCATTTGTCTCAGACAACTTTGATTCTAACCTTTCCATTCATCTCAAGACAAGACAGTAAACAGGCTAACCTTAGTATCACAGTAAGTCCTTCCTTTGAGGCATTTGTAAAACAGGCTTTAAAAATAAATGTTTTTTGCTCCAAAATGTTAGTGTTATTTCATGCACTCATTAAAGGTGTGTATTGATTTATTGCTTTGACCTTTACTCAAAATAAAAATAGCATTATGGAAAGTATTATGTAGTTTTAACAGCTGACTGATCTTTGCTTTTAGAATGAGAGAGAACAGATAATGACGACCAACCTGTGGCTGTTTCAGGTACCTACAGTCTTTTCTCTGCTGCCCAGTTCTTATACAGTACCTTGTATGGTCAGTATTTGGTCTTTTTGGTCATAGCTACAGTTACGATAACAAAGGCTCCTCTGCAGGAATGGAATGACTACAGGTTGAGATGGGATCCTGAGAAATATGAAGGCATCAAGAAATTGCGAATACCCTCCAAACTTATCTGGCTTCCTGATATAGTGCTCTATAACAAGTAAGTATGCAAATTTGATCCCAACCGAGAGAGACTTGGCTGCTTTTCTGAGTTTAATTTATGTGATTTGTACATTTTTTTTACTATAAAAAAATCAATTTAAAGCAGGAAAACTAATTCCTGTGGAGGCCTTGTATGAATGGACTAAACCATTATTTTATTAAACCGTTCTTAATATTATGAGGTTTTTGATCATTACCACTCATGTTTTACACGTTGTTACTAAAATGCTAAGTATTTCAGTGGGAGCTGTGTAATTAACAATTTCCACAAACCCAGTTTCTCTTTATTATTAGTGTTTTATATTAACATTCCCATATGGTCTAGTGGCTAGGATTCCTGGTTTTCACCCAGGCGGCCCGGGTTTGACTCTCGTTGTGGGAAGTTAGCAATTTCATGTGTATAGTTATGATTGCTAGTAGGATAGAGTTATGTGAATAATTCCAGTGCTGATGACAATAATAGCATGACCTGTGCTATCATAGAACTCTTCTACCACATGCCAAGCAACATTTAATAATTTGAGCCCAACTAATTTACTGTCTGGGCAAATATTTGCTATTTTTTGATATACAAGTATCGCAAACAATATTAATTTATTAGGAAATTAATGAAAATGAAACAAGTAAAGAATAAATGGAAGAAGCACCCCAGGAACCATCTTACAAGAATTGACATTTTACAGTTATTTGGCACTCCTAAATAACTACACATAACAAATGCTAGAAAGTACAAATAAATGTTGTCCCATTTATTAGATTTTTAAATATTAGTATTAGTATTGGTTTAAAAAAAATCCTGTATTGGTCAGACTCTAATTTTTCTTTCCTCTTCATTTGATGTGCTTAACGCTCTTTAATCCTTTATTTCTAAACCTCCTATAGTGCTGACGGTGTGTACGAGGTTTCCTTCTATTGCAATGCTGTGGTCTCAAGCACCGGGGACATCTTCTGGCTCCCTCCAGCAATCTACAAGTCAGCCTGTGCCATCGAGGTGCAGAACTTCCCCTTTGACCAGCAGAACTGCACTCTCAAGTTCCGCTCTTGGACCTACGACCACACAGAAGTAGATCTTATCCTCACCAGTGATTTCGCCAGCCGTGACGACTTTACTCCAAGTGGAGAGTGGGACATCGTCTCGCTCCCAGCACGCAAAAACGAGGACCCCAACGACATAACCTATCTGGACATCACCTATGATTTTGTCATTAAGAGGAAGCCTCTTTTCTATACCATCAATCTGATTATCCCCTGTGTGCTGATCACATCATTAGCTATCCTGGTGTTCTACCTGCCGTCAGACTGTGGGGAGAAAATGACGCTTTGCATCTCAGTGCTGCTGGCACTCACTGTGTTCCTGCTGCTCATATCAAAGATAGTGCCACCTACCTCTCTAGCAGTGCCACTCATAGGTTAGTCATATCCATATTTGTCTATTTGCAACAGTTTGTAGCCTAGGGCAACGAATATTTGGGTTTTTACTATATGTACAGACACTTTATATAAATATAATAGTTTGGTGATGTGTGTAAGAAAACATAAAACAAGAAAAAAGTAGTTTTTCAATTATGGATTAATGCCATTTATTTACAACTGAAAGCGCTACACCGCATTTGAAATAGTCTTATATAAATGATGGGTCTTCACATTTCATTTTTCATATATGATTTGTAAATGTGCTTTATGACAGGTCAGTCCTTTTTCTGCTTGCCCTTCACCTAATTTTTTATTATGCTGTTTACAACCTCAGCACAAAGTCAACACAAGGAAATTAAAAAAAAGTGAAAAATATTATAGCTGCCTGAAGAGGCAGCTGCTCAGATTATGGACAGTTTCACTCCGGTGAACACGAAGACTCACCAGATAATAAATGTTTAAGTTCAACCCATTAAATTACTAGTGTTATACGTGTACCTGCGCTTAACATTAATATACTGCTTTTGGAGATTTCAGTAGGAACACTAATGGAACAGTATAAGGGAAACCAAACAGCTGAAAGTGATGAAATATACTTCATTCTAGCAGAGTACTGCGCCATTCAAAAAAATGAAGGAAATGGTTAATTGTAATAGTATAACACGATCTGGGAAGCACACCCCAGTGTCATGCAAATGTATTTCACCTGCTTTGGTGCAAATGAAAGTGAAAGCTATCACCACTCTTTGTTTTAAATAATATCTACTTTTATAACCATTTTAAAATTGTAGTTTTTTACTTAGCATTACATTATTTAATTTATTTGTTTTCAATGACTGGACTGATCAAACCTTACTATTTTTAAATTGGTTTTATTATTCTATTTTCTCTTTTTCTTAAATTATATTTGATGTACTTTTATTCTAGCTATAAACCATTTTAATTTCTAATATATTCTTTCATCATTTTGAATTTAAAATTGCTTAGTATTGCATATTAACACCTTCCAGTTAGCCTTTTAAAACAGTCTTTATTAAAAACGTGTTAGAGATGCTGCTGGTTGTTATTTGAGACCCAGCTATTATTTGATTATTGAATAACACATGACTGACATGAAGTAGTGTTGGTAAATGACAACATCTGATCATTTTTCTGTGTCTCATTCTGTTAAAGGTAAATACTTAATGTTCACCATGGTGCTGGTCACGTTCTCGATTGTAAGCACCGTCTGCGTCCTCAACGTGCACCATCGCTCACCGTCCACTCACTACATGCCTGACTGGGTCAAACGGCTCTTCTTAGTCCGTCTACCTACCTTCCTCCTCATGAGGCGTCCAGGCTCTTCCAATGTTCGTGATAAACTGCGCCGGAAATACACCAGTCGGAGTATTGTCTGTAAAAATAACACCCAAAGCAGCACAAACAAAAAGCAGTACTCAAACATCAGACTCGGTGGGATCAGAACCGACGCCGACGCTTTCTACGTGAATGAGGATTTGGCGCAGCGGTGTTGCTGGACGGCTGGTGACATCCCGGATGGTGGCGGTGGCTTTTCAGACTTCCAGAGGCCTTTGGCCAATCAGTTAGATGCAGATCTGGAGGAGGCAGTGGATGGAGTGAGATACATAGCTGAGCACATGAAGACAGAAGACGATGATGAAGGGGTAAGAAAAAAATTGATAGGTAATGATGAATAGGGGAGATAGGGCGACACCAAAAAATTGAAAGGAATAGAAGATAAAATATATTCTTGCAGAGACATAAAGAGGAAAGGAAAGCCATACAAAAACAGATTATGGAGATGCATGATGTCAGACAAGCGACAAGGTGGAAAGGAAAGATTACCAGGGCAAAATCAGATGTGAGACGAGCCATATCTCAGTGTTTGCTTTTGTTCTCTTGTCATACAATTGGAATCTGTCAGCTATATATTTTACTATAGACATTTCTAATGTCATCAGAAAGCTCTCCACATACTTTTGTGTAAAACACACACTGACTGAAGCACAAATCATAAACCTCTCAGATTTAATAAATATTACAAACATGCTTAGCATCTGTAATTGTACTCTTTCTGAATGACATGCTAACCCATAGCTCCAGGGGGTGTCAAACATAAGGCCCGGGGGCCAGAATCGGCCAGTCAAAGACTCCAATCCAGCCCACTAGATGTCTAGTGATGTGAAGGAGAGCATAGGTTTTATTTCCACACATTTTACAGTCCTAGTGATAAAAACCACCCCACAGCCATTCATACTACACCAAAGTAATGAAGTAAAAGACAAATAAATGACAGAAAAGTTCTTGTTTTTTCAACTAGCTACCATAGAAACTTTGTTTTTTTACACACCATGTCAATGGTAAAATAATGAAATAAAATAGGAAATTAACAAAAACATTCTGCTTTATAATTACAGGACAGTCTGTGTCATGAGCTACCAGAACGTCTTCTGTCATTTTACATTTATTTTTTACAATTTAAGCACAAAGAGTTGTGGTGAAAGATTTATTTCATGAAAGAGAACAGCATTTCTTTATTGTGTAGTTGAAGTTGCACTTCTTTTTCCTGCATTGAAATATTTCAGGGATTAAAAGTTTACACTGACGGAAATGGGAGTTTCACTGGCCTTAAGTGGTCTGTATGTGGCTTAAATGTAAAATGAGTTTGACATTCCTGCTTTACAGTGTTTAGGTGTGACAAACACTGAACTGCCAAAAGGTAGATTTAACAAGCTGATTTTCTTTTGACCCAAACATACAAACCTTAACCGCAAAGGTCTGAATCTGTTAATGTGGTTCTAGATCATAGAAGACTGGAAGTACGTAGCAATGGTGATAGACCGTCTGTTTCTGTGGATCTTCATCTTGGTGTGTGTGGTGGGAACTCTGGGACTCTTCATGCAGCCACTGTTCCAGAGCTATAACACGCCCACTGCTGATGAGACAGAGTGAGTCATACACACTGTGAAATACACATTAACATACAGAGCAACACATGTTTGAGCCTGGCATGGGCTCGTATTTAAAATTCTAAAAATAAAAGAAACTGTCAGTTTTCTTTACATACCAGAAATGTCCCATCCCCCCCCTTTTTTTATTTGTGTGACATGCTTTTTTCTATCACACACACACTCATTGACACACACACATGTCTGGTTTCCTATTCTCATGGGGACATCCCATTGACATAACAATTTCGTGACACTAAAACCACATTTTGAGTGTGAAAAATGCCTTCAACCCCGTGGGCACCTGGATTTTGGTCCCCATCAGTATAGTAAATTTCACATTTGGTCTCCACCAAGATAGTAAGAACCCATACACACACACACACACACACACACACAAACATAAAGGATAGTTCACGCACAGCACAGCATTCATGCACCGGGTGATTTGTAGGATTCAGGTATATCTTCATCTACACTTGCTTTACTTTGTGTGTTTTTCTCCCTGTAGATATGGAGATTTCTAGGTTTTCTGTGACTGCAACTTTGAGAAGCATTACAATGTCTGGCTGTGATCTACTCCTAATGATTAAATCTGACACATAACCATCCGGTGATGAACTTCAAATGAACATGGAATCAAACCAGTTGCTTAACGTTTGCCTGTGCGTTTCCCCACCTTCATCGAAGAAACTCTACCCCTCAAAGTCGAGCAGTTTCTGCCAAGATGATGAAGACAGTGCCTGTGGACAGTTGTTCCAGAAAATTGTACAATGTAAAAAACACAAAGGTGATGAAAATGATAGATGATTTGCAGTCCCTGTTTCATTTTGGACTGACTGCACTGCTGATGAAAGTGTTTAAGGTTTTAACTGTGACTGTTTTTCTCCCATGTTGCTGCTCCAATGAGGCCTCTCCTCTCCAGCATCGCTGATATGAAAATTGTATGAACATTTATAACAGTGGTACAAAAGCGGAACATAATTTCTTTTTTCTCTACATCAGCCTTTACTGTAATAGGAAGAGGATTTTGTTCTGCCCACCTTTTGTCTTTGTGGAAGTATTAACGCACCATTTCTCTTTCTGTCTTTTTCCTGTTCCACTTCAGAGCACTGTGTTTCATTTCCACAATCCACCTCCCAAGTAACGTTGTAACTCTAATGCAGTGTCTTATTTTGAGAAATGTGTGTTCTGCTCTTGGTTTCTCTCATTGTGTTTTTTCTCACATGCTTGTGTATTCTCTTCTTGTCTGTCTTTCTATTCCACAATCACAAGGCCTGACAGAGTTTGAGAAATATTGATAGAAGTCTTGAAAATATGGATGAAATTTCAAATAGATGTGACAGATGGAGCGAGTGCTGTACACATCACGCATTTTATTTCATATGAAAAGACAACATTAATTCTAGTTGTGTGTCTGTTTCCCTGTCCAACAGCTCATTTCCACCCTTCACTTTTTAACTGCCTTAAACCTTTGTTGGACACCAGAAGATTAAAAACCTGTAGCTGCACCATGTTATATGTTAATGATCTGACACTGACTGTATTCAAATTCAATATGTTGAATAAAAAATGCTGTCAACTTTAGTTTGACCTGTGCTGTTTCCTCATCCATTTGCTAGAAGGTCACTTCTTAGATTGGCTTTTCTAGTAGAAGACATTTCAAAATGTGATGGTTAGAAGTCAAAATACATTGGATGCAAATATAGTAAGTATGACTTTCATTTTCGGTTATTATTCATATTTGGTTTATTTTCTGTAAGTCACTCACATTGGTCAGATCTCACACGAGAACAATGATATTTACACTTAATTGGGATAAGTTTTCCACTCTCACTTCATCAGATATTTACTGTAGTTTGGTTAAATTTACTGATAAAAACTGTAATTTGGTTTAGGAGATTTCAGATTTCATTCTTTCCTTGTCATTGTGTCAGGGAAGGAAATGTCAGAGAATAAAAAATACAAACAAATAAAAATCTGTATGGACTTGGTTTGTTGTTAAAGCCAGTAGTCTAATGTATGCTGTTAGAAATGTCATCAGAACTTAAACTAAAATCACACCGCCTTCACGCTGTGATTGACGAGCTCTGGGAATTTTGAGCTGGATTTGAGCTGTACTTCCATGTTCACAACAGAGTACAACAATATACAAACCCTTACAGGAGACACTCTCTCTGTGCCTGCTGACATTTCACCCCTACTTGCACATTGGCCTATCAAATCACGTGTAACACCATGTTTGCCTGCTGAATTAGTTGGGCAACACAAAACACAAAGTACCTTTTTTCTATTATGACCCCACCTGCAGTTTAAATAATGTAAAATGCCTTCATGCCTGACAGTAACTCATTTACACAAATATTATTTACACCCATGTACATTAGTATGTCATATGTTACCTTGCAGGTAAAGGTATAATATAACCACAAGCTGTGAAAATATGTCCAAACATCATTTTACACTGAGTCTTTCATAACCTTCATATCATAACCAAGGCTTTACTTTACAGAACAGGATTCAGCTGCCTGTCCAGACTTCTTCTGAGCTGAAAACTGACAGCAGGAGCTTTGCACTTCAGGGTAAAAGTAATAGAAGCACTCAACGTAAGAGAGCGGAGGTGAAAAACAGTGGGTTTTCTTTGCTTTTGTAGATGGGATGGCTGACATTCTCAAGCAGAGCCCTGACAGTATAACATAAAAGGAGGTTTTCTGTACTCAGAAAGGGGGCAGGCAAGGTTGACAGAAAGTGGCCCAAGTATTTTTATACATTTCAAAAGTTGCTACAGTGACACTAATGTGGTGAACATTTTCTCAAACTTGTTTTCTTCATGTTTTGATCAAACAGTGCCAGAAGACAGCAGTCTTCTGTGTCTCTGTGAAAAATACATATTCAGACCAATTTTCTCTTTAAGACTTGATTATTTTTATTCTGTATCACTGCTGATATAAAGCAAACCACTGTGACATTTTTTGTGCATATCCACACACAAATACACAATTACTTGAGTTAAAACCCTTTTTAAAACTTAGCTCAAACCGTAAGTGAATCCACATGCAGGATCACATCCTGTTAATGGACATTCTGATTGTTGTGTATTAGAGTGCACCTCCTTCCTCAGCCTGAAAAAAGAGAAAAGCTGCTTTTCTAATACACTAATGTGCTTTTGTTCTGCTGAGGGTGTGCGTGTATGTGTGTGTTGCTGACAGCATATGCCTAAATTTGTGAACAACATCTGGCAACAAAAAGGTAATATCAGGTAAAAATAACATAACCAGCTAACAACCAGGAGCCTCTGAAGACAGCGTGCGCAGTCACTCTTAGTGCGCTACAACATGAATGAACACACACACTGACACACACACACATAATAGACAACGATAAGATTTAACTGGCCCAAATTCTTTATCTCAGCAAAAGTGAAGCACTGAAGTCCTGAAGTCAGCACATCAGCAATGCTGTGAGTCTGCTCTGGTGGACAGTTATCGACAAAACACATATTTACTCTGCCTCTCTGGTTTGTGTGTTTTTGTGCGTGCGCCTATGTGTGTTTAAGCAATACCTATATGTGGTTGACTGGAGCATGACGGTGACAGACGTGTGATAAACAAAAACAAGGATGGAGCAGGCCAGCAGTCATTCTATAGATTTCGACTGTGTAATGTAATGATGCTCAGTGCAATTTAATAAATGTGCTGTAAATGGAAATGTAATGAAGTGGTCATGTTTTAGGATTTTATTAGTGAATATGAAAACTTTTACTCTTCAGTATGTTTAAGTATTGTGTGTTGTTGCCCAGCGTGGAACTCAGTCAGAGTAGAGCTTCTACTCCTCAATAACAAAAGGCCCTTGAGGCCTGGAGTTGCATACCCACACACTAGAGCAGGAGTGTCGAACTCCAGACCTCGAGGGACGGTGTCCTGCAGGTTTTAGATGTGTCCTTGATCCAGCACAGCTGATTTAAATGGTTAAATGACCTCCTCAACATGTCTTGAAGTTCTCCAAAGGCCTGGTTATGAACTAATCATTTAATTCAGGTGTGCTGACCCAAGGTGAGATCTAAAACCTGCAGGACACTGGCCCTCGAGACCTGGAGTTCAACACCCCTGCACTAGAGGCAGTTTTGGAACATAACTAGGATGCCTCTTGGATGCCTCCTCGGTTAGGTCTTCTGGGCATGTCCAACTGGGAATATACTCTGGGGTAGGCTCAGGACACACTTGAGAGATTATGTCTCTTGGCTGGCTTGGGAATGCCTTACTGTCCCTCGGAGGAGTGGCTGGGGACAAGGAGGTCACGGTATCACTGCTTAGACCAGGGGTAGGCAACTTCAGGCCTCGAATGTCGGTGTCTTGCAGGTTTTAGATCTCACTCTGGGTCAATACACCTGAATCAAATGATTAGTTCATTACCAGGCCTCTGGAGAACTCCAAGACATGTTGAGGAGGTCATTTAGCCATTTAAATCATCTGTCATCTGGATCAAGGACACATCTAAAACCTGCAGGACACTGGCCCTCGAGGCCTGGAGTTGCCTACCTCTGGATTAGACTGTTGCCCCTGCAACCTGGATCTGGATAAGTGGCAGAAAATGGAAACAAATCAATAGAAAAGAAGAGGGTATTGTATTGTGGTTAAAAAGCAACAACCAAACAAATAGATGAATTCAGTGTAATTTTGTATTCTTACTTAATATTTAACTTTGGGTTTCTGTTTCACTGGTGTTTTAAACTTTAGATGTTTTTCTTTGTGGAGCCTTTGAATCCCTGTTTTTTTTTATTCCAGTGTATTGTGAGTTTATGTGATTGTGATTGCCATTCCTGAAACCTGTCTTCTCCTCTTGTTTATTGCAGCATCTCTTATCCTCTCTGGTACAGTTCCTTTGTGTAGCCCTGTGGATTTTGTGCTTAGCGTTTTGACTTTGTTTTGGATTTTGTGTTTTTGATCCTTCAGCCTAAATGAAATGGCTTGCCTTTCAAAAGATTTTATCATTTACACAGTCTGCAAAACCATTACAGCAAGAGTAAAAAGCACGTTAGGCTACATATTTCATAAGAAAGCAGACAAGTCTTGCCTACACAAATCTGAGGGCTGTAAGTGCCATTTAAAAGTTCATTGTGGATTTTGAGGTTGCAGAGATGCTCTTTTTAGCTCCACATTAACTGACTGCATGACATTTGCATCCAGATTTAGTGGAATCCTGTCTACTCTCTATCCCCGTAGATGTTCCTGTACCACTGGTAATAACACAACACCACATGCAAACATCTTTTCAACACACTTCTTTTTTTTTTTTTTTTTTTAAAGATTTTATTACCTTTTTCCTAAATATGCCTTAATGCTTACATAAATTTGTCCACACCTATTTTTTTTTCCAGAACATCTGTGGCTTATCCAGATGATTGGCATGAAATGCAGTAACTGTGTAAACTGTGCCTGGGAGACTGGTGCTGTTTCATTTTTATAGTTTTTCTGGAGTTTTAGTGTTTGGTCGGCTGTGCTTCCTTCTTTGTCTTTGTTTTTGGTTCCTTTTTATGACTTTTTTTCACATTTCTTGAGGGCTAAACTATGATGCAAGATTCGTAGTTTAGTGAGCTATGTCAAACTTAAAGCCAGAGCCTTCAGTATCATGAAAGCATCTCTCATTTCTGGCTAAATAACCGTAGTAGCCTATGCTGATGCTGGAAGGGTCACATTTTTACTGATTCTTTTATTTCCAGCATGTTTTAAGCAATATAAATTCTCTGTCAGGGGAATGAGTTTTATATGTGCAATTTGTTAGACTGTACCTCGCTAACATCACAAATGATGCCCAGCCGTAAAGTTACAGCACTGCTAACTGTGAATCTCTTTTAGACTGCTGGAACTGCAGCTTCTAAAGCGCAGAACACACACCAAGAACACCGCTTCAGTCAGGATAACTATTATCATGTTGGTTTGGCAACAGACCAAAACTAATCTGAAATAAAGACAGGACTCTGAGCATGTGATCTAACATCTGGATCAGGCAAAAATAGGATAGGGCTAAGATAGTTAAGAATACGTCTTTGAAAACAATAAAGAATTGCAGAGATTTCCATTGCGTTATACACCAGCATATCTTCAGCTGTTATGGCGCCTGATTTTTGTGTTTCCCTTAATATAACTAAACATTTCTTTCATGAAATGATGCAGAAGAGAAACAAACTGATGCACAACGAGTCACCAGAATGCAGGAAATGAAGGGTCTGATGCTCAAAATTTCCCTGGGGGAGAAACCGTAGATGTCATTTATACAAAAACATCTATTTGTAGAAATTTAAATATGAAAACAGTTCAGATGAATGAATTTCATTTGATGTAACTACTCTGGAGCTTAATAAGGCCAACACGCAATGTTGACATACATATTTTATGTATTTTATGTATTAGAAAAGAAATTATACAGAATGAGACATTTTTAACTGTAATTATGAATTATTATACATACATGACATGGATGATATGAGCTGAATTCTTCCTTGAACTTCACTTCCTGCTATTGCTCTGACTTCTTAACAGAATCACTATTTTTAACAGACCAGCACTTTCCCAGGACAGTGCCTTTTATCCGAACTGATTCCATGTCTTTCGTTTCATGCCATTCTCCATCAGCCACTGCTCACCCTATCCCATCTTCGCTGGCAGAGCTGGCCTGAGCTGTCCTGAGCTAGCCCACAGCAGATTTAAGTGAAGCCAGCTTTTCAGATCAGCAGTTTTTTTTTGTCCAGCACACACACCCATACACGCCAAGCCTTTTGTCCATTTTTTTATTTGGTAAGATGCATTTCTCACAACAGCAACATAAAATTGCAACAATATTTTCAGTATTTAAACATGCAAGGAATTTACTTTATGGTATCTTATACAAATCACACCTGTGGCTACCTGAAGGATCTGTTGACTGTTACTGGCAGCTTACTATTACTACTTACTTAGTACCTATTACTTAACACAAACTTTAAGCAATGCTGTTATTCTATAGTTAAAATTTAAATTAATATTTTTTTGTATATTTTCTCTTTCCGCCTTTCTTATCCAGGACATCTCTTGAAAAAAAATCTCCAGCATTTACTTTTACCTGCTTCATCATCTCATCTATGATGAGGTGTCTCAAAGCATGCAGTGACCAGCATATTTCCACTTCTATGCCGTGTGATGTTTGGCAGTATTAGCTGAGGTCTACATCACGGTGGAAAATCTGTCTCCCTCTGTTGCCAAAGTTTCCTCCGGTTGCTCTCCTAAATAAGCACGGTTTGTCAGGCCCCCTTGTAGTCATGCAGAGGGCTTGTTCTGCTCTGTCTACCTGCACTAGTGCCTGTAGGCGGAAACGCCGCTGCTCCTTTACACACACTCCACCAAACTTGGACACATGCCAGACTCCATCTTTGTGGCCAATTCCTTCTCTCTGTTTTCTCCCTGTCTCTTCTACTTCCATTTATTAACCTCCATTCCTCTTCTCCCCCTCCTCCTTATCCTCCCCTCTCTCTATTTCTGCTCTGAGCCCTCCTCCACCCTTTTTCATTCTTTTGTAAATTGCGTGTGGAGAAATAGGAACTAAAAATACACCGGTGATAAACCCAATTATCTGTCCTTTTTCACGCTACACGCCCAAATCGCTAAGAACATGGGACAAGCTGTGTGCCAGAAACCAGCCTTCAGCGTGAATTCCTGTGTTTGCACGCTTGCACCTGTATGTTGTGCTGTTCAGCAAACTAATTTAACAATTTGGCTTTACTGCTGTGGAGCTGCAAATCAACTGGTCACACTTAAGAAAATGAAACAGTCAGTACTGCTAGAATTATTAATTTTGCAGTACACAAGTGCAGCATATTCTACAATTTAGTGCAAATGTTAGCTGGAGAACAGCCAGCACAATCAACTTGTGCCAGTGCAACAACATCCTAAGCTTGATGGCTTAAGTCAGCTTGTCGCACCGGATAACCCGCTTCCAGCAGCGCACAATATTTGATCGGCCTATGTGTCAGCTTGCATGCTTGTGGTTGTGCATGTGAGTATGGTTGTGCTGGCTGGAGATGACCAAAAGGACACAAACACAGAAAACACCCCACTGAGCAGTAAATTCATGGTGAAAACTGGACGCCCAGTTGTTCTGTGTTAGAACAAATGCCAGAGCATAATCGGAATATTTAAAAGACATATCCATCGTGATACTTCACAGTCTGCATCTCTGTACTTGGCAGCCAAGTTTTAATTTTAGCTTTCCGGTTCATTTTGGATAACCAGCACATATGAAAACATCCCCAGTGTTGACAGTACATTTGAGCTCTAATTATACTCCTATCCCCTTTTGCAGCCACAGCGATGAATAAAAGATACCCAGCTCTGCAGTTGGTAATGAGTGCCGTGCTGTTAGACAGCACTTATGATGTACTAACAGAGGTTTGAGCTTGTTTAAGCATTCCTCTTGCCTGTGGCTTGAGTACAAGTGAGTGTCAGATACTTTTTTCTTCGCAATCACAAGCTGTAACATTCAAATTGTTGGCCAACTGGTGAGCTGCCACACTTATTTCAAACTTGTTCCAATCAGTTTACATTCTCTGAACTGTTATCCCATCACACAAAGACGTGTGTGTGTGTTTACGCGTGCCCACTTGAAGAGTATCACACTGTGGAAAGAATATCACTTTTCAATTGGAAAGCTCAGTTTTTACATGGATAAACTGGGGCAAAAATGACTGCCCTTAATTTGATTCACTGCAATTACGCTCAGTATATGCAACCCCCTTTTTTTTGACATAATGTACCAGACCACATGACATTTTACTGTCCTTGGGGAAATTAGTTTTGCAAAAACAGCACAAAACCACAGGAGTATGAACATGTTTCTGTCCAGCAAACGTTTGGCTCCAGCATACAGTATGACTTCTGCAGATGGCATGAAGTCTCCCTATGCAGGTCTATTACACACCACACAGCTACATAACAGCACACTCACCATGTAAAGCTCTACATCTGTGTAAGTCAATCAAATGACTGAAGACAAATGAACAGATGTTCGTTTGTAGGTATGTGTAGGTGTATGCATTAAGCCTTTAATCTTTTATTCGAATATGAGATTGCTTTCATTGGCACTGGTAGTGAAATTTGATTAAGATGCAGCCAGTTGTTTTGATAGATTACAGGTAAACATCTTCTTAAAACCGCTTGATGTAGTTGAACATTTGTATATTTATTTTATACGTTTCAGATAAAACAGGATGCAAAAGATTGCATGAATAATTTTTTTTTTAAAAATCGGTTAGAAATAATTAAGGATAACAACCATGAACAAGTTTGTTCACGCGGCATTTTTTGGTTTTATTTCATTTACACAGCAGCAGTGTGGAAGTCTGTTTCAGCAGTAGGAAATGTTCTGTTTGCACACAAGAAGTAACTTAATTCAGCTTTAACACAATTTCATGGGAAACCGCTAAATAATGGGGCTTTTTAAAAATTGCACAGAATATTTCAGCACTGTGATTTCAGTCTCAACAAAATCTACTTTAGTCTACATTCTGTATCTCTCTATATTCTGATTCTGATTATATAAAGAGATAATTAAGGAATGCAGAAAAAATTGCTGAACATAATATAAAAAAAGGGTTCACTTTCAAGAAATTCTTTTTTAATTCTTATTTAATATTTGTACATACATTTACTGACACTTTATTTGGTACACCTTACTAGTACCAGGTTGGAGCCCCTGCCTTTGCCTTCTGAACTGCCTTTAATTTGAAAAGGTACTGAAATGGTTCCTCAGAGATTTTGTTCGATGTTGACATGATACTATCACACAGTTGCTGCTGATTTGTTTTCTCCACATATAGCTCCACCATATTCCTAAAGTGCTCAATTCGATGGAGGTCTGGTGAATCTGGAGGCTATTTAAATGCACTGTCATGTTCAAGAAACCAGTTTGAGATCATTTGAACTTTATGACCACAGTGTGCCCATCTTCTGATGGTTATTTCCAGAAGGATAATGTGCCATGTCACAAAATGTACCCATCTTCTGAGTATTGAAGCAGGCTGTGGTATTTAAATGACATTAATATGACATTAAGGGAGACAAAGTGTGTCAAGAAAATATCCCCCACACCATTAACATCACTGGCCGCTTGAACCATTGGTACAAACTAGGATAGAGTCAAAATTTCATGTTATTTAGGGCAAATTCTTACCACACCGTCTGAACGTCTCAGCAGAAACTGAGACTCATCAGACCAAGCAATGTTTTTCCAATCTTCTACCATCCAATTTTGGTGAGGCCATGTAAAAACCCTCAATTTCCTTCTCTTAGCTAACATGAGTGGCACATGGCTATACCAAGTGGTTATTTTTCTATAAGGTTGAAGCAGTCTTGCAATTCTCCTCTGATCTCTGACATCAATAAGTAATTTTTGCTCAATAAACTCCACTCACTGGATATTTGTTTTTGTTGGACCATCCTGTATAAACCCTAAAGATGGCAAGAAAAGCCCAGTCGATCAGGAGTTTCTGACATACTACCCCCAGCCCATCAGACAACAACACACAAACCTCATTTAGAGTCACTTACATCTCATTTCTCATTCTGATGCTTGCTTTGAACTGCAGTAGGTTGTCATGACTATACCTACATACTTAAATGCTTTGAGTTGCTGTGACTGGCTGACTAGTTATTTCCCTTAACAAGTATTCGGACAAGTATACCTAACTAAGTGTCCAATGAGTCAGTAAATCTATGGATAGGCCACAGTTCTTATCTTCTTATATATTGTTAGATGCAAATATTTGATCAGAACTTCTTGTACTTTTGTGATACAAGTGTACCTAACAAACTGGCAAACCGATATAAAACAGCACAATTGCAGAACTGTTGATGTGGAAATAAAAAAAAGAAGCCATATTGCTATAATAGTTCAGACACATGAAAAGAAGAGTAACTTCACGTAGTGCATATAAAAGATTTTGGATAGTCCAAAATGTAAACAATTTTCCACTTTTAATCATTTTTTAACTGACTCACTGCATCTATTGCATTACAACATCACAATGTACATGTGTTATGCATTATTTTAGCATGCAGGCCATTGCAGGAAAGGCTATTGCTGTTTCTTTAGCAGAACTGAACTTCTTAGAAACTGTACTCTCTGCAGCCCTGACCTCTTTACTGTACCATACTATACTGCTCTTTCTTTCTCACAATATAGGGAAGACATGATATCCACCTCCCTGCGTCTGGGCAGCTTCCAGAAACTCTGATCATCTCTGCTCCATTAAACCCACCTCTGCAAGACGACCACGCCAGAGAGAGTAGAAAAGGGCAATCCAGATTTCATTACTTAGGGTTGAAAATAAAAGCACTTTTCTCAGGTTGAAGGGATTTGGCGCAGATATGTGAATGTGAATAATTCAACATGGTCTAAAAGTTGTAGCGAGGGAGATAGATATTTTTGTGTTATGTTTCACTGGAGGAAGAGAGATGGCACCAGTGTACGTTATATGAATGAGAGCAAGTGCAGAGGAAAAAAGCACGAGGTGAAAGGAGATGGGTGAATGAGAGAAGTAAAGAAAATCAAGTATGGTAAGAGGACTGAGGGAGAAGAAAAGCATGAAGGGAAGGCCAGAAAATGACTGATTGAAAGTTGATGAATTGAGATGGTGACTGAAAGAGAGGAAGTGAAAATGGATGGATGACGCTGAGCGGACACAAGAGGATGACACTAATGGCTTGTAGACGTCTGCATCCAGCTTTTAGGAAACACATGAATTAAACATTGCCTTGGGCAGAACACTGGAACAAGCTGTGGTGCGTCACGCTAAACAATCCTGGCAGAAACACTGACTCGCACCTAGTTCCTCCTCCAAACTGCTTCACTAATAAGACTGGCGAAGACAAGCGTGTCATGACGCCACACTGTGAGCTCAGCAGTTGTCAGATGGTGACACCAGCAACAGCAAAAGCACATTATCCCCGTTGTGCTTATTCTCTTTTTCTTCATCTGTCCTTTTTTATGTGGAGCTTGTCTGGAGGGATTAGACTCAGTAAACTCCTTCCAACTGCAGAAGAAAGCAAAAGAAGGAGAATTGCACAGTGTTTTGACAACTGCTTGTGTTGAAATGAAGGGATACTGACTGCTGTGACAGCTCCCAAATAGGAAAGTCATTGTTTAGAATTTTAACACTATTAATGATATGATATGGCCTCGGGGTGAGAGGCTGGTCCTGACAAAGTGTGTTTATGTGTTTGCATAAGCAATAACTTAGGCATGCACCTGTGATTTATGGACTTGCAGATTATTTAGATCACATGGATGAGTTTGACTAAAAGGGAGGACACAATTTTAAACATGTTACACATGGGTCATCTCTAGTTTTGCTTTAGAAGGTAACTGTGTCTTGCAAACTCACCTCTCTGTAATTTTGGGTTAAATAAAGTAATATTAATAAACTTTTTGATCTATACATTGGCTCAATAGTTTTTTGTTAATAAAGACTTTTGGTTTGGTACTCAATAGCCTACAGCCACATATCAATACAAAAACCTTGACCAAAAGATCTTGCTTTTAAAATGTCAGAAGGTCAAAGGGCATTAAAAGTTTACACATTATAACACACGTGCAGTCTGTTTTGAAATCATATTAAACTACGAGCATTAAGCATGCTCTGATACTAAAACAGAACTGCTGCTTTAAGGGCCCTTAAAGCTACAAAAGACTCCAGATCTTTTTAATATTACTCATCATCCTTTAAAGGGTAACTTATTTCTTATCACAAACAACCAAACAAACAAAAAGGTAAGTTTTTAGTTATTTCTTTAAAAGTAAGGTAGAAAAGACTGTCCTGACAGCCAGTGACGGTGTCCTCTGAGCAAACGACACATCTTAGTAGGATATACTTTCAGTATATTTGGGGCTGATGTGGAAATGATGCTCTACTTTAAGTCAAACTATATTTCATTCTGTCTATATATTGACTGAAGGAAGCATCTGTTCGCCATTGTGTGTTTGTGTCTGTGTCCCCAAGCAGGTGTGGACAGCTCGCGTGTGCAGCACCCGGACACGTCTCAGAGTCATGTGTCACTCCCTTTCTCGCCACTCACCTTAGGCTTTTGTGTCGGCTCAGTTCACTTCAGCACTGCTCCGCTAAGCCTCCTCTCCTTAATGACTTTCTTTGATGACGTCAAACCAAGCGTGTAAAATCATGGGCTAAAATTAAACTTAATCAGCGCTGGTAAACAGAAACCTGGGGAGCTTATAATGCGAACAGCGTGTTTCAAAGCGGCAGGAAGCATGCTTCCGAGCAGATAAACTTTCCTCCTCAGAACAGCGCAGTGCTGCACTTCAGTGGTCGGGTGAAGACACAGCATGCAAAGGGGTCTAGCTCCAGTTTTTGGAATTCAGCAAACTCGCTGGATTAATGCAGTACTTGTTCTCGAACTCGCTGGTTTATGCGGACGTGCTCCAAAACGTTATTTCAAACAAGAAAACGCCGTGAAGGCTAAAAATGAGTCAAATAAAGTAAACTGGCTGTTGTGTGGACACTTCAGCACCACGGAGAGCGCACACTAAAACTCACTGACCGTCTCACAAACAAATCATTCTGTCCTGCGTGTGCCGTGCAACTTTCTAACCAATATGTAACAGCTGGAATGAGATAAAGTATCCGCAGATTTTACTGTTGGACCTGGATCAGATCAGACAATGTCACACTGAGCGCCCCCCAAAAACCATTACAGCATATTATGCGTGTGGCACTTAAGTTTGAATGTGTCATACTTTTAAGTTTAGGTTCATATCCTCTTCGATCTTTGACATTTCAGTGTTGGGATCACTTTGCGCATGTTGGGACGGTTTTCCCTCCCTGTGCTGATCCGTATGGATGCGCCAGAGGAGATTTTTGCGCTCGTAGGGGAGGGACGTATGAAGTCAAGTTGGGATCATATCAGGAAGGAGCGCACCGACAAAGCGAGATAGACGACACCAGGGGAGAGAGGCACATTTTCACGCCCTCTCACATTATTTCTCGTCTCATCGATTAAAGAGACAGGCTTCCTTCAGGAAAAAAGTGAACAGGATCCCCAAACGACACGAGGGAGAGATGCAGTCTGTGGAGAGATGGACTTTGCTGCTTTTACTCGTGGGTTTGAAGGCGCAAGGTGAGTGGCGTTTATTCAAGGTAGAGTTATATAGTATATTCTGCAGATTACAGACGCATGAGGATTTTTGGCTGCATGGTTTTCAAGGCTCCAGGACACTGGAGCCTCTCTGCGCGTCAGTGTCTTGATAGTTAACTTGGTGATTCTGGGGTGATTAGGCTGAATTACTGTGCATTCTCCGAGGCGTCTTTTAGTAACTTTGTCTTTTTCTGCCATCCTCCAGTGCTTTGTGGTCATCGCTATGTCGACTCCAAACTTTTTCTCGTTTTTATCATTTGAATAATTAGCAAAAATATCGTCAAAATATGCAAAAGATTTCCTGCCAAAACATTAATTTTAGATTTTTGCACTAAAACTTCTTTTCTTACGACTCTAACACTAGGTCAACAAAAACGAAATGCGGAAAAATCTGGAGAAAGGCAAATGAATTTTGATGAATGCTAATTTTGTTTTGAAGGGTCGATGTGATTTCACTAAGCAAAACAGATTACAGTTCCGTTTCCCCGTTTACAGGTAGCGAGACTTTTGGAGGTTATACGAGGCCTGTGCCAATTTTGTTTATTCACACAGAAAGAAGATATAAAGGTTTTAGTCGGGAGGAGGGGGCTTGGTCTGCTGCAGGCATTTGATAAAAACCCTCCTAGCAATGCGTGTCTTCGGATGAATCTGATGACCTTATTTCGTTTCACCCCAATTACGACACTAATTAAAAGTTGTATTCATTTCTTGTTTGTTCTTATAGTTTGTAGCAAAGGATAGGTACAAAACATTACATATTTAGCACGAGATACTTTTAAAGTTATCTTGTTGAAGGCTCGTTTGATTGTTGTAATAAAGTTAAACTTATAATCATTAAGGTATTTTCAACTAGCAGTAAAAATAATCGACTAAACTAAAACATACAAAAGTGTATGTTTTTTTTCAGACAAGAGCAGCTTTGTCCAGAGAAGATTCATAAAATATATATAGAAAGGTAGGAAAAGAGGGAGGACGCAAGAAATGACTGATAGAAGGAGGAAAGAAAGCTAGACAGTGAGGAAGCGAGGAAATCGGGTAATGAAGGGTTGAAGATAGGAATGGGTGAAGGGCCATGAGAGAGAGAGAGAGAGAGGGGGGGGGGGGGGGGAAGAAGATAAAGATGAAAACAAAGAAGGGAGGGGAGATAGAAGAAAGATTGGAAAAGAGGGAAGATCTGGTGCAAAAAGATTCATAGAAGAAAGAAGGAAAGATAGCTGGGGTAGAAGGGAATAGGAATGAAATGTCAAAGATAAGAAGGAAATGAAGGCGAGGAGGAGGAATGGAGGAAATGAGAATGGAAGGAAGAAATAGTAGGAAGCCAGGATAAAGGATGAAAGAGAGAAGGAAAGAAGAGAAAGGGGTAGGCAGGGCAGAAAGAAGGAAAGGCATTGAGATGAGGCTCAAGGAAAGGAGATAAGGATGCCATCCAACTTGGAATGATGAAAGGGAAGGAAGAATTTGTGATTATTGATATGCAGCCAGTATCTTAATCATTGACCGCAGCTGAGCAGAGAGCCTGGATCTGACCTGGAGCCACTATGTGGAATAAATTCAGCGACAGTAATTATGCTGCAGCATTTCCAAGCTTCAATGTAAACATTTGCTATCTGATTTATGCATGGTGGCAGGCAGACTTTCTTATGGTGTATCAGCCTTTATACACATTCTTTATTCCAAGTCCATATCACGCCTGTACCTGAATCACGTCACATGAATTTTGGAAAAAAATAAACTTGACCCTTCATCTGTTGTTGTAACTAAATTTAATAAACACTTCTAAAGACAGTGAGCTTCTAAGAAAGAAGCTGAAGCATTTTGACCAGGTATCTCACAAGATTGCTAAGATTATGCTGATTTTCATCCTTTACAGTGTAGGAAAATTTCAATGTGGGGCATTTAAATAAATTTAGGAACACAAATTAATTCTAATAATCAGATTAAATGTCACGTTCCCTGGTGATAATTTAATGACCAAATCCCATGTTTTTACAAAGTCCCAAAACTGAGACCACTGAGTGCTGGTTCCTCCAATCAGAGATGATGATATAATTGAGAGAAACTCTATAAGGAACATAAACATAACAGTATCATAAAATCCTGTTGCAAATAAGACAAGATTAATGCTGTCGAAAATTGTTAATCTTGGGATTTAGTGCACAGGGCGGTAAAAAAAAACCCCAATTTTTATTCCAGTTAATTATTTGAATGCAGAATGCACTGTTTGTTTCTAAGAGGAGCTGCTGCAGATTAGAGCTCTGAACTTTAAATTGGATACAATTAAACATTAAAGGTTACTGTGCCATAGCCTGAAAACAGAGACGTGGAAATTCCTTTAGTTTGTCTGCAGATCAAAGCGAAATTCATTTTATTGCTGGAAAAGGCATTCTTGGTATGTGTTCCAGTAGTTGAAATTCCAGCTGAGTAAACAAGAAAGACTTGGCAGCACAATTCTAAGCTTAGAATCCAGTCTAAAAATATAAATATATATAAAAAATATTTATATTTATATTTTCTGCATCACCAGCTGAATATGTGCACATTTCAGTGAATGTGCACTGCACAGTAAAGCTGTAGGCTGTAACTTTACAGCTGGGTTTCATTTGTGATGATACTGTAGTTCCTGCTTAACAAGTTGCACAAATACATTCAACAGGACAAAATACATACTGCACATAAAAAAAAAATAAAAACATGGCACTTCCAATTTTACACTGAAACTCTGCTCTTGAGCAGGTTATGCATTCAGCACAAGTTACCATGGTGATTTAACCAGGTTAAAAAAAAAAAATAGAGCCTCTTTCATGACACACAAAACTCTGACTTTAAGCTTGACATAGCTTCCTGACCCATAAAACTTGCTTTGTACTTCTCCCCTCTGACCAAGTGATGAGTTGGATGAGCTGGGCATGCAAACATTTACTCCATCACTTCAGAAAGGGACATTTTAAAGCACTCGTCTTCTTTTTCTGTTTCAGCACAATCTACAGCCAAAACTGGCTCATGGGCAGTTCAACATTCACTTCTGACCCTGTGTTCAGTCAGCCTGCACAAAGTTTGCACTAAGTTTGGAGACACTATCAGAATACAAACTTCTGTACTGGTAAATGGACGGGTATATATATATATATATATAGCACTTTTCTGCTTTTTCTGAGCACTCAAAGCGTTTCTGCACTACAAGCCAAATTCACCCATTTACACACATTCATGCAGTGCTTTATTCTATGCACTTTAAGCACTTTTTATCTGTCTCATACACACTCACTCACACTCTGATGGATACATCTCACTTGAGAAGGTTCAGTATATTGTCCAACGTGAACTGGAGGAACCTTGGAATGAACCACAAACTTTCCAAATAGTAAATGGCCTGCTCTACCAGCTGAGCCACAGCTGCACCTAATCTCAAATTAGCAGTGGTAATGGTCTTTAGTGATTTGTGACACTGATTAATATTACTCGCATGGATTCATCCTTTTTGAAAGCTGTGAATGTGCAAAACGTGGAAAAACTTATGTAACCATACCGTTAGCTGCAGTTGTGTCCATATATTTGGATAACACACAAACTGTAAACACCAATTAAGCAAGCAATGCTTAGTTTGCCTGTGGTGATTTCAGAAGTGCTACTATTGTGTGTTACTTTAACTTGCATATAGTCACAGCACTGTCCCTTGTATTCAAATAAAGGCTATTCTCATAATGTAATTGAATGCATGACTGATGATCCGGTCAGTGAACTGTGGTGATAAGGTGTGTGTTTGTGTCTGTGTGTGCCTGCATGACGGCAGCTGTGTGGTAACGAGGCTTATATCACGGTAACATTTATAGCGCAGAACACAGAGCAGAGGGGGCGTGGCTAAATATGAACTGAGTCACAGATAAATGTGTTGAGAGGACCTCATGTTGCATCCCTCGCTTCACATCCGCCGGTTTTCATAAAGGCTGAACCTGTTTGTTGGAGTTCAGTTTTTAGAGTAGAAGGCTTCGGGTGATGTTTGTGAAAATGTGTCCATTGTCAGTTGTTAAAACTTATTTTGTGGATAAATGCGATCCTTTATGTTACAGTTTTACAGTTTTTCTAATGGAATATTGAGCTAAAGATACTTCCTGTCAACATCAAACAAGGGCTTCTCAGTTTGCATGTAAAATATTTCTCACTCTGGCATGGCCCAAAGTCAAAATGATATTTCTCCTACATCCAGAGAAAGGAATATATGGGCACTTACATTCCTGGTCAGGGTCACATTCGCACCTAATAATGACAAAATGCACATGCTAAAATGAGCAAAGGACCACTGAGATATTGAACTACAAAGGCTGAGCGCTTTTCTTCCATGAAACATATTCAAATTCATGTAACCCAGTTTTTTTGTGAGCATGCCTTCAGGGAAATTTCTATTAGATCTGCTCATTTCAAAGGTGAAAAAAGTTAAAAATGGATGAGAACTGCGAAATGCATGCAGTCGAGCATGAATGTCATAAGTCCTTCAAAAAGAGCTATGCTTGACCAATATTTGTCACGGCTGCACAGCAGTCGTGTGGTGAATTGAGAAAAGGATCCAAGATGCAGGCACTGACTGGGGTGCGAGTGAAAATTTATTTGCAGAGGTGATAAAGTGACAAAACAGGAAGAGCAGAGCGGGGAGTAAACAAACCTAAACTGGGAAAACTAAAGAACAAAACTTAAACCAGACACTCACGGGAGGAGGAGCGAAATGCACAAAGAGAGATGGCAGAGAGACGCAGAATGAATACCAGGTAACAGAATAATGCAGACTGACATGGAGTTAAACAGACGACGCGACAGAGAGCACAGGAAAACACAGGGCTTAAATACACGGGGAGTAATCAGGGAATGGGCCACAGGAGGGAGACACAGCTGGGAGCAATAAGGCTAACGAGACAGGGGAGAGGTAAAACTGAACACACTGACATGAGACATGAACTTTCAGAATAAAACAGGAAACTAACAGACACAGAGAACCAGACCGGACACTGAACTTGACAGGCAGACTCATGAGCAGACACAATAACACCATGGACAGACAGAGGGAACACAGAGAAGTGGAAGCAGGCAGGCAAAGAACAGAAACCTAACAAATGGCAAAATCACAACAGAATACACACTCTGAATGAACAAAAGCATAAGGAACACAAAACACTGAGTCCTCAGACTCAGGACCATGACAGTACCCCCCCCTCAAGGGCTGGCACCAGACAGCCCAACAGAAACACAAAAACGGACCAAAGCCAAAAAAACCCCCCACGAACCAAAAAACAGAAAACGACCCGACCAGGGCGGGCGGTGGGGGTCCAGGACGGAGGGACATAGTCCGAAAAGGCCCAGACGGACAAGGTCAGGGGGCCGACCCGGAGGCCAAAACAGTTCAGTTCCGGGGGCCGACCGTGTGAAAGGCAGCAGCAGTGGGGCAGGTCCGGAGGCCGGCCACGCAGTAGGCAGTGGTGTGGAAACAGTTCTGGGGACCGACCGTGCAGACGGCAACAGCGGCGTGGAAACAGCTCTGGGGGCCGACCGTGCGGACGGCAACAGCGGCGTGGAAACAAGTCCGGAGGCCGGCCACGTGGAAGGTAGTGGCGGCGTTCAGGAGGGCGTTCAGGAGGGCGTCCACAGTGGCGGAGATGCCCAACAAGCGGCCTGGCAGATGACGACGATGTGGAGGTGGTAGTAGGGGACCTGAAGGCTGCGTGGCCCCTGCAGCCCCAGGCGAAGCGGAGGCTGGACCAGACGAGGCGGAGGCAGAGGCTGGACCAGGCGATGCTGATGAGGATGCTGGACCAGGCGATGCTGAAGCGGAGGCTGGACCAGACGAGGATGAAGCGGAGGCTGGACCAGACGAGGATGAAGCGGAGGCTGGACCAGACGAAGCAGCTGATGAGGATGAAGCAGTGGCTGGACCAGACGAAGCAGCTGATGAGGATGAAGCAGTGGCTGGACCAGACGAAGCAGCTGATGAGGATGAAGCAGTGGCTGGACCAGACGAAGCAGCTGATGAGGATGAAGCAGTGGCTGGACCAGACGAAGCAGCTGATGAGGATGAAGCAGTGGCTGGACCAGACGAAGCAGCTGATGAGGATGAAGCAGTGGCTGGACCAGACGAAGCAGCTGATGAGGATGAAGCAGTGGCTGGACCAGACGAAGCAGCTGATGAGGATGAAGCAGTGGCTGGACCAGACGAAGCAGCTGATGAGGATGAAGCAGTGGCTGGACCAGACGAAGCAGCTGATGAGGATGAAGCAGTGGCTGGACCAGACGAAGCAGCTGATGAGGATGAAGCAGTGGCTGGACCAGACGAAGCAGCTGATGAGGATGAAGCAGTGGCTGGACCAGACGAAGCAGCTGATGAGGATGAAGCAGTGGCTGGACCAGACGAAGCGGCTGATGAGGATGAAGCAGTGGCTGGACCAGACGAAGCGGCTGATGAGGATGAAGCAGTGGCTGGACCAGACGAAGCGGCTGATGAGGATGCTGAGGCTGGACCAGACGAAGCAGCTGATGACGATGCTGAGGCTGGACCAGACGAAGCAGGCGATGCTGAAGCAGATGCTGGACCAGGCGATGCTGAAGCAGATGCTGGACCAGGCGATGCTGAAGCAGATGCTGGACCAGGCGATGCTGAAGCAGATGCTGGACCAGGCGATGCTGATGAGGAAGCGGAAGCTGGACCAGGCGAGGGTGATGAGACTGCAGCTGGTGATGAGACTGCAGCTGGTGATGAGACTGCAGCTGAGGGCTGGACGGGCTCCTCGGGCCCCCCAGCTGACGAGGCAGAAGGCTGGACGGGCTCCTCGGGCCCCCCAGCTGACGAGGCAGAAGGCTGGACGGGCTCCTCGGGCCCCCCAGCAAAAACAGTCTCAGAACCAGTGGGCACTAAAGCCCCTGGCACACACAGGACAGAACCAGCAGGTGCGGAGACCTCTGGCAGAGACAGAAAAGAACCAGCAGGCACACGGGCCTCTGGCAGCGACGCAACAGAACCAGCAGGCACACGGGCCTCTGGCAGGGACGCAACAGAACCAGCAGGCACACGGGCCTCTGGCAGGGACGCAACAGAACCAGCAGGCGCACGGGCCTCTGGCAAACACATGGCAGACTGCAGCTGCACAGAGCATTGGGTCTGCTCAGGCAGCGACGGCCGGGTGTGGTCCTCAGCTGGCTTCTTAACCGCCAGGGGTCCTGAGTCTGCTGGGGGCTGAGACCCAGCCTCTGGGGAGGCCCTGGGGCGAGTAACAGTCTCTAAATTAGCCAGTTTCTGAGAAACTAGAGTGGTTTTAATGCATTTGTCTCTCCGCTCAAAATGGGTGCTAGGAACGAGATTCAAAATGGGTGGCACAGACACAGCCTCCAGTATGGAGGGAACGGGTGATCGGGCTAATGGCATAGATGCAGGCTGGGCTAATGAACTGGCTAAAGGCTGATGTACTGGTTGAAGTGAGACTGGAGTTGGTGGTGGAGTGGATGAAACACAGTCAGCTACTGTTATGGATGTTTTGAAAATGCCAACTTGTGAGAGGTCAGTTACCACGAAGGTAGGTAAACGCCGTGTACTGTCTTTACCCTCCCCATGAACGGCCCCAGAAAACACAGTCCCAGAAGCACCAGCGTCCTTAAAACTCACCACAGCTGGTCGCACAGGAGTCCCTGAATCCGGCTGTGGGGTGAAGCGTCGGTGGCGCGAATGTTTCCTCCCCACCGCTGACGGCTCCGACAGGCAGGGAAAAACCTCTGGGGGGTCGGGCCGTGAAACCTCCGGTGGGTGAATCTGAGACGGATGCTTTGTGGCGGTCGTAGTCCATTGTTGCTGGGCACAATTGGCTACTTCCCGAGCTTGCACCGCTTCCTGGGCTTTATGCAGCTCAGCGATTAAGTCTGTAAATCCCCGGACCTGGTGGAGATAGGGATTTCCGGCCAGGATTGCCTCAACGGCATTTATCCCCACAACTTTCGCTCGTGCATTGGAGGTGTGGGTTACCCAGTCCACCAGGCGTAGGGCACGTGTGAGGTCGCTCTCCCCGGCCAAGACCGCTGGATCCATCTTGTGGTCGCGTCGTACTGTCACGGCTGCACAGCAGTCGTGTGGTGAATTGAGAAAAGGATCCAAGATGCAGGCACTGACTGGGGTGCGAGTGAAAATTTATTTGCAGAGGTGATAAAGTGACAAAACAGGAAGAGCAGAGCGGGGAGTAAACAAACCTAAACTGGGAAAACTAAAGAACAAAACTTAAACCAGACACTCACGGGAGGAGGAGCGAAATGCGCAGAGAGACGCAGAATGAATACCAGGTAACAGAATAATGCAGACTGACATGGAGTTAAACAGACGACGCGACAGAGAGCACAGGAAAACACAGGGCTTAAATACACGGGGAGTGATCAGGGAATGGGCCACAGGAGGGAGACACAGCTGGGAGCAATAAGGCTAACGAGACAGGGGAGAGGTAAAACTGAACACACTGACATGAGACATGAACTTTCAGAATAAAACAGGAAACTAACAGACACAGAGAACCAGACCGGACACTGAACTTGACAGGCAGACTCATGAGCAGACACAATAACACCATGGACAGACAGAGGGAACACAGAGAAGTGGAAGCAGGCAGGCAAAGAACAGAAACCTAACAAATGGCAAAATCACAACAGAATACACACTCTGAATGAACAAAAGCATAAGGAACACAAAACACTGAGTCCTCAGACTCAGGACCATGACAATATTAGCATCTGCTGAGAACGTCGGGACAAAAAGAATACAATAAAAAAGACAAATCAAACAAAGCTGTTTGTAGATTTTGCCTGAATACAAGTGTGGAGCCTTTGCTGTTAAAGGCATCAGTCACATCTCATGGTATTCCATTAACTGGACACACATACACACACACTCACTGCTCCACGATCCTATCTTCCTGGGCTTTTTGCACCTGTCTCTCACTTTTCTGTGACTTCGCCTCTTTCTCACTCACTAATCTCTCAGGTTCTTTTCCTCTCATCGGTCTTTTCTCTTGTTTTCCTCTCTCTCCTTTTCCACTCCCACTTAATCTCTGTCACTTAAATTCAATGCATTTCAGCTCAGTTTACAGGCACACAGGAAAAATAAACACTTCAGCTTTATACAGTGTTTACCATATAAGCATTGTACATAAAAAAGAACCCTCGTCTATCTCCATTCCTTTCTGTTTCATTCTTTCTCACTCTCCTTTAAAAGCATTTGCATGCTCAGGGGAGGCTAAAGGCTAAATGGCTTACTCTTACACCAGCCTCTCACACGGCCAATAAAACTGTCTCTTCTTTAACAATAAGCATTATCTGTCCGGTATTCCTCTACACCAGCTTGTCTCCTGTTTCCTGCTTCTCTACTTTTGAGTCCATTAAGTGTATATGTTGTTAACTCAAACCAGGATATCCCCCCCCCCCCCTCCCCCTGTATCATACACTGTAGCTGTCTTATTTTTTGAGTCCCATCAAAAAGATGATCCGCTTAAACGGTAAAGAACAGAGCTGTGCAGTGGTGTCAAAAGACAAACTGAGATGCTTCCTTTAAGTCACTAGAACATCTCTGTAGGAAAGATAGCTAAGCAGTGCAGGCAGAAATAAAAGGGCCTTAGAATCTTCTCTTTCCCCCATTTTTCATCACAGCAGTGGATTAGTGCACCATATTTGCAGTGCAGGTTAAGGTGGCCAAACTAAAGACATGCCCAAGCTAAGGAAAATAATCCAATTAGAGGGAAAAAAGAGAAATTAACTAGGAATCTGCAATATAAATATGATAATTCAAAGCTTATCTCGAGACAATATGTAACTCCTCCCACTCAAGGAAATAATTAGGCAACTGTAAAAAGTGCACTTGTTGGAAAATGCAACTGTTTTAAATTAATGTTGGAAAAAGGTTACCCTCGGGATATCCCATGGGAGCTGTTCAGTATAGGGTGTCTGCCTTGCTGTTACAAGTCATTGGCCCCTGTACAAGTAGAACGACATCTTGGTGTGTATTGCTGGCAATAAGTTGGAGTTGTTGCCAAGAGGTGTTGGACTTTGTCACCGATTCTGTTCGGAGATTTTAATGGGCAGAATTTCTAAGTGGACCTTCACCTTGGTGATTTTGTGCAGATGATGTGGTTCTGTTTGTCTCATCAGGTGGTGACCTGTAGCTCGCATTGGAGCAGTTCCCACCCAAGTATGAAGTGGCAGTAATGACAATTAGAACCTCCAAGTCCGAGGCCATTGTTCTCAGCATGGCCCAATATATTCAAGGTTCAAGGTTCAAGGTTCTTTATTTGTCACATGCATAGTTATACAAGTATAACACACAGTGAAATGTAGCCTGACACGCTCCTCGACATGTGCAAAAAAATTGGGGAGGGGGGGGGGGGGGTGTAGAGGAAGAACATATATATATATATATATATATATATATATATATATATATATATATATATATATATATATATATATATATATATATATATATGTGTAGTATATACATTGGGTGAATGTGCAGTAGTAGCAGCAAGCAGGTGAATTCTGTACATTACAGTTTTTCTCGATTGCTAAAACACATTTCTTGAAACTACGCCTCATATCCTCACAACAGTAAACACAAATCCATAACATCTCACTCAATTTCCCAAACATCCTATTTCCAGGTCAAAATGAAGCTCTACACCCAAAACTATTCACTCCTGCTGAAAAACCAAACTTTGCCCTCAGACATCAAACACAAGCCCTCAAAAACACACACACTACAATAGAGTTTTGCACACTGGTACAATTAATTCAAAACAATAGTTCCAAAACAAATAGGTTGCTTATGGTTCTCCCCTTCAAAACCCTTGTCACATGATAAACACAAAAGACGCAACCAATGTATGTACAGTGGCACATTGTCATTCATGTACTATACAGTACAACACACACCAGAAACATTATCCCACCTCAGCATCTTGTCTTTGGTCTGGGTCAGGCCAGAGAATCTCATCCACATCACAGGCTATATTGGCCCTGGCCAGGCAGCGGGGGTAAAATCCTCTTGCATGCCTGATCCACCCCTGGCATGCATCTACTGATATGTCTAGGCAGGCCTCTTCCATGGCCTGAAGGAGGTGAACACGGACGGACATAAGGTTCTCGGTCATACACTTTCCACCGCCATGCCGAAAATAACTCCTCTATCGGGTTTAGAAAGGGAGAGTATGCAGGCAGAAAGATATTAGAAAACCTTGGGTTATTGGTAAACCAGTCACGAACCAGAGCAGCGCGATGGAAGCTGACGTTATCCCACACAACAACGTAGTGAGGCTGCTCTGGCTGTGCTGGTTCCCTGTAGTCCAGCTGGAACATATGTTGTCTTAAACCATCAAGAAAAGCAAGGAGAAGCATAGTGTTATAGGGTCCTAGTACGGCATGGCGGTGGAGTACCCCTCGTTGGCTGATGGCTGCGCACATAGTGACATTCCCCCCACGCTGACCAGGGACATTTACAATAGCCCGATGGCCAATTATGTTCCTCCCCCTTTTCCTTCTTTTGGTCAGGTTAAAACCTGCCTCATCCACAAAGATTATTTCATGGGGAACAGGCCGTCCTTCAATCTCAAAGATTCTCTGCAAGACACATAACACAGTAGAGTCAGTCGGTACCCTGAACCACAGTTCAAGAGTGCTGAAATGGCAGCATAAACTGCCATGCTGTGATGGTACACAATACTTTATACAGTATCAAAACTCATACCTGAACATATTCCACACGTTGGTTTTTCACTCTGTCAGAGTTTCGTTCGAAAGGGACTCGGTATGCCTGTTTCATCCGGAATTGATTCTTTCGGAGGATGCGGTCAATTGTGGAGAGGCTGACGGCATTTATGCCTCGAAAAAGATGATCATCCTCAATCACTCTCCTTTGAATCTCTTGCAGGCGGATTACATTATTTGCAATTACCATGTTTACAAGTTCCCTCTCTTGCTCCTCCGACAAAAGCCTTAACCTGCCTCCACCAGGTGGTCGTCTCTGTGTCCTACAAAAATAGAAGCACTCATTACTGTAACTGTCACACATTCATTTTACAGGCAAATAATGGAAACATACTGAAACTCAAGACACATAAGTTCAGTAACTTAAACGTTACTGTACAAAGCAGTCTTACTGCAAGTACACCTACCTGTTTTCCTCCCTGAAGGTTCTGATGATGGAGGCAACAGTGAAGCGACTCAAATTTGGTTGTACTCGTTGCCCAGCCTCCCTCATAGTCATCCCATGGACAAGGACATGGTCAACTAAAGTGGCTCGAATTTCATCCGAGACTGACTGTCTTCTTGCCCTTGCTCTTCCCCTTCCTTGTCGCCGTCGTTCTCCACCTCCACCTCCTTCACCACGTCCTCCTCCTCCTCCACCTCTCCCTCCTCCTCCACCACCTTCCTGTTGTCCTAGACCACCTCCTCCTCCTCTTCCACCACGTCCTCCTCTTTCACCATGTCCTCTTCCTCCACCACGTCCTCCTCCTTCACCACGTCCTCTTTCTCCACCACGTCCTCTTCCTTTGCATCTCTTTGGATCCATTGTTTCAAACCTGAATGAGCTGACTTTGGCCCTTTTATCTATCCATCGCAGGTTCTGATTGGTGTGTGCTAAATTTTGACTCCTAGTGTTTCCACCTGGTTAATTGTGTGCTAATTGAGCTCAAGCTATGCTGACTTACAGTTTTTTCTGATTGCTTAAGCACATTTTTTGTAACTATTGGCTAATTTTGCAAAACTCTTCACACAAATAAGAAAACCTGTCACCCAATAATCAAAACATTGTAGTTCTCTTGTAAAAGCAAACACAGCTAGATTAACTCTTCACACCTTCGTAAAAATGGTGTTTCCGTATCAAACAGTACACACAAGCCATCATCTACTAAGCACACAATGCGCCAACTGCACACTGATGGTATGAATACAAAACACATCTGGCTTTTGCTTTCTCTGTGCACAAGGTAGGCTATGTCAGTTTGAGCTCATACTTCTGTCATAGATCCATAAGCATAGAGGGATCCAAACTTCAAGTACATCAAAACAAACACAAGTGTTTATTTCCAAGTATAGGATTATTTGCAGTCGCCATAATGACTATATGGGTTACTTGGTCTGCAGTGAACATGCTTCCTCTGCCCCAGCATCTGGTCATCTAGCAATTCTGTAAAGTAACAATTTCAGTATTTTTACATCAATGGTATTGGTGTGTTTCTCATTGGCATATGGCAGTGCTACAAATCTTTGTGCGAAGTGACTGTACTCACCGATTCTCATTTCAAGATGTCCTTATGGTGCTTGCTACAGTGTAGCGGCTCAAGTTAGGCTGGACCCGTTGGCCAGCTACCCTCAGGGTCATTCCACGGTTGATTACATGGTCCACTATTGTAGCTCTGATGTCATCAGCAATTCTATTTCTTACTCTTCCTACCCTTCCTCTCCCCCCTCCTCATCTTCCTCTCCCCCCTCCTCGTCTTCCTCTTGCTCCTCCTTGTCCTTGTCGTCCTCTTCATCCTACTTCTTCACCTCCACGTCCTCTTCCTCGGCCTCCTCTACTTCTCACTCTTTCTGCTCCCTCCATTGTACTCCGCACACACAGCTTACCTGTATTGTAGTGCTTAGGCTGATTGCAAAGTGAACTAATTATCTAAAAAAGTTTTCACATGTGAAAGTGTGCCAGACAGTTGGCAAATTAGTGTTAATGATAGCCATACATGTGTATACTTTTGCTAGGAGTGTGTTGGAAATTTGGTAATTGAGTGTTGTGCAGTGAATTGTGCCTACAGTTTTGCAAAGTGTGTGTTACAAAATTGCAAACTGAGTGCAAAGCAGTTTTTGTGCTTTTAGTTTTGCAAACTCAGTGAGTGGTTTTGCTATAAGTCTGAATAGTTTTAGAGATTGTGCTACAGGAATCACAGTTAGGGTTTGAGCATTCAGAAAAAACTGTAAGTTAACATTATTGCATGCTAGTGCTTTCTAAATGACTACATGGTGTAAGCACTGTAAAATGTAGGGATTTGTGTGTAGAGTTTTGCAGTAACAGTTCACCAAATTTGAGTCATGTGTCAAAGCAGGGAATAGTGTTTATAGTTCAGGGAAATGGGTGAGCTTTTTGAACAATAGCGTTACGGTTTTGAAATTTTAGTTTAGAGGCCTGGTTACAGTGTTTAAGCAATCGAGAAAAACTGTAATATGAATAGACATCTGACTATTTTACAGGATAGACAATATAAACATATTTTAAATTAAAGGAATTGAAATGTACATTGTGCCTTGGTTTAGTGTCTGGAAGAGTCCTGTCTGTCAATTATAGAGGATGTGGGAGGGCGGGTGTGTGTGTTTAGGGCACGGATGGCTTGGGGATAGAAGCTCCTCTTGAGTCTCTCTGTCCTTGCCCGGAAGATGCGGAACCTTCTACCAGATTGCAGAAGTTGGAACAGTTTGTTGCCAGGATGGGACGGGTCCTTCAGTATCTGCGCTGCTCTAGGCCGGCATCTCCTGGTGTAGGTGTCCTGAAGCGGGGGGAGAGCAATCCTGCAGCAGCGTTCTGCTGTACGGATCACTCTCTGGAGAGCTTTTTGGTCCTTCACACAGCTGTTCCCAAACCACGATGTCATGTTCTGTGTGAGGATGCTCTCCACAGCGCCTTTATAGAAAATCCTGAGGATCTTTGGAGAGACCCTGAACTTCCTCAGTTGTCGTAGGTGATACAGGCGCTGCCTAGCCTTTTTGGTCTGGACCTGAATGTGGGCAGCCCATGTCAGGTCTGAGGAGATGTGGACACCAAGATACTTGAAGGACTGCACCCTCTCCACTGGAGCTCCATTGATGATAATGGGCTTGTAGTCTCTGTGCTGACTCCTTCTGAAGTCCACCACCAGCTCCTTGGTCTTGCCGACGTTCAGCTGGAGGTGGTTGTCCTGGCACCACGATGCCAGATTCTTCACTTCATCCATGTAGGCCGCCTCATCGTTGTTGGAGATGGCACCCAACACCACTGTGTCGTCAGCAAACTTCACAATGGTGTTGGAGCCATGGGTGGCCACACAGTCTGAAGTGTAGAGGGAGTAGAGCAGTGGCGAGAGGACACATCCCTGAGGTGCTCCTGTGTTGATGGTGATGCTGTTGGAGAAGCACCTGCCCACCCTCACCACCTGAGTTCTGCCAGTGAGGAAGTCCAACACCCATGCACACAGATGGCTGTTAAGTCCCAGATCCCTGAGCTTTGTGAACAGTCTGCAGGGCACTATTGTGTTAAACGCTGAACTGTAATCAACAAACAGCATTCGCACATAGTTACCCTGTTTCTTGTCCACGTGGCTGAGAGTGGTGTGTAGGACGTGGGCGATGGCATCCTCTGTGGATCTGTTGGATCTGTAGGCGAACTGCAGCGGATCTGTGGTGTCTGGGATGGAGGAGGAGATGATGTTCTTCAGCAGCCTCTCAAACACTTTCATTACTACCGAGGTCAGTGCAACTGGCCGGTAATCGTTCAGGGATGAGGGTTTGCTGTTCTTGGGCACAGGGATGATGGTGGATCTTTTGAAGCATGTGGGGACCACAGACTTCTATAGAAAATGGATGGATGGATGGATATTAAGGGAATAATCCTAACTACAGAATGCTTAAAATCAACACATTGTCCCTAAATCATCAAAATCCCATCCTTCATACCATCCCTGGCATATCCCCTGAGGGAGTTTATGTTATATGGAGTCCAAAATAAGCAGCAGTGATTGACAGTTCCTGGGTCCAAACCAGAAGTACAGTTTGTAGGATAGTTGAAAAACATATAGATTAATCAAATCCAAAAAAAAGGTGTCCTGATAAACAAAAGACGGATTTGACGAATTGCACATCATAACGTATTTTTAGTTATGCTAACAGTTCCTTCAGCTCCAATCATGCTAAAATTACAATTCTAGTGTAACTGCTAGGGATTAACGCCTTACTGAATCTTTCTTCTTCTTTTTTTTAAATGCTGTTCTTTAGTATAGCTCTATATACAGCACATCCATATGTGGGGATCAAGCTAAGCTTGACAGACTCATGTGCTTGGTAAGATATGAGAGAGAGCTTAATGAACTATCAACAGCAAAACCTAAGAATCTAGTTAGAGTTTTGAGTACAGAGAAAGTCGCATGTGTGACCGTGATTCTGTTCTTATGCACCTTTTCACAAATCTCATTTTAATTTTCACAAGTGTGTGAAATATGTTCCTATCTACATAATTATTTTTTCCCACTCTTTACCCAATTTGATGCATTAATCCTACTATGATGAAAGTGTCCATTAAAAATTGGGAAGTTCTGACTGGTGGACTAATAATTGGCAAGTGAGGGTAAATGTGATAAATACAGATCAAAGTGAGTAGATCATTTCACTTTAACATGTTTTTTTTAAAGTCTCAATGGGGAATGCATCTGACCAAGCTAAATGTAGGCATACATATGTGTGTGTTTGTGAGAGAGAGCGAGTGTGTGTATAAATGCCAGGTTTTGATCAAAGAATTGGTTTAGTCAGTGGACGTGTAGCAGGGAGCAGCTCTGTCTTTGTAATTATACTAACAAGTAGATGAAGCACCGTGACAGCTCGTTTTAGTCAAACATTTTTTTCTACTTCATTTCTTTTATATTTTAATTCAAATTTCATTCTTTTCTGTTTTGTCTTTTTCAGTCTATCGCTTGTATCCTGAAAAATATAGTCATTGTGCAACGGACTGTTTCCTTTTTTGGATCAGATGTGAAGTGTCTGTTACCATACTCCCTTTAAACTCTATTTAGCACAGCATTAGCACATGCTAAGTAGCTACCAGACAGCAGGCTATGAAGTCTGGAGTCATAATCTTCTGAGTGACATCTCAAGAAGGCTTTGCTTCCAGTCTGTCTCTCCTCTCCCTTACTCCCTTCTTCTCTCCCTCCACTTCTTGTCTTGGTGTTTCTTTCCTTTTTTCCTCTCTTGTTGTTTTCTCTAGAGGGCTGTCATCAGAAGTTCAACACAAGCTATGTTTCTGGTGTCATTGTTCTGTGCATAAAGACTTCTGCCTTTGAGCGAAGCATCTTGATGTAATAGGGTCAGCAATATTTCATCATCAGGATTTCAAGGACTTCTCCAAAGAAGTCCGTTTTAATTAAAACATTTTGCTCTCATGTATCCCAAACTCAATTTGACTGCTGTTAGTCAAGTAAGAATAGCGTTTATTAAAACAAAAAACAAAAAAGTTTGGGAAATAAATAATGAAACACCCGAAGGTAAAATCTGCTTGTGTCTTTGAGGTGAAGAAGTTCTCCTGAACATTAGATGTCTCTTTGTCTTCTGTCTCTTAATTGTTGTGTTTTTGTGTACCTGCTGTTTTAGCTGTTTCTTTTGTCCCTTATTTTGTGTCCTCATTCTCCTTGCAAAATACTCTGTCCTGCATCTTCTCTCCTCCATTCAAGCTGCCCTGCAGAGACGAATGTGGTATTGATCTAGATATATTTATAGAGCGTGATGGGGAGCGTGAGCGGGATTTCTGCGTGACAACTCCAAGAGCACTGGGGGGTCTTGAAGGATGAAAAGTGGGTGATCATCCTCACAAACTGCAGGAGTGTAAATGATGTGACTCAGTTGGCTTCAAGGCAGCAAGCTGTGTGGGGAACTTTAAACGTATTGCTTTGATACAGCTCACTTTGAAAACTTGCACAGCTTACACAACCCCAGTAACTGATTTATCTTGGTCCTGAATGTAGTTTCAGTCTTCTTTAGAATAAATTCTAGATCAAATGTAATATTGAAGATTCTAGCTCTGCTGGATTAGGCGATGGATGTAGTTGCTGGTGGTAACAGTAAATGTGGTCTAATAGTCACAGAATCCTGGAGGAAACAAACACTTCTTGAGCCTGGACTAAAACAGACACAACTAGTGTTTCTGTTTATAGCACAACCAGACACATTTATGTTCATTCAATATTTGGTCTCTTTTCATCACGCCAAGAACAAATGTGATCTGACTTTGTCTCATGCCAGTAACTCTGTGCCAACAGCACAGCTAAGCAGCTTTGCTGTGATGGCACAGGAAAGTTGTTAACCTGGCTCATAACCTTCTTCCATTCCCGTTCATCAATTATTCTCTTCTAAACCACCTTAACAACTTGTTTGTTTTTGTACATAAAATCAACAGCTGCTATTACTTGTAATTATGGATTGTGGTGTCAAATATTTTCCTGTGACCTCACAATAAAACTCACCCAGTGTTTCACTTGGTGAAGATGCAGCAATGGCTAATGATTTTTGGACAGTTGGTCAGCTGGTCCTAAATGCTGCAATAATTTTAAGGTGTTTTTATTTTGTGGCAGTTCTGGTTAGCGTTATAACCTTAACTTATAAGATAAGAGGCAATATATAGTGCAATTATACTGTTGTTACTAGTATCCAGGAGAGTCCACATAGATGGTATGCCACATAGACCTGTACCAAGTAGTTGTTAACTGCTGCTGTGATGTGTTCCACTGATTTGTAATGTCCTGTTTTGATATTTCTTGGTGTTTTAGAATCAGAAATCAGATGTGACATAAGAGCAGTGGAATCTGACTGTAAAGCTACACGTTCACTGGCTACTGTAATGACATACTTGTGTAATAACAAGTGTTAATAGAGGTCAAGTCAGAAATCCTTTTTCTATTTTGCATAGGACCAGAAGTCTTTTTGCAACCACAGTAATTGCCCATGGTGACCATTATTAGGAATGCAGGTTTAAGGTACTTCTGTACTGACATCACTTCCCATGATACTGGCATGTGTGTTTTGGACACTCCATGAGAGTCCAGAGTTTTCACGTTACCCCACAGTGAAGCCAAAAGTTTGAAATCTGAATCCTGAATGAGGAACAAGCTTAAAGAAATAGCAGCTCCCCTCACTCCTCACACACAAAAAACTTTCAGCACCTCATCTCCTGTCCTCAGGCTGCAGTCTGCAGCTCCTCTGCACTATGTTAAAATAGCTTGCTGTGCATTTCCCACTAAATAGACAGATACTCGGCCTGAAGCCTTCAAGGTTCCTTCCTGGAAGTAAATAAGCTCTTCATATTTTGGTTACGTACACACCCCTTAAGCTGCAGTCCTGACAAACACCTATATATAGATAAATTATAATAACTCATGCTCTCATATGGGTGAACACTGACAGCTTCCAACACCTACCAAACTATAGTTACCATTATTCAGGAGAAGAGAAGAGGACATGCATGTCACAGTGATTTATTTACATTTAGATATCACATGTTTATTTGAGTTTAACTTAGTTTATATTCCATGCTGTCTTCAGTATGGTAACACCCGTCCACAGTTCTATGCAAACAGGCAGAAGTAAAATATTCTTCCCTCATGATGAATTACTGCGGTGCTTAGTTCATTACTAGATTCATGTCAAGTCAGTGGATTTTCAACAATACCTGTTTAGACTGTACTGAAGCATGCTAAATCCACTGTCACCGTGTTGCACTGCAAAGCTTGAAACTCCACTATGCATTATCCATGACTTCAGGGCTCAGCTGTAGCTAACCTACAGGAAATACTGATATGTACATAAGTACGTTGTCTTTCAAGAAACCACAGGAAACAATGCTACTAGGTAGCTACATTGTAGCAGGTAGCTGTTCACTCTGTCTGCCAACTGGTGCCACACACCTGGATTACAGTGGATTCTGAACTGGAACTGCGGAGTCTTGGGTCAGACAGATGAACAGTGACTGAGCTAAACAATAACAGGTCTAGTAAGATTTTAGGCAGTCCAGAAAGAAGGTGTTGAGAAATGAACAGAAGCAGTGAGACTGCAAATGTTGCTCAAGAGGTTAAGGTGGAAGGTGGGTGTGAGGCAACTGTGTCCTCAATGAAATGATGACCTTATTTTCCTCTTTTGCAGATTTTCAGTTAAAGAAATGATCAGAAAGAAATGTAAAGGAAATTAAAAAAAAAATCCAAATAAACTAGAAAAACAACATGTTTTGTTGTAATTATCATCATCATTATTATTATGTTTTTTTTGCAGCATGCCAGAATTGAAACTTGACATTACTGCTCTTGGCTTCCTTACTTATCATTCTTCAATTTTCATCATTTCAAACATACTGAAAAGCACCCTAAAGGTTATCTCACGGCACAGACTTGTTCAAAGCACTTTCTTTACTATGATGATCTAAGCAGAAAAGTTGTAATCTAAAGAGAGTTCTTCATAAATTTTATAAACTGAAAAGACTTATTGATGTTTGGTGCGTTGAATTTCAGAAGAGTCTGATATATATATATCATTTTTCTTTTCTATTTTATTTTAGTTCCTTCTTTGTTGCGTTCTCAGTGTTTTTTTTAAAATCCCTATCTTAGATGAATTTCTCCTGTTACATCTTTGTTTCACCCTCAGACTGCCTCTCATCAAAGGCTGAGGACCGACTTTTCAGGAAGCTGTTTAGACGATATAATCAGTTCATCAGACCAGTGGAGAATGTCTCTGACCCAGTCACTGTGGAGTTTGAGGTCTCCATCTCCCAGCTGGTTAAAGTTGTAAGCTTTATGCACACACACACACACACACACACACACACACACACACACACACACACACACACACACACACACACACACACACACACACGGGTTTTTGGGTTTTTAAAGACTGTAATGTAATGCTGAAAGTGTTTTAAGCATTTTTCTACATTCTGCAACTGTCTTGTTTTATGTATTTGTCCAAATGTATCTATGCATTTGTCACTCATAGCAACTTCTCAACATTTTATGATAGTCTGTGTGAACAGTGAGTTGTCATTCCAAGAACATCTTGATCACATTTCCTACCTTTGAAACTGAAGAGCAAGAAGATAAGCCGTGGAACGAGAGAAGTGAAAGCGTAAAGTGAATGCAGACTTTATTTAGTCTGTTCAATTTCACAGATTCCAAAAATGCCTCACAGTGTTTTTATACAATGCTGCTGTGCTTTGGCAATGTTAAGTTCAAAACTGGTGATGGAGGTGGGGGTGCTGTGCAATCCCCAGTGAAAAGAGGTTTTCACCTCAGAGTGGAAATCCTGAGATTAAGAGGAAATTGCCAGCAGGGGCCTTTTTCCAGACTGGATTGTGAGGTACCTCTATCTGCTTGCTCAGCGAGGTGAGATTAATTTAAAGGTGAGCGCCTGGATGTGAATGTCAGGGTGTGGTGGCACTGCATGAATGTGTCATTATGTGTGTGTTTATGCACACATTTTCACCTGTCTGTTTGTCTTCAAGACATGGCTTTTACAAAGTTCTTTAAGTCGATTCTGTATAATGTAAAAACATTAAGACTGCAAATCAGAACTGAATAAGGACAAGGCGTAGAGGATGTAAACTATGTAACCTTTTCATTTATTAGGAACTTGCTCACTATTGATCCTCTCGGTTAATCATATATAACAGAGGACTAAGATGTGCACGTTTCTTGTAGTCCCTCCAGTAGGCTGAAGCAGCAACACAGTCTGTCTCACACATGCACAAGCAGACAGACACAAACACACCCACATCTGCTGGCTAATGAGCTCTTTTCCTACTCTGTCTCTGCAGGATGAGGTGAATCAAATCATGGAAACAAATTTATGGCTCAGGCATGTGAGTAACCATGTACACACACAAACACAGATAAACACATCACACACAGCATGCATTAACAATTTCACTGACCTACCTTACAGTTGAGGTCTGCAAAGAGCCGGGTAAGTGAAGCCCGACGAGGTTCATATGTTCTAACACATTGTTTACACGTACTAAGCAGTATGGGATGCTGCAGTCTGTCTTTTAGCTGTGACTTAATGTTACATTTAGTTGGAATAAACAGGAGAACACGAGTGGATAAGAAAACAAAGACAGCTCACATAAACACGGAAATGGAATCAGCCCAGTGATCAATGTTAGCATTATTGCTAGTCACGCTCTGCAGCTCAGCAGATCTATAGCTACAGACCCTGAACTCTTGACCTCACATTGCCAACCAATAACATTTTCTCTCTTTCACCTCGTTGATAACATTTTGTTTCCTCTTCCCTTTTCCCTCCACTATTAATCTGTGCTTAAAAGATTACAAATACTTCTTGTAAGCATTATTGATTTATTTTTATCTTTCTTAAATTGGTGGCTAATTGCTCTACAAAGCCAAACATTTTGTAGAATCTGATGTGATTCAGTGGTGCTGCTATCCCCGAGCTTTCCAATTAAAATATATTGAAATGCCTGTATAGTACAATCTCATATATTGTTTGTAATGGCGTGGCTGTTTTGTTTACAACAAGTCCTTGCTAATGACAAGCAGTGCCAACACCACAATCACTGACAAAGACACTGGATCACAGCAGTGGGTTTACAGTGGAAGCCACTTTAGAAATCTGCCCCTTGATGTATTTATTGCAACTGTTCTGCAGTTTGACTGCAGGGGATTCTTTATTCAATAGCCTTAACACAATATTTTTAAACATCCTAGCTGTGTACTCTTTGAAATCTAGCTCCACTGACTACTTTATGTAAGTGGGAGGAAAACTTTAATGTAATACATATACATACAGGTTCTTTGAGTACTGTAGATATGTAGACACATTCAGGTGGGCACACGGGCTTAACCTCATGGTTCAAAGTAAGCTTCTATCAAAGACTAGAGATGCCATCAGTCTATTAAAAAATCTAACTCTAAACAAATAAATAAACAGTGAAATACATGTTGAGTTAAATATGCATCAAAATGAACAAATAGCATTTCTCCTTTAAGTTTATTAAGTAGGCAATGAAACAAGTAGAGCAAATAATAAAACCTATTTCCTAATTAAGCAGTGATAACATCTTTGACTTGGTCTGCCCTGAAAAAGCCTCAGTTTTCAGGATGATACCTGCATATTAATCAGTCTTGAGTGAGTGATCAGTAATTATGATGGTTACTCATTTCCTCAACAAAAATCAATAAAGATTCAGACAACTGAGCATCTCCCAAATATCCAAAAACATAGGTTTGGCACAACATGTTGCTATTTATAACTAAGCCAATGTATTACATATTTCTTTAAAACAAACATGTAATCCCATTTGCTAAATGTGTGGAAAATACATGAAAAGTATATAGAGTACACAGACATTTTGCATTCTTTGAACCATAGTTTGGGTTAATATTCTCACTATTCCTTTAATTGTGACGAGGAGAAAAAACTGTGCTTTCCCAGAACGCTGGACGTCCAGTGGCATAGCCACAATATAACCATAATTACACTGGCAAGCCTATTGTTGTAAACAAACTGCTCTGTACCTGTTTACTGAGGCTAAATAGACTTATATTTTCCTTCTTCTTTCTATTTTTTATGCTGAAATTTTACGGTCACAACAAGCTGCACAACTGAGCCTATCATGAATTACATCGTTAGCCAATCACAATGCAAACTCTCAAATGAAAAAGGCAGTGTTGCATGAAGTGGTTAATTAAACAGCTTCCAGGTCATAACTGGGTATTAATCTGCCTTTCTAATGAATGAATTCATCTTGAATGACATGCAGATAGCCAAGACTAATGGATATACAGCTCATGAAATGCTACCTACGGATATGTTGAATGCACTCTTCCTTTATTTCTGTCAGGGAGCTATTTATTCATACGCCCCGTCTCTATGCGCTGCTCTTTATGCAGGCTATTGTTGATATCACATAGTGTTATTTTGTCACTCACGAGCTAATGTAGAAGCAAATGAAAGCCTTCAGATTTGTTTTCTCTATAATACCCTTATTTAGCACTACTGTAAAAGATCAAAGAAAGTTCTGCCTGCAGTATAAATATGTTTTTCAAAATATTCTCAAGAAGGGGGATGTCTCCAGTGACTAATACTGTCTGAAGCACACAATGCAAAATATAAAGCAGATGGTTGAATCCCGAGTCTGGTAAAACTGTTTTTCCCTTCCCTTCCGTCAGATTTGGAATGACTACAAGCTCCGATGGAAGCCTGCAGAGTTTGACGGGATTGAGTTCATTAGAGTCCCATCGAACAAGATTTGGAGACCCGACATTGTGCTCTACAACAAGTGAGGCTGTCAACATCATAACACTCATAAATTATATAGCTTAGCTGGGATCTCTGTTATGGCAACAGTATGCGATGCAATCAGTGATTATAACATAACAATTAAAGCCATAATAATGGCCAAAATAAAAATAACTATTTAAAAGAATTCTTTATAAAATGCAAAGGTGAATGATTATATTGATTTATTATTATTGTGATTTATATTTTCCTGCTTGTAAGTGTCCGTTTCTTTACACCCAGACCAGAATATGTCGGAAATTTTAAACTTGTACTAGTAAATGTTTTATTACCAATAGATCTTACATAGAGGTAAAACCACTCAGACTTTTCAGTATAATATTAGAAGTGTTTTATATTCCTCTTCTTCATTGTTTTGGCCTGCAATTTTAATGTGGGTTTGCAGGTTTCGTCCTAGGTTTATCAGCCCTGTTTCCAGCAGCAGGCAGATGTTTTTGTTAAAATAACTCCTAAACTCAGTGTACTGACCAACGCCAAACAACAAACAGATCATTTAGCTGCTCTAATGGTGGTAGAAGAGCAGCTAACTGTGAAAGGTGAAGAAGTGAAATAAAAATAAACTGTTGATATGTATTTATCACAAGTCAGCAGAAGAGATGTTCCAAATGAATGCTAATGTCGCTTTTGCGCAACACCTAACATTTTCCCCTTGCTCATGAATCTTGCGGGTAATTTTAAAAAAAGCACTGACAAAGAACCCTCTATGTCATTTCAGCATGAGAATAGCCTTATTACAATATTGCATTAATGGCCATATTCTCTGAAGCACAAATGTCTTTTATACCTTCAGAGTTTCCAACAGAAAATTCCGTGAAATATGCTAATGGGACTCCCTATTGTTCAGGGTCAGTTTGTGCTGCATTGTATTCTCTCAGTTTTAGCTCAGTTAATTGTAGACTCATTACTTCTTTCTACTTACAACAAAGGTTCATATTGTTAATCAAAGGTCGTTTTGTGTTTCACAATAATACATAATGCAGCTTTATTGTTCTCTACTATTTAATCCTAATAATCCTTTGTTCCATAACTGCTGGTTTTATCTTCTCCCCTTTCTTCTGTGCCTTTGTTTTCTCCTTGCGTATTCTCTCATTGTTTGACATCTCTACCTTCCACCTAACCTCTGTGTCCTATTCACACCACACGTCTACGTTCTCATGCACTGTTTGCCATGGAAATGCATTGTACGCCTTGTTATACATTCATGTTTGTCTTACACAGTGCTGTAGGAGATTTTCTGGTGGCGGATAAGACCAAGGCCTTGCTGAAGTTTGATGGAACTATCACATGGGTTCCTCCAGCAATTTTTAAATCATCTTGCCCAATGGACATCACCTACTTCCCCTTTGACTATCAGAACTGCTCTATGAAGTTTGGGTCCTGGACTTATGACAAAGCCAAGATTGACCTGGTACTTATTGGGTCCAAGGTCAGTCTTTGTAACTGCATTTAAGCCTCGTATAACAATAAACTATCTATTTCATTTTTATCTCTTTCTGCCTAGTACAGACTTCATTCCAGTTAGATACAACAGGCATTTCAAACCCATTAGTTTTTTTTTTAATTCACTGTTTATTTTATTAAAGGGCACCTCCATCAATTTTACACAAAAGGTCACTTTGCAAGTAATGAAGAGCTCTATTGGGTCTGTAAAACAAGCTGTATAATGTCTTCTGCAGCCAGTGGCACAGTCAGAGAACCATAACTTCAATGGGGTTCGACAAAAAAGTGATATGTGGCAAATTGCTGTAGGCCAAAGTAGTAATTTCTCAGGCATGACGGCCATATAGAAGTATAGCCTGGAGTCTCAAATAATAATCATTTAAATGAAATCCTTAGTTGAGGAAAATATCTGGGATGGTTGCTATAATGTGTTCTTTTTAAAAAAAATGTGGATGAAGCTGATAAAATAACTACAGTTTTAATGGTGGTCAAGAATGGGTTGCTGTTATATGCAAGCCCGTTTCCGCCACAAAAAAAAGTAACCATAACTCGAGTTATTAACTCAAAATTTCGAGATTTTTTCTTGAAATGTCGACTTATTAACTCGAAATTTTGAGAAAAGTAACTTGAAATTTCGAGTTAGCTCTGCCAATCAGTAATCTATGTGGAATGTGCACTCAAAACCAGATCACAACAAATTGCCGCTTTCGAGAGTACGTTCGCTGATAGTAACACCATGTAATTCAGCTAATAACACAAGGATTTCATAATTTGTGAAGCCACACTAAAAATAATCAGCAATTTGTGCATTCATGACTGGCTGTAATACTGGTAGCTTAGCTGTAGCACTTGTAGCTGAGGGCTTCAGCTTCCGGGTAACAACGAAATGACGTCATTTATGTAGATTACTAATTGGCAGCGCTAACTCGAAATTTTGAGTTATTAACTCAAAAGTTTGAGTAAATTAAGTTGAAATTTCGAGTTATAGATACTTTTGTTTTTAAATTTTAGTGGTGTAAACTATTAAAATATGTCTACGTGGGAACAATTTCCTTAGAAAAAGAGTTCTGCAAAAAAAAAAATTCTGCTCACTGGTAAAAAGACAGAGTTTTAAAGACCTGAGCATCTAGGAAACAGTGTGAGTTCCATTATTAGGAATATAAAATCAAGCATGCAGAAGACCACATAGGGAACTAAAAGTTGGTGCTGCTTAAACACTTATTTTAATTAACTTCCTGAAAATGCAACAGTCATTGGTAACTGGATATAGCAAGTTTGTTTAATTTATTCATCTGCTATTCAAACAGATACAGAAAACAGGTGAATTTTAAGATTAGCATTTAGAATGTAACTGTTTCATGCATTAACCACTTTGCTTGGACCTAGGGGAGGTCCAGTGGATAATCAGTGGCTCCATGACATTTTTTAAATTCAAAATTGGTTTGCAACTTCTTGCAAATCCCCATTCATCATATTTACCTGAAGAAAATAATGCGGGTTATACTAACAGAAAAGGGAGCCTTTTTAATATAGCTTGTTGATTCTAAATATGTTTTTTTTCTTCAGATTTTGTGATTTTTAAGATCTTTATCCATGTATTAGGTGAACCTGAAAGACTTCTGGGAAAGTGGCGAGTGGGAAATCATTGATGCTCCAGGCTACAAACATGACATCAAGTACAACTGCTGTGAGGAGATCTATCCAGACATCACCTACTCCTTCTACATCCGGCGTCTGCCACTCTTCTATACCATCAACCTCATCATCCCCTGCCTCCTCATCTCTTTCCTCACAGTGCTGGTTTTCTATCTCCCATCTGACTGTGGAGAGAAGGTCACGCTCTGTATCTCCGTCCTGCTCTCCCTCACTGTGTTCCTACTTGTTATCACAGAGACCATCCCCTCCACATCGCTGGTCATCCCGCTCATTGGAGAGTACCTCCTCTTCACAATGATCTTCGTCACACTCAGCATTGTCATCACTGTTTTTGTGCTGAATGTACATTATCGCACACCAATGACCCACACTATGCCGGGCTGGGTGCGCTCGGTGTTTCTCAAAGTGCTACCGAGGATTATGCTAATGCGGAGACCGATTGATGAGAACAGCAAAGTTGGGGGGCTGGACAGCAGTGGGGAGGCAGGAGGAGGTGGAGGGGGAGGAGGAGGCGGAGGAGGAAAAGGAGGGAGAAAACGGAAGAATAGCTTAATGCAGGTAAGTGGTTTTGCTCACAAAACATCTGGTTGTTGAATGTATTGGAAGTATTTTCCCTTGGTGTTGGGGTCATTACTCAATACAGTCATGTATTACACAGAACACGTTTCTTAAAAGTTGTGCAGTATGTTACTTAATTACTCTCAGGAGAAAGATATTTGTTATGGTACTCGTTACGTTACTTTCATGTTACTGATGAATGATCTGAAATACACCATCTCATAATTACAAATTAACAATATAAACCTACAGGCTACAGCCCCGCACACCAACACAAATCCCTGTCCTAATGAGGACACACGTGATCTTTTAGGTATGAACACAAAGCTGACAACACAAAGCAAAGATGAAAACCAGCATAAAGAGACTTTAAAGTGATCGTCACAGGGATTCTACTGTAGAAACACGAACAGGTAGAAACCAGAGGCTGCAGCCTGACTGCTCATGTTAGCATGCTGTTTGTGCAGATGCTTGCAAAGACCCAAAGTTGTGTTAGCAGCATAATGCGGTTGTTTCTGTTCTGGATGAAGTTTCCACTTTATTGTTGAACTCTTGTCCTTTTGTGCAATGAAAATAATAAAAATTTAAATGTAATGTCCATATTTTTGTTCTCCGGCACATGAACTGAAATCAGCTGATTTCAGGGCCAGTGCAAGTGGAATCGATAAGCTGGATCAATAGGCAAACAGACCAACAATTCCAATAAACTAAACTACTGGGAAGTGGTTCTTCACAAGAACAGTGTCTTGATTCCCATCCCTAATCCTAGCCGACAAAAATAGTTTAATGATAAACTTTTTTGATTCGGTTTATCACAAGTGATGTAGGTCAGTGTCAGTGACAGCTGTCGTTCCGTTATTTGCACTCAGGTTATGACTCTGTAGCAGGTCCAATAATGCTTAGTTAGCTCTGCTGCAAAGTTCACGGTCTCCGTGACAAACAAAGCCTTACACTCTTACAAAACAGTTCTGTCACCGATCATGGAAAGAGAGCTTAGTTCAGGGGTCTCAAACCCTGCGGGCCACTTGCGTCCCACGTCACCCCTACTTGTGGCCCATTTATTGAGTAAGGTGTACACTTATGTCTGCATTTTTATTTTGTTAAATACGAACAAAAGTATAGCAGACGTGTCTGCCCGGAAAGAGAGTACCAATTTGTTTATTTGGTAGTTAAATGAACTAAATAGCTTCAGTTAGTTAAGATTGAGAATGTGCAGTTTTGTCTTGTTATACAATATTTGAAATAAAAAAAGACACAAAACACTACATTTTTGGAAATATTTGTGGGTGTTTTCTTGTTTTTTTGGTTAGTTTTTTTGTACTACTTGAACACTAAGCTTCAGTGAAAAGGAACAAGTCCTTCCTTAATATCAGTTGATGCTTGACTGCTTAGCTCACTTAAATATCTACATATGAAACAAGCCAATGTCTATTTGGAAATAAAGGAGGGCGTATAAGTTAATCTTAATTGATTATGATTCCCAACAGTTTGGAGGAGGATCACTTAACTGTCTGGAGTTTGGTGAAAGCAAGCTCTCAACTATGGAGGGCTGCACTGGAAAGAAATGCCCCTGCCCTTGCCAGCATGGGAAGGAAACCCCAGAAACCCCAGACCCTGGGAAGATGACACGTCAGCTGAGTCACCAAAGCATCAACACAGTCGTGGCCTTTTCTGTGGTGTCACCTGAGATTAAACAGGCCATCGAGAGCGTCAAGTACATTGCTGAAAACATGAGGAGCCGCAACAAGGCCAAAGAGGTGAGGCATTCTCATCATTTGTCCGTGGACAGTAAGAGTTAAACAAATCAAATAGATGTTCCTATAGCAAAACACACTCACAACAACTCACTCAGGTTTCCATTTAAGACTTATATTAACAAAATAAAAAAATGTATTTAAAAAGAAAAACATAGCATGTGCATTTCCTTTGCCCTCTTTGGGTTTCAAAGTAGTTGATAGGACAGTGGGGAAAGGGGTAACTGCTGTCATCTAAAACATCCAAGTAGAATTTTACTAAAATAAAGGTCAGCAAGGTTGCAAAATTCATATACATCAAATTTAGTTTAGCTTATCTATCCTCTTTCTGTGCACTGAGATTATAAAAGAAGTCCCAGTGTGATGAAATCTAAATCCATCATTACCATTTCTCATTGCATTTCTGATTCTTTTGTTTGTGAAAGAAGGTCTGTGCCTTGGCTCTAGCTCCAGTAAACTAAAACGGAAACATTGCTCCATCAAATAAGATTTTAACTTGCAGCTGTTTTTTGTTGGTTATTCTCACAGTATGATGTTGAATTTAACTCCAGTTTATATGCACATTGTGTTTCCATTTGACTAAAACACAGTTTGACTTTGGCTTTTCTATTTTAGTAAGCAAATACTAGGCATACATTTGTCACACAGAAGATACATTGTTCCAGTAATTCTGTACTTTATATAAATGTACAGACGTTCATGGAAAGCAAATACATAGTAAGCATCCATAATGTATTTATGCAAAACCACTCCATACTGACAAAAAAATATGCTGGCAGGGAGAGCTGTTGTATTGTTGCAGAGTGTAACCTGCTCTATAAGTTTACAACAATGTAAGTTAGAAGCAAATAATTTTAGATTTGCACTGAACAATCTCCCTCCTCTCTCTGTCAGTTATAAATAAAGTGGGTGAAATCTCCCACAAGGCAAAAAGGAGCCTTTGATATGCAAAACTCATGCCTCAATCAGCTTTGTCAAAACGCCTGTTGCTTATTTATTTATTTTTGACGTTGTGGTTTGAATGTGATTATCATAGTAATTTCTCCCTGTGTAAATTATGTATCAGTTTTCTGTTGACTTACGAGAAATTTTCAGCTGTTCTCTCTTCTATTATTTCCGTCTTCCTTTTCCCCCCACACTTTCTCTGTGTTACACTTCACCTCATTGACTCCTGTAACCTCAAACACACTGAGATATTGAATCACGTGCGTCTCTCTCACCATGCATGCCTTTTCACCTGCTTTTAAATGATCTCTGTTCATGTTTATCTCTCATTTCTAACCACTGACACTGTCTTTTTACACCTCTTATTTTGTCCCCTCCCTTACTTACAGGTGGAGGATGACTGGAAGTACGTCGCCATGGTGATTGATAGAATCTTCCTTTGGGTATTTGTGACCGTGTGCGTCCTGGGAACTATGGGCCTGTTCATCCAGCCTCTTTTTGGCTTTTTCTCATAACTGCTAGCCCGTCAGGGTCCTCAGTCACCCTGTGCATAGACCAATCTCAAACAAGTAACTAATGGACTCTCAGTTCTCTTCCGACAAATCAAAAGACAGTTTAAGTCCTAAGCACTATCTGGTATGCTGGTTTTGCTGGTTTTTTGTGTTTTTTCCCTTTGCAGCAAATAGAAATAAAGAAACAGTGAAGTCTAAAATGTTCTCGACACATAAGCTCATCTTTCATGGTAAAACAGATTTTTCTATAACTCCTTTTTTACCTCTTGACCATGTTTATTCATTTGTACTTTTAAAGTATCTTTAATACAAATATTGGACACATAATGATTTCCTGTGTAGCTAAATTTGTTAACAGCCTCAGAGACCGAGCTTTGTGGGTAAAATTCTAGCATTTGCACCCTCCTAAAAAGCAAAACCAGTCTACCTTATTACTCAGATCCATTTAGCTCTCAAAACATACATGCTAACATCTATATCGCTAAAATTGGCTCATCGGAACTGGGCTTTTCTAACCAGTGAGTGATCTTACAATCGTGACGTCCAACTTTTATAGTCCATAGGGGCAACGAAATTCACACAGCTTAATTTTGACCTATCTTTTCCTTTTGGGAAATTTTGTATACTGCTTTCATAAAATTTCTGCCTCTGGCAAAAAATAAATGTGATAAAGAAGTCAGAAACTCAGATTCATGCCTCATCCTTATTTTGCCAAAATATGTAATTGATTGTTTTTTGTATTGTAATAGATTTCTGTAACAGTCTGGCTCAGCTCAAAACTCGGCACACTGAATATTCCTTTAGGACTGGAACTCGGACATTCAGCAGATGCTTGGAACTTTGTACTTCCAGCAGAGATGATACAAAAACTGAACTTAACCCTGCAAGATTCCTCCTCTCAGCTGACTGATAACTGTCATACCCGTTACCCAGTCTGATTCATCAAGAATTCCACTGTCAGAGTCATCATGCTTGCTGCTTTTTTGTGCCATTTCCAATTACAGTTGAGACTACTGGCATGCTTGGCAGTGCTTTTACAGATAAGGGCAGGCTGTTCTTCTATTTGTAATTAGAAACCATACGTTTATAAATGTTCCACGAGGTAATTGGTTGGCCTGGTAAATATTGGATTAAATGGTATTTGATTAGTTGCTCCTGAAATAGCATTACATCTATTAATTCATGAGAGGATTCTATCATCCAATTCCATGGCGACTAATTTAATCTTCTTTTTTCTTGTCACTTTTGATTATTATGAAACACAAACGTGATGAAAGAAACATGTATCACAGAAGTTTTGATGGCTTTGACCTATGGCTAATGATATATTAATCTGAATTTTGGTTTTGCACATTGTGAGATGAATGGTATATTATTCATAAAAATCAAGATTTAATTGCTCTGGCTTTACTGCACAGCTCCATTTTTATCTCTCTCTCTATATATATATATTTATATATGAATTGTACAGCAATATAAGCTTAATTTAATTTAATATGTTGAATTTAATTTATCCTTCTTTTTCACATCATATTATATTATATTTTAATGTACCTGAAACAGACAGCCTTTGCTGAAAGAAGCAAATATTGTTTTTGCAAAGGAGCTTTGCCATTCTTTGTCAGACTGTCTGAATTTCAAAATAAAACGAGTATTTCTTCAAATAAAAGGGGTTGCATTTAACAGAAAAGGTTTGCGATGATGCTAAAAAAAAATCTATGACTTAATTAAACCATTTTTAAAATATACACTGACTTACACTGTTGCATATGTGTGTCATTACTCTAACAAAAAGCCACCAGAGGTATAATCAAGCCCGTTGTTATGTCGTATGGAAGAGCATGTTGTTTTGTGCTATTCAGACATAATTTTAGTGTTAGGGTAAAATGCATAATTACACATGACATTGCCATATAATCATGATTATCAGAGGGTCAATCTCCCAGCTGCACATAGCAGTCATTGTTTGAATATTGCAATGAGTCAGTAATTCTATACTTAATGTTCCTTACAGAACACACTCATTTGCAGACATTTTCACAGCTGTGTTTTTTCTTCTACAACATAAAGTGAAACACCTCTTTGGGACTGTTAGCAAGAAGTGATATCCTGCCTTTTGCTCTCAGCTGGGAAGAACTGGAGAGTACTACTTAGTGCATACATTTCACGTAGTTATGACCTTTAAATAAATACATTGCAAAATAATTGTGATAATAAGTGTCATATTCTAAATTATGAAAAACCTGCTTCATATGTCAAACACATTTGGATGGTTCACCTCAGAAAATTCTGCAGTCTACACTAACCATTGCATGTTGTTTGTAATTGTCTTTTAACTTAAAACTAAAAGATAAAACGTATATTTTTTTTAAAAAATGCTTTATTGTTTAGTGATGATTATTCAATCATGATATGAGTATTTTTGTATTGTCTTTATGTTTATTGGGGTTTTTTGTAAATTAAATTATAATTAGAAAGGATTCTACAAACCCTTTCATGCTCTTTCTCCACCTCACCTATTGGACATTCTCCTTCCCTGCTCCTCATTCCTCAACATTCCTCAACTAAAGGCTTAGTCTCCATCCCCCACATCAGACCAAAGTCTTTCAAGGACAGACCCTTCAGCACTGTTCCCCCCACTCTGTACAACATGCTTCCCTCTGAGATCCACTCTGCCCTGTCTCTGGGCATTTTTCAAAAACAGATACACTGTCATGTATTCACTGAAGCCTTTGGCCTTTGACTGTGGGGTTTTGTTTTTTTTTTGTCTTTTTGTGTGTGTGTGTGTGTGTGTGTGTGTGTGTGTGTGTGTGTGTGTGTGTGTGTGTGTGTGTGTGTGTTTGTAAAGTGACCTTGGGTTCCTTGAAAAGCACTATATAAATCTGAGTTATTATTATTAATATTATTGTTATTGACAGTGCCATCATCCTTCAGGCTTTGGATTATCTCCTGGTCTTCTTTCTCCCTTTCAGTGTGACAATCTTTCTCTGTTTGTTCCTACTGGGTATCTTTCTCCTTTTCAAACTAATTATTCAGCTCTAGTCTGCAGCTAGCTCTTTTTGTAGACCACTGGTCATTTGCACTACCTATAGAGATCTAGGTGAACTCACCATGACAGGCAATATATTTTTCTGTATCCTGCATTTTAATCTTTGAAACCTCAATCTGGGTGCGCAGAGCCTCATTTACTGCCTGACTCTACTTTAGCTGCTTGGCCCACTTGTGAGAATGTAAAGAATGTGAATCTAATAGTACTATTATTGTTTTTGACATGTGTCACCTTGTGAAATGCTTGGACTGGCATTCTGCCTGGAATATTTAAGGAAGTTGTGGTAAACATGAAAATATTTGAAAGTTCTCCTGCTTATTTCAGTTATTTTCTAATATTTTCACCTAAGTATAATATAAGCGCAAACAGCCACAGTCCACTAAGAGGCAGGACCCAAGATTAAATAATGTATGTTATCAAACCCCAAGTTTCTTACTAGTCAAGTGTTTGTTATATTTGTGGAATATCTATGGTATGACTGCCCATCCTTCTAATATTACTAGAGCCTTTGTAGCTGAATGGGAGAAAACCTCAAAAGAATCGATGCTGTTAACAATGCTGATTAATGAACATGATTTTGCATTGACATGTTCAACAATCACAATAAGATATAATATTTTCCATGCACCACATTTTGTTTGTGACATATTTTAAGTCTTTTAACTAGAAAGCAGGCACAACAAGCTCTACCCTAAACTGTACTTCACCAATTTCACTGATTTTCTGCATTGCTGTACAGGAATGTGTAAAGCACAACATTTCTATATAAGCATAATGCATGAGGGAACTTGCAGCACACTCACACTAACATGCAGCCTTACAAGAGATCCTAGTGCAGTTTGACTTACTCGAGTCTCTTCTGGTGCCATCAGAGCATGAAACACATGACCGTAGTTCAGAGGTTGCAGAAGCCTCAGTGAGGCCAGCAGCTAGGGACAGAGCTCTGGGCATGCAAAGGCTTGTCTGGAACATACTGTACATAGTGAGTGGCACAAAAAGATTGAACAAATGTTTATAGAGATTAACTAAGTGCTACAGAAAAATTAAAGATTATTTGGCCGGTATATTGTTTGCATATCTATGTTAAAGACATCATCCTTAGTGTTTAGATTTGCCTACAGTCAGTCAGATGCTCGTATTATGTTGTGCAAGGCTGTTATTGTTAAAGGATCGTGACCAAGTTGGATCTAGAGTTGATCTTTTTGTACACTGTCCAGCAAAACTATGTAACAAAATACAAACTTCAACTTATTCGTCACTAAGTACTTGTTCAATAACTTTTCTGACAGAAAAAAAGATTTAAAAAAAACTATGTATTGTTGATAATAATCTAAATCAATCAAGAAATCAAGCAGACATTTTAATTAAACAAGCAAAATATACAAACACATGCATCCAAACAATCAAATGACTCATAGAACCACAAAGGCGATAAATGGCCAAAGGAGATAGGACAACAGCCTGAACTGCTCCCTGCGGTTGTATTCACGCAAAGTTCACTGAATTTTTTTAAATAAATGAGACAAAATGAGAGACAGAGGCAGGGCAGCTGGTGATGATGGAAACGTGGTGATATAAAGTTTTACTGCTATTGATTAACGTGATCATATTTATTTCTTCTTTTTGCATGTAAAAGAAAACATAATGCTATGTAAGGATTATAATGCGTCTTCATTTCCAAAAGTGGATGATTGGTTCAGAGAAAAATCATAGGTAAGCTTGATCTGCATTGTACTCCACACATGAGATCCATCGTTTTCCACTGTAAAAACAGATGTGCAGTAGGGCTGATATTTCAATGACTTCACATATTGAAGTAATTTCCTCACCATCCCCTTCCGTGGGCAGTGCTGCACCACTTCCACTTCTGACAACTTGCAGTTACACATTTGTATGAAGCTCACTCTATAGTATGTCAAAAAAAGGCCCCTTCCGCTTGACTTTCATTTGGGGGAAGAGTAAACGGTCACATGGAGCCAAATCTGGCCTGCAGGGTAGGTGGTTAAAAATTCTGGTTTTTAATGAACTGTGACACATCATGGCCATGGTGAGATCACAAATCTGCACACGTAACTGCACATTTTCAGAAAGAAAATAAAGAGACTGCACTTTAAGGAATGCAGCAGTGTGCCAGTTTTAAAAATCTAACCCAATCTGACAACTTCTCAGCCTATAGGCTAGGCACATGACTTGCCACTGGTTCAAAATGTATATCTTTTAAGAAGACAGTGTTGATGAAGGTGGTGGGCAAATTTAATTTTGGTATCTTTTTATGGTTTTTATAGTCACAGTCAATTTACTTCCTTTGGAAATCTTACATATCTGTAAACACTTCTACTGTTTATAAAGTCACATCTAAATTATGTGACTTTATTTTATCACATAATTATGCCGCAGGTAACACTTCAAGCCTGTGCTTGTGTGGTTTCTCTGGATGTTAGTAACATTAAATATATGATGTTGTGCATGAAAAATAAAGGTAAAACATTGCGATTAAAGGAAATTTGAGTTGGCACATTGATCCTGTCACGGTCGTCAGTGACCCAGTGTTTTGGATATATTAAGGTTTGATTTCTGTTTTGTATTTCTAGCTCTTAGGTTTTGGTTCCTGTGCTCAGTGCTCCCTCTGTTTAGTGTCTGGTGGGTGTCTCTGTACGTGCCCTGGTCCCGCCTTTCCTGTCTAGTCATCCCTATCTTTATGTTTTTGATGTACAATATCTGTATCGTGTGTCTTAGTCTGTCTGTAAGTTCTGTCTGTGTGTTTCCTATTTTACTTTGAAGGTCCGTGTCTCAGGTTAGTGTATTATGTCTCGCTTCCCTTGTCTCGTTTTGGCCAATTAGATTCAGGTGTGTCTCCCTCCTGTGCACCACTTCCTTGTTGCCGAGTGTGTGTATTTAGTGTCCGTGTCTGCTCCTACTCATCGTTGCATCGTACCCTCATGCTGTGTGTTTCCCAGTGTCTCCCCGTATACTTAGAATTCTCCCAGTTTAGTTTTGATATTGTTTTGTATTACTTCTGAGCCTGCAATAAAGCAGTGTTTTTGAGTTCACATTTTGCCTCTGTGAAGTCTGCGTTTGGGTCCTCCTCTCCTGCCTGCACACATCGATTCATGACAGATCCAGTGTAGTTGTTTGGGTTTTGTTAGTGTGAAGCACACTAACAAACCGCCCCTCTGGTCACAAGGAACAGTTGGCAGCACAGGAAATCAAACTCGAGATTTATGTTTCATTTTCAGTCTAGGTTTGCAAATTTCATGCACGTAGTGGTGGTTCTGGGAAAATGCCAGCTTTATCAGAAGCATTATCAGAAATCAAGAATTTGTCGCAGGAGCCTCATAATCTGTTTATCAAAGAAAGAAAAACGCTTTTAGCATGATGAAAATGGTCACAATCCGGTTTGTGATCAGGTCATAGCAACACAACAACATAATAGGCAGATATGATATGATTTGATATACAGAACATGCACAAATCCTCAGTTACTGATTTTTTTGTAAGGTGTCATGCATAAGTCAGTCACTCTTTGTGGACTCTGATGCAGTGTATTGAGTCATCTAGCCGCAAAGTATCAATAACCCATGCTTTGGAGCTGGCAATATTTTCAGGTTCGGTGCCATTTGATTTCCCTATTTGCATAAAATTTGATTTAGATTTAATTCATAACAGTTTAGCTCAATGCTTAAAGGCAGAAGAAAGAGAAATGAAAAACATTAATGGAGCAGCTTAACACACTACTATGAAGTGCCTTCTACAACAGGAAGCTCTTAGTAATGGAGGTCAAATGAAATTGGGATGTCAAGCAGAGTTGGAATTACATTGTGTCCCCACAGACATCCCAATTCATGATTCATGCTCTATCTTTCAGAGGGATTTGCAAAAGGGAATGGAGCTCAATCCTAATAGGAAATATTATGATGTGTAATACAAATTTACATCCAAGTCCCTCTAGAAATTTTTTCCTTTCTGTACAGTGCTGGCACATTAAATCATGGCACGACTTACTGAAAAGCCTGGTTGTGGGAATGTATGAAGCAAAGAAACCCTGAGCTAGGTTCAATGTGGCTGGTGCAATATTCATATACATAATTAGTTTTTTATGCTGCAAACGCTGCCAAGGATTTATGATATATGTGAAAGATTTTATTTTAGGAATAGTATGCAGAGGGCAGAAGAAGCATACTCGGTAAACTGTATGAGAGAGACGATGAAAGTGTTGAAAATTATGTAAAATGCTCTAAATTTACCATTGTAATAAAACATCTTCACCAATTGTAGCACTAAATCATGTTATCTGAGGCCTTACCGCTTTGAGAGTGATTGCTCACACTGATAGTTGGGCTGGTACTGAGCATAAAACAGCTCAGTTTCAGTTTTAAGTTCATTTTCAACAGTTGATTTAATCTTGCAAATATTACAGTAATGTGGTAATAAGTTGGAGATAGAAATACTGAACTATTCTTCAGTTCAGTTCAGTTTCTTGTGTCTATAATGCACACAAACACACATGCCTGTTGTTTACATAAACATGGATTCACACAAATACATGAGATCTCTGAGATCTTGATGCAGATGAAATAAAAAAAAACATTACATTTCTATTTCTGAAGCTTCACAACACATGTTTTAAAATTGGCACTGACGTGTGTGTGGAAATCGTTCAACTTTTTTTTAGCTGCACTTATGAGGGCGTTGCTGACATTCCCTCTTTGAGAAAAGAGTTTGCTTGTGGGATACTGGAGGAGGAAAAGGGAAAAAAAGACAGAGATGTGGTCCATGGTAGCAGAGAGGTGTTCCTTTGATGGCTAGCGGAGGCAGGAAATCACAAGATTTAACGTTCGATGTTAAACTGCATAACTCTCACAGGCACACTTCAGACAGAGCAGTGGGAGGGAGATGTACAAAAACACTGTCTATTGGTGTTAGCAAAATTATATTATACTGCTGTTTTGTAACGGACAATTGCAAACCAATGAAACAGTTGTAGAGATTAAAAACTGCTGCTTCCAAATTAAGTAACTAGATAAAGTGCTTATCTTTGTTATTGTGTGATATGAAACTAAAATTCATTAGATTTCCTGAAACATGAGTTCAAATGAATGATTGTGTTATAACTCTACATCACGGTGGAGGAAATCTTCAGATTTTGTAGGCTATACAATGTGCACTTTATTTTTTTCCTTGTTGAGAAGTGACTCATTTGATTAACTAACTTGATCTATTTTGTACATTAGTGTATGTTTTAAAGATCACTATATATGTTTTATTATTTATATGGCTTTCTGTCAGCACCTGGTTACATCTGTTCTCGTGGTTTTAGTATGTTTGCTAGAGTCATGAGATAATCTGAAATCCTGATCTGAAACTTTCTGTATTGCTGGATTCCCCCTGCAGACCAACACCTCTGAGCACCTGTTTCTTTGTTTTTCTCAGTCTTATTAAGAACATGGAGAGGGTAGTTGATTATATCAGTTGGATTATGTGAGATGTTATTTTACATTTACAAATATACTCTTTCAGTAATTGTAAAATATTTTGAGTAACTGATGGCGAAATAATATGCTCATGTTACTAACTTGTAAATACTTTGCACTGTTTACACGTTTGTTTCTTTCAGGCATGTTCGTTAAGTCCCATGTTGGCCATATTAGGTTTTTTAGACCAACAACTTTTTTGGTTGCTACTTGGACACAATCTTCAAGTCTTAAATACGTTTCTCATGTGACATGAAAGAAATCTAACTCAAGCCTCTTAATTACTACACAGTAAACACTCTGATGTTTCCCACTGAAAAACCTATTGAAGTGGCTTTACTAGAGAAGTACTTTATATTTTTTAGCAAAACAACCAACAAGGCTGAAATGTTTATTAGTTTGATCTATATTTTTATTTTGGAATAATACTCACAAATGCTGTGAGTCTATGCAGAATAAACTATCCCGGGTAACAGTAAGTCCCAAAAAACTGCAGAAGAGCAAAGGGACTGCAAAAATCTCAACAATATGTCAGTCAAGCTGATTGGGTGACTGGTCTTATATAGAGGTAGGTGCAGTGGTATATGCATGGATATATACAGTGTATACAGTGAAGGCTAATGTATACTTACTTAAAAAGTCACTGATACAGTAGGCTATGTATCACTGGACATCTTGCAGTGTGAGACAGCAGACAGTCTTCCTCTTAGGCAACACAAGAAACAGCCATGAGTTTTGGGAGAAGTGCAGGATGAAATTTGTCAATGAGAAAAATAAACATCTGCCAGTACTTATACAGATGATTGCCACAAGCAGATGGGAGCTGAATCTCCAGAAGGAGATAATGCAACTGATTTAGTGTTAGGAACATTACACCAGCAAATGAGTGGGTGGTGAGAAATGGTAGAGGATTTCTTTAGATTTTGTAAGTTACAGCACTGTATAAAAGTAAAGTCAAGTAATCCTGCACATAAATAACAATACACACCCTCAAAAAGCAATATATTTATTTACTTCAATTCACTATAATTAGCTGTCAGGGTTTGGGTATACCACCTACCAAAACACCAGTGCACCAATGATGAGTTTAAATATGTAGAGCAGAAAAGTAAGATATGAAGATTACAAAAGATTAAAATATGCACATATCAGAAGATCTGAGTAGCCTTGAATGTGGTTGATGCGTGTGTAAATATACTCTTTATTGCCAAAAGTATTCGCTCATTGTTCAGCTGCATATGAACTTGAGTATGTATATTGAAGGATGAAGTGACCCTTTGACTGTCAAACATTTTTGTCTAACTAAAGTACCTCTTAAGAAAATGTAAAAGCAACACAAGAAGACATGCAAAAACAGCCAACTACACACAAACCCACACACACCCACAAAGACAGTCACGCACACAACTAACAGGACAGGAGCTTGCAATAAGTAAAACCAAGACTGTCATTTCATCTCTAGCTCGCTGTCTCTTTTCTACAGAAGCTGTCACAAAAATATTCTAATAGAGAGACAGAGATCTGACTCAGTGCGACTCACTGTCTGCCTTCGTGGATGGTGTATACCTTGATATGTGTACGCATTTACACACACACATATGAACACAAACATACACACTCCTTCTGCTCTCCTACCACTAAAGTTGCCACAAAAATGTTCTGGATGGAGAGTTTAAGGTATGACTCAGTCAGACTCCTTCACTCTTCCTTATTTTTCTCTCTCTGCTCACTGCATTACGCACATGTATAACAAAGTGTTTATATACATATGTGTGTGTGTGTGTGTGTGTGTGTGTGTGTGTGTGTGTGTGTGTGTGTGTGTGTGTGTGTGTGTGTGTTCTCCTCCACACCCCTCTAGACACCCATGCAAGAAATGTTAAAGTTACATTGTAACAAATACCTTTACATCCGACTCACCTAGCCTGTATCCCTGTCACCATGTGACCTCTTTTGAAATTAATCTCTCTCTTTCTCTCTCTCTCTGTCACACACACAGACACACATACATGAATCCACACACAAAACCCCCATAATACCACCCTGAACGCTCCAGTATCTGAAACTTCTGAAGCCCTCTGGGTGGATAACTGTGGCAGCTATCAAAGAATAATGATTCACCAAGGCTCCCTTAATATATTCTTTTCTATATACTTTCCCACACACACCGTAGTACTGCATGTATGCTGAAAATAGAAAGTAGCACTTGATTTGTAGAGATTCAGACCAAGGAGTTTTGTATGATTAGTTTATCGACAGTATTGCATGTAGGGAATTCCACTTTAATATCTTGCATTAGAAGTTTTTGTTCCAGTAAGCAAACAGAGAATTTATAGTGAACACTTTGGGAAATAAACCTTGTTCGCTGTAAATCTATCTGGTAAGTCCTAGCAGATGTCATGACTGAAGCAATAAAATACGTATCAAAGAGTGTAGTGAACACCGCTTTTCATTTCAGCTTAAATAGCAGAGGCAGTGTAACACTTATTCTGAAATATAAAAAGAGGAAGAGAAGACACTCAGAGATGATCACTGTTATTATAAAAACGTTTCTCTTGCCTGCTTCTGTTCTCTGAAGAGCACTTTAATGAGATTGCTAATGTGTGGGTCATTAAAGAAACATTATGATTTCACAGCGCTCTCAGAGCACCATGCTGAGTCATTACTGACGACAAAAGATACAATTCTAAAATCTTTGCTCCAGAGCATACTGCAGATCACGTCAATTCATCCCCCTCATATCACCAAAATATATTTACCCTTTCAAAACAAAGAGTGCACAAGTTAGTTGCAAGGTGAGGCAGTGAATTAGACATAGTTTCCCATAAATTCCTACAAATCCTCAATCAGTATGATATGTGAAATGTGGGAAATGTATAATATGTAATATATTATGTTATATATTTTAAAAAATGAACTGAATAGAATAGAATAGAATAGAATAGAATAGAATAGAATAGGGTGATACAGCAGTGACAACAACCATTTGAGCAGATGTTGTCCCAAGCATCACACTGCCTGTATATGCACATAGTGAATCCTGCTGCCTTTTTTCCCCTTTTGTGATTCAGTTCAGACCACCTTCTTTCACTTATCCATGATCCATGTTTGAAGCTTACATTTAACATGTACACGTACATTTAGGCAGTGGATATGGATCCGTACAGCCTTCTACATGTAAAACTGCAACAATTCAAACAGTGCTATAAACAGTACTTTAGCCAGCCTTCTGTTTAGCTGCACATTTGCAAGCTGCTTTGCAACACATTGTGCTTTCCACATATGCGTGTGGTATGACACGAGTTCCTGGGAAATAACAATGTTCTATGACAATAGTGGTCCTCACAGAACTGCTGTTTTGGTGAAACATAGTCTCAGTCGTTCGGCCACCACAGTTAAACATCACTCTCATCTTTATGCTTACCCATTTTCTTTAGATTCATCTCTTTTAAGAACTCATTGTCACCTGTCAGATAACATATCCTGAGAGGTGCTACTGTCAAGAAGCAGGCTACTGTCAATCAACGTTACTGTATTTGTTTCACCTGTTGGTGATTTTAATGCGTGATTGGTGTGTGGTTAATGTTAGTACAAGTCTCCAGGGAATGAATGCTACATAATTTGATTACTTCCTGAGGGAAAAAAGCAAGTGTGAGAGTGCATCTGTGTATTTATGATCGTTTTTTCTTCCCTTTCTAATCTGTCCATGATTTTAACATCAGCTATAGGCCAACCAGACAACCTGTTTTATTCTCTGTGTGTGTATACTTCTTCCCCCTCCTGTGGCCCCAGCTTGTGTCAGGCAGTGGGCCCAGCAGGATTTTCCTTGCATTTCCATATCATTGATAATTGACTGGCTCAGGGAATGAAGGAGTGGAATGGCAGAGCAAATGCTTTCCTGCTACTGCAGCTGCTCCTGGCTGCCAGGGCAACTGGGGCAGAAAATCGGAGCTATCGCTTTGTCATAAACAACATTCTGGTTTCCAATCTACCCAAACCTATGTGTCTTCCATCCTTTCTTTTTTTCCTTGTCAAATAGACTTTTCCAGTGAAAAGCCTGTTCCTTTTAAGCACCTGAGCCTTCCTGTGCAAACATACTAAGTCCACCATCCCTTGCAGGAACCCTGAGTCTTTAGCACTAAAGAACTTTGTAAGTGGTTTTAGTGTTTGGGTCTTTAAAAACTGTGTCCCTTTTTTTGCATCTAAGATCTATTCTGTAAACTCAGTCTGGCAAGACCTTTTGCATGAGAAACAAATAGACAATTGCTGCTCTGTCATTAAAATAATTTCCATGTAGTATTCTGTTTTACATTTCTGAGACCAGGGAATTTATACTGGCATCACAATACACAACCTGACCATAGAATTACAAAAAAAAAAAAATGGATTTAGCATGTCTCAGAACATTTCTCTTTGATATTTACAACTCACCCTTTATTAGCCATTTAGTTCTTTCGCTTAATGTCCCACCTCCTATCCTTTTTTGTGTCTCATTTTTATCTCCATTAACAATAGCTACTGAGGAACGCTACTTCCTTCATTCAGCCACACTGGGTAATTGCTGGCGTGTGAGATTGTGCACCAGCCTTTCAATGTCACCCTTTTGCTTAAGTTTTTACTTGGATGCTTCTTTACCCCGTGTGTCTGTGTGTCCGTGGGTGAATATAGACCTCATGTTCAATTTTCAAAGATGAAACCCTATAAGTAATCTCAAGACAGAAAGAGTTATATGTGCATGAATTGCTAGTGATGTAGTCCAATACAAGTAGAAAATAAAAATAAGAAATGTCCTTAATATTTACTGTTTTATGAAAAAAAATATGAAAAGGTGGGGCAGTTCTATTACCTCATGCAACATGAAGTCATCATTAGGTCAGATTTTTCTATACTAGTGCTACTATGAGTCGGAGGCATGTTGGCATCAACAAAGGAGATGTCACGGTCTTTGGAAGCCTATTTGAAAACCATTTCATTTGTCACACTCTTTAGTGACTTCATTATGTGACTTTTGTGTTTTATGTACATTGAATGAAACATTAGTTACCATAAAACAAAAAAGCATAAATAAATAGAAAAAAATACATATAAAAAGGAGACATACAGAGATTTCTAGTTTTATTGATCCAGTTTGCTTAGGTGCAATGAATCTGGTTATAACCTGTTTGGTCAGATATTAAGCTAGCTAATGATGTGGAATAACTCTAAAAAGAATAGCTTATAGCTAAAACATACTCTAAGGTAATTTAATTCTTGGGCAAATTCAATATTTGCCCCCAAAACTCTAGAAGGAGCTTTTTTTTTTTCTTTTTTTTTTTGTCGATGTAAAGATAAAGAAAGAAACTCATGGGTACACAGCCAGGGGCAAATGTTCTTATTTTAACTCTCTTGCTGTTTGGAGTGAAAAGGTCACTGAAAACACACCAAAGCGAAGCTGCTAAATGGATGTGAAAATGACTCCAGTTTGACAAAGAGGATTGATATTTGTTAGCGAATTTGTCTGTAAGTGTGAGTAGTCAGATATACGTGCCGTGCATTAAGTTTTGGTCTATTACCTCTGGCTTAAAGGGCAGCACTGATTCCACGGTGACTTAGCAGTCAAGCAACATAAAGTGATATACTCATTCATAAGAAAAAAACATGTACTTAATGCATTGCAGTCAGGGATGAATACCATCATTTAATGTGATGGATTTTCCACTACAGTCAACCATTCATTTACTCATCAAAAGAGGGGAAGATAGAAATAACAGATATAAAGCTGATATTAAGCGACAGAGAAAAAAAAAGAAGAGAAAAAAACTGTGGACTCATCTGTGTATTCCAGATCCTCAAGAATTTTGATAATTTCTTGTATAATTAAGGCACAAACTGCTCTACCGACCTTCCCTCAGCACTCATGACCTTAATGTGAACTCATTTTCTTAATTAACTTGGATTGGGAGTGAATGAGACTAATTACTGAAGTAGTCTGCAATTTTAAGTCCATCCAGAATCTACATTTACAACCATCGTTGGATAACAAGACTCTTAAAGCATCCACTTTCAGTTTGTTTACATTGACACAGAAGAGGCATAGGTTGTTTGTGTGTTAGATAAACATGAAGGTTTTCCTTACTTGACAGGAATGTGTTTATCTATGTGTGTTTGAGACAGATAGGCTGGGCTGTCCCCCTGGGCAAATCTTGGCAATACCAGAGCAGTGATCAGGTGCTGGCATAAGATGGCATTTAATGAGACACACAAAGCCAACAAAAGCAGCCGAGTGGCAGATTTTCAAGCATGTGACCTGCATGTGTGTTTGTGTGTAGGTGCAGGATGATTCACCTTACAGTTCTTCTTCCAGCTGCTGTTAGCTCAAACTTAATTAGCAGAGAGAGTGGGATTCCATCTTCTTCACTAAATCGCCATGAGTTGTTTACGAGTCAACCGACTGCTCATTTGATTGCCTGCATAAATGACACAAAGCAAATGAATCTGAACTGTCTGCTCTGTGTCAGATGGGCTGGCTGCTGGCCTGTTGTGCCTCAATAAATCAACCCCATTCTTCACACTCTATTTGTTTTCTACTAGTTGTCTTTTAAACAGTGACACGATGCATTTTATATTACATATGAGAAAGGTAAAGTTGCTTGACCGATTGGGAAGCCTGGTCATTGTCAGTTGGTCAAATTCTCTGTCTGTTACACTGCTGACAACTGGTAGTGATGTGATTATAACTGAAGGCGATAGATATTTCTCAGTATCCAAATACTGTATGGAACATTTTAAAAATCGATAGTTAGATCATCTCATCTGCTCAGCTTGTACTGCAAGTAATTAGATAGATTGTGCTGCAGTAAGTGCTTTTCTCCTACTTTACCTTTTATAAGTGAAAGGTGATAGCTTTGGAATAAAAAAATACATAAAAATAATTGCGTGAGTATCTTCAGCCTTGTGGATTCAGGCTCTAATCAAGGTCTACGATGCCCACATACATTATAACCTCTAATCAGATTTAGTTTCAGGAAGTGATGTGCCAGAGTCTACAGCATAGTTCCAGTCACTGGATGCTTTTATCATCCCCTGCTCAGTGTATTTATATTATTATGATTGATTCCGTTTCTTTGTGTTATACAACCACACCCAGCCAAAAAGATCGGAGCACGGCATGCATATGTATATGGACATAACATGGCTTGCATAGCGTAAGTGTCTTTTTCTGTCTAGTCGAATGAATGAAGCATCAGTTCCGCTCTCTGATGAGTAATGATAATGCACTACCTATAAAACTGTGTAATGCGCTTCTTGGAAACTTACAGGTCACTGCTTCCTGAAAGATTATCTTAAGCCATTAATCATAAACCAAAGTGCTTCACCACATCAGCACTATTGCAAGTAAAGCAATAAGTACTGCAGTCCATCACAATTATTTGCTCCTTGTGTGAACATGTAACTTCAGAAGGGTTGAGGAAAGGAAAAAAAAGTGGGTCGCTTCAGCAGCTGGTGTGTATCTTAGCGTGTATCTTTTAAAGTTAGTCTTCTCATTATTAAATTCCTTCTTTGTTGTACTATTCCTGTCATGGCTTAGCAAGCAAACACTGTCTGTTAAAACTCAAACAGGATTTTATGTACTAGAAATTCAGCTCTGGAACAACCTACTTGGTATTTATTTCAAGTTTTGTGGTTTATATAACGTTTTTGGAGTTACCGGTACCTTACTTGTTGAATATGCAAACCACCGCTCTTTCTTACACTTGCAATATTCGTGTAAGTGACGATGAAGTGCAGTCCGTGCAGCATGCCATCACTTTGTGGTGGGGTAACAGATTCAAGCGAGCATCTCCCCACCACACTCATCACTGAATAAAACATGTAACAACCTGTAACTCTGAACTGGAGACAACACAGCCAAGTTTAATCTTCTTTTTCATTATGCTTTTTTTTTTTTTTTTGGCATCATTCGTATTTGACGAGTGTCGAATTGCACTGAGCTGCACTACTTTGGAATATTTAACATTAATAATAAGACCATGCATGTAATTTCCTAATCATAGAGGCTAGTACTGCTCACACAGAAATGTATTTTATTTTTTATTTCTTTATTTTTTTCTCTGATTGGGGACCAGATCTGTCCTCCCCCCTACATCCCACAGTATGACAAGCCAGCCCTCTTCTGTCCCGCCCTCAGCCCATCTCGGCTCGGGCAGGATCCATCTCTGCGACGGGACACGCACGAAAAGAAGGTGCAGAGAAACCCAACAGGCGACAGAACCAAGACAAGGAAAAAAACAAAACACACACACACACACACATATTCGACACAAGGTGGTGTTTCGCAGCGTGAAGGCGGTGCGTGTTGTACAAAGCCACCAACAACCGACCGTCCTTCATTATTTAAACTGCACATCACGGCGGTGACACTCCGGAGGTCCCACTTGGCTGCTGAGATGCATGCAGGGATGAACAGTCAGATAATTTGATCTTCGCTGTGGAAATATCCACTCGGTCTCGTTGATGACAGGAGGAAAGATGAAGTTTGCGGTTGCGGTGTTGTGGTTCTGCGTGGCTCTTGGGAAAGCTACGATGCAAGGTAAGAATCTGGAAACACTCGTCTTTAAACTGCTGAAGCTGCACAACTGTCAGGACAGAAAATCTAATTTGTACAAAACAAAAGCTCAAACTGACAGAAGATTGAGCAGGAGAATTGCGTCTAGTTAAATCGAAACACGTTATATCCTCAATATTCACACTAATTGGCTAACGTGCCACGGCTCTGCCCAGTGAGAAAGGTGTTTTAAAAAGAGGCGATCATGCTATGTAGTTTAAATATGATTATAGTTTTTAATCAGGGCGCAGGACAAAACGATGGGGTCAGGTGAAAGAGCATGTTTATGATTTATTAAAGAGTGAGTTCACAGCGCCCCCCCTTGGGATGTGTGACTAAGAATGGGCTTTATAACACTACAGTAGAACAATAAGGGACGGTATAAATACAATACATATTCACAGCAATGGGAGAGAAGAATTCCCTTACATAATAAAGCCGTGAGCGGGCTATGCCTCATAGAATTTGATATGAAATATATTGAGCAAAATACTGTGACACAGAGATGGCAGAACAGAAGTCCACGATCAAACTGCTGTCTCTTCTTCCTGCTGTCATGTGTGTGTGTGAGCGTGGGCAGATATTACTTTAACACGCAGACACAAATTAACAATCTAAAGTTGTTTATCTGTTTGTGTGTTTGTGCACATGCCTGTGTAAATCCACTTCATCTCAGTGGCCTTGACCTTTTGCCTTAATACTTCATGGTTTAGACGGACAAGGTGCTGGAAGCTTTCTTCAGAGATTTTGGCTCATACTGACATTATAGCATCTATTACATGCTGCAGATATGTCAGTTGCGCATCAAAAATGTGAATCTCCCATTCCATTATATAACAAAGGTGGAATGAGATCCGATGTATGAACTTTGTGACGTGGCACATTATCCTGCTGGAAGAAACCATCAGAAAATGGGTACACTGTGGCGATAGAGGTATGAATGCAGTCAGCAACAATGTTTAGGAAGGACATAGTGTTTAAATGATGCTCAAAGTGTGCCAAGAAAGTATATTATAAGATGCTCTTTGCATACTTTGGTTGTAATGAATGGTTAGTTGAGTTACTGTTGCTTTCCTGTCAGCTTGGCAGTTTTACTCCGAGAACTGCTGCTCACGGGATATTTTATCTTTTTCATACCATCCTCTGTAAACCTTCCCTGTAGATCAGCAGTTTCTGAACTACTCAGACCTGCCTGTCTGGCACCAACAGCCATGCCACATTTAGAGTCACTTAAATCACTTTTCATGGATAAGGGGAAATGCTGAAATTACCCCTCAGCATTCAAAGCTCGCTTCCTACTTTTCCATTATTATAACAATGAAAAGATAATACTTCATTAGTCCCCTAGTGGTTAAGTGATACAACCTGTAGTTTCTTTAAATATGATTCTTTAGTATGTGAATTACCCCCCCCCCCCCGAAAATCCTAGTGATTACCATATATGTCATGAGTGACCTGGTGAATGTTAAGAGGTTCAGCTTGACTGTTTTTGCATAATTCTGTTGACACACAGACAGACCAATAAACATCAAAACCTCTGTCAACTTGCTGAGACTGAAACAGTGACAGTGGAGTTAGAATATAAAGTTAAAGTGTTGTTCATATGCACTGGTGTGTGACCAAAAAAGGTGTTCCCCTCCAGTTTCCTTCTCTCATATTACCCCTCGCAGTGGTGCATCCTGCTGTCGCTCTATGTGAACAGATGGTAGTCACGTCAAGGTGATCATACCAGTTGTCACCCATGGGGTGCTTCAAATTGAGGAGGAGGCAGGGTGCATGTTTGCATGCTGGGTCACTCCTTTGTCTCTATCAATCATCAACAAATCTCTTTTACTCTCTCAGACACACACACACACACACACACACACACACACACACACACACACACACACACACACACACACACACACATTCGACCTAATGCATTATAATTTCCCCACAGAGAAGCAACCGCATCCTTCCAACCATCACAGTGTGTGTGTTCTGATCAATACTTTCCTCTTTACCTTTGCTCAGTCAAATATGCACACACTCACATAGTGCAGGGTCAGTAAGCGTCTCTCTGAGGGAGGGCGTTGGCCCTTGTAGAGGAATCCATCCCTGTGGTGTTTGACTACAGGGGCTCCTGGGTTTTTGTTGATGAGAATCTCGAGATGGGCTGCTTCCTGTTGTGATGGGAGATAGATGGATTCAGCTGAGTGTGTTGTTGCCCCATTTCAAGTCTTTACAAACTGAGAGCGGATCTGATGCAATAGTAGGTAATCTGTCTGCGTATGAACACAGCATGTGCTTTAACTTATGGCAGCACACCCAACAGAGAACAAGAGGAATCTAAAAATGAAAAAAATACACGGTATATTTGTGTCCATGCACACACACACACACACACACACACACACATGCATGCACGCACACACACCCTTCACATTTTACCCACACTGTATTTTTTTTGTCCTTTGCATGTTTTTTCCCTCAATTGATGACCAATAACTATCAAATGTTTGCATAATTTTTTTTTTAAAAAAAAGCAAATTTATATCTGTTATATGTACAAACATTCAGAATGTTCATTCATATCCTTATAGATTCAATGGCAGCTTTGAGTCTGTACAGGTAAGTCTCTACAGGACATGTCTGAACTGGGGCAATTTATTGAAATACTTCCAAGGTGTTCTTCTCAGGCACCATTATATTAAATGGGAAGCATCTGTAAACTCTCATCTTTTAGTCTTTCTACAAATATTGCATAGGGTTAGGTTTAGACTCTTGGTAGGGTTAATGATGAGAAACCTGTCCTGAAGCCATGCAAGTGTTGACCTAGCTGGATGCTTCACTTCACTGTCATGCTTTAAGTTTCAGCATCACCACTTCATGAGGTATTTACATTTCAGAACTTCTTCAAGGACCTCTCTGCATTTGGCCGCAATCATTGCTATTCTTTCACCCATTTCTCTGTCCGTGACACAGAGACACATTCCTACAGTACAGTTAATTGCATGGATTGTACCCACCAGATAATGAGTAGGGATGGGAGTAGAAAACCATTTCCAGATTTTCTAATTAATCTGAATGATATGACTCCAAGCTTTTATTATTTTTACCAGTGCCAGCATGCATAGTCATATACAAGCCTTTCATTTTCCTCATTTTCTTTATTGTGTTCTGGCTCAGAGATGATTGATAAGGAATCAACAAGGGAGTCAATAAAGCATGGAGTGAGCTTGGAGCTTGGAGTTCTGCTGAAATAGTTCCGTTTGTCTTTCAGACCCACTCAGTCTGTTTCTTTTATAGATATTGCACAAATACAAGAAAGCAGTCCTACATATTAGCTTAATATGCATGTTGAAGGACATGTCCCGGTCAAAATGGACTCCAAGATTCTGCAGAGAATTACTAGAGGCCAATGTAATGAAATCTAGAGTAAGTATCTGGTTAGAAACCAAGTTTGTAAGACCAAATAAAATAAAAAGAGTTGACAGTCTCACAAGTCTCTTTTACTCAAGTGACTTCTGTCTAGGTATTCTACCATAAAAGCTTGAGCTGTTGAAAGCGTTGTCATTCTGGCAGGTTTTCTCTTCACTTCAGGACTTCTGAACTTTTGTTATTGCAACTGTCAGGTCTCTAGTCATCTTTCATTACAAGGCTGTTCTTGCTTGCTAAGTCATTTTGGCTCGAATTATTGTGGCCACTAGATCATTATTTACCATAGCCCTCCCAAAAAGCCAAAAACAGAATAAATTATTGCAGATTACATTTTAAATGCAATCTAAAATAAACCTAGTTTCCTATATTATTTATTAATAATTATATAAATAGGGATGCCCTTCTTATCTCCCTCTCCAGCTAAAATATTATATCACGACTGTATACCAAAATGTAGGACGAAAAGAAGATTGCATTGCTTAGCAGAGAGCAATGTCGCTGCATTAAGATGCAAGTGGAAGTGGGAGTTTGTTTTCTCACTTCTATCTTTTTTTCTGCCTGTTCTCATTCCCCTTGCCCCAGTTAGTGTACCCTTCTGTAGCAACCTCTCCCCTTCCCCCTGTTTCTGTCTCTCTTATATTCTAGAGGGAATTGCTTTGGGTCACTCTGTCTCACTCTTTCTCTTATCAGCACTCTCCACTCCTCTGCAGCATTCCTCTCATTTTAGAGGCTGTTGATTCAAACTTCTCTTTTCTGTCTATCAGCTTCTGTTGCAACACTACCATAGGCTGTGCCAAATATCGGGCTCTTATGCAGACAATTGCTCCAAGCTTTGAGCTGATAAAGCCACAGAGTTACTGTGGGAGGCTCTTGTGTGACTCTCAAGTACAAATACCACATAATGCTCTGAGCGTCCAACGGATGCTGCTGTCATTTGCATCTTACTTACACACAAAGAGTAGTTTTTTTCTACTCAGTCTAGGTTTCAAACTCATACATGTATATTTTAGCAAAGATGAACTAAACTGAAATTCACATCATAATCTTGCATGTTCTCCTCTATAACTGTTTACCTAAAAAAAAAAAAACCATCTCCCGGCTTGTTGAAATGAATGCACTGTTCCTTCATTGCACTGTTTCCTGTTCAGCATGAGCGTCACTCTTTAACTGACTATTATGTCTTGTGCCTGACTGCACAAAGCGCTCTGAGCTCTTTTTGTTTCCCCTGGCGATTGTTCTGTCTGAGGTGATCATGTCAGTATGATCATCTTGTCAGCCTTGGGAGCTTAGATGCATTCGCTCGGCCATAACCAGCTGTCAGTCCGAGGCTGACTGTGTGTTCATGCCTGACTCTAAGGCCCTGACTTAATTTTTTATCCCACTTATTTTTGAGACTCCGGAGACATGTGGTAGAGCTCGTTCATGCATAACTTAAACATGTAAAACTTGGAAAAGTGTGACAGTTATGTGCAGATCTGTTTTGCACATGAATGTTGAGTGTATATGAGGTAAGTAGCCATCTGTTTAGAGGTTCAACTAGTTTTACTTTTAAGTAATGCACTTTATGATGTACAATCAGGTCAACAAAGTTTGGGCCTTTGACATTTTTATATATAATTTTGCCACCACAGTGGATTAATTCAGAGGGTCTCACACAAGTGTTAAATTAACTTGCTAGCCCATGACAGCCATTTTTACACATAGGCCTCTATTTTCAGAGGCTCAAAAGTAATTTGACAATTAAGGAAATAAAATATCTGGAAATGATTCCAAGTGCTAAACTTGCTATGATGTGTTAGTGTGTAAATGTGAACACTGTAAAAATGAAACCTGTTAAATATCATCATATTACCACCATCATTTTGAGCCTTACTAAGCTGCTAGTGTGGCGGTGTCTTATACAGTAAAAGGTTTGCACAGCTGCACAGTAATGAAACAGCATGTTAGAAGAGCAGCATTGAAAGCCACAATGGTCAAAAGAATGTGAAATCACTGAGTGTAAATGACCTTAATTTAGGTAAATAAAGAGCTGAGTTTAATCATTGTACTTACACACATCAAAAGGAGAGGGGGGGTCAAATGTTAAGTTCAGGTACAGTCTGTGTGAAATATGAGTAATTATTGTTGTATTGTATTGTATCTTTATTTGTTTCAGACATATAAAACAAAAAACAATATATACACACTACATATATTTTCATTTACAGATACGAATATATATGTAGATATACACACACACACACGTATGTGTTCAGATAAACAAAAAAAAATATAATGAAATAAAACAAAATCGTCTGACATAATGTAACACTGTTTGGTCTGAAAAGGAGTAGGAAGAAGTATGAACATACTTATTAATTCCTACCCCTGCTCAACATCTTATTGATCCCACATAATTCACCTAATTCCCATCATCACATACTCCACACAATACACGAGGAGAACCTATATAAACATGGCTACCGTGATTGATATAATTTGGATATAATTTGATATTTTTATACATACAATGGGTGATCATCTTTATCGGTATCATATTCTTCCAAAATCAGTTTTCGAAGTATTTTCATGAACTTACTAATTCGTGAGCATTGCTGTAGATCTATAGTAAAACTATTCCACAGTTTTACCCCATAAATAGTGACACAAAAGGTTTATGTGATGTGTGTAGTGATCTGCATTGATTCCAGAAGCACATCTATTCCTTTACAAGTGTGTGGCAGCTGCTCCTGCTTTTTACGACGTACAACAGTCTTACATTTTTCCTTTCTGGCCTTATCCCTACTACCTTCTCCCCCTCCTTCCAGTCCAGGAAGATTTTGTGTCGCTGGCAGAGTTGGAAGATTCTCTGCTGAGGAACCTTTTCAGAGGTTACCAGAAGTGGGTGCGGCCTGTTCAGCACGCCAATGACACCATCACTGTACGCTTTGGACTAAAGATCTCACAGCTGGTTGATGTGGTGAGGAAATAACATGCACATCCATAAACCTGCAGGAGGTATACAGTGTGTATAGTAATGCCAAGTTAGTTAAATTGCTCTATACATTGCCTCTGCTTGTTGACACTGCTTACTCTACCCAATATTTTTTATATAATATTAGGTCACAATTACAAGGATTTGGGTAATTTTGTCAGTTGGTATTGATCAAATTCTTGAGCAAAGTAGATTCAGGTGAATACACAGCTGTGTCTGTGACTCTGCATAAATTAACATAGATTAATATGTAATATGGTTAATACAATCCTGTTATAATCGTCTGAGGAGAAATGGGTTATTCACAGGAACAAGAGAGAGGAGTGTGTGGAAATAAGAAAAGAGGAGAGACAGCAGCAGGAGAACTAGAAGATAGGTAAGCAAGGCAATAGACAGATGGAGCTTACAATAGGTGTAAATGTTATATATGGAGGTAAAAAACAAATTATTGTAGAGATGAAGCCTTCAGTGAGGATAAACAAGGAGAAGGGTGTCGAGAGGGATTTAAAGGACCTCAAAAGGAAGAGAGAGTAACAACAAAGAGAGAAGAAGAAAGACTAAAAGTGAAGTCCAAAGTGGACTTGTACATGCAGTGGGAGAGGAAGTAATGAGGCCATCAAGCTGAGAGGAATCAGATTTCATTTATTATTCACACAAGTATGTGCTCACAAAGCTGCTTGTCCCAAGTCTAAAGAGGGCAACAGTTTTACTACATCAGCATTTCACATTTGTACTTCTCCCTGAAAAGATAACATTTAGAAGAGTGCCATCTTCTGGTTTTCTGTCTAAACTGCAAATATTTATACCAAATTAATTAAATGTTGCAGTCAGGTATGCCTCACAAGCTCACGAGAGTAGACAAAATCGATTTCATAGATTTTCATCTTTCTTAATACTTTATACTTTTTCTGCTCTCAAACTCCACATGGAATGTATTCTGTCTTTGACCTTCTCCTGGTAATCCTCTACCACCCTCTCAAATGTGTTTTTATACAGTGGGTTTCATTATTTTGTATAGCACAAGATAGGAGTAAGATTGCAGGAATAGTAAACCATGTCTTTATTATATACTATTTTCCAAGTGAAAGTGTCATTTGGAGTAACCTATCTCTTTTTTTTTTTGTCTAATATTGTTTGTACTCAAAAGTGAGAAACTCTAAAATATGTGCGAGACCCCAAAAGCTGTTCCACTGCACTTATTAAGTAGGAAGCTGAAGAAGCAATTAACCCATCAACCTTTTTAGGCTTATGTCCTTTCTTCAATGCCACTCAGCTTTTTGTCTCCAGCTTTGGGTTTGCTGCTCACCTCCTCATTAGCTTCACTTATCATTTCAAGTAAGTAGATTTATAAATAATGAACTTGGTATTTTATTCTTTTTTTGTCTTGCAGGATGAAAAGAACCAGCTAATGACTACAAATGTTTGGCTCTGGCAGGTGAATACTAGCTCTACTGCTTACAAATTATAGGATCTTTAATTTTCAGTAAGCTAATTTTTACTGTTATTATTCACATTTTGATAAGGGTTTTTTTTGGTGTCCATGGACAAGAAGATATAAATGAATGAGACTACATGATTAAATAAAGGCATAAATGTACCATTGTGTATATATAAAATAATGATTATTATGGAGTAATTATCGATTTATTATTATTATTTTTAAAAGACAATAAAACTTGAGCACATGAATCTCAATAAAACATTTTCCATTTACGCATATTTCCAGAGGCACATTGTGAGGAGAGGCAAGAAATGTGCCCATCTTTAACACACTGTTAAATTTTGCTTTTGTATATTTTATTACATTTGGAGAGGTTCAAAGTCCATTTAAGAGGAGGCTGGATCCTGAATGACTGCACTACAGCAAGAGATGATCTTTTGAAACCTGTGTCGGACTCACGGAACAATACATCTCTGGCCTCGGTCAATAGTAAATTGGCTGACACAAGATGTATAATAGATAAAGATAATAAACATGCATAGATATATAATAGATGGGGGTAGCTTTAACCTTTACATACTGCTTTTGCCTTTTTTTTTATTTTCAGCCTTTCAGTAATAACCTTTTAATGATTCCCAATCCATCCTTTAAAATGTCTCACACTAGTGTTACTTTCTACAAGAGATATCAGACGTCAGATCAGCAAAAGAACAGCAAAAAAGTATTAAGAATTGGTCCCATTCTTATTACTGTTTACACCTGATTGTAAACATTACTTTATATCTGCCGCATTGTACAGTTTCTTTAGTGTTAATTATTCTAATTATAAATTATTTAGTAAAAATTCTGTGAGTGAGCTCTTGATAGAAATAGAAAGTCGTTTTTTTAAACCACAATGACAAGGGCAAAAAATAAATAATCTTAGATTGTATTTGCAAGTAAAATCACCAGTATACTTCTCCTTAAAAATAAGGAGAAGTATACTGGTGGAAAACATATTCTAGTGTCCGTTCCATTCCTGCTGAGCGACCTGCCTGGTGCTGTCCATGGTGCTGCGCATGGATGGTACCATGGACAGTACCATGTGTGCAGAAACTGCATGCACTTAGCTTGTAGGCTTAATGTATCAGTGGGTCATTGTGGTATTGTTTGTGTTTTTATAGGAGTGGGTTGATGTGAAGCTGAAGTGGAACCCTGATGATTATGGGGGCATTACCTCTATCAGAGTGCCTTCGGAGACAATATGGCTGCCTGATATTGTTCTGTATGAAAAGTGAGTTGCACAACACTCTACACACATTGGTACCACATTCTGAGGCATTGCTCAGTGGCTTTGTTTTTTGCCTCCCTTGCCTCACTTTTGTGACTTCAGCCTTTTTTCCTCTCTCTTTTCCATTTCTTTCCATTTTCTCCCAGTGCTGATGGTCGCTTTGAAGGTTCACTGATGACTAAAGCCATTGTGCGCTGGGATGGCACCATAACATGGACTCCACCCGCCAGCTATAAGTCGTCCTGCACCATGGATGTCACCTTCTTCCCCTTTGACCGACAGAACTGCTCCATGAAGTTCGGTTCCTGGACTTATGATGGAAATATGGTGGATCTTGTCCTGGTGGACCACTACGTGGATCGTAAAGACTTCTTTGATAATGGCGAATGGGAGATCCTCAATGCCACTGGAGTAAAGGGAAGTAGGAGGGATGGGATTTACTGGTATCCATTTGTCACATACTCCTTCATCCTTAAAAGGTTGCCCTTGTTCTACACCCTCTTCCTCATCATCCCCTGCCTTGGCCTGTCCTTCCTTACTGTGCTGGTATTCTATTTGCCATCAGACGAAGGAGAGAAACTTTCACTTTCAACATCGGTGCTGGTATCGCTCACTGTGTTCCTGCTGGTCATAGAAGAAATTATCCCTTCATCCTCAAAGGTGGGTAATCTATGTCAGTGTTTCTCCATAGTCAAGTTTTTACTGGGCTATATTATGATTATTATTTATTTATTTTTGAATCCATTTTTCTTTCTTCTGTGTTCAGTTATCCTAACTACAATCTTAATTACAGCATGCTCTAATTAAAATGGAGCACAACCCCAACCTTCTCAATTACCTGCTGTTTGAACTGCATGTCAGCTCTATTAACCAAGCAGCAGAGAAAAACAAAAAAGCCTTCAGAAAAAACTACTTTCAAAGGCAATGACAGAATCAATGACTTTTCAGTCTGTAGCCCACTACGAGGCATATTTCATAGACTATTATAATGTTGCCTGAATGTTTTATTCAGGGTTAATATGTTATTACAGAGGATAGTTTAAACAAGAAGTAAGTAGAAATGCTATAAAAGTTCTTAAAATGTGTACCATGCTTTTTAAATGTATTAGACTAATTAGTATTTTTTTGCAAATGAATAAAATCTATATTTAACAAGCTTTGAAACACATCAGAAATGCACTTTGTTCGTCATTAAATATTTTTAAAGCAATTTTTGTTAAATATAAACAAATTTCATCCATGACAGCAAAAAAAGAAAAAAAAGGCATGAAATTGTATTTTAAACATCTACACTGGCATCTTACAGTGTTAAACTATAGCTCTTCTCTGAAACATGTGGGTGGGTACAGTCTCTGCTTCATTAACAGCTCCTTGAATCTCCTGATAGAGTTGCTAAGGTGAAACGACTTATACATCTTGGAGTCTAGGAGGTACACTGAGTTATATGATGTCACGTAATTCCAGTCATTTAGTAGCCACGAGCCTGAGCAGAGGTCTTTTCAAACATAATGCACAAAAGACTTGTAATCTTCTGCAGAGTACATGAGAAAAAGTAAATTCTACCACAAGGAATCAAAAGAATTTATTTATGTTATATACAGTGCATCCTAAAAAGCCAGTGAAACAAACTCAGGTCTCTTAAACCACTACTACATGACATAAATTTTTCTTTAAATTTGGCTAATATTCCAAATTTTGCTGATTAGTGAGTGGAGGAACTATCCTACAGTCTTGTTCATGAGTAATGATAATGGGGAAGTAACGGACAGATTGGGGCCACTGCTGCAGTTATATGGATGCTGCACCAGTCCAAAGTGGTGAAAAGATAGTTTAGGGGCGCTCTTGATTTACTGGTCGACCTGCGTCCACACCCTCACCTATGGTCACGAGCTTTGGTTAGTGATCGAAAGAATGACATTTACAGCTGGGGATGTCCTACTGGGGACGGACCCGGGGTAGACCCAGGATATACTTTGGTGCTCCCCTGGATAAGCTGGAGGAGGTAGCTGGAGGAGGTGGTTCGGGAGAGGGAGGTCTGGTATCTGCTTAGGCTGTTGCCACCTTGACAGAGCCCCAGATAAGTGGAAGAAAAAAGATAGCTGGATGGATGGAAGTATTACTGATGTTTGTACACAGCTGAATACCTGTCTCATCTTTACATTTACAGGTGATCCCACTAATTGGAGAGTACCTGCTCTTCATCATGATCTTTGTCACATTCTCCATTATTGTCACTGTCTTTGTGATTAACGTCCACCATCGCTCCTCTGCCACCTATCACCCCATGGCACCCTGGGTAAAGAGCCTCTTTCTTCAGAGACTGCCCAGACTCCTTTGCATGAGGGGACACACAGACAGGTAACAAAGATCAGCTTTAGTTAAACAAATATTAGTTAAGAGAGTTAGTTATAAAATTTCCAACTAACCTTCGAAGCCTAACAGTTTCAGTTAGCAGCTACACATGCAAAATAAAAGAAATAAAATAACAGATTTAGTGTCATTATCTGCAGATACCACTTCCCAGACATTGAGATGCTAAGCCCAGAGCTGAAGCCCCGTCGAGGTGCGGGTAGGAGGGGCGTTCCTGGGCACTGTGGCGGTCAGCAGAGAGGCCCCCATGGAGGGAAGGAGGATGAAAACCAAGCTTGGTTGGCAATGCTGGAGAAAGCCACAAATTCCGTTCGCTACATCAGCCGTCATATCAAAAAGGAGCACTTTATAAGAGAGGTGGGCGTGGCCAAACGGGAGACTAGATGTGGGACGAATTGGGTTGGATGCGTGTTACATCATCTGTTTACTGTTACAGAAGTGGCACAGAGTCATTTACATGTCCCTAATGAGGGATGTTTTACTGTGAAAAAAATGTTTGGCGCCAACACAGACTCACACCTGTGTACTTTTGTGTTTCTGTGTCTCTCTTTGTTTCATCAGGTTGTACAAGACTGGAAATTTGTGGCTCAGGTGCTGGACAGAATTTTCCTGTGGGCCTTCCTAACAGTGTCAATCCTGGGAACTATCCTTATCTTCACCCCTGCTTTGCAGATGTACCTCAGCACGCCTTCATGAAGGCGCACACTCAAACTCATGAATACTATCCAACAGTTCGTTCTTGGTTTCCAGTCTGTCTTTAACTATGATTTATTGATAAAGCTCAATGAAACATTCATATTGTATCTTTCTATTGTAGAGACAAGCCCGGGCAACAAACTTTTACCTCCCTACAACATGGTTTGCAGCCTGTAATAACTACTGGAGACTGTAATGCTCTAGATGCAACTTGTCCTTTGCTGTGAAATGCATGTAGAGGGGTGCAGAGGAGTATAAGCAATAAACAGGTTAAGGTAGCGTGTATGATTTGAACATCTTTGTTTGTATAAATGTAAAAGTAATTATACATGCAACAAAATGCACAATGTCACTCCATGAATATTGAGCTGTTTTATGTGTCACATGCACTTTGTTGATTATTGTATGTTCTGTAATGATGATCAGAATAAAGAAAAAATTGAATACCACTATTTCTACGTCCTTTTTTGCGACACCCACACATGCTGAACAGGTAGAATAAAGTGTTAAATTGATATATATATAAATATGGTAAAATGATTAGTAGTAGTAATGATAATAATAATAATAAAAATAGATGTAGAATAGAAGCTTCAGTGTGCACTAGAATGTGTTATTGGTTGTAATGACACAGTATATACACTAAGTGGCAGCAGACATCCATTTTTTGTCACAAAGGCACACATGACGGTCTCTGCAGAACAGCAGTAGTCTTTGTTCAACAATGTGGTGGAATTAGCGTTGAGCAACAATGGCTGAGAAACAGTTTCTAAAAGGGTTCATTTTTTGCTTTCCAATTTGCCTACATAATAATGCAACAGATACAATTTACAATTTAAGACACTGTACATAGACTATAATAAGTTAGTAAAATAAAATCACTTGATATAATATAGAGGGATGTCTGATAGCTGCTTAGGGTGTTGCCACCTCGACCAAACCCTAGATAAGCAGGAGGAAAAGGATAGCTGGATGGATGGGTTGATGCCATGGTTTAGCATCAACCCTAGAGACCCCCTCAACCCCCAAGAAAAAATGGTGAGGCGCTGTGTCAGTCCTCATCAGATGAGCTCTGCACAAGGGCATATTATCATCACCATCGTCATCATTAGTAATTACACGAGGAGACAGTGACCTTAAATCTCCCCAGAACTTGTTCTCCCAGCTGACTGGGTGTGTATTTGAACCACCAACTGTAACTTTATAATGGTGGTAACTTTCTTACATTTTTAGTCACCCAGATGTTACAAGTGGCAGTCTAAGGCAATATCGTATTGTTGCGTGATTTGGCCTAGTTTTTGGAAGATGAGTTTGTTCTCTGACTTATTAAATATGACTGGGATGCTTAAGCAAGAGTCTCCCCTCTTTCCCCTGCACTTGAACAGTCTGACCTCAGCCCACTCTTCCATTATTCATAGCTACAGATCTGACTCAGGAAGACAGGTGTGTGTGTGTGTGACACAGATAGACTGTGACAGAGGAGGGTGCAAGCCCCTCAGGATTGCATACAAATAAACAAGCTTTCAGCTCTTTCAATGGAGAAAAATCTTTGACCGTATGCGAGACACCCAAAATATTTTGAACGGAGCTCTTCTTTCCAGCCAAAAACATATTTCATGTACTTGCTTTCTTTAGAGCTGCTGGGAAATTAATAATTCAAGACAACTAAACTGTATGAGAGGTGGCGTCAGTTATTTGTTTTTAAAAAACTGAAACCCACCAAAGCACTTTAAAATATACCTTTGTCTTTCCTTATTTTCTGTACTTCTGGATCTGCATGATATCACCAAAAGCAGATGACCTTAACATGGTCATTTTAAGCATATAGTTCTGGCTGTTAGCATTGCATCTCCAACCACTTGTTTAAATTTTCTATTTGCAAGGGACAGCCAATCTTAAAGCCAATGAGAAACGTGGCCAATCTTGTGGTAATAAAGGATTATTATCAACAATGAATCATGCAAAAAAAAAAAAACAACAACAATGGTGTGGGACTTGAGCAATTAATCCCAGGCTTGCTCTGTCCATGACACTGCCTGTGTTATGCACATTTTGAGTCAGTTTCTATGAATCTGAAACTGAATGGAAGTTCAGTGTATTGACTTGAAGTTGCTATTAGCAACACCAAATATTTATATCAATACGCTACGGCACATACCACAAATCATCACACCCATTTTACAGTTTATTGCTGTGGCATTAACGTGGATGGCTTGTCACATCATACCCCCTTCTCTGGGCATACTGTCTACATCTATACTGCAAGTACCAAAACCTCGAAGAATATAGAAAATATAAAAAACAAAAAAAGCAGCATCAATAAATAGTAAAGGATGGATGATTGAAACATCATTTTTTGTTGTTATAATTTAGACAAATCATGTGAACAAAAGTTAACTGAAAAGAATAATAATGGATTGCATTTATATAGCGCTTTTTGAGAACCTCAAAGCGCTTTACAATTCCACTATTCATTCACTCTCATATTCACACACTGGTAGAGGCAAGCTACAGTTGTAGCCACAGCTGCCCTGGGGCAGACTAACAGAAGCGAGGCTGCCATGTCGCGCCATCGGCCCCTCTGGCCATCACCAGTAGGCGGTGGGTGAAGTGTCTTGCCCAAGGACACAACGACCGAGACTGTCCAATCTGGGGCTCGAACCGGCAACCTTCCAATTACAAGACGAACTGCCAACTCTTGAGCCACGATCGCCACAGAAAAGAAGGCACGTAAAGGGTACTCAATATGCTTTATTCTAACTCCATATTATTATGATTATTGTCTTTGTTGAATAGCACATTGAATGATTTGTAGTTCCCTGCATGATCCTTTTTAACTTTTTTTATTGGCAACAGCTGAAGTCTGAGTTCATCCTTTGTCAGAAAGAAAGTGTTTGAGCTTGTCTCCCTTTTAGGAAAACCTCACTCTCAGCCAACTATCTTGTGATTGGCTGCCTGTCACAAACAGAAAGTTCTAAATGTCTGTGTTTAGGGAGAGCTCTGTGTCTCTGTCTTTGTCAGTATAGCTAATATTAAGGAAACTGGCTATACTAATACCACAAGACACAAGTTGAATAAGACAGAAAAACCCAGCTGAAAATGAGCAATTTGATAAGTTGTTTATACAAATGGTGAAAAACACATATGACGAAAAGTTTAGTTGATTAAATAAAAGTCAAAAATCTCTCATTTGATCCCAGGAGGAGACACAAATCTCTTGAGGGTTGCTTTAGTAAGGGCATCTGGCATAAAGAAAATTGCCAAATCAAATATGCAAAGCTACTCATGGTGATGACCCCTTGTAACAAAGGAAACAGCCAAAGGTAACTTTGACCATGTAGCAGAAAGCAAGGAACAGATTCATCTTAGTGGCAGAATTAACTCGTTAATGTTTACCAGGCAGTGTTTAACAAACTAATGATCTGACAGTCGACAAGAGGACAGGCAAGACTCTATAGCACAGATTTTACACAGGTGAAAGCAATCAGACACAAATCAATAAGCTAGGGTGAAAATTGCCAAACAGGGAAATGAGAGAATGATAAACAAGTCTCACTTTTGTCCGCTGTGTTGGATAAATTACAAATGTCGGACATACATTCGTGGACACAGGTCACTTGGACTCACTAAAGTTGTCATGCAGTATTTTATATTCATAGGGATCCCGACTCGGTTCGTTCCATCTGAATGAACATTCATTGCTAAGCCAGACACCGTACAAGTAAAATTCAGCTTTACCTACCTTTATGTGTCAGGTATTTTCATTTCATTTCAAGGCAATAGGCACTGCTTTACTGTGAGACAGGTTTAGAAATACACGATTAAAGCTCTCGTTGAGAAACATTCATGGTTTCTTTTCTGCTTAGTACTGACTTGGGATATGCATAGTTTATTTTCTGTGACACCGACATACAATTCCAGTAGGAATGAAAAAGAAAAGATTGAAAAGGTGATCATAGAGGCACGCTAGGGAATTTCCTGGCATAAAGAAAGACTCAATTTTCAGCTTTATATCTGTTATCACCACTGGGAACTGCAGCTTATCTGAATGAAAAGGCAGAAACACACAAGGTTCTCTACAAGGTCAGTCTCACAACCATTCTTAATGGAACAATTCCAGGTTGTACATCACTGAGAAATTACAGGGTTGTTGCCCTGGCACTGTGGGTGAAAGTATTGGAAAAGACCTGTTCATCCATCCACTTGCTGACCTTATATTTTCATCACATCTACTGTGTGTGTGCATGTGTGTGTGTGTGTGTAAGTGTGTACACAAGCCTTGTGAATTCATGACATAAACTGTCAGTAGCACTTACAGCACTACGAAAAGCTTGTAAGGACTGCAAAACATACTCTATTGCACTCCTCAGCCTCTTCATTTAAAGGTGTGATCCTACCTTTCAAAGAAAACACAGACCTATTTCGACGTGACCTTTACCTTTCATGTCTTCTGTCATGAAAACTGACAGTCTGAGTGAAGGGCATTTGCTGTTTTCTGCTCACTGAGATATGAAAGTGAAGAAATTTATAGAAAAATCATGGCAACGAGGTAGGTTTCTCAAGAGGGGTTAGCTGTGAGAAGGTGAATAGGTTGCTATTAGTTATGGACTTCACACAGAGGTGTCGTGATCTGTGTGTGCAGATCGTGTTGGAGAGAGGGTTCAAAAGCAGAAGCGTAGAGACAGGAGTGGACTTAACAAAAAGCAAGCCGTTTATTTAGGCTGGGAGAAAAACCAACAAGATTACAAAAGGCAAAAAGAGACACTTTACTAACTAAACAAAACACTAAGAACTGGACACATGGATACATGGAGTAACTGACACAATATATACACATGAGGGTGATTTAAGTGGAGACACATGGAAACATACGCAGGACAAATCAGGCATAAGGAGACAGGGGAAGCAAAAACTGAACACAATGCACATGACACAAAGGACTGCCAAAATAAAACAGGAAGTAACATGCACACCAAGAGTCAGACAAGGACACACAGGCTTGACACCAAGACAGGGGTGTCAAGCCTGGAAACACACAACAGACTGGGGAAGATAAAGGATGACAGAGAGGGAGAAGAACATGGAGACAGACACAGAGACATGACAAGGAGTAGACCATGACACAGAGGTACATTTACTCACTGTTAAATAAATCAGTACTAGATATGGAAAAGGTCATGCTAAAATGCTGCATTCGTAAAAGAGATTGTCTGTGTGTGAAAGTCATTTATACAAAAATTAATATATTTAATTTCTAAAAGTATTTAGTGAGAAGTGATGTAAAGATAACTCATATTCATCGCATGTCCTTTGTAGAGTATTTCAGCAACTTTCAGTTCATTTTTTGTCACCAAGGAGCAGTTAGGTTAGGTGTAATTAAAGTTTCTTCTACATGTGAATTTGCCCTTTCTAAACCACATTTCCAACTGTAACAAAGAAGGAAAACAAACAAACAAAAAAAACCTAATCTCTTCCACTCCGGGCAACAAATAGGATATTTTCCTTGGGAGTTAGTGAAGAACAAAACAGAGTGAGAAGGAGAGTGAGCACAGGAATTGCAAATTAATGTTTTTCCAGACCTGCTAAATATACACAAGTATTTGCTAACATGTTTGCTGTCTCTATTATTTAAGGTCTATTAAACTTGAAAAAGGTCAAAATGTAACTTTAAGAAGTAATTATGACATTTTTTTTTACCGGGTACATAAGATATAACAAAACATTTTCCTAATCCTGGATGGAAAAGATTTTATGGTTTATTAAGGTGCAATTAAAAAAATGAGAAAACAACAATGGGACCACTGGTCGTTTTAAGCAAATATGTTGATCGTGTTACGAAACAGTTGTATAAATAAACTCGTGAACCAGCTCTTGAGGTAAATATCCAGACTTTTAGCTGCTAAAGCTATAAGACACATGCAGGACTGTATTCAGTATGTGTTGTGTCTTCAGTGCAACCTGATTATTTACAGTGCAATGCATTTTAAAGAAACAGAATAGCACACAAATAGGAGCAGAGTACCAGTAACAAACCCTCCAGGCTCAGCCAAAGGGACCTGTGTTTAATTTGAGTTGATAGCACTCATCATATATGCACAGAACTGTGTCCAGATTGAAGCCTTAGGGAGACAGAAAGCGACGATGGGGAGGCATGGGAAGAAGGGAATTTTTTTACACTGTGGATAAGGCAATCCAGTGAGAGAGTGTGGTAAATAGTGAGAGCAAGAAAAACGCTGCAGGCTCTCTTGTAATGGTCTGAGGATATCACTGTATCTGATGTTCACATTCAGTGCTTCAAGAGTACAAAACAGAGACAAGCGGAAGCAGAGAGGAAGAAGACAGAGACTGCAGTTTGTTTAGGAAAAAAAGACAACATCACGCTTAAAGAGGGATTGAGTGGGAATAGCAGATTAGCAGCGGGAAAAAGAATGAAAAAAATTGGAGGACATGAGGGTGGGTGAAAGGGTGACTAAGAAGAAAAGAATAGGAAAGAAAACTATAATATAGTGAACGCAGGGGTAGCATAAATGACTAAGCTAACTGATGTGGAAACCAATCATATGTGCATCACACCAAACCAAACAACAACTTGAAAGGTCTCTATACAGGGTGGCAATGCTGCACGCAAGCTGCAACACAAAGTGCACGCACATGCAACCCAACACAACAGTCGTGCCATGCAAGGTGTGCTGCCTGTGCCCTGAAGATGTTATTCTCCCTACTGACAGCACCACACTGAAGCTCAGGCAACTGCCTCGTTAGAAGTAATTACGTGATGGAATATGCTTTAACAATTGGCCACATGCACCAGACTTACCTCACTGGACAGCTGCCATGCTGATTAAAGACATAACCAGTGGTGCATGCTGAAATGAAACTGTGTTCATCTAACCTAATTCATCATCTGCACCACTGCTGCAAAGACATGCCATGGATGATGTTCTTGGTATAAAATGTTGGTTAGTGACTAACACTAAAATTATTATTATTATTTTTAAATTAACATTGATTGGTAAAACAGGAAGAACCTTATTCTTCCAATCTAAAAAAGAGTAATGTGCAAGAAGGTATAACTGAGAGACCTAACACTGACACTCACTAGAACAAATCTAAATGAGCAGTGAACAATGAAAGCCAAGTAACTTTTGGTAGGTGCTGAGATACCTTTTTAAAGAATGTCTTAAAGACTCAGCATGGCTCCATGTGTGAGGAGTTAACAGAATCTACAGACCAGAATCATCCAAAAATATGTTGTAATAGATGTGTAATAACCTTGAAAAAACAAATGGAGTAAATTTTTTGGTCCCTGTCCTTCTTCATGGGGTCCATGATTTTGCACGAGAACAGTAGCCTAGAACAGACATCAATAATTACTCTACAGAGGATGGTTTGTGGTGGTTTTATTGACCAATGATCCTCCTCCAAGCTTGAAGTACAAGTCTAAGATGATTTTCAGGTGGTTGCGGTCTAAAACCTAACCCTCAGATTGCATTATTCATTGTACCTTGAAACAATGCTAACAAGTCTGCATATTCTTTGAAATTATTACTGACAATTTCAGAGTAAGTCATAGGGGAACAAAAGCCACATGATTCCACATGATCTGAGCCATGTCTGTTTTACTGTGAAATTCAATTTTCAAAAGGTTTCTGGGTTTTCATTCATGTACACATGTTTGTAGTCTTATTATTTTTAATGCATCAAAGCTCAAAGTCAACTTTGCCTCTCATTACCTTTATTTCCAACTCAAATTTCACTGTCTTCTTTTTGTCATTTCACAGATTACTTCAAAGGGGTCCCTCAGACATGTGTTGTATTGTGATGTAGAACGCTATGCTAATATGACCTTGCACCTACTTGTGCTATGGAGGACAATTTGAGACCTATGACAATGAAAGGGTAAAGATGGTGTAGGCATGGCCATTTGGAGCTAGACAGAACTTTATGGATACAGATATATAGACTGAATATAGACTGAATCACATTGAGAGCTACATAACTAGAAAGATCTATATTAAACTTAAAGCTTAAAGCATTTAAAGCTGTTTATTTGGCATTTATTTGGTAACACTCTATAAACAAAAAGTATTGCACAGTGAAGAACTAGTATTACCAAGAATCTCACAATTAAATTAGAATATTTAAGCTTTCCCCTGCCATGAAATACGCACAGTAATAATAATAAAAACAGCAGCGACATAGGTGCAATCTAAAAGTATTACTTTCTCAGTGGCAGGTTCCTGGCAAAGGAGCAGTGTGTTAGAAGAAATAAGGAGGAGCTGTAGGAAGTGTGACAAAAGGAGAAGATTTGGCTCTCTGCTCAATGTGTGCTCTTTTCTATACTTGTTTATTTGTTTCTCAGTTGTTTTAGATCCCTGTGGCATGCAGGAGGAGATCTTTTATTACACTGGGTGTGAAATCACGCTAAGCCGCTTAGTCAATCAATTACAAAAAAAAAAGTGTGTAAAAAGTTTTTTTTAAAAGTTGGGTGGGGGCGTGCTGTCCTCTTTTGGAAATGTGTGCATGTTGAGATTATGCGTTCATCGGTTCCTTAGTCATCATCCATAAAGAAGATGAGGATGAGCCTGAAATGACTGGAGGGGACAAACCTTGACGAAGTATTGCGCAGCAGCAGCTAGCGGACAGGTGGCTGTCATCGTCACCGCACGCGCAATCGACCGGAAACGCGCGAGGGTCAGGCTCGAGACGTTTGATATAAAAATACGCGTGAGAGCAGCAGAAAGAGTACAAGAGAGCTGAATTCGATGTGACTTTTGAACAGACCCAAACGCAAAAAGACACGTTGGGTGTGTGCGTGCGTGCCCGCGCGTCTCCTCCAGCATCCGGCAAGGGGAAAGAGAGAGAGCGAGAGAGAAACAGAGCGAGAGAGAGCAGCACCAGCAGTCTGACAAAGCTGCACTCCCTCAAAGTTTGACATCTCCAGCGGCTACAGAAAGAGTTGTGCTCCGCCGCGACCATGGAGCCTCGGAAACGCACTGGTTTTGTACTGGTTGGAGTTTACCTGTGGGCAACATTCTGCTGTCAAGGTGGGTCACCGGAGCCTTCAGTCTGTATTCTGTATGCGTGCGTGAAAAGATGGCCAAAAAGACCGAGAGAGGAGCAATGGATTGACATGTTTTAAGACAGACTTCGGATTACTTCGGATGTTTATCGGTCATGAGATTTGTATCCAGTGTGTTTAAAAAAGCCAAGCACATGAGTTGTACATACTGTAGAGACTTTTATAAAAATAATAATAATAATGCTTGATTATAATGTTAAGTCAGCGTGGTAATATCAGTCGTGTGGCTATATATTTGCGGTATATTATTATATGCGCAAAGAGTGAATCCCTAAAGATTGCCACGGTTAAAAGTGCTGTATTACTGGATTTCCATGCTTGCAGCGCATGGCTCAGTGGCTGCATGTGTCTGCGCGTACACGATAGTGAGTGAACCTTCTTTAATAGAGTGGCGACAGCTGGCCCACAATAAGGAGGGCGTCCCGGCGGTGATGCACGAATTTCATGGGGCCATTCATCCCTTCAGTGTAATCTGCAATTAAAGGATTGTTAAATGCGCGACAGTGGAACTGAGCAAGAGAACCCTCAGACGAGGTTAAAAGTCTATGTCTGAATCCCTCGTTTTATTCTGTCTTTGTGCAGTAGTCTTTTTTTTATTTTGATGCTGTTGAGAGGGTGCGGAGGTGGAGGGGGGTGTTGAACAGCCAGTTTCAAAAAATGATTTCTTTACGTTTTAATTTAAGATTAATATCCCAACATGGTAGGACTTCAAGTAAGGAGGGTGCTGTATGCTTATGTGTCCTCTCAGCTTCTCCCAACAGGTTGCTTGCAGCTCTAAGAAGCCACATTGCTATTACAAAAGCAGGCAAACATACATTCTGTATAATAAAGTGGCTGGAGGAGGGGCATTTCCTGGAGAATGTTCAAGAGCAGTTTCTAAGAGACAAGTGTGAAGTTAAATGTTGTTCACGAGATGAGTCTGTGAATCTTCAAGGAAATTGTCTCGAGTGTAGTGCATCAAACCCTTTTCATTACTCAATGAATTAAGGGATTTGTCTTCTGAGCTCTACAATGCTGCACAAAACGTTGGTCATAATTCATAAGACCTTTTGAAGGGGGATTTAAGCTGTCCTGAAATGAAAAGATGCTTATTCATTGATACTGGCACTTATTCCCAATGAATGAGCATCATTGAGTTGTTGTTGTTTTTTTTCTTAATAATGTGCATTTCTACCAGCAACACTGAGTCACACAAGTCCTTTCAGATCATACAGTAGTTACTCTCAGTATAGTCTGTAAAATATGGCCAGGATCTAGTCCTTTCATAGCTCACTGAACATGATTATTTGCAGTGGACTTACCATAAAATTAAGGCTGCTAATGAGACAGTGTAGCATGATTGCTTATTATTCTGAAAAATCTATGTATACACCCTAAATGGGTAGCCATTTTTGTTGTTGTGTTTGACAACATTTAGGCGTATGCAGCTGATTCAGAGTCGGCCATGATGAAAACAGTTCAAAGGACAATTTCTCTTTGAATAGTTAGATATAAATGATTAAGACTGAAAACAAAACTGGGATGACTCATGGGCCTGTGTTCAGAGTGACTCAGACAAATGTTAATGGCTGCTGAAAACTGAGTATTTGTCTGAATTTTGCAATTTTCAGTTTATTCTTCAGCCCACATCTTTCCTTTTTGAGTTGGGTTTAACTACCATACCATACCATCTTTATTTATGAAATACTTTAAAATAACCACAGCTTACACAAAGTGCTGTACATTAGAATTAAACAATAAACATACATAAGATATAAAAAACTATTAAAAAGTAAAAAAAAATAAATAAAAGAAAAAAATACTACTTCATTTCAATTCTAGTATATCTACAGTATACAGCAGCAGCATCAAACCTGTTTCTAGGTTGATTAGCGCTGTTAAATTAAAAAAAAAAAAAAAGAGTGGTACCTAGATGCTGACCATAGTGGAATAGTTAGCAGGCCATGAGACATTTCCCTCTGGACTTACTGGGGATCAGAATACAAAGTAAACTGTTGGTGGTCACACACCACGCCAAATGAAAAATGTTGGTCCTGGATGATAACATTTAAATCCCTCATTAGTTTTATTTTGAAAGTTTGTCTGTTTTATTTACAGGTTGTTACACCATCACCAAGTGGCTAGAAAAAAATTGATGCAGCTTTGACCTCCTAGGACCTGGCGTCCACATATGTGAACATCACATTTTGGGTTATTTAGACCAAAATACTCAATTTTGCTCTACAAGCGCCTGATATCCACTTACGAGGACATTATACTGCTACCGTTCTATCGAAATTTTAAACGAATATCCTCATATGTGGCTCTCATTTTTCTTAGAAAGAAAAATTAGGTAAAAAGAAAAAATCTTCTAATTCTTTGTTTTTACATTCATCGGGTCATCAGCCCAAATATCAAAGAGAAATTAAAAATGCATGCCATGGAAGAGTTCGGGTCTTAGGAGGTTAAAGAACATTTCTTATAATAAATAATGCAGATCCAATGCACAAATCAATGTTGCTTACAAAAAAAAAAGTATGAGACAACTTTTTTTTGGAATTATTAAATCATGTTTTTGTATTGACTAGAGCAATGGCAAAACCTCCTTAAAAACATATTTCCACTTCCCAGCAAAGTGACTTCATATTCTCAAGGAAACTTACTTGTAACACTCAGACACAGTTGGGCTGTCTTTCTTGCTTTTCAAATTCTGGATATGTATTGATCTTTTGCAGATGTTTGCAAACCATCTGCTTTAATGTGATTCGATTTTAAACTTGGCCAGCCTTCCTCGATGTTCAGACTCGCCAAGACTAATCAATATTTAATCTGTCTTTGTGGTGTGGTAATTGTCATGATATCTGTTCTTTAGTTGAATGGTATCTGCTTTCATGTACATTCCTTCATGTGCTTGCAGTTGTGATCCTAACTCTGTAGGAGTATTTAAGAGGAAAACTATAATAACACACACAGCAAAATGTACAATATTAATGTGTATTTCTACAATAAACACTGAAGTAAAATTAAATAAAACACCCAACAAGGAAAAACTGTTTGTGTTTGATCTACATATGTGTTATATGCTAGATATGTAGATATTTAGTTATACCAAAAATATGCTTCTGGGAAATAATAAAATCCTTCCATAAATTTTCTACTTACCCAGTTCATGGTTAAGTACAAGAGGAAGGATACACCCTCATCAGGTAGCTAACACAGTAAAACAGAAAATATTCATACTTGCATCTACAGCCAATTCAGAATCACCAATTAGCCTAACTCCAAACATGTCTTTGGACTGTTGGAGGAAGCTGCAGAGGAACACATAAGTCCACACAGAAAGGCCCTAGCCAGTCTGTGGATTTGAACCCAAGACCTTCTTGTTGTGAGGCAACATTGACCCAATACCACTAAAGTAAGTGCTCAGATACATTAGCAGGGAAGTGTAATATCACTACAACAGAATTCCAAAGGTCCACAAATTCCACTCAAAGGGAAAAAAAACTTTGATGTAGGAGAGTAATATGTGGAAGCATAATTTTTCACTTTAATGAGTTTTAGGTTTTGTTTTTTATTCACTGCTTAGTTTTGTATTTACTTACTGTTCGGTGCAGGAAAACCCTTTTACTTTCACAAAGTAACCACATTTAATTGTCTATTTTCTGGGTTACACAGAAGTGACAAGTAACACCCTATTTAATATGTGACTGGTCGCCTGACAAGAACTGACAGAAGAAAGGCAACCACTTGAACAAAGATATATTGAATACAAACCTATTTGTACAATGCCAAAAACAAATGTAATGTCTGATAACATGGAAATGCAGTTTGGGAGCACAAGTTTTAGAAGTCAGGGCTCAAAATGCGAGTGACAATTTTCTGGGCAGAGCTCATACCTCACAAGAAGGACCACTGATAGTTGGTATGAGGGCCTTTATTCCACCAGCTATCAGCTTTTTAAACAAGGTTCAATTTTCCCTGTCGGTTGTTGTAAACACTGACAACAGATTGTTTTCATTGCAATCTCGCTGACGGTCACACTTAAAGTGGTACAATGGTCTTTTATTCATTGTCCTGTGAATTTCACTTTTTACTACTCTGTGTAAACCAACCTACCTTTTGCAGGCATTAAAGATTGACTCTCCTCTGCTCAAGCCCGTCTTTGGCCTGCTGTCCTCAAGTGTCCCTTTTATTGCTGGAAGCCAAAAGCTGTTAGGGTTTCCCTTTGGCTGGCAAAAGCAATATGGTGTACAGTAAGATGAGAAACCCAGATAAGAATTTGCTTCAGGAAGTATAGTTTCATTTTTCCCCCAATATATTTTCAGTTTGTAAAACAAAGTTTTTAGTGTCGTTTAAGGAGCGAAGAATATGTGGTTTTCAGTTCAGCTATGGCAATTACAAGATTTTGGACACAATGACAGGAATAGATTTTGGGGCAAACTTTAGGAAATGACATGCTGTACTTAATTGCTGGATTTCCACCTTATGAATGTAATATGTAGATATTACATTCATAAGGTAGATCCAGCAGTTCTACTGTCAGCTGTGTTACTTTAAGCCTAATTTTAAGTACATGAAAATGAATAATGTCCAACATGCATCAGGTTTGTGTGTAACTGAGAGATTATGATTTGTTTTCTTTGCCAAGAAGAATGACAACAGTACAGATGCCAGTATGTGTAGTATTTTAAAGGCAGCATACAACTTCAAGGGTGAACCACTTATAAACTAAATTGTCTTTCTGTCTACTGCTGTAGAATCCAGACAATAAAAAAGAAAAAAAATATTTTCATTGCCGTTAACTACACTGTACTGGTATGTCCTGTGCATCTGTATCATTCAGTTCAGAATTAATTAATTAAAACTGAAAAAGAGCTACAGTTGCAATCTGGGTGATGGAAGTATGACTTGACGATGGAAAACTGGGGCAGAATCCTGTATGTCAGTGGCAGGACCTGAGGGTAAGATGAATATTTTGAGGATGTAGCTATTTGTGTAAAAAAAAAAATTGAGGATAAGACCACCCACAGAGCATGAGAAAATATTTCCCTAGCTTTTGCTTTTAAAAGCAAAACTAACCTAAAATATTTCTTATTTTAAGTTAATATTCTTTCCAAAGTGTTTTTTGGCATTGTTCTCTCAGTGGGTAATGATCGACTTTTTTGGACTGTATTTTTGGATTTATCGTGATAATAGAAGTAAACATCAGATCTAAAAATGTAATTCTGTAAAGATACTAAAAAAAACATATTTAAGGAATTATGAAGTTACCATAGAGAAAAATGAACAACATGACTTTTTTGAATCTTCAGCTAAAGCTTTGTAGCAGTTCAGGGAGGTTAATATACAACATAGATGTTTTACGCTCCTTGAAAACTGCTGCCTTTTAATTCTCCCTATGTTAAGAATTAACATAATTAATTAGATTTGTATGCTGCAGCAACACTAGAAAGAGTGTAAACATTATTAGATTACAATAATTAACACATGTACAACATCAAGCATTTCTAAGATCTTACTATAGGTTTTACTGTATGTGCAGTTGTGTATTTGAAGAAAAAGAAGGACAACAAAGAGGCATTTCATAACTTAAAGTGAGCATTATTTGTATTTTAGTCAACCAGTCAGCCTAGTAATCTCTCTAGTGTGTTCTGGAGAGATTAGATCTCCATTACATGACTGAAACACTTTACCTAGAAAGTGCCTAGGAGGCATCTTGGTCCGATGCTCAAACCACCTTAAATGGCTCCTTTTGATGTGGAGGAGTAGCAGCTCTACCAAACTCTCCACCCTTAGCTGTTCCTAGAAATTCTGTCCATAAATATTATGAACAGAATTGGTGGTAAACGGCAGACCAACAGGCACTGAGAACAAGATTTTTTGCTGCTAGTGCAAACTAAGCTCTCACTACAGTTGTGCAGGAAACAGAAACAATTACAAACAGCTACAGCTAAATAAACTATAGCCAATTATAACACACAATTTAGCTCGTGCTATGTTCAGGATCTTTGTTGCTTTTTAACACAACATTTTTCAGGGTTTTTCTTATAATGTAAATATGAACCTATAGTTTTGTTGTGGAGATTTCATGTTTGCAGGATGCCCATTCCTTGAAGGAGAAGCAACAGTCCTAAATGTTCTAAATTTGTAGATGGCATGCAGCTATTACCATTTCATTATTTTTCTGAAGTCTGCTTTCTTAAGTTTGCTGTACAATAACACATCGCAAGTACACACATACACATACGCATGATATTTCTGTCTTATTGTGAAGGTTTATAGCAAGACAGATTTCATTAATTGCCATGTTGACACCCATTTAGAGATGTATATTATTTGTAGTGGCTCTTTGACAGGTCTCTTTACTGTTCAGCTTGTTTTTTTCTTGGCTCACTTCATTTTACTGACTCTCAACACTTTTGCTGGCTGCCACTTTCAGCCATTATGCAGATTTCCTGTCACCCCAAGATTTAGGAGTGGCCTATCACTCGCCAACACCCTCACTCACAAATGAACAGCTAGATGCCTTTGTTTATTTTTGCCTCATTAGCTAATTAGTCATTCACTCAGTCATTGTCGGTGCACTCACGTCTTGGCTGTCACTTGGTAATTGCTGGAATATGTTAAGACAACATCTAATTTGGACATGGATCACTGGGGAGAGGCAGACTGAGACCTTTTCAACTGTGACTGAAAATGACACTGAAGTAGAGAAGTTTAGAAAATTATCTAATGTCATCCTTTAATGAGAGAAGCTGCTGCTCTAAGGTTTTGGGGAACTCAGAGAGACTGTGAGAGATATGCAACCAACCAGGAATCCTAAAATAAAATATATGAAGTCCATATATTCTTCCACCAATAACTCAAAAGAGCCAATCAGAAGCTTTAAAACAGCTGAAATGGGAAGCCAGTGTTGTTGTTCTGGAGAAGAAAGTATACACTTGATGTTCACATCTGTGTTGCGCACACATTTCTACATGTTAATATAGGAAGAACACAGTCAGGATTTTCATTGTATGTTGCATGGCATTTATTCAAATGCTATGGTAGGAGCCCGAAACAGTAATTATATTGGTACTCTGTATAATTTATGTCATTGTGACATAATCCAAAGTCACCAAACATTATTAAAGTTTTTTCATCAGATTTTTATGTCTTGGTGTTCACTGAACCTAAAGTTATGGCTCTCTTCCATTCGTTTTACCAGAGCCTTGATTGTGTAAATCCCCCCTTGTTCTATATTTATATCAGTTGCTGTCTTTTTCAAAAGCAACACTGCAAGGCATTATAGCACAAAATATTCACATATTCTAAATAATACAGCTGAACTGTGAGATTCAGATTAAAAATTCTAACAAGTATATAATAATGTTCAACACAGGTTTACTTCAGTTTAAGCTTTGACTGTAAAGACTAGTTTGATAACAATAGTGGGTTTTTTGTTTTTGTCTGGTTACACTAACAGATACACACTTAGAGCTGCAACCACCAGAGTCACACTTGAACACAAAAACTGTTTGAAATGTGGACTCAACAGCTGTGTGACATGACAGCTCCATCGATTTGACCATCCATCATCACTCTGCTTACCCTGCTCACCCTGCCTGCTGTGAAAGGGCCTTAACAGCAACTTGGTTAAAGTCACTGCTTTGACCGCCACTCAAAGTAATTATATTTCAAATTACGACAGCAGCACTGATAAAAAAGAATTTTAGCATTGTGGATGTGCGATACCCTCGTGGCTGCCTGGGCTTGCTTTTGCTTGAGGGACTGTGCTGTAATACTTGTAATTGTTCAGTGTAAACCTCTTGATGAGGCATAATGAATACAGGAGAGAAAAAAGGGAAACACAGTCAACACAATTAAAGTTCAATGATTTAATGTGCTCATCACATTCACCTTAGTGCGACTTAATCAGTATTTATTGCAGAATTTGACACTGCATGAACAATGTTGGTTGTAACTGCAATAACAGTGCTGATTAGATTTAATATGGGTGGAGTAACTGTTTGATTGTTTTATAAAGTTACTGGATTGAGTGAAAAAGAAAAAGGATGTGCACAGCAGAATTTAAATTGATCAGTTCCTTGTACCATTGTTCCTTTGGTTTCCTTTGCTAGTTCATTTTCCTCTTTTACCATAGGGCAAATCTGTACAAGTTAAAAAGTGAGTGACTATCTTGCTTCATTTTGGTTATAATTCTCAATTTATTCCCTGCAGTTTGTCATGGTGGAGTGTACCAGAGAAAGCTGTATCGTGATCTGATGGTAAACTACAATCGACTTGAGAGACCAGTCCAAAACGACTCTGCACCCATTGTGGTCGAACTCGGCCTCACTTTGCTACAGATTATTGATGTGGTGAGTCTGTGTGTGTTGTGAAGTGCCGAGAATATCTGAAGACAGTTGAAAGAGGATGAGGGTTTTTTTAAGACAAGTTGTACAGCAGCACACTGCCTGCAACAAACACTCATCTCGCAGCCAGTGGCACATAGAAGCCACTGCTGTTAGTTCAGTTTGAGAGGATGATTACTTTTACTGAAAACAAGCTTGAGGTTTATTGCCTACCCTAATAACAGGATTACAAAAAGGTGTTGGTCTTCTAATAATGGTTCTTATCTCTTATTAGAATCAGAATACTTCATTAATCCCAATCCAAAATAATGAAAAATAACAGAATGGGGAAAAAAACAGGGGTAATAGCAACAGGCTGCATGCAGGTCGGTGCAAATGTGCTAAATATTTATCCCAAAAGATTGATTACGTGAATCTTTTCCAACTTATACTTGAAAATGAAGCAATAGCATTCCTTGATTAAATAAAAACGTTTTCTCATCTATTTGTCACTTTCTTTCCATACCTCCCTTGCCCAGCGTTATATGTGTTTTGGGCTTATAATGCTGTCTTACTTTGTGAAACTTGAGGCATGTCTTTTAGGCTTTTTTATATTGAAGGTATTTCATCTTTCTTTATGCATCTTTTGTACTTCTTTAAAACTGTGAAGTTGAATTTCAAACTATTATTCCCACAGTGTCAAACTCAGTCAAGGGGGAAAAATTAAAGATTGACATGCTGAAAATGCTAACCATATCCTAACCAAAGGCAGTATAGAGTGCCTCTCTAGAAATTCCTGTAGAAGGTTTTCAAGGTAAAACTTATCTACAGTGTCAAACACTGTCAGTTTTCAGTTTGTTGTTTTTGAAAACAACAATAAAGATCAAATATTGTAAGATATTTTAATTTCGTCTTCAGCTATTTTCTCTTTAAAGAACTCTGCTCTTCTATGCTATGCTAAATTGCTGCTTATATTTGTCACCAGAAATAGGAGAAATAACCTCTAAAACAGAGGTTAGAAGGTTTCATAATTTTTAAAATTGTTTTGTCACCTCAAACACTTATTACCCCAAAGCATCATTATATTAAATTAGAGCTGATTAACAATGTCATCATGTCTTCCTAACTAGTCAACAAGCTAAGGCATATGGAAAAATATAATTCGAGTGCTCAACAGACAGATTTAGTTATTTTTGACTGCATATTTCGATCCCAGACAACATTTGCCAGCCTGAATACTTAATTAGCCACCTAACATTAGCTGGTTGCCACTCCTTTAAACACTTCCTGCACAACACAATACAATACCTGTGTTTGTCTTCTTCATTTTATGGATATCATTTGAAGTGGTACCCTGAGAGAAAAGCTTGACTTAAAGCATCCATTCTTATTTTTGTGTCCTACATTTTATACCCACAAACACACACCCATACACACACCATTTAGCTCAACAAGGCACAATCCTCCCTTTCTCTGACATTCTTCACTCTTTTTAATGTTAAACCCACAACTCTTAAATTGACACTTCTGTGGTTTGAGTAGATTTTCTGTCACATCTCATATTTTGCTCCTTCAGTGTTTGCTCTACACTCAGTCAAGTGTTTCCTCCTGTTCCCCATCTTATACACCTACTCTTGCACAAAAACACACAAACCTCCTGCCTTCTGGCCCTACCACACAGCCAGGGCACTCAACCAAAAAAGCCAAGCCGACACCCTGTCACTTCCCAGAGTCAGCCCTGTGACAAGACATGAGGTTTCCTCATGATAACTACATGGTGGTACAGTAAATCTCATACACTAGACTCCTATTCTAATTCTATTGTTAATATGAAGTCTCAAACAGCGCACACTAAAAACATTTTAATGCATTTTAGATCTTGAGCTTCCATATGGAGAATCAGAACCAAGCAGCTTCCACATGGAATCTCTGAAGAACTCGTCACATAGTTACATGACTACAAATTTCTTTTCTTTTAAAACTATTTTATAGTTATTGTAGTTTATGTTATGTAAATATGTATAGTGTGCATGTATGTGCATGTATGTGTGTTTGTGTGTTGGTTGTTTATGTATTGTTGTGCTGTTAGATGGCTTGATAAATAATGAATAAGCTGGCAAAACCAGATGAATTAATGCTTACTGGGCATCTGTAAATAATGTAAACCTTGCTGTGTCTGTGTATATGTATGTGAGTATAATTGCAATGTGTGTGTAATATGGCCTTTGATTCCTCCATCTGCTCCTGGGTAACTCTCTAACCATGGAAATAGGGCAGGTTGATGCCCACTGGGTCCACTGCCATGAATAATGCCATACACAGACAGACTGATGGACAACTGGTAACCATATAGTTTAAAGTGCCACCATGTGTCTCATGCACCTTATTAGGAAACCAGTAAAGTTCATTGCAGATATGTAACAAAGTATATTTAATTGAGGACAACACATATATACCCTGTCATTCTTTTGAGTTTCTCTTTTACCTCTGAGTGAACAACTATGAATGAGAAATAAATATTTGCAATTTTACTTTACCGCACATTTATACTTGAATACTATAGGTGTTGCGTTCTTAACTGATTAGGGTTTTACATTAAAAAATAAATAAAATTAATTAAAAAAAAAACATGTACTATGACATTATTATAAATTTAAATATGAAATCAAATAAATAATGAGCTCTAATCCGGCTATCAACATTAAATTTGCACAATCATCGTATTGCCTCAATGAAGATGATTCAGTGATAAAATATAACAGTCACAATTTTGATGTACCATGGCCAATTCCACTGTTAAAAACTCATCTGCAGGATTTTTGCCAAAAACGCTTCATTGAAGACACATTCTCAACAAGTTTTTGTTATAAAAACATACTTTCACACAATGAGAATTTGCTGTGGTGATAATTTAAAAAAATATTAATACTAGTCATAAATGCTTAAGTAAACCATTTTGAATACTACTTCTTCAGTTGCCAAGTATGCTCATGCTACATTCAAAGTAAGATGGAAGTCTGTTTGCTTTGGGATAATAGTATTACTTAACAACTCTGGAGGAAGTGTCACAGTACGGCTGTGTGCAGGCAAAAGTAGGACCCAAACGCAAACTCACGGAGACGAAACGTAAACTCAAAAACACAGCTTTAATGCTGGCATAAAGTGAAACACAAAAAACAGTACTGAACTTAAACTGGGGAGACTAAAGCACGGGGAAAAATCACACAGCTATGAGGGAGGACGCAACACTGACAAAGAGAAACATGGGGCTTAAATACACTGAGGGATAACGAGGGGGAATGAGCCACAGGAGGAGAGCACAGCTGAGAGTAATTGAGCAGGACGAGGCAAGGGAAGCAAAACTAGAAACATTAACATAGAACAGACTGTGAAAGTAAAACAGGAAACACACTGACGGAACTCAAGACATGTGGACTTAACAGACTGGGGGAGACAGAACATAGGGATCTGAAACATGGAACAGAAAGGCACAGTAGATCAACATGAACATAACAACGCCACAGGGGAAGAGTAAAACTGAACACGATGAACACAGAAACACCAGACCTCTTCACAATAAAACAGGAAACATAATGAGACGTAGACATGACAACCCAAACTTCACAATGTAAGACACAGACATGAAACACATGAAAAGCAGGGGAGATTTACCATAGTTGGAAACACGAGGGGGAAATAATAAGAACTAGAAACACTTAAGCATGATAACAAATGAACTTAGGAACCTGAAGGGCTTACATAAACTAAAACATCAAAATGAACTAAAACTCAAAACACTGGGTCATAAGACCCAGGACCGTGACAGAAAGATTCTTGACTCTTGAGGAAGATTAAAATAGTCAGAAAAAATGCTTGTAACAGATGTTTCTTTGCACAAGAGCAGGCACTTCTTTGCTTCTGCTCATGTTTGATTCAATCAACCCTGAGATATAAAGTATCTGCAGAGAAATGCTCCTCTTTCAGATAAACTGATGCATTGCAGCAGAAGCATGACCGTATCCATTGACCTGTATATAAAAGAACGAATTTTCACTATTCTTTGTCCCGATGAAGCTCTATTATTCAAAGAAACTGATGGGAAATATAAAGTCAATGCAAGTACATGAAGCACAATAGAGTTTTCTAAGAAGATATTATTTATTTCAGATTTTAGAATTTGTTGTCTTCCCTGTTTGGTGATTCTCTATCTTTGAAATATTGATCCTTTCATCTGGATTGGAAGAAAAAGAGGTAGGAAGTTATCCTATTGTTCCAAGCTGGGGATATAACTGAATGAATTCCACAGATGAAATCCTCTTTCTGGGGGAAAATGCACATGAAGATTTCAAACAAAGAACTATTTCATATGTGTATTACATTTTTCAGCCTTGAATGCTATATCGCTTGCAGTGAAATACAGATAAAGAGCTGTTATTAAATGCAAGTGTCCATCAAGCACAGCCTACAAAAACCAATCACAGTAGATTTATGAAAAGATTAGAGTGTTTATAGCGGGTGTCACAGAGCTGATATTGCAGCTCAGTGAAATCTCACAAAACACCAAAAAAAGAGAGGTCAGCCACAAAATAGAGCAAAAACACAGCAACCTTAAAGCAAAGCCAGGTCTCCAAAACTGTACATTAGGTTGCACACCAGAGGGACATAAAATGTTTCTTTGTAATGTATACAATAGAAGGCTGTTCCATTTCAACTGTGGAGAAGGAAGCCTGTTTAAAAGAAGCAGAGATTAGAAAGGACAGGTGGAGATAAGATTGTAGTTTGGGGGGAGTTAGGGAGGAATTGAGGAGGCAGAGGGATAGGGGGATGTAAACTGTGAGAATCGATTTTCACTACAAAGAGAAGTAAAAGCAGTGCTTTGCTTGGCTTGTCGCTGATGAAATTCGATGTTGTATGGTGTGTGCTGCTACATTTACAATTTAGAATAAGAATAAAACTGGTAACTGTAAAAAAAAATCTCATTTACTTACATTGTTTTTTTTTAATTGAGGTGACCACAATCCTGAGTGTGTGTGTCTATGTATAGTAAGTATGTTCAGAATTTCCATTATATACCTATGTGAAAAAAAATCCTCTTTTTAGTGAAAGACTGAAAAAAAAACATGTAGAGACAGGGTAGCATAGTCTACAGAATTGTATTTTGTCAAGACCAGTATCCTGCACATTATAACTTCCTTTTTTTGCGTATGACTTAGGTTTAGTTATAGTTTTTGTTAAAATCTCTTCTCATGAATTCCTATGTAAGTGCATTTTCACAAATGCACTTGTGCCCTGACCTTTTTCAAGATATTACAGAATGTAGCTGCGTGTAAAAAAGCAAGTGTCCAACCTTATCAGATCAGATATTAGACAGTTTTGCCATCAGCCCCTTAGTAGAAAGTCTGTGTAATATATGATTGTACTGCATATGAGAATAGGTGAATCACTGCATGCATTTGCTTGCTCCTTGCAGGATTCTTTATATGCAAAATATGTTTTAATTGATTTATATTGGTAAACACAAAGACACGATTCTCTTCTTTGTCAGTTGCCTATTTTATATGGTATATTTACTTTAATTTACTTTAGTTCTAGTGTAAATGAGCATCTGTAAATGCTTTGTTAATACATTTATTGTGCCTTTTTATTGAAAATAGAAAATCATGGTTGCCAATATTAAGTGCACTGGCAGTAGCTTTAAAATTTTGAGTTAGATTTTGGAGGGCCAAGTGACAGGTATAATTTTCAACACGTCCTGTGATTGCCCTGGGGTGTCTCTCTGTTAGGATATGCCTGAAACACTTCACCTAGTAGGTGCCCAGTAGGCATCCTAGTCAGATCCCTGAACCACTTTAGCTGGATCCTTTGGATACTGAGAAGTAGCTGCTCTACTATGACCCCTTTCTGGCTGAGCTCCTCAACCAATCTCATAGTCTGAGCCCAGAGGAAACTCATGGCCATAGGTGAGAGTAGGAACATAGATTGTCTGGTAAGCTGGCAGCTTTCCTTTCACGCTCAAGTCACTCTTCACAACAAACAGATCTGTACAGCAGCCACGTCAGTGCTGACACTACAACAATCAGTCTGTCAGTCTCTGACTCCACTCTTGGGGTAACAACTCATCCTTCTAGGTGCATTACCCATTTCTGGCTGAGAACCATGGCCTCAGACTTGTTTTTGTTATATTTTAATCCTACAGAGAGGAGATCCTGAGGCCACCAAACCAGAAACCTTGCTCTACTTGCCTGCAAATAGAAAGTCTGTACACAAAAGTTGTGAACAGGATCAGTGACAAAGGACAGTTTTGCTCAAATAAAGGACTTAAAATACCCTCAAACATCCTCCAAAATTATTGTGAAGAATATGTCAACGCCTCTCTAAAACAATTTAATGGAAACATTATCAAAGTACTATTTACTGTTTGACTACCGTTTTTAGATTATACTATTAGGCAAGCAATATTCAACAGAGGGGATATATGTGACAGTGATTCATTTCTAGTATTTCAAATCTATTTAGCAGTAAAATATAGAATCAAAGTTTACAAGCTACTGTATACATCTTAAAGAAGGGTTTTCCTAACATCTCAATGAAAATCAAGAATCATTCCAAGCAAATATTTCAGTGTACACGTGGTCTCCCAACTAATGTTTAAAGATAGTCTTAAAAACATCTGAAGGTGACCTGTAAGGTCATATCTAACCATACTTCACCACTTGGACTGTTTCACAAAATAAGAAATCCTGAACATCCAGAGGGAGAAAAATAAAAGTAACAGCGTGAAAGAGTCTGATAAGACAGAAAACTGTTCAGAAGCTTAGTTCTGACAAACAGAGAAAAATAGAGAGTACAGTAAATTGATTTCATGATTTTATCTCAGTAACTTTAAAGGGAAAGTTTTGAAAGGGTTGAAATAACTGTATTATTCCAGCTTCAGTCATGGGTAGAAGATAATGTGATAAGTCACTTCAATGAATCCATGAATGTTAAAAAGGGGCTATTCAATGAAGAAACACAGCACGAGATCATCCAGTTACCCACAAGCAGCTTGCAAGTGTTTCAGATCCAAGGCAGTGATAAAACATGAACCCAATGTATCAGTAATAACACAAGGAGCAAAATGTGCTGCTGTCATGTAGGATTTCACAAAACAGACTCTAGTTCATTCACATCTCAGTTTCCCCCCTGCATTGTTCCTGTCTCTCTTTATCCAATACTACTACTACTATTTCTTCTATGACTTGCTTTGTTGAAGCATCTCTGAAATCAGTTTTCTCTGAATATTTTTTGCATTTATTGCTCTCACTCTCATCTCACTACTTCTAGAATCATAAAAGAATCAACAGCCATCCTCTCTGTTTTTCTCCATCTGAACATTTGACCATGAGTTGGACTTTAGGAGCTTCTGTGTATTTATACTTTCACAATATGGATAGAAATGGCTGTATGCTCATCTCTTTCTTGAAAAGCACTCACCCTGTCTATTGTCAATGGAAATTGTTGCTTGACCCTGTTTCTTTATTATTTTTACTTCTGTTTAAAATATTGATATATGTTACTTCTTTGACGTGGCAATGGAAAAACCTTGTAAATAAGAGAATGCTGAAAAAGTACATCATTGTCATTCAGTTAGCCGGCAGCTCAGACTCGTATGAGATGCTGTTTGACTTCATTGCCGATCTGTCTCATTATTGTGCCTTATGTTTACCAGAATTGAATAATTTCTTTCTTTCTTTTTTTTTTACTCTTGCCCTGTAGAATATTGTCATTTACTATCTGCCTGCACCCATGTCAACTCACTGCTGATTATTCTCTCCGTCTCCTTTTGTTCCCCTCCAGGATGAAAAGAACCAAGTGTTGATAACAAATGCCTGGCTGCAGCTGGTACGTCTCACTTTTAAGTCCTTTTTTGTGTGATCACTGCACAATAATTGTCGTTTAGTATATTTTTGGAAGCCATATGTGGGCTGTGTCATTCATATTTTCAATAAGTGTACACATCTGACTGCTCTTGAAGGCATAGCACAAGCTACAACCAATAACCTTTTGTTTTTAACAAAAACAATTTCTGGGAACAAACAAGAAACAGCACGATGCAGTTTTATGGCAGACATCTTTAACTGCCAAGTATAAAGGAAAAATTATGTTAAGATGGATCACAAAGGATAATATGATATTATATAATATTTAATAATAGCATGGTATCATAAGGCTATTTATTGTCAGCAATATAGCAGGGGAAGGTGATAGAAATATATTTTCAAAGATATTCTTTCAGGACTCAAGATTTAAAACACTGGGTTACTTTATTTTGCTGTTTAAGCTTTTCTATTTTACCTTTGTTTTACTCTTAAAAATTATATCTGATTTGACATTCTCAACATTTAAAATACAAATTTTAAATCTTGGTTCCTAAAGCCACAGAAAAATCAACATCCTCCTCAACTAATACAGTCACACACTAAAATACAAAAAATAGTGCCGTTCCTACAGACAGGTGACAAAGAAAGACATTACTTTTAAAGTTTTTAGGCCACTACATGCCAGTCTCTGGGATATTCCTGGACTTATCAGCATTCCCATATTCCCAAAGATATTCTCCCACTTTATATTTTGATAATGGTAGGCGGCGTCTGTCTAACACATCAATCCAAAATCTCCCATAGGTGTTCAGCTGGGTTGAGTTCTAGTGACTGTGAAGTGACTCACATCCATTTCATACACATCAAACCACTGAACCATAAACCCTTAGTGTCTTGTGGATAGGTTCGTTGTCAGCTTGTCCAGGATCACTGCCGTCAGCACAGAAAAATGTCATCATAAATTTGACCACTCAGAACAACTTTGTATTGATCTGTATTTATCGTGTTCCCTAAGGAGGTAAGTGGACCAATCCATGCTAACTAAATACTGCCCAAAGCATAACTGCTACACAATATCTTCATTGTAGAGAGTCAACAGTTCAGGTTTTTACTTTGTTGTGGTGTAGAGGTATTTAATACAAAATATGTAGATTCCTGTTAAAAGTCCATCTGTGAGACTCACCTTTACTGAAAATAACTTGCACTAAGTTGAAGTAATTGTTTCCTGTATGACTTCATTAGTCTCTCATGTCATGTGATATTGTTGATATATTCTATTTTTTTTTTTAGTTAATTGAGGTTTGCAGATATTCGTTAATGCTGAACCCTCCATGGTGGCTGTTAGTCAGGAGGTAGGACAGGTCATATACTAAAAAGAAGGTTGGTAGGTTTGATCCCTGGTTGCACCAGTCTGCTAGAGTATACTTGAATGAGTTACTGAACACTGAGTTGCTCTTGATGAGTTCATCGGAATATGAATGTAAGACAGAAAACACTAAGATGTAGAAAAAAATGGTTGTATGAATGTGCGTTTGAATGAGACATGCTGTATACAGAGCTTTGAGTGTTCAAACAGGCTAGAAAGGTACTACATAAGAACAACTCCACTTATCTATCCTAAGCACTGCCACATTTTAGATTGTTGTCTGGACTTTGACTGAGCCATTGCCCATTGTGGATTTCATGACTGCAAGTTGTCCAAGTCCTTTGGTTTCAAAACAAGTCCAAATCAGTATCCCTCCACTACTGTGCTTGACAGCTGGCATGAGGTGTTTGTACTGTATGTTGTGTTGGTTTTTTTGCCAAATGTGGATTAGGAACTTTATGGTCACACATCTCCACTTTGATCTCAAGTTTCCTAAAAACATTGTTACAAAGGCCATTTGGCTTAAACCACAAACTTAAGCTGCTGCTGTGTTCTTTTTAGAGAGGAGAGCTTTATCTTGGCAAACATTCCAAACAAGACATGCTTTTTACAAGTCCTTAACATTTAATATGTTAACTGAGGCCGGTAGCATCTGAGATGCAGCTCTTAGGTTTTTTTGCAATTTCTCTGAGCATTTCTTGATCTGACCTTGCGGTAAATTTACAGGCACATCCATTCCTGGGGAGGCTGCATGTGTTAGAATATGCCTGAATGCTCTAAACCAGCAAACTGCTAAAACTGTTCAAATCTATTTGATAAGTAGCACCTATCTTTTAATTCCCATGTAAGCAGTAAGGGTGTACTTTGTTTTCACATTACTCTATGCAGTCCAGTCAAAACATTGCATGACTGTATGTGTGAAGGGAAACATGGATTAGACTGTTGACTTAGGTTGCAGGTTGCAGCAAATGCCACACTATCTGTGGTAATTTTGTTTGCATATATTTCCAAGCACTACTTTCATAATTTCTTTAAAAACTTTGCATTGCTTCAACACAGTCCACCAAAACCTGTGTGTGGTTGCTATGCTGTTGTCAGACAAATTCCTATCTCTTATCCACTTAAATAGAATTTCTATATCAGAATAGAAACTGGCAAAGAAGTAAATAGCATAAAAAATATGGATTGCAGCGTTTAGTAGCTCTAGGAAAAGTGTTACATCAAACCAGGTAGGTACAACAGTCTCATTATAAGAACAGCCACACTCAGAAGATCCCATTAAGTATGTCACAGCCGTCACGTTGAGTTGGCTGCTGCCTACCTTACAAGTTGAATAAATCAATTATTCAGGAAGCCTCCTCTTTAATACTGGCATCTACTATGGTTCAGTGGCTCAAGGGGGCTTTGCAGACATTGCAATTTTTGAGAGAGACCTAAGATTTACATTAACCAGCTCATACAAAGTCAGCCAGACAGTCAAAGAAAGGACAAGTTTGGGATTACAGGTTTATCAGTCAATGATTGTTCTACATTCAGATGTGACTGAAATACTCAGCACTGAAAATAAAAAACAAATAAACAAATAAAAATAGTGTATCTGAAATTGTGTTATTGTTAACAATCCATTGATTATGAAACCAACATTTTGTAGAATATTTATATAGTAATATGGCCATTGCAGTGCAAATAAAATCAATTCACCCTTGCAAATAACGAAAATCAGATTAGTGCTACATTTTCAATTACCTCTGTTACCTCTTTGGATTTGCAGTTGACTCACATGTGTCATATATGAATTTGAAGAAAAAAAATCAGCCTTTCATACTCTCAAATTAGTGATGCTGTCACGGTTCTGGGTCCGTTGGACCCAGTAGTTTGAGTTTTATTATGTTTTAGTTTGCATCAGGGATTGTTTTCTTGTTCTCTTGTAGTGTTGATGATGATGATGTTTATTATTTGAGTTTCATGTTTCTGTGGTGTTTAGGATTTGTTCTTCGGTTGTGTCTGCTTAGTATTTGTCTAGCTCCATGTGCCATTGTCTGTCTGTCTCTCTGTCGAGTTTGTGTCTTAGTGTGATGGTTTCTTGTTCCTGTTTTATTGTGATGGTCTGCGTCTCATGTGAGTGTGTTCAGTTTTACCTTTGTCTCGTCTTGTGATCATTCCCAGCTGTGTCCACCACCTGTGTGTAATTCCCCTGTGATTCTCCGTGTATTTAAGTCATGTCTGCCGTCATTGTAGTTGCTGGTCCGTCTGTGTATTCCACCCTGCGTCATCTGTGTGTTTCCCTGCTGTCAACCGCTAAGTGTTTCTGCTCATGTTCAGGTTCGTGTTCTGTAGTTAGTTTGTTCCCAGTCTAGTTAGTCATAGCTCCCTTTGCCGTTTGTATTTACTTTCATGCTCAATAAACCACCTTCACACCTTCACGACTGCCTGCGTTTGGATCCTCCTTCATTGCCTCCACACGGCTCACCTCACTCGCCGTGACAGATGCTGTCTTGAATTTATGTTATGCAACTCCATACCTATTCTTAGACAGCTGTTACCTTACATAGCTTTCAGTCCTCATCTGTTCCTGACAGACTACAAAGTTAGTGAGCTGTGATTAGTTCTGTTGGCTGTTAGTTGTGTGTTTCCAGCCAATGAACATGAAAAGAAGCACCAAACCGCCAAGGCCCACAGATGACAAGTGTAGTGATTAAGTCATTAGCTGCGTGAGTGCAGACATATGCAGCAGGCCCATTTGAGATGGATGGAATATCTTTGAAATCATTTTCTATTGTATATTTAACTGACAGATGGTGTGGAAACATGCTGACAGTCACAAGGACTAAACCTTTTAAGTGGAAGAAAAAAAACACTATAAAAATACATGCATGCACACATACATACACACAAACAGATGATCCCAAATATACTGTTGCTACTTTAGCTCTGGGGATTTTTGTTGGTACATGAGGAATTTGCCCTGTGCTTTCAGCAATTGAATGCCTCCACCATATATTTATATACACACCATATAGCTTTCATGCAGCAAAAACACATCCAACTCATTGGAGCATGGAAAAACTGTCTTGTAGTGTCTGTCACTCGGATGTTAGCAGCAGATTCTTTGATTGCTGCAAGTAGTGGGACAAGACCTCAATGGACTGGGTGTGACAGACTAATTTATGGATTTTAAGTCTGAATACACTTGGTCAAGCCACTCCTAAGCCGATTTTTTTATAATGGCGAAGCACTTTATCCTGTAACCACCTTCGCCGTGAGTAAATGTGCTTGCCATGTAATGTTTGGGTGAATGGTCTGTCCACATGAATACCCTGACAACTAGATTTCCAAACAGTGAATTGTATTGTAAAGACATGCTCAATATTGTGGTTAATCTGGGTAACACGTGTGCTTGCACACAGATTTAGAAAAAAAGCATAATACTAGCATACGTTTAGATGCCAGGATGAATGCCAGTATTTATACCACTGTGGATCATATATCATCATGCTGTGCATTACAAGTAATGAAAATAAGCACAGAAGCAACACATATCACACTCACTCTTTGTGTTTTTGAACCCTTTGATGCTGTGTTCAGTTAGCTGAATACTGGCAGGCTCAAATGGGACTGCACATGGTTAGTGCCAACAACTGCTGGCCTGGCAACGTTTCTGTGCCAAGCTTCATTATCAGAGTTAGAGACAAAGTAGAAGAGCCAACAGCTGTATTAGTCTGTGTGAAGAGGAAATATTTGACTTCTAATGGGTTGAAGCTGTCCTCTTGTTAAGGACTTAAAAAGCTTCTTATCTGCAAACAGAGGAGTATCTAATACAGCAACACTTTACTAGAAGTACTTAAAAATCTTGTGGTAGTTTTACAGTGATTTGACAAAGAAAAAAAAATCCATAGCAAACATTTTGAATATCATATTCAAAATGTTTGAGTGGAAAGTAGAATTCTGTATTATAGCGACAACCTTCGGTCCTTCTTTGCCGCTTCTGCAGAACGTAAAGTTTCTGACTCGTGCTCTTGTTAAGTCTCTTGGATGCCTTCCGATAGCAAAAAACGAGGCGAAGGAAAGAAGGTGCAAAACATTTATTTTCCTTACAAATCGAAAGGTACAAAACAAATGCCTCTGGTGGGAGCTCCGTTTATATTCCCTTTGTGTTACAACAAAAGATAACATTAAAACGGCGACGATCAGAAAACTGTTGCTCCACGTCCTGCTTGCTTACCTAACCTTTTACCCACACCCCTCCGCATGCGGGCCAAATACACACCCCCTTTACGACATCTACCAGCACTTTACAACAACAACAGACTAACAAAGCAGGATTAATTTATGGAGCACAGCATATTACATTATAACCTAAAATGATCAAGATTATAATAAAAACTTAAAGATCATGACAAATACTTAAATATGGCATGATGTAACTGAGTAAAATATTGGCCTGGACTTGGCTCCAACATCCTGTACACCCTCATCCTCTAGGATCTGCTATAGAAAATCTATCTACAATAACTATTCTTGGTTAATCACCAAACTTTTCAGATCAGTTGAGATGAGGATTCAAATACCATGTGAAACATAAATTAATATCAATGCACATAAAACAGATGGAAATTCCAGCTTATCAGTGGATTTCTTCCTACTGCAGTTTCTGATACTTTTGGTCATTCAAGGGTAAAGCAATAATATGCATGGATATAGTTTCAGTAAAAAATGCTATGAAATACCAGTGATGTGATATATATGCAACTGTACCACGAATATATAGGGTGGGAAAAAGTTTCCTTCACATGTCACTTTTGTTGACCCTCCACTTTTCCATTGCCTTACATAATTTTTTCTAATTTGACACTTTGTTTTCAGCATTGGACAGACATTTACCTCTCATGGAACCCAGACAGCTACCCTGGGGTTCAGAATCTCCGTTTCCCTTCAAATCTAGTGTGGGTCCCAGATATTCTTCTGTACAACAGGTATGTTACATTCTCATCTTTTTGAGTTGGTCTTATCAGGCTAGTGATTGGGTCACTTCATTGCTTTCCAGTAACATTTGTTCATTTATTTTACTGATTAGAACCATGCTCATCTAGCAGATCCAACTATAAGTTAATATATAGATCTTCTAATACCATTAGAAGAACATGCCTTGCTCAAATGGCTTTTAACTCTTTCAACCGGAAACAGAAAAAAAATCTTCTTTAACAAACAAACAAAAAACTATTCTGACTTTTGACAACTTAAAACTGAATACAATTTGATATATACTTTTTCCATTATCAGTCATAAAGGACTGAGAAAAGAAAATTGTGTTTTTGGACAGAGCGTTCTCACTCCCGAGGCGTAACATGTCGACGTTTTGTCACGTCCCGCGGCGTTCCTGAGGAACGCGAAAGGAGACCTTCGGCGTTCTTATGGTACGCGGCGGGTTATGGCTGGAATCCAGTGCAATGACGCTCCCGCGGGAGTAGACGTTCCAGCCCTGTATTCCAGCCCTAAACCTAACCTTATCCCTGGCCCTGACCATAACCTTATTCCTGACCTTAACCAGGACTTTAATGATGTTAAATAGCGTGTTTCTAAGCGATTTGAAGAATAAGAGCGAACATGTGTAGGTTCAGTCCAGACGGTTCTCATATTTCCTCTTTTTCCGAGGTCGTCATTTAGGAACGTGGTGGGTAGCCGAAAACGTAATATGGTGACGATTTGTCACCTAGCGTAAAATGTTACGCTTTGGGAGTGAGAACGGGTTGTTTTGGAGCTTGCAGAAGCCAAAACTTGAAAGCCATCTTCTGGCTAAAATGTCAATGTGAAGGGTAAAAAACACAATTTTGAAATGACAGCAAATCAATAATCATGACTAGAATTTGTTAGTCCAATTTTGGTAATTAGCAATTTATTTTACCATGTTAAAATACTTATTCATCAATTAATTGGCTACAACAGTAATATAAAAAGCTTACAAACTATTTCAGACCAAATTAAGTAAAACATTTCATAATGTCTTTTCAAACGTAGTTTCTCAGGCAATAGTTGCTAAATTTACCCATTATATAATTTGCAGTCCATGGGCATGACAACTTACACAGTTCTTGGTATTTCACCATTTTGTATTTAAAATTGTTCACATGGTAAAGTGTAGTGAATTAGAGTGGGTATTTAATAAAGTGTACTGACTTTAAGCAAATGATAAGGACAGGCAACCCACATTACAAAACCTCCACTTTGCTGTTAATTACATCATACTGCCCACTAGAATAATCAACACTGTTTCCTCAAATTGATTTTTACCATTTAATTTTTCATTAGATTTCATTATATATTTTGGTTTTTACATTTTCTCTCTTTCGCCATTCTTCTTCTATGTAGAAAAATATGCTTTCTTTTGTGAATGGACACAACACTACACTGCCATGTATCTGTGTATCCAAAAACACAGCAGAATGAAAGATTCTATAGATGAAATATCACTCTGCTTACAGTATCATTTAATTAAATGATCGAGCCAATTCCCTCTTTGGGGAATAAACCATAACTCCTTTTAGGCTTTGCATCTGTTTCCAGTAACAGCATAGGACTCTGACTACTGAAAGCACTGTGCCAAGTGGGTAAAATTGCCAGTGCTTTGGCTAGTTTGAAAACTAATAACGATTCAAGCTTCAGAAGAATAGAGAGAATTTAAGCTATATTCTGTACTACCTTTATTTATTTGGAGAATTCTTCTCTTCTCTTAATTCCATGTTTTAGGCCCTGTCACCGTGGTTGTAGATGAGGTTCAATTCAATAATGAACCACAGGCTCTTGGAAACATCCATCTGAACAAGCTCATTTCTTCCTTTATCAAAGAATTGGGCTTTAATAGCACAAAGGGGAAATAATCTGTCTCTTGAACACTGGCTCACTGGCTTCTCTGATACAGAGGTCAATAGAACAGAACCTCTTTTCTTTCAGCATATTTGGCTGGACATGAGGCTCCTGTGCTCATTGTCCTGCTTGGCTAGATTGAAGAAATACAAAGCGCTTGGGCTGCTTTCACAATGTCGTCTAGATCTGGTCAGATTTAAGAAGAATTCAAGCACCTCACATTACTGCCAGTGACTGACTTGATCATTTTCCAGAGTCCTTTGCATTTTGACCTTTTCTGTGGCACCAGTGTTGTCCTCAAACATAACCTGATTTTAGACTTTTATAACATATACTGACAGCTGCCTACACAGTAAACAAATAACACAGAACATTTACCCTTTTGCAAAACAGCTGTGACATAATAAAAATCAACAGCAACAGCAACACCCAGTGTGCCTCTGTGGGGCACATCAATCATGATTTTGTCTACAAGCATTTGCTGAGAAAAATAGATAAATAAATAAAGTCAATAAATAGTGAAATAATATTCACTTCAGAGAAGAATTTGGTAGGTGTCTTGAAACACTTAAAATTCCTTTGAAAATTGCAGTAAAATATCTTAGGAGTTGCAACAACATAGACAATTTTAGGAAGGTTTTTTTTTTAATTTTTTTATTTTATTGGCCATAGTAAGTAATCGTTACAGTTTAAACTGCAAAGTGGAAGACAGTTCTAGTTCTTACTTAAGGATGTCCACTTGCTAAACATTAATCAAAGAAATGTGCAAGGCAAGGCCACTTGAGGAAACGCTGAAGTGGTATTTATATAGTGCTCCAGTTTATGTGACTAAAACAGACAGCTATGTAATTGTGGATCATTATTAACCTGTCAAAACAGATGATATTAAACAGGGCATCAGCGCTTCACTTAACTCGATGGGAAAAAGACAACAGGACACAAGATAGAGGTAGATTTGACTCCTGATGTTTCTGTTTCAGCTTCTTTAAGTTGATTAAATATTCTTTCATAAGGGAGAGATAGTGACAGATTTACAGCTTACCTATGACTGAGTGTGTCAGGGCTCGTGTGCGGAGGCGAGGAAGGGATGACCCACATGCAGGACTCGTGGTGCAGAACGAGGTTTATTGAATATGTAGACAACAGATGATAGGATGGATGGCTGGCTGGCTGGACTTAGCAGACTGGTAGACTGGCTGGCTAACTGACTGACTGGACGGAACACACGACAGAAACAACATCATCAATGACCCGACACTGAATGGGTAGAACAGAGGGCTTAAATACACAGACTGGTGATAATGATGATAATAATAATAATGAGGGACCGGTGAGTACACAGCTGAACATAATGAACTAATGATAATGGGAAGAGGATTGAACATAATACACACAGACCAAGGCTAACACAATAAAACAGGAAGTGGAACAGGCAGTAGATAAACAGTGAGTGTGAACTGAAAACACTGGGTCACCGACCCAGGAACCCTGACAGGACCCCCCCTTCAAAGGCCGGCACCCGACGGCCAAACGAAAAAGAACCAGAACAGGGCGGGCGGAGGGGGCCCAGGACAGAGGGACGGAGGCCACACAGAGACAGTTCGGGTGGGCGGCCACGTGGCCCGAGGCGAGACTGTTCCGGTGGACCGACCGTGCGGAAGGCAACGGCGGTGACGTGGACACAGTTCGGGAGGTCGGCAGTGCGGAAGGCAACGGCGGCCAGTCAGGCGAAGGCGGTCCGGAGGCCGGCCGTGCGGAAGGCAACGGCGGCCACTCAGGCGAAGGCGGTCCGGAGGCCGGCCGCGCGGAAGGCAACGGCGGCGGCGAAGGAGACGGAGCAGTTCAGGGGGCCGGCCGCGCGGAAGGCAGCGGCGGCTCTCCAGTTTTAGGCGTGCTGGCCATGGCCCGGTGGGCACAGGACCAGACGAGGCAGGATCAGGCGAAGCACAGGCCGGAGCTGCAGCAGGCGAAATAAAAGCCAAAGTCGAGGCCGGGCCAGACGAGGACGAAGGCTCCGAGGCCGGGCCAGACGAGGACGAAGGCTCCGAGGCCGGGCCAGACGAGGACGAAGGCTCCGAGGCCGGGCCAGACGAGGACGAAGCAGAGCTAGGTGACAGCGAGGCATGAGGCTGGTGCGGTTCCCCTGAACCCCCAGTTGACGAAGAAGGTTGCCGGACGGGCTCCTCGGGCCCTCCAGCCGACGAGGCATGAGGCTGGTGCGGTTCTCCTGAACCCCCAGCTGACGAGGAAGGTTGCCGGACGGGCTCCTCGGGCCCTCCAGCGAAAACGGTCTCAGAACCAGTGGGCACTGGAGCCCCTGGCACACACAGGACAGGGCCAGCGGGTGCGGAAACCCCTGGCTGAGGAACGGCCGGGCCAGCGGGTGCGGAAACCCCTGGCTGAGGAGCGGCCGGGCCAGCGGGTGCGGAAACCCCTGGCTGAGGAGCGGCCGGGCCAGCGGGTGCGGAAACCCCTGGCTGAGGAGCGGCCGGGCCAGCGGGTGCGGAAACCCCTGGCTGGGCAGCAGGGTAGCTCACAGCAGGCTCTGGGTACTGAACAGGTTGGTGGACGGGCGACTGGACTACTGGTGACTGGACAGGAGGCGACTGGGCTACGGGTGACTGGACAGGAGGCGACTGGGCTACGGGTGACTGGACAGGAGGCGACTGGGCTACGGGTGACTGGACAGGAGGCGACTGGGCTACGGGTGACTGGACAGGAGACTGAGCTACGGGTGACTGGACAGGAGCGGACTGGAGAGCAGGTGAGTGAACTGACGGGGCTGGAAGCTGAACAGCAGGTGAGGCTGACGACGGAGCTGAGGTTGGTGTGGCTAATGGCTGGGCTACAGACTGAGCTAATGAGGGAGATAAAGCTACAGCCTGAGCTAGTAAGGCCGGTGCCTGAGCAGGGGACACTTCAGCCAGCCTAACCAGGGATAAAGCTAGTGCGTGAAAGGCTGGGTCAGGAGGTGGATGAAGTGGTGGACTGATTAGCTCTTCCGTGCCTCCAGAGCGTGAGGGCACTGGCTGGAGAGCCTCAGCTGAGTCTCTAGGGGGGTCAGACTGGATCCTGGCCGTCCTCAGCCTAGGTGCTGGGACAGGCACGGGAGGTGGCTGGACACCAGTCACCCCCACTCGAGAAACCGAAGAGGGTGTGGCGGTAGACTGGGTCGCAGCTGCCCTCCTCCTGGGAGCTGGCACTGGTGTGGGGGTAGACTGACTGACGGGAGTGGAGATAATGACTGGGTGTGTGATGTTAGCAGGTTTATTGGGGATTGTTCTGGTTTTCCTGCCACCACTATTTACAGTCTTTGGGAGAGCAGAGCAGAACAAATCTTCCCAGTCCACAGAATCTTCCAGGAGGGAAACATCCCACGAATCAGAGATGGGGTTATTGTGCGTTTTGAGTGAATAATCAGATGGTGAGTGCGAAAAACAGTCACTGGAGCTCACCATCGGGAGTGGCTGAAAGTGGTCCGTTTTATGGCGGCGTGTGCGCCGATTTCTCCGGGAGGAGGAAGCGGGCGGGGTACACGTCCGAGCCTCTGGCACGGGAGCCTCTGTTGAGCCGAGGTGGAAGACGGAGCCGCTGTGCCGTGGCGAGGTTGAAGGTCCGGTGAATGAGGCAGGTGATGTGTGAGCGTGGAGCGGAGTGGCGAGAGAGGGAGCGGCCGAAGCGCGGCGTGAAACGTCCACTCTCTGCGGCAGATGCTCCGGTGCAGGTGAGGCAGCAGGTGGGGGAACGCGGCGTCTCCGAGGCCCGCCCAGAGCCAAGCGAGTGCCCTCGAAGACGTGCTCTCGCTCCGCGAAGAGCCGCTGTCTCTCCTTGAGTTTTTCAGCCCACAAGGAGAGCGCTACCTCCTGCCGCTCGTAGAGGTCCGAGTCCGCTGGGTCAAAAGCGTGTCTTCTTGGCACGGGTCGGGTCATTCTGTCAGGGCTCGTGTGCGGAGGTGAGGAAGGGATGACCCACATGCAGGACTCGTGGTGCAGAACGAGGTTTATTGAATATGTAGACAACAGATGATAGGATGGATGGATGGCTGGCTGGCTGGACTTAGCGGACTGGCTGGCTGGCTGGCTGGCTGGCTGGCTGGCTGGCTAACTGACTGACTGGACGGAACACACGACAGAAACAACATCATCAATGACCCGACACTGAATGGGTAGAACAGAGGGCTTAAATACAGACTGGTGATAATGATGATAATGAGGGACCGGTGAGTACACAGCTGAACATAATGAACTAATGATAATGGGAAGAGGATTGAACATAATACACACAGACCAAGGCTAACACAATAAAACAGGAAGTGGAACAGGCAGTAGATAAACAGTGAGTGTGAACTGAAAACACTGGGTCACCGACCCAGGAACCCTGACAGAGTGAGAGAGAATGAGTGAGAAAGAGGGATGGAAGCAAGAGCTCTGGGTGTCTACAAGGGATGATACAGAACATTAAGCGGCTTACAGTAGGGATAACTGATAATGATCAATATGCTCCTGACAGAGACCTAGATTGTAAATGACATTCTTCATGGATTCAACATAAATCTGGAGTAAAATCATTTACTCTTATTTTTATGAATCAAGAAAGCAAGCATGAGAGGAGATTAAAATTATGAGAAGATGTAGTTTTACAAATCCCTAATGGGAAACTAGGTCAGTGCAGTGGCAAGGCTTTAGCACACACATTTTTTTTTAAATTCAAAGTGACAGGACCACCCTCATTCCACCCACACCAAATCTCGACATTAAACCTCTATCCCCCATGTCAGAGAGATTTACCACTTCACTGCTAAGGGTTAGTAGGTAATGGGCATTGCAGGTTTTGGTTGCATAGGGAACAATCTAATGTATTTACCAACTTGTCAGATGTCAATTATTGGTATCCTTCACTCCCAGAAGGAATCACATCAAATGATCTTTTCAAAATTAAGATACTTTTAGGTCAGGATCTGCCCACTTTGTGTCACAAATGTTTACTGTCTTTACTACTATGCCCCTTAAACACAACATGAAAGCCATGGGAATCAGGACTGTTGGGCCAGCTGACAATAAGCTACAATGGTATACACTGGAGCCAGCTGAGGTGGTTCGGGCATCTGACAAGGATGCCTCCTGGGTGAGGTGTTCCGGGCATGTCCCGCCGGGAGAAGGCCCCGGGGCAGACCCAGGACACGCTGGAGAGATTATATCTCTCAGCTGGCCTGGGAACGCCTTGGTGTTCCCCCGGATAAGCTGGAGGAGATGGCTGGGGAGAGGGAGGTCTGGGCCTCTCTGCTTAGGCTGCTGCCCCCGCGACCCGGCCTTGGATAAAGCAGATGAAGATGGATGGATGGATGGTATACATAGACCTTAAGTCAATCTTCAGACCATTCAGCCCTTTGTGCAAAAAATAAATTCTTATTTATTTATTTTATCACAGACAGCATGATGATGATGGCAGCGTAAAGTGCGCTCCTTCCCAAGTGGTGGACTCTAATGCAAGTGCACATTTCTAGTAGATTATATTCTGGATTGTGGATATTCAGAAATGCTACAAGTTCCAAGTCTTTAGCCATGGTTGACACTTCACTTGACCTTTCTTTCATCTGACCCTGGTCAGAGTAAAACCTGGATCAAGCATCTTTGCTTTGGTCCCATCAGCCTCACATCAGCCCCTAAGATTTACAAAGTCTAAGCCCAGGTCAACCATGCTCATGTTCAACCCTCAAGGTAAGTCTGGGACTATGAAGTCTGACTGGCAATGTAGAATGTCTCCTCTCTGGTGGGGAAGACGCAGCAGACAGTATAGGAAGTGAAAAGATACCAATGATCATATTCCTTCTACTGGTGTAGAGGTGTTTAGTTGGACTTTTATCTGAGAGAACAAAAAAGGTAAACCCTATGCAGCTGCACTTCTCAAAAAGGGTGATTATTTTTTTATGCTTATGAAGCAAAAACCAGTTCAAAGAATTTCATCTTATTGGAGTCTCTGAGTGGGACATTAAGGATTCCTGGCTCAGGACTTGTATCAGATACTGTTTGATCATAAGGTAGTTCATACAACAACACCTTAGGACAAAGATCAGTGGATTGACTTTGATATTATTTCAGAGAATGTGCATTTTAATGTACCACTTTTTGTATCCTGGATAGTCTTTTTCTGTTTCTTTTTTCTAAAGAAAGTTAGTGACTTTGACTTAGTCAAGAATTTTTGAACACTAGGTCCAGAAAGTAGGGACAGTTGTAATTTTGTATCTGCTTGTGTCAGCACATAAACAAATCAATAATCTCCTCACATGAATAAAATATGAATACAATGACAATTCCTCTCTGTCAAAGACATGGATTTGAATATTTCATCATTTATAGATATCTGGAAAGCTTGAATACAAAAAGACTAAGCTTTCTACTTTTCCCATGTAAATAGTATAGACCATTTATCTGTAAAGAAGCATTACTTTTTTATATTATAGCTAGTTATCTAAAAGATAAATTGCTGACACACACTACAACAGTGTTTGACAAGAATGATATGTCAGTCCAGACCGTGTCATTGCATTTCTCCACTGACTATTGAAACCAGACTTCATATTCTATACTGCTATGTGAGAAACATATTTAAAGTTACAGTGCAGTAATGACCAATTTAATTTAAGTAATACTTTACTTCCATTTATGATTTATACATTTTCTTTTTCACTTTTAATACTGGGATATTACACTTTTGGAATTATTTATTGCTATAAAGTAAAGTTTTTGAAGAATCCCATTAAGAAAAAACTCAATAAAAAGTCAATTGGGATTTAAGACATATTGTAGTTTTCATGTGATCTTTTATTAATATGTGATCTAATTAAATGCGGTTAAAGTTATACATCAAGGAATCATTAATGCCTGGGTCTCTGTGTGCTGTACATTATTCAAGTCATTGTCTTTCATATTAAACATTTATATTGGCATTTTGAGAGAGGGTTTAGTAAATGAAAAATGAAATGTTTTTATTTCAATTTTTAATGCTTTAATTTGTCCATGTGAGGTAGATGTATTCCAGATACCATTACAAGGCTAAATGCTAAGATCATTTATTCTAGGCAATGGATGAGAGCTACTCTGAAATATTCTCACAGTCTCTGTCTTCCACCCTTTAAGTGAAATAAATGATTAGATATAAATTATGGATGTAGCATTATAAATCTGCATCCATTAAAGCTTTGTCCTGTTACACGTCTTCTGGATTCAGTCCCAAAAACTTTACTAAAATCTATACTCCACCCACAAAGCAAAAAGCTTGTCAGAAGAATTTGAAATGTTGTTTAAATGTTCCTCACTCTCCAGTTGCATATAGTCTCATGCTACAAGCAGTAAATATTTACTAATGGAAAATAACAGTGCGGTTTGAACTGTTGTCTGAGTTGCATTAACATTCATTCATCCTTTAAAATGAGATATATTGAGTTGCCAGTGCACCTCATTCAGTTTTCCTTTTTAAGAGGTCACAGCATACTGAAATATGTGAATTAAATATTATACTTGTTATGAATACATGGATAAATAGGTATAATTGTATGCCATTTACCGGTTCATTACTTTTGCAAGGAGGCTGTTTTCAGTCCATATGCTTTGTCCATTTGGTAGTTTTTCCCCTTCTTTTCCATCTCATTATCCAGCATAAACAAAACTCAAAAGTGTTTACAACCGTGATAGGGTATACTTATACACAGGAGGCTTTGAGCTAAATGATAAAATTATATGCTAATTACTCATGATGACCGTGCTAACATACTCAGATGCTTGGCAATTTAGTTTAGTTCTTTCCATTTGATGACCTCATTGACAAGTTTTGACATCTGACAAGTATATTTCAATCAAGATGTGTTTTAATGAGTCAACAGATTTTTTCAAGCTAATCCCTACCCATCCATTCACTTCCACTTATCCTTTCCAGGGTCGAGGGGGGCGCTGGAGCATATCCCAGCTGTCATAGGGCGAGAGGCGGGGTACACCCTGGACAGGTCGCCAGTCTGTCGCAGGGCTAACACATAGAGACACAGACAACCATTCGCACTCACATTCACTCACAGATTCAGTCTAGAATTTATTAAAAGCTACACTTTTTTATATTTTTCACATGCTTACTTTTACAACAATGAATAGAGGTCACTGTTGCTCGCACAGTGAAATTGGCTTCAAAGAACATGCTTCACCAAAAAGTCATAGTGATTGCTTTGATTACTCACAGTTGCCTGTGATTTTGCATGTTTGACCTCAAATACTTGGTAACTACTAGCTGAGGGACAGTAACACTTGAGTTTTACTACAACTGAGAGATTAGCTGCACAAGTCTGTCACTTCCATGGTTATTCCACTGGTCATTGACCAGTCTCTGCACCTGCAACTGTTTTCCTAGTGACACCCTCCATCAACCTCCATCATCCACTTGCAACCTGCCAGTTCCCAGATGGGTCCTGACCAGTCTGTAGAGCTGTATGACTGGGGCATTGTTAATTTTATCCCACATTGCAACCATAATTGTTAAGACACCTACAATGAATGAAGTTAATGTCACATACTAATCTCAACATAATATGAGTCAGTGGTAGCTCACTATCTAACAGTGGCATGGTTTAATTTGACTGTTAGATGTTAATTAGTTGTTGGTATATTAAACTGTCAGTGTAGAAGACTTTATTATTAGCATGTGTGTTGTCAGAAGCTCAATAGATACAATTTCAGCATGACACAATCAAATCAGCCTAACAAAGCAAAAGTATTCTTCAACTGACTTCTCAGATACTCTTCTGGTTATTTTTACTCTCTGAAAGAAACATTAATCAGTTTTTGTGTTCCAGAGATTTTGAGCATGCGAAATAGATAATCCCTGGTCTGCTTGAAGGACGTCTTGGTAACAGACGACCGTGTTTATTTAACATGATGAGCAAAATTAAACACACTCTGTCTGGATCTTCACTAATCCCCCTTGTCTCTGCCTTCTGTCACCTTCATTTACCACTTGATGTTTTTTTGTCTATCTTTACTTTTGTAGTTGACTCTGACTCAGCTTAATAACTTCTATTCTCTTCTTTCTGTGTGTTTTTCTCTTCCATTTAATTGTTATGATAAAATGCCCCATTTAACTACTCTTGTCCCCCTATAGTGCTGATGAGAGGTTTGATGCCACGTTCCATACAAATGTGCTGGTCAATGCTTCAGGAGCTTGTCAGTACATTCCACCAGGTGAGACATCCCAGATATTTCTATATTCTTACACTACCGTCCCACACTACTCCCAACATGCTAAATCCAAATTGTCATCATCTTAGGGACATCATTATCTCAACATCATCATTACTGTTATCACTGCCATCAACACCCTTCTCATTCTCACCTCACTGTTCTGGTGAACAATCTCTATTCAGATTCCCAAGACAATGTCATTTTACAATCACTGAACATTAGAGACTGTTTCCACTTCCTCCACATACCAAAGTTGTTCCATTTGATATAGATCTAGTGACTCGGGGGGCCATGGAAGATCACTGAACTCACTTTCTTGTTCACAAAGACAGAATTGGATTGCTGTCTTGCATTGTTTTACTGCAACAGCCATTGGAAGATGGTAAATTATGGGTATAAGAAATATATGGTCAGCAAAAATATTCAGACTATAGCATGCAGACATACAAGTTCAAGTTTGCAGAGAAAACTGTTATACCACTACAACCAACTTGGATTATTAACACAAGCTAGCTCTAGCCTCAGCATTGTCTTCTTGGCTGACAGGAGAAGAGCGCGTCATGGTCTTCCACTTATTATGCTTTCTAAAGGGCTTACCATCATCTTTCTGTCAGCTTTAACTAGTGTCACCATTCTCTTTTAGTCTTTTACATGCACTTTTCTGTTTGCAGAACTGCTGCTCACTGAGCAATTTTTGTAAACTCTGGAGATTGTTCTGGTGAAAATCTCAGGAGATCAGCAATTTCAGACTCACTCAAACTACCCTGCCTGGCATCAGCAAAGATGCCATGGCCACTGAACTCAAATACTCCCCCCCCACCCCATCTAATGTTTGATATAACACTAACTAAAGCTCTTGATCTGTTTCTAGATCAGTATTTTTTGAATCGCAAAGCTGATGTTTATTTGTATTCTAAAAGGATATCAGTGCCTATAATAAATGGCTTGGAATATACTAGATTTTAGTATCAGAGAAGCATTTATTTAAAGTATGTTTAAATAAAAATTGTCATGTAGAAGTAACTTTTTATTATTTTAAAAATAAATATTTACATAAAAAAACTGATTGGTTTCTAAAAGTAATTTATCTGCAGGTATCTTGAAGAGTACCTGCTACATCGACGTTCGGTGGTTCCCGTTTGATATTCAGAAGTGTGACCTGAAATTTGGTTCCTGGACCCACAATGGTTGGTTGCTGGATCTCCAGATGATGGAAGTCGATGTCTCTACATATATACCCAATGGGGAGTGGGACCTTGTTGGTAAGAACGAAAACAAAATGTCATGCATAGATGCTGAATAAGAAAGACCCTGATAAGACTCTCACTGAGATTCAGCATTTGTTATGGTTGGAAGGAGGACTCAAGCGCAGGACTCCGGTACTGATGCTTACAAGAAGAGTTTATTTACAAGTCACCAGGTGTATATACAAGAATGTGCAGGGGGGTGTTATATACAGCTGAGTGGGGGAAGAAGGGGTCTCCAGGGAAGTCCAAGGGAAAGCATACGTTCTTCAGAATATCCACTCACACGATCACAGGTTCACACTCCAACACTGCCACACGGGAAACACACGGGGAAAAATCCAAGAGGTTCTGTAGACAGGGAGACAGGGTTAAGGACGATGCACAGAGGAAAACACTCTTCACTAAACTTGCTGTAGCTTTGACTTTACTAACGCGTGGTAGACAACGATCCAGCGACGAACAGCAGTCACCTCCTGGCTTAAATGCTGCTCCCCTTAATGAGACACCTGGGTCTCATCTCCCGAGGGCGTGGACCAAGGGCATGAACCCACAGTGAGTTCCGCCCCGGCGAGAGAGAAGAGGAAGAGAAACAGAGAGGGCTGATCAGCGTGCAGCTGATCCGCCTGGCCGTGACAGTATTAACTATGTGAAACATCCAATCAGTGTCACACACAGCAGGTGTTTCAGCTGTGTTTCTTTCTTTGTAAGATGCCACTCTCTTAGTCAATCAGTCCACAACGAAGGGGTCTTTAGATGGTGTGAATAATGCAGCTTCTATTTACTATAGTACTAAATAAATCTTCAACAAATTCTGTTTCTGACAGCATTTCTGTACAATACAGGTGATGCTAATTTCAAATACTGATCACAACAGGTAGGCTAGCAAATCTAAAAATAAAATCCATCAGAAGTAGTTAAAAAGAACTCTCTCAGTTCATACCTTCAAGCCTTTCAGAAGCATCTAGGAAATGACTCCAGCATTTTGCCTACAGTTAGGGTTAGGGTTGATGACTCAAATGGATAAAGCATATCAAAAAACATGGAAAGTTGCCCATCAAAGTGCCGTTTAAAATCATCCTCCTAACTTTATCCCTCATCCTATCAATATTTTTACTGTATATATTCCACTGCTTGTGTCTCCATATGGAAATAAAGAACTCATCCAGGTTTGGGTGTTAATCGGAGGCCAATGGAATAATTTCCAGACACAAACTGACTAACACACAGAGTTGGTGCACCCAGCTGGCTGGGGGAATAGATGGGGGGTTGTGAGTGTGTGTGGTGACAGCTGGCCTAGGGATGGTTCACTTAATTCAGGCACAGCCAGGCAGCTAGCTGGCCAAGAACACACACTGTCCTGGTGCCTTAGAACATGCCCATGTTCATGCAAGAGTGCAAACACACACTCAAAAGCAAGCAGACACGCATTGTTTCACTGTCTCAGGGGGTAACTCATTAAATTAAGCCATTCCTGAGCCCATTAACCTAATCTGAACTATCACAACTGAATGCCTCACCCCCACCCTTCATCTATTTATAACCTTTACCCTAAAACCAACTCTTATCCCCAAAAAGCAGTCTGGACCCTTCGGGACTGCACTTTTAAGTCTCTAGGGTGACACACGTTCCCATGGGTTAGTGTTCTGTCAGGTTAAAGTCCCTAAAGGGAATGGAGGACATGACCCCATACAAGTGAGCGCACGCACACGCGCACACACACACACACACACACACACACACACACACACACACACACACACACACACACAAGATCTGGTAAATGCATCTGCAGGTCTACAATCCATCAAATTAATAGAAACTAACAAAGGCTATTTCTCTTCGGCAAGCGGGTGACAAGAGTTTTAAATGAAATGAAATTGAATCCGAGCAATCAATTTAAACTGAATTCCTATAGGAAGTAAGGCTCACACACGCAGTGATAATATCAAGTGTTTTCTGTTACTGACTTGAAAAAAGTTGTGCATTTTGACTGTATTGTTGATTGTGTCATTTTCACAATCAATTAATTGCTATTAGAGGTGTATAATGCTGGGTAAACCATACACAGGCAGCACTCTTGTGGGTTGACTTTTATTCATCACTGATTGTTGATTGTAAGCTACACATGACTGCCTGGCAGTCACACATACTCACACAGAGGTCCTTGATTGATGATATTAATCCAGAGGACAAGCTAACATTGTCTGCATTCCACCTTAAAATGATTATACATATGAAATAGATCTGCTATTGTTACTGATCATTTAGCTATACAATTGTTCTTGTACTTGTAGTTTTTCTGACTATGGCCAGGCCAATGTGATGTTGATTTCTGTTACTGACCTTTTAAAAATCAAAATATATCTATGCCAACAACAAAGATAAAACTATAGTGTTGAACATGGCAGATGACTGCTTTTTGGAGATGTAGCTGGGTAATCTGAAGCATTTACTAACATTTGCAGGTTTTAACATTTTGTGGCAGTCCTTTACTCTTGCTCGGCATATAATACAACCAATGATCATGGCACAATGCATTGCAGCTACAGCTAACTTTCCACAATCTCCAAAGATAATTTTATTTGAAACTATTTAAATTACAGCTAAAGATAAATACACGCTCCTTTTAGTTTTTGTTTATTTGTTTTTTACAAAAACAGAGTTACTGTTCAGATATATATTCTATATTTTCACTTTTTAGTCACCATGAAATGAACTTGAACATAAAATAAACTTTAGTGACTGCTTTTTAATGTCATTTTACTGTTTTCATTTAATTTTTTGTCTACCCTTACTTGTTTTGATACGTTGAACTAGTACTGTGTACAAAAGGTGCCTTTCAAATATGCTGTAAGGAACAGGAACTGTTGTTTGTCTGTAAAATAGATGTGGAAGTATTCATAAATTTTAATAGTTTATATTTGAAAGTTATCAAGCTGGTTTTGATCAAACAAATTCCAATAACAGGATGAAAAGATGGCCAGCTGGTCAGCAAACCTGCCGCTGGATCAGAGACTTCCTCTCAGACCGTGTACAGAGAGTTAGAGTGGGGCCTCATCTTTCCTCAGCCCTCAGCCTCAACACCGGCTCTCCACAAGGCTGTGTACTGAGTCCCCTACTGTACACTCTGTACACACATGACTGTGTTAGTTCCCACCCAGACAACACAGTCATCAAGTTTGCAGATGATACCACTGTGGTGGGGCTCATCTCAGGGGGAGATGAGACTGCATACAGAGCTGAAGTTCAGAGGCTGTCAGATTGGTGTGCAGACAACAACCTGGACCTCAATACCACCAAAACAAAAGAACTGGTAGTTGACTTCAGAAGGAGGAAGTCCGAGCTGCAGCCTGTCAGCATCAACGGGGAGTGCGTGGAAAGGGTCTCCAGTTTCAAGTTTCTGGGTGTGCACATAGACACAGACCTCCAATGGAGCTCTAACACCTCTGCGGTCTTAAAGAAGGCCCAACAGCGTCTCCACTTTCTGAGAATCCTCAGAAAAATGGACCTGAAGAAGGAGCTGCTGACCGTCTTCTACCGCTGCTCCATTGAAAGTGTGCTGACATATTGCATCGGTGTGTGGTTCTCCAGCTGCACCACAGCACACAGAAAGGCACTCCAGAGGGTCATCAACATGGCCCAAAAAATCATTGGACATCCTCTTCCCTCCCTGAAGGACCTGTACAGCACTCGCTGTCTCAAGAGGGCACGCAGCATCCTACGGGACTGCACACACCCAGGACACCGGGTGTTTAAGCTGCTGCCGTCTGGCAGGAGGTTCAGGCTGCTGAGGTCCCGAACAAATAGACTCAAGGACAGCTTTTACAACAGGGCAATAGCCCTGATCAATGTAAATAGCTGACCTGACTGGATACCTCCCTGGACTTTTTAGGGGGAGGTAACAATGTTTAAAACGATAACAATAATATTTATATTTATAACAAGGTGCAATAATAATTAATGTGCAATAATAACAGTGTGCAATACACATACACTTATTCTTCTTTTTTATACTAAGTTAATATACTGTGTTGTGTTGTTTGTTACGTTGTGATGTGTCATATCGTGTCGTGTTGTGTTATATGTAGTGCCGACGTAGGACAGTTTTTCCAATTTCATTGTACTACTGTACTATGTATGACTGTGCAATGACAATAAAGAGTTATCTTATCTTATCTTATCTTAAACAGATTCAAAAGCCAATTACTGCTCTCAACAAATGGCTGTCATTTTAAAGCCATGAACTTGCAACTTCTATTTCAGTCTCTACTGTATGAGCAATTCTTTATACTGATTATAACTTCCTGCTAAACAAACAGGTGGAATGGATTTGAGATTATTAGGCACAAGTTGATTTTCTTTTGTTTTTGTTTTTTTCAAAGCAAGCTGCTTCCCAACATGATTAACTAAATTCCAGTCTGGACAAAATAATATTAATCTGATTGGTTAAAGTCTACAAATTTATGAAATACAGAAATTGAAAGAAGAAGAAAAAAGTACTATTATCATATTCATAAGTTTCCAACATCTTCTATAAAAAGTACAAGTTGGCTTTCCATAAAATGTAAAACATTATACTTCTACAAGTATTTTGCCTGTATTTATTTACATTTTAACTAATGCCTTTTTGTTAACAAGGCCATACATGAAGTATGAAGAAATGTGCATTATTGGCTTATTTTACTGTTTATAAAAAAATATTCAGTCAAGCAGAAGAAAGAACTGGACCATTATTTCATAATTCTTTGTTTTTGACCTCTAAACTGACACCTTTTTACCCCTTAATATGTCTCCCAGGTGTACCAGCAAAGCGTAATGAGCTGTATTATGACTGCTGCAAGGAGCCCTACCCCGATGTGACGTTCACAGTCACTATGCGCCGCAGGACTCTTTATTATGGCTTAAACCTGCTCATCCCCTGTGTGCTCATCTCTGGTCTGGCACTGTTGGTCTTTCTGCTCCCTGCTGACTCTGGAGAAAAGATCTCACTGGGTACAGAGGATCACATACACATCAGGCCATCCTTGCACACAAAGACACAGATACACAGTTTCACGCAGAGGGACAATGATTCATGATTATATTCATACATGTAGACAAAAATGTGCCTTTCTCCCCTACTTTGGTCATCTCTGCCCACCAGACTGCAATTGCTTACCCATTTATTTGTCTTTGCTTTATGCTAGCGCTGACATTATTGCTTTGAATAAGCATTTGCTTTGAATTCTGTTCCTTAGCAGATGAACAAAAGCACCACTGTTAACGCAGCAAAGATAATCATGTGGACCTGAAAATGCCAGCTTGTTTCAAAATGCCATTCCGTGAGACAGGGCTGCACTAAATAGAAATGAGACAGTGCTCCTTTGACGGTGGATAAGATAGTAAATATTCCAAAAATAAATTCATAGCTTTTGTCACCTGTTTTGAAGACAACCAGCTGCATTTATTTTGAGTTCTCTCAAGTCACAATTTAACAGCAATAGAGATGTTTGATGAAATAATGTATCTAATGTGTGTCTGCCCTTTTTAGGCATAACGGTACTGCTGTCTCTGACAGTGTTCATGTTACTGGTAGCAGAGATCATGCCTGCCACTTCAGACTCAGTTCCTCTAATTGGTAAGACAATATTCAGCTCCTCGTAATGCTTTTATTGGTAATTATTTAATTGTTGGTTTAAAAACAACATTAAAGCAATTGTGAATTGTGAAGGTTTTCACAGGAACCTATGCAGTCTGAGTATGCACATCCCTCGATTCAGTGGCTTGTAGAACAACATTTAGCAGCAATAACTTGAAGCACTGATTGGTTTTCTATATGACTTCACTAGTCTCTAAAATAATTGTGAAGAAATCTTCTTTGCAAGGTTTATGGGGAGTTCTTTTAGGGTCTTATCATACCACTTCATTTGCTGAGTCAACTGCTAAAACTTCTGCTTTAATAGAAGCAATTGCAATTGTTGATAATCAGTTAACCAAGTCCATTTACACAGTAGTGCATAGAGACTGTACTCTGGTGTCCACCTAAAGACATGGATGTTAATTGGTGATTCTAAATTGGTTATGGATGCCAACACTAGAAAATGTTATTTAAATCACAATCTAATATTTCCATTTTCAAACATCCAAGAGCTAAAATGTGTGCTATTTTTAGTTTATTTTTAATTGATGGAATTGTTTTTACAATAAATAGGTAAGAAAATTATAATATATCATGACTTGCCCAAAAGGTGGAAAAGGTATAAAGTGCCACAGTGAGGGTAGTGGGTCAGTATGGAGATTTTATTTTCTCAATTTACTGTTCAGAGAGAAAACCATGGAAAGTTGCTGGATGAAAAGAATAATTTACCCAGGAGACAGTTGGCTACAATAGGTTAGAGTGTCAAAATAGATCGTTATGCCTCATACTCACATCACAGGGCAGTCTGTAGCAGAAAACATTCTTTGCACAGATGGACTGATATGTTGTGGCTGTGGGCGGGTTCTAAAGAGTGTGGGGTGGGTGTTTGCTTGCTGATGCAGTATGTGAAGATTATATTCAGCGTAGGAGATAAACAGTTGTGTTGCATAAGACCATACTGATGCAGACAGGGGAAGACAAGGCAGCAGACTTTAAGAAGGGAGGAGAAGCTGCAGATAGGGCTGCTGCCCTGCATCATCTGGCAGCTCAGTGATGTAAAACAAAGCCAAGAGAAAACACGCCTTTTAGAGTAGATGTTTAACACACTACAGATACTGTATATCAGAGATAATAGATAAAAGACAAAAATGTCTTTGACATTTACTATCAGAGGTTATCATACAATTCCAATTATATTGTGACACGGAAACGTATAATTTCATTAGCCCGCCTTTCTACTTAATCGCTGACATCACAGCTGCATCAGAATGTGTTTGAAAAACATGCTTTCCTACATGGAAAGGATATGCATTTTTATGTCCCTGTGTGTCTTCCAGTGCCTCCAAGGCTGTTATGTCTTTTGGCTACATTTTACATTAACAAAAAAGATGTTAGTCATCCTCTTAACCGCCCCTGGGGTGTTATGACCTTAGATTTGTTGACAGGGATCATTTCTTCACTGAATAATCAACCAGCTACCTTACTTGGTGACAGTGATGATGCTTTCTAATCTAATAATTTTAAAATGACCATTTCACTTATATATTTAAATAAATAAATCATTCAGTAACAGACTACAATATCTACTAACAAGCCATGTGTCCTTTATTGAAATTGCAATATACTGATTTGTTCGTATTCTTCTTCAGCTCAGTATTTTGCTAGCACCATGATGATTGTGGGATTGTCGGTGGTGGTAACTGTTCTGGTTCTGCAATTCCACCACCATGACCCCCACGGAGGAAAAATGCCTAAATGGGTGAGTTCAATAAGGGGAAAAAAGAGACAATTTAATTACAGTATTATTTCAATAACCACCTCTCTAAAACTGTTTCCAAGCTTTGATGTGCCCCTCTTTAGAAGTTGAAAAAGGTTAGTTCTTGCAACAAAAAGGGTACGCATCATTAGCACAATAACAATAACAGATCCTTCTTTGTTTAGTAAAAAAAAAAAAACCATAAAAAAAAAATTGACTCTCCTTAGTTTCACATCATATTTTTCACCTGACAACCACTGCTCTAACATAATGCATAGAGGTACAGCCGCTGAGCCAGTATAAGTCCATTTTATTTTCGAGTTTGTTTGTGTAAGGACATGACACCAAGATCTTACACAATGATTAAAGGTACTTTTTAAAACTATACTCTGCAAAACTTTTCTTAAACCCTTTACCACTTGAGGCAACATTTTAAGAGTGGCTGTGAACAAGTCATTTCTGATGTATCCTTCTATTATCTTTTGATTTTTTCCTTTTAGTCCTGCTCTCATTCTCTTAAGAAGCTTTGCCTTTTTGGTAGGCCACCAAATAAATGCAAGAAATAGAAATTTTCAGGATGAAATCATACCAACTGTTGTTTCAATTCTGTTGCTAGCTTTAGTCATTTTAGAAGATTTTAGACTATTTTTTTGGTAAGTGTCAATTAAACTGTCTATGTAGATTCTCTGTCATCCAGGTCATGGTAGTCTAAGGAACACTTTCCAGTGTAAATTAACATATCAATCCAATCTTTCCACCTTCTTTCCTCCAGCTAAATCTTTATCTTTCTTATTTCTTTCTTTCAGGTCCGAGTCTTTCTTCTCAACTGGTGCGCTTGGTTCCTCCGTATGAAGAAGCCTGGAGAGGAAAGCAAAACTCCAGTGAGCTCAAGCAGTCCTCCAACTTATAAGTACTCCCATTCTCCTGCTCACCACACTAGCACCACCAGCATTCAGATGAGCACCATACCAGGGCAGCCATCCACTCAGGCAACAACAACCAATGGAAACATGAACCTATACTTTAGCTACCACTCAATGGGCACAGACAACCCTGTGTTTCCACCTAGTGTTGATTCAGGTGTGATTGTGTGCGGTGGTGGAAATGGAGGTGGAGGGAATCATCATAACGGTACCTCCCAGCTTGACATCCACTCAGACCAGACACGGACTTTGCTTTTGGAGCAGATTCCCGAAATTTGCCGGATTTTGGAAGAAGTGCAGTACATTGCGAATCGCTTCAGAGAGCAGGACGAGGGGGAGGCAATCTGCAGCGAGTGGAAATTTGCAGCTGCAGTCGTGGACCGGTTATGCCTGGTGGCCTTCTCGCTGTTCTCCATCATCTGCACCTTCACTATTCTCATGTCAGCTCCCAATTTCATTGAAGCCGTGTCAAAAGACTTTACGTAAGGCTGCTCTCTATCATCACTGACAGATAAAAACTAACAGTAGAAATTCTGACACAATTAGACCTGCACCACACAAGCCTCTCTTGTACTTTTATGTGAAGACACACAAGCTCAAGTTAATTTAGAATTGATATCACCATAGATCAGTACCCAGCCTTTACCCCTCTCATTACACGTTTGTTGGTATATAGCTGGGGTAATGTGTTTTTTCCCTGTGAAGGTTCCTCTTTAGCTTACAACATACATACAGGTACATAGGAAGTTGAAGCAACATGTAGTAGTTAATGATGTAGAAAGTCAGACTGATGCACTTTTCTTCTGTATCCCTGCTGCACCACATCATTTACTTGCCACCATTTGAGCGTCACGTCTCATCAGAATTCACTCTTTCCCTTACAGCTTTTCTTTTCTCTTAATTTTAGAATTTACACATCCTGTCTTCACTCCGTTTTCTAGAGATGTCTTACCTAAACAACTTCAGCAGTTACATATATAGTACAGGGTTTTACAGGTGTATTCTTGTAATGCATTTGTTCTTTGTATTTTATAAATAAATCCACATTTTACAGTGCAATCTGGTTAAGCTGAAATTGATTTTTTAATGAGTTAGCAAATTCACTGAGATCTACTGAAATTATACATTTCACTAATCTGAGGTGTGAAACTGAGTATTTTCATTTTAGATAAATATACCATTTTCCCTCGCTAACTGAAATTTGATTTAAAATTTCAATTCAACTCAATTTTATTTATATAGTTGTCCCCTCAAGGTGAAAATGCCCATTATAATTTCCCACAGCCTGACTTACAACTGTATCTGATTCATTACAACAAAGAAAGCCAAATAATTTCTTTATACCTTCATTATTACTCTTCCTTTTACAAATGGAGCTATTAGTCTAATATATATTACAGTTTTTCTCGATTGCTTAAACACTTTTCTTGAAACTATGGCTCGTATTCTCAAAACAGTAAACACAAATCCATAACGTCTCACTCAATTTCCCGAAAATTGTATTTTCAGGTCAAAATTAAGCTCTACACTCAAAACCATTCACTCTTGCTGAAAAACCAAACTTTGTCCACAGACATCAGACACAAGGCCTCAAAAACACACACACTACAACATAGTCTTACACATTGGTGCAATAAATTGAAAACAATATTTCAAAAACTGTCAAGTTATGTTGCTTGTGGTTCTTCCCCTCAAAAACCTTTTCACATCATGAAAACAAAAGATCCAATGTACATACAGTGTAGGGCTGGGCGATATATCGAGTTTTTGAAAAATATCGATATATTTTCATACGAGATATAAGATGTGACAATATCGTTTATATCATATAGTCTATGTTACGTTATAATTATACTTATGGAGCCGCAGGTTTGCCTCTCTTTCGTCCACTTTTGTCTCTACGCAACGTCACTCGGCCTCGCCTCTCCTTCACTGAACACAACTCCCCCTCCCCCAGAGCTTCACCTGCAGGCAATGACAAGATGAAAGCGGAAAATCTCCGTTAGCGAGTTACCTCGGATCGCCCCGTGCGTGGGGCTGGACGGTGTCAACGTGTTAGCGAGCTAACCACGCTAACGAGCTAACCGCGCTAACGACATGCAGCCCGGAGGAGCTGCACGGCCTAAAATCCTTTCATTTTCTCAAAAACCGACAGTGCGCCTTATGTATGAATTCTGGTTGTGCTTACTGACGCGAACCGATTTTATGTGGTACACAGCGCTCAGCAATCTGTCAAAAAATGTTTTACAGTTTTTCTCGATTGCTTAAACACTATAACCAGGCCTCTAAATTAAAATTTCAAAACCGTAACGCTACTGTTCAAAAAGCTCACCCATTTCCCTGAACTATAAACACTATTCCCTGCTTTGACACATGACTCAAATTTGGTGAACTGTTACTGCAAAACTCTACACACAAATCCCTACATTTTACAGTGCGTACACCATGTAGTCATTTAGAAAGCACTAGCATGCAATAATGTTAACTTAAGTCAGCATAGCTTGAGCTCAATTAGCACACAATTAACCAGGTGGAAACACTAGGAGTCAAAATTTAGCACACACCAATCAGAACCTGCGATGGATAGATAAAAGGGCCAAAGTCAGCTCATTCAGGTTTGAAACAATGGATCCAAAGAGATGCAAAGGAGAGTGATTGAGGATGATCATCTTTTTCGAGGCATAAATGCCATCAGCCTCTCCACAATTGACCGCATCCTCCGAAAGAATCAATTCCGGATGAAACAGGCATACCGAGTCCCTTTCGAACGAAACTCTGACAGAGTGAAAAACCAACGTGTGGAATATGTTCAGGTATGAGTTTTGATACTGTATAAAGTATTGTGTACCATCACAGCATGGCAGTTTATGCTGCCATTTCAGCACTCTTGAACTGTGGTTCAGGGTACCGATTGACTCTACTGTGTTATGTGTTTTGCAGAGGATCTTTGAGATTGAAGGACGGCCTGTTCCCCATGAAATAATCTTTGTGGATGAGGCAAGTTTTAACCTGACCAAAAGAAGGAAAAGGGGGAGGAACATAATTGGCCATCGGGCTATTGTAAATGTCCCTGGTCATTCTTGATGGTTTAAGACAACATATGTTCCAGCTGCACTACAGGGAACCAGCACAGCCAGAGCAGCCTCACTACGTTGTTGTGTGGGATAACGTCAGCTTCCATCGCGCTGCTCTGGTTCGTGACTGGTTTACCAATAACCCAAGGTTTTCTAATATCTTTCTGCCTGCATACTCTCCCTTTCTAAACCCGATAGAGGAGTTATTTTCGGCATGGCGGTGGAAAGTGTATGACCGAGAACCTTATGTCCGTGTTCACCTCCTTCAGGCCATGGAAGAGGCCTGCCTAGACATATCAGTAGATGCATGCCAGGGGTGGATCAGGCATGCAAGAGGATTTTACCCCCACTGCCTGGCTGGGGCCAATATAGCCTGTGATGTGGATGAGATTCTCTGGCCTGACCCAGACCAAAGACAAGATGCTGAGGTGGGATAATGTTTCTGGTGTGTGTTGTACTGTATAGTACATGAATGACAATGTGCCACTGTACATACATTGGTTGCGTCTTTTGTGTTTATCATGTGACAAGGGTTTTGAAGGGGAGAACCATAAGCAACCTATTTGTTTTGGAACTATTGTTTTGAATTAATTGTACCAGTGTGCAAAACTCTGTTGTAGTGTGTGTGTTTTTGAGGGCTTGTGTTTGATGTCTGAGGGCAAAGTTTGGTTTTTCAGCAGGAGTGAATAGTTTTGGGTGTAGAGCTTCATTTTGACCTGGAAATAGGATGTTTGGGAAATTGAGTGAGATGTTATGGATTTGTGTTTACTGTTGTGAGGATATGAGGCGTAGTTTCAAGAAATGTGTTTTAGCAATCGAGAAAAACTGTAATATGACTTTGCTAAGCTACGGAGCTGCACCACTTGATGGATTGTCGGAGGATTACGGCTACCGAGGAGGAGCCTCGCGGAGTGATACGTACTGTGTGTGTATAAGGACCACAAATGGCACCTGTTCAGAGACGTGGTGCAGCTGTGAAATCTGTCTCTTTGTTATTACGCTCAGCGTCTATTAGTTTACATTTTGACTGCACAATTGTGAGCTTTTTGTTATGCACAAAAACAACATTGTTTTCTTTTATTTATGGACCATGATTATTTAATAAATGCTGATAATTTATTTTTGAGTAATTTCTTCATGTACATCTACGCTGTATGTAAATAAAAGTGCCCGTGTGACATCTGGGACACAGTGTGACTAGAACTCTCTTTTTGTTCTTAACTTAAAACTTAAAACTTTAAAAAAAATATTGAGATATATATCTTATATCGCCATCCAGCTAAAAAATATCGAGATATGAATTTTGGGTCATATCGCCCAGCCCTAATACAGTGGCACATTTTTATTCATGTACCATACAGTACAACACACAGCAAAAACATTATTCCACCTGCAGCATCCTGTCTGTGATCTGGGTCAGGTCCGGGAATCTCATCCACATCACAGGCTATATTGACCCTGGCCAGGCAGCAGGGGTAAAATCCTCTCACATGCCTGATCCACCGCTGGCATGCATCTACTGATATGTATAGGCAGGCTTCTTCCACGACCCGGAGGAGGTGAACACGGACATAAGGTTCTCTGTCATACACTTTCTACCGCCACGCCGAAAATAACTCCTCCATCGGGTTTAGAAAGGGAGAGTATGCAGGCAGAAAGATGTTAGAAAACCTTGGGTTATTGGTAAACCAGTCATGAACCAGAGCAGTGTGATGGAAGCTGACATTACACCAAACAACAGCATAGTGAGGCTGCTCTGGCTGTGCTGGTTCACTGTAGTCCCGCTGGAACATATGTTGTCTTAGACCATCAAGAAAAGCAAGGAGAAGCATAGTGTTATAGGGTCCTAGAATGGCATGGCGGTGGAGTACCCCTCGTTGGCTGATGGCTGCGCACAGAGTGACATTCCCTCCACGCTGACCAGGTACATTTACAATAGCCCAATGGCCAATTATGTTCCTCCACCTCCTCCTTGGTGTCCTAGACCTCCTTTTCCTCCTCAACCTCTTCCTTTGCATCTCTTTGAATCCATTGTTTCAAACCTGAATGAGTTTCCGATTGGTGTGTGATAAATTTTGACTCGTAGTGTTTCCACTTGGTTAATTGTGTGCTAATTGAGCTCAAGCTGTGCTGACTTAAGTTAACATTATTGAATGCAAGCGCTTTCTAAATGGCCACATGGTATAAGCACTGAAAAATGTAGGGATTTGTGTGTAGAGTTTTGCAGTAACAGTTCCCCACATCTGACTCATGTGTTAAAGCAGGGGAATAGTGTTTATAGTTCAAGGAAATGGGTGTGCTTTTTGAAAAATAGCATTATGGTTTTGAAATTTTAGTTCAAAAGATTGGTTATAGTGTTTAAGCAATCAAGAAAACCTGCAATACATCGCCTGCCCTTTATAAGGTTTATTTACTGCAGACAGAAGAACACAGAATACGTAGGCACCAAATTGTTAATATACCTCTGCTAACCCTGCCTTACAGGCCAAATCTTACCAATCTCTGCTTCTCCACAGCAACCCAGTCTGTCAGTGGCAGTTCATTTAAACTATAGGAATGATTTACCAGACACTGGAAAAAATACTCAGTCAACATTACTGTTTTGAAATGACATTAAAGCGACAAATTAATACTACCGGAACTTTTCTGTGACTGAAAACTTAACTTTTCAGGGCAGTTTATTAAAGTGTCACTTCATTACATCCATCCCTTGTGTTAATACAGTATAGTTTTGTTAGCATATGATGCACTATTTGTAAATCACTCACACTCACTTACAGTGCAATTTTTCCTTGGGTAGTAAATTCATCTTTGTTTATTTGTGTGAGCTAGACATGTTTTTGTATTCTCACACAGAAACTCACAATACAGAAAGAGAATATTTTGAAATCTATTCTGAGATGTGCATTTAGTACTCTTTTGTAGTGGTGAGTGCTTTGTATTTTACTCTCTAATGCTCAGTGAAAGGCAAACACTTTTCTTCCCTAATCTCTAGTGACAACATGTAACAAGAATTACTGGGTGACTTGATAGAACAGATTTTTGTTCAACTTTGTCTCTTTTCGCCCCCTGACTGTCCTCTGATTCCAGGGGGCAAAAGACATGAGTGAATTCCCATTTTAAAAACCCACATAAATTCACAGCCTTTTTCCACCAAGCTATTGGATATTTTAAATGGTGTTAAGTGGGGAAACTAAAGAAGAATGAAGCAACACCATACAGTATACCACACAGCGATTGCAGAAATACTCACTGAAATGGAATTCATGCTGTTACAGTTAATCAATGCACTACGTACAGACAAACAGCTTCCAACTGCTGTCGACCTTTTATGCCACTAAAGCACTGTAAACAGTTTGTTATGTCCAGTCATAATAGACATGAAGCAAAAGGTGAAGCCAATGAAATGTACAGTGTTGCTTTATTGCCAATTCTTTTGTGCGAACTTAAGCTGCATTCAAAAATCTACTTTTCTGTGACCAGGGATTTGATGTTTTTACTTGCTTTAAATGTCACAAATATGCTTTTAAAAATAACACAGAGTAGTCTTATAATCTTTAAATGAACAGGCAGACATTTGTTTCAAACAGATCAAAAGATGAATACCACTTTCACATCTGTGTAATAAAGGAGCTATAGTCAGTGCTCTGGAGTTATCTTAAGCTACCTACATGCTGATGGTAACTTACTTGACTGACATATTTCTAACTCAGAGAAACAAATCCATTTTTTACCAAGTTGAACAATTCCATTAAATATTGGTCAGTGTTCTAATTGTGCACGGTCCTAGCATATTCCAAATTGTACAGTATTTGCTTAAATATGAATCCAATCATAGATGATCTGATAACAAAACATTTATTGGGATTTATTGGAAATGCCTGCAAATGTCCATGCAGATAGAAGTGGGAAGGTATCACAAATGTGCTCCATCTCACCTACCAACGTGTTGGAACATACAGATGCAATAGTTCATATGAGGCATGAATTGAAAGGTTGCATTAGAAGAAATAAAACCATGTCAAGAATTGTTTAATGTAAAAGACAATGCAATTTACAATTCAATATATTGAAGTTCACCCACACACTAAAGGCTCGAATTGCAGTTTTTTAAAGGTTTAATTCTGCTGAATGATTTTGACAAGTATAGCTAAAAATGAGGATGTGGCAGTTTACTTTTTGCAATGCTTTTGAATTTGTCTGTTGCTTTTAATGGTTTTTAAACTGACAATGTTGTATTTTGGTCAACTTGAGTGTCTTATTCTTTGTAGTCTGTGCCTCAGTATCATTCAGAGTCATTCTACGTTGAATAATGTACATAAATGCTCAGTGTACATCACTATTTTGAGAAAAATAAAGGAGTGACTAATAATTATTGGCATTTCACTTGCTGACATGCTACAATTCATGAAATTATATAGTTTGATTAAAATGTTACCACCAGAATTTTCAATCAGTCATGATGAATTCTGGAACCGACTGGAAGTGGTCATTACTAGGTTGTTTTTTGCAATCTGAAGAGTCAGTGAAATGACAGCTTGTCATCTAATATGCCTGCCTAATCACAAGTGACTTCTATGGTATTGTTCACACAGTTTTATAAAATGTCATATTTCACTGACAGAATAATATATTATTTTTTTTCTCACAATAAGCTCTAACAAAAGAGTTCAAAATTTAGAAAAATATACACACAATCAGGTTCATAAGTATTTGAACAATGCAACCAATAATGGGTTCTGTATACCATAACAGTCGATTTAAAAAAACAGAAAACCAAGATGTGATTAATGTGCAGACTTTCAGCTTTAATTTAAGCAGAGATTTAAATCAGGTGGTAATTCCAAATACTAAACTTTTGTAGCCCTTCGTTGGTGCTTTTAAAATAAGGTCCAGACAGATGCTGATGCAACTGAAAAAGGCTATCATTACCCTGAAAAATAAATCTTATCTATCAGACAAAACAGCAAAACTGGGTATATTCTTAAAAAGCCATGCACTGGGTAGCTCATTAACAGCCAAGGGCAAGAAAGACCACAGAAGACAAACATCTAAGTATTGAGACTGGGGGAAGTATGGAGAAGGGAAAGAACACCTCATGATCGAAAGCATACAACAATATCAGTCAATCATGATGAAGCAGAGTGACCCACAAACAAATAGCAACTGAAGCCAACTACAGTAAAGGCCTAGCAGAGGCCAACAAGGAAGGTAACACAGCAATGGATGATTTTCCAGGCTTCATTGTCTAGTATAGGGCTGCCACGATTAGTCGACTAGTCATGATTACGTCGACTATCAAAATCGTCGACGACTAATTTAATAGTCGACGCGTCGTTTGAAGCTTTTGTAAGATCACAAAAGACGCAGGAATAAGTAGTAGGATTTAAGAGTGTAATAACGTACTGAAACAGAAGATGGCAGCACTGCATGTATAAGGATGCCAGCTGCCGTTAAACCCCGAAGAAGAAAAAGAAGTAGCTCTGTCCCAGAATTCATAGCGCAGCCCAGCTCAGTTTCCAACAATGGCGGTAGCTAGTTAGTTTTAATATTACTCTTATTATTCTTTCTGGGTCACAAAATAAACGTTTAACATATTTTCAAGCGAGAATGTAGCTGTGCAAACCTCAAATATCTGCTCAGTTTATCAAGACACCACATATTTTGAAAAGCACTCAAACGTCTGTTACCCACTAGCTCGATAGCTAGCCGGGGGCAAAGCTGACTAGAGCCGGTGAGAACCCCGGACTCCGGGCAAATCGTTTTCAAACCCACGGCCGTCTTTCGCTACTCGGGTTAAACATGATATGTAAGTCACTACATATGTTATAACTTAAAATGTTATTGTTTGGCTTTTTTTTTAGTATTTTATTTATTCCTGAGTAAATCGGTTTGGCTGAGATTAAAGTTATAGTTTTTACACAGCTGAATAAACGTCAAGCAGACAACTGATTATCAGAAGTGTGAAATGCTCGAGAATATACTCCGGTGTCCTGTTATATTTTAGATAGCAAGGAGTTTATTAAACTTCACCGAAACAATCTGCAAATTTCATTAAAATTTAATAAACTATCATCTTGCCTTTATTTTTAATTAGCACATACCTTAAACACTTAAAGCTGTAAGCTAATGATAGTTATATAAGAGCAGATGCATGCTCTGATTAGTCGACTAATCGCAAAAATAATCTGTGACTAGTCGACTATCAAAATAATCGTTTGTGGCAGCCCTAGTCTAGCATTAAACACAATTATCAAAACTAAAAAACTTTGTTAATTTTATAATTATTTTTAGCCTCTGAAAATAGGAGAATTTCTTTAAAAATGTCTGTAAACAGTTAATGTAAACAATTAATATCTTCGTTAAATCATTTAAATTTAATCAATTTACAATCATCTTGACTGCATGACTTGAATTGCTTGATTGCTGGACCGTGATGTCATACAGACAATATTGCAATAATTCTATTATTGTCCAAATATGTATGACCCTAACTGCATATGTCTTCTTCATGACAGTGAGATCATGAAGCTTCACATGTGCAGTAAGATCCATGAAGTCAAGAGTCATTCAGCATAGCATAAAGGTTAAGCTGTGAACAAATCTAAATGTACCATATTTTTTGGATTATAAGGCGCACTATAGATTAACGGGTCTGTTTTCATACATATAATGCAGATTATAAGACGCATTAAGGGAAACAAAACAGTCAGATAAGTCAAATTTTACTCAACTCATTCTTCTTACTTCCTCCATTTCCTTACCATTAATTCATTAATGTTGAATTCTCTTGCAGCTGCTCTATTCCCATGTTGTTGCAGTATATTAATGACTAACCTCGTATTGTGGATGGGTTATCTCAGTTGTTCTCCTAACTGAAGTTTGGTTCGTTTACAGCATCCTGCCATGTGATTGCATTTGTTCCTAACCATTGGGAACCCTCATGTTAACTTTTATCGAGTCGAAAAAAGTTAGCATTCATCCTCCAGCTTCACTGTGTTTATGTTATGCTAACATTACATTATCCTAGCTGTGTCATTAGCGATCACATAGCACAGACCTTCCGAAAGTGTGGGGCCCGCCCCCTATGGGGGGCGCAGAGCCATTGCAGGGGGGGGCGCAGCATGAAAAGGGGAAAAAAACAAAACAACCATTGGGCGCCCACACAAACGCAAAGCAGGAGATGAAGCATCGCTGAATATGTTTCCAAACCAACTTCATTCTAAGCCAAAGACTAGAAAATATGGTGAAGCATATCTTCCCTTTGGTTTCACCTGCACAAGTGCCAAGGTAGGTCTCCCCTGCAGAATTGGTTTTCCCTTCATTGGGAGCACAAGCTGGGCTCTCCAAATCACGGACAAACAGCATCCCACATTCGTGATTTTTAGTTCACAAACACTTCTTGTAATGACTAAACTACTCCTGACATTTTGGAGATGTTAGCTCTTTATACAGTAAAGTTACAGTGGGGTACAAATAATATCAGGCTGATCCTGCCACGATTTGTTCCCCCTGTCTAAATCATGGACAAACAGTATCCCACAGCTGTTTATGTTTTTAAACCCATTTTGCACAGAGAGGCATTTTTTTTTGAAAAATGTATTGATAGCAATGTTGAATATTATTACACAGGAAAAAAACAACTACATGTAAAATAATTACACCGTGATGCCTCTGCCTTTCTAAATTGAGGGACAGTAACTGCGTGTTTATATGTAAGCATGTAAAACCTGAAGATAGAAACAAAATACTGTTAATCTGACTATCTTGCATTCTGCAATTCCACTCATGTAAGCAATAACGTGGTGCACAGCTGACGTGAAAAAAGGCACATACCTTTGACGGTGCGAGACGAACTGTATTCCTCATCCACACCTAAACGCAAAAAATTAGTTTTAAAAAATCTCCGTTTTCGGTGATTCGAAACGCCGTTTACGTGTGGACGAAACAGCTGCGTTTTCAAAAAATACCCGTGTAGCGTAAAGAGTTAGTAGTTTATTTTCTTACTACCTGCAGATTACTTGTATTTGCTTAATTGTTTACTAAATGTTTGAGGTGTGAAATAAACCACAATTGAGCAAAATATGGGTGTGTGTGGTTGGAGGATGTGTTAGAGCGTGCGTGTGTGTGTGCGCGCGCGAGGGGGGGGGTGCGCGAACATTTTTCTGTAAAACAAAGGGGTGCGCAGCGAAAAAAGTTTGGGAACCACTGACATAGCACATCATTAAATACCAGCTAGTCCAACTTCAGTAACCTTACAAAAGTCACTGTTGTTTAGTTTTCTGTCTTCATGTATGTTGGAAGTGATAGCAGAGCTGTAAGTTTTATTTTTTTTCAGAAATCTCTCATTTAGAACATACCATATCAAGTTTAGGTGGAAACTAGGGAGCTAACTTCCTGCTAACTTCTAACTTCTAACTTCAAATCTTGCTAATTTTGTTAAAGATGAAAGAATTTAGACAGTTTTTACCTCTCATTGATGCCGCAGTGTTCGTTTTAATTTTGGGACCTGAAGTGGAAAGAGTTTTGGACCCAGATTACTCCGCTCCTGACTATGGTAGCCGTAATGCTCTGACAATCCATCAAGCAGTGCAGCTACATAGCTTACCAAAGTCGTACTAAAACATTTTTTGACAGATTTTTGAGCGCCGTGACCACATAAAATCGGCTTGAGGTCAGTAAGCACAACCAGAATTCATACACAAAGGCGCACAGTGTTATAAGGCACACTATTGATTTTTGAGAAAATTAAAGGATTTTAAGTATGCCTCATAATGCGGAAAATACAGTAATTAACTTGCTGCTGTGTCAAGCTCCTAGCTTCAATAGAGACATCCAGAACCACATGTTGATTTACATATGCCAGTATTGATAGATTTTTTTTTAAGATAAGAAATGACATTTTTTGACATTTCAAAACTCATGTTCGATGCAATGCAAAATTCAAAGATTCCCTGTTTTAGGAATAGTATTTCTAGGCTCAGGCTTCAGATTACTACACAAAATTGAGCCAGAACCTTCTCTGCACCCTGAGCTGATAAGTTAAACTAAACTCAGATATGTGAACATGTAACAAACATTCATCAGACAGTATGGTTCAGCAGCCTTCCTCATTTCCCAAGAGGAAGGAATGGAGGAAATAAACAAAGTCAGACAGTATCCAATCTCCTTACTGCCTATGATATTAGTCAGGACTTTCAGCAGCTTAGCACACACACAAACACACAGACACCAAATGCTGCTCAGCAGTGTGATAACATGTTCAAATTGGTCAAATCTAATCTCAGGCTTCACTGCACACATACAGACAGCTGTAGGTGGCTGGAATTGCACCCCACTGTATCACACCACAAACACATGGACCCCAACCTTCCATTTGCCAGCAGACCAAGGTGACAGACACAGTGCCATAACCTTTACCTGAAATTGTCCTGGAACAGGCCACTTTGGTTGTACTGGATGCTTGCACAGTTTTGGTGAGTAATGTTTTCTCTGTTTGGTGGCACTGTTGGTCTCAGGTAATCTGGAACACACCTCTGTGGGCTTAATAGTGTAGTTCAATATAAAGACCACACACCTAACATCTCCAGTGAGGTGTATGTATATGGTCCTAAACAGTTCTATGATAAAATGTTTTGCAACTTGCAGCTAAATAAATACAAGCTAACCTGAGTATTTTGAATAACTATTGTTTCTTACAATAATAAAATGCAATGCAATATAATGTCTTAATGCATCTCTATTATTTAGAATGCAAAAAGTCAAAAGTACTTACTGCATCCTGAATATGAGGAAAGCCAGCCTCTAGCCAATGATCTGAAAGTCACTGCTGTCGTGGATGTTTCATGAAGTAGTTTGCTTTTGAATAACCTGCATGACCTAGTAAGTCTAATCTGATCTCTGTAATCACGCATTTTCCATTCAAATGGCAGTTCTCAGCAGTATTAAAACAAATTGAACCCAGTGAGAACACAAGGCTTACCCGACATCAAGCTGTGCTGTCCATCATTGCTGACAATGGCTGGTAACACAAATGTGTTACCAGCCGTCCTCATTGTCTTACAGATGTGGCAATCAACCATGGATGTTTTTATGTTAAAATCTACACTTCACCTTGTCTATAACCAAGGAATAATAAAAATAGAAATAATAATAATTACATCCATGTTCATTTATTTCACGTATCAACCACTTTCTCTTCTCTCCAACTTAATCCAGAAGTATGGAAATGCATGTATATGTGTGTAGTGTGTAAAAAAATAAAACATATAAATAAAATGCTCTTAATCTGATTTCAGGGTGAATGGGGTATATAATCTCATTTACTCCTTCAATCCTTTTCCATTCTATTCTTAACAAATGCTCTCATAGTAACACTACGAGTACAGTGCATATTCACAGTTATTCTTAGTGCATAATCTTGGCTCATAACAGAACTGATTGGGAGAAAAGAGGTTATTAAAGGAGGTTAGGAGGTCACATGTTGCTGTTGGCGATACATGAGAAAACCATGTATCGCATGTCGTAGTTGGAGGGAATTACACATGATTAAAACTAAATTGAAAGACTGCGGTTTCTAAATGAAGAAAAAATAAACATTTAACTTAAACTTCTGTTCAGGAGTTTCTGTAATTACAACCATGAGAAAGTGATTTTACTTAATGGCAATATTTCACTTCTGATCAGACATGTTCTGATAAAGTATATTTAAATGGCACCGCAAAGCAAGAAAACCCTAACCCTAACTGCAATAGCACATGAGAAGTCAGGCAGAACCTCATAAACTGGCAGTTAAAGTTCTCTCAGGTTTAAATCACTATTTTCCCCTTAAAGCAGTCAGGGGTGAATGGTGACAGTTACCATTTGCACTGCTGCTTTTTATTGCAGATGTTTTGTTGCAGTATATTATGTTGAATATAATGTCTCTGCTTGCTGTTATCAGATCAGTAAGGTGTGGAGAGGCAGTGTGTGTGACAGACACAGCCTGTGTCTGGCCCCTGCCCCAGTGCTGCAGTGAGTTAACTTAATGTGTTTGAAGAGGCGTATTTTCTGTTTTTGCGCTTCGTGCCCTAAGTGATACAAATAGGCTGCTGATGTGTGTGGGAGCCATGGCGGAAACATTTCATCATTTGATGATCATCATTTCTCCTCCTGTCTGAACACATACCATCTACCTTGTTTTTTTTCCTCCTTTTGCATTTGTGAAACATTACCAGTTACTATATGTGCATGTCTACTCATCCCTGTTCACACACCTCTTATATCTCTTTTACACATCTCTTTTCTCCACCTCTGATTACATTTGTATTATAAAATTAAGTAAACACGTTAACCAGTAAGTTACAGTAATTAAGTAGTGCTGTGCTTCCAATGTGAAGGTGAAATGTCTCTTTTCGGAATATTTTGTTGTATATGACATAAATGAATTTAGTGAAACATACAGTGGGGCAAAAAAGTATTTAGTCAGCCACCGATTGTGCAAGTTTCCCCACTTAAAATGATGACAGAGGTCAGTAATTTGCACCAGAGGTACACTTCAACTGTGAGAGACAGAATGTGAAAAAAAAATCCATGAATCCACATGGTAGGATTTGTAAAGAATTTATTCGTAAATCAGGGTGGAAAATAAGTATTTGGTCAATAACAAAAATACAACTCAATACTTTGTAACATAACCTTTGTTGGCAATAACAGAGGTCAAACGTTTACTATAGGTCTTTACCAGGTTTGCACACACAGTAGCTGGTATTTTGGCCCATTCCTCCATGCAGATCTTCTCGAGAGCAGTGATGTTTTGGGGCTGTCGCCGAGCAACACGGACTTTCAACTCCCGCCACAGATTTTCTATGGAGTTGAGGTCTGGAGACTGGCTAGGCCACTCCAGGACTTTCAAATGCTTCTTATGGAGCCACTCCTTTGTTGCCCGGGCGGTGTGTTTTGGATCATTGTCATGTTGGAAGACCCAGCCTCGTTTCATCTTCAAAGTTCTCACTGATGGAAGGAGGTTTTGGCTCAAAATCTCACGATACATGGCCCCATTCATTCTGTCCTTAACACGGATCAGTCGTCCTGTCCCCTTGGCAGAAAAACAGCCCCATAGCATGATGTTTCCACCCCCATGCTTCACAGTAGGTATGGTGTTCTTGGGATGCAACTCACTATTCTTCTTCCTCCAAACACGACGAGTTGAGTTTATACCAAAAAGTTCTACTTTGGTTTCATCTGACCACATGACATTCTCCCAATCCTCTGCTGTATCATCCATGTGCTCTCTGGCAAACTTCAGATGGGCCTGGACATGCACTGGCTTCAGCAGCGGAACACGTCTGGCACTGCGGGATTTGATTCCCTGCCGTTGTAGTGTGTTACTGATGGTGACCTTTGTTACTTTGGTCCCAGCTCTCTGCAGGTCATTCACCAGGTCCCCCCGTGTGGTTCTGGGATCTTTGCTCACCGTTCTCATGATCATTTTGACCCCACGGGATGAGATCTTGCGTGGAGCCCCAGATCGAGGGAGATTATCAGTGGTCTTGTATGTCTTCCATTTTCTGATGATTGCTCCCACAGTTGATTTTTTCACACCAAGCTGCTTGCCTATTGTAGATTCACTCTTCCCAGTCTGGTGCAGGTCTACAATACTTTTCCTGGTGTCCTTCGAAAGCTCTTTGGTCTTGGCCATGGCGGAGTTTGGAGTCTGACTGTTTGAGGCTGTGGACAGGTGTCTTTTATACAGATGATGAGTTCAAACAGGTGCCATTCATACAGGTAACGAGTGGGGGACAGAAAAGCTTCTTACAGAAGACGTTACAGGTCTGTGAGAGCCAGAGATTTTCCTTGTTTGAGGTGACCAAATACTTATTTTCCACCCTAATTTACGAATAAATTCTTTACAAATCCTACCATGTGAATTCATGGATTTTTTTTCACATTCTGTCTCTCACAGTTGAAGTGTACCTCTGGTGCAAATTACTGACCTCTGTCATCATTTTAAGTGGGGGAACTTGCACAATCGGTGGCTGACTAAATACTTTTTTGCCCCACTGTACGTACGAGATGAAGGAAGCTGATAAACCAGTCAGGGTGAGCGAATGCATTTTTATTACACTGTATGCAATTCACTTCCAGCATACAGTATATTATATCTGAAAAGCAATGAAGGTTGAGAAAAAAAATTGAGCCAGCTTTTTACGTTGTATCTTTGTAAGAGGGACCTTCACTGTAACCCGCTAAAATTCCCAACAATGGCTGCCCAGAAATGATTTTATGCATTTCTTGTAGTATAAAAAGCTTTTTTTCCCCAAGCAGAATCAGTCAGAATGCACTGCTGTGCAAAATACTTTCGCTTTGCCAAAAATATGTGTGTGTATGTAAGAGAGTTAGTTGGGTTTTCTTGCTTGTTTGGGAAAGTTAATGGATCTAACATGTACCCGTGGTGGACAGAATGCCAGCTTTGGCTGAGGTCCTCTACAGCAAGCATGTGGTAGAGGTCATGCTCTGGCACTTAGTTCTACTATGGGGCAAAGTGCACCACTGGCAGCATGGCGTTCATAACCGATGCAAAGCATCATCAATCATCATGTTAACATGATCCCAGCGACAGGCATCCATGAACATACTGAGAACAAGTACACCATCCTGTAGCTCTGGTAACTGTTTTAACAGATAACCATACTGAAGGGAATTATATATTTTTTTAATTTATTTACTGGTAAAAAAAAAAAGTAAACACAAAATTAATTAGTTAGGGATTACAGAAGCTGTATAATAAAAAAGAAAATGTGAAATAAATCTAAAACTGTTTTTTATCTTTTATGCAATTTATTTTCATGAATAGAGATTTACAGTTTAAAGTTGGCAGGATGGCTGATAATTTGAAATGTTATTCAAATTAGTCAGGTCATATCCTGTTTGGCTGGGTTTGATGTCCACTATTTATGGGACTTTAGAGGACATGCCAAATGAATCTGTGATCCAGCAAAGAAATTAACTGTGTATATCTAAACATGAATAGATGAATAAATAACTGTGATCATTTTTGTACCAGTGCTGCATGATTCATCTTAGTTCAAGTTCATTTGGAGAAATAGCTGGTATTTACAGAAAGTAATGTTTTTCTACAAACAAAATTGTTTTCTTTTTCTTGAGCCAGAAATAACACACACTAACTACAACCATATGTAGTCTAGTCAACGATAGTGGATAACAGATTTAATCTGACAATAGGTTCTATGCATGGTGCAGTCGCCACACATCAGATTTAGGGATTCAGGATAAAGGTACTTCCATAATTAAATAAATAATAAATAACCAAACAAGATAAACATACATATATAATACAAACACAATATATCAGGTTCTTACAGCTTTCGCATTAACATTTTTCTCTGACTAATTGAAATGCTTGCCTCTTTCTTTTTTCTGAAAAAAAGAAACAAGAAAGAAAGAAAGGAAGCTGATTGAGGGCTCATTATGGCTAATGGTATATAACACTTTTATCCTCAAACCAGAATTGGCAATCTTGTGCAGGCTGGTAGGTATTTTGGTTGCAATGACTCTAATTGGAATCATACTATAGTGTAACTCAGACAATTTGAAACATGATTCTGTTTTTAGTGTAAAAATGTGGCATACAAGAAAATTAATTGCAGACATTTTATCTAGCTAAGTTAAGCTAAACTAATACAAGGAGCAACAAACTTTAACCAAGTTCTGCAGAGAAGTCTAATTGAAGTTGTAAAATTAATATTTTAGCATTTTTCTTTAATTCTGGATCTTTTATTCTGCATTTCAGTACCTCTGTTGTTATTAGCAAGAAAATAATGCTTAAAATATTAATATTTTAAGGCCTGAGGAAGGAATCTTGAAGTCTTGCAAGGAGAGATGTAAATAAATGTGTGCACCTTTAAGTAATGTTTTATGCTGTATGTTGCATTACAGGCATCCTGACTCTGACTCAATTTGCATTGGCAAAGTTAAGTAGATTTTCTCTTCTAAGGTAGTCAACATGTGCTGTCTAGCTCAGCGGTTACCCATTGCCTTATGAGCTAATGCGACTTTTCTCTGTTTTTCTCGTGTGTCCGTTTGTGTGTGTTTAAGTAAATTTTAGGGAATGTGCAATACACATGTTCAGACCAGTCTTACGGAAGAGCAGCTTAAGTCAGGGGAGATGAACCACATGCTGAAATAGGGTGTATATGGAGATGGAAAGAGAGCAAGAGAGAAGAGTAGGAGACAGAGAGATGTGCTGTGCCTCAGGGATGAACTAAGCGTGTGTATGTGTTACTACCATTTTTCAACCTAATGAGATAACACACATATCAAACATACACAAATGCACGTTTGCATGCATGCACACACATACACAATCAGACTAATACGCACAGCCAAGATTTTCTCTATCATATCAGTGTCTGTGAGTCACTGACAAAGAGAAGCCTGAGCTCAAAGAAGACTTTTCAGTTGGCTTCATACAACCTCACAAAATACTCACTAAACTTGTAAACTTGTGTGTTTGGGTGTAAATATGTGTATCTCTTTCAAATGTGGATAAAAGGAGTTCTGGGGACCATTTCTCTAACTGTAGAAAACAGGGGTTTGCACGGTGGGTGGGAACCTGGTTGTTCATGTGAGGGGCTACTAGCCCTGCTATGTAGGGGTAGAAGGGCGCACAGGCTGCCTTGAACGACTAGCGGGTGGTGGGATCTAAGTCCGTAACCCCCTCTAGCGCGATTGACCCGGACACTTACTTCAGTAAGAATGGGGTTAGTTACCTGGCAACAGTAGGCACAAAAGGAGGACTCCAGGCCCGGACCTGCAATGATAGCAGCGCCTGCACACGGAATACTAGCACGGTCCCACTTAACTCCGTCGTCCTGTGCCTAACCAAATAACTCGGGTGCCCCTACTCCAAGGCAACCTGGGTCGGACAAAAGCATTCAACAACGACTTTTTAAACCACGTGGCTCTTTTTTTATTTATCTGGAGAGCCCTCAAAAAAAACCAAACTTGGTTAACAATGTCCACAGGGCCCTGGAGAGCAAAGGGAAAACAGCAAGGAGCCTCCCCAGGACCAAAGAAATGAAAGAAATAAAATGAGGTAAAATAAATCAAAACAGACTGGTGGGACCCAGTGTTAGGAGTCCTCGACTCCGCACAACCCACCCTAGTCACAGAGAAAGCACTCACAATACAGAAGAACAGTAAAAGTTAACACAGCAATTATCCAGTCTAAAATGGCTGACACACCAAAAGAACATTTCAGTCTTTACAGTTTAATCCAGTAAATTGTCTCTGGGGTGGGACGGACAGATAGTTCTAGGGGTAGGTGTCGTTAACCGGAGTTACAGTCTGTTAGGCTGTCCAGAACTTCCACAGCCGGAATAGAATGTCCATTCTCCGGTCCACACAAAACAAAGAAAAAACACAGAAACAGTACCTTTGCCCCTCCTGAAATGGGGTGTGATGAACTCACGGGTAGGCGAAGCTTTTACATACAGCCCGCTGAAGCAGGGTGAACATCCGGAGCGTCCTCTGGGTGGCAGGGTACTCCAAACACCGCCGACGTTGAGGCCCAAAATGGCGGTCCCGCGGGCTATCGGAGCTACGGCAGTCCCCAGGCCGGGCGAAGCGAAGCCGCCCAACTCCTCTCTCGGAAACTCGCTGGTCCTTCGCCAGACAGCCGGCCGTGCTGTCTCGCTTTCTAAACGTTCTTCACCGTCAAACTCTACCGGTAACGCCGGGAAACTGAGGCAGATTGGAGGGGAGCGGCCGCTAGCCCTTAGCTCTCGATTAGCCCCTCGGCTAGCGCTATCTCCGCCGACGCTTCGCCCCGGCGCTGCACCCGTAAGGCCGCTGTAGCCGGAATCAGAGTTCATACACGGACGGAAACCCAGCCTAGACTCGCTGCGGTACCGTACACTGTCTCGCTAACCCCTCGTTTACACTTTGTTCGGGTCTTTCCTAGCGTCCTCCCTCGTCCGGACACGTGTTTTTTTTTTTGCTCCGCTCGTCTTCTCTCTCACTGCGCATGCCCGTCCTCTTCACGCTACGTCACTTCCTCTTCGCTGCTTCAGGCTGTAAAAACCCTGTGACCGTTTTCTAAGGGTCGTAAATATGTGCCCTCACATTTCCCCCCAGCTAAACCCTGCCACACCAGCGATGACTCAAGCAGTTCATCCCTGTAACAAACACAGAATAACACATATTAACCCACATGTTCAGTAACACTCTATACCATTCACATATGACTCACATTACATTGCAAATGAGCATAACAGTAATCCATGGCTTCATTTCGTAACATAATCTCTATACCTCGCAGGGGGTACCCCTCGGGTTCGCCTCAAAGGGCGTTCAAACTGCAAAACCTCCCCTCGCCCCTCGTGCACCTCATCGCTCGCCTCTGAGGCCTCATCGCTCTCCTCTGGCTCACTTAGGGCCATAACTGGTTGTACCTCCCCCACTAAATCCGGCTCCAACCCCTGGGCGACACAGTCACCAACCTCCTCCGCCCCTGGGGCACCGAGAGCGCTCGGGTTCGACCCACAGGGGAGTGGTGGAAAGCAAACAACCTCCGTGAAGTCTGTATCGGACTCCACTTCGGCTGGCAACCTATTGGCCTGCTTCGGCCGCCATGTCGGCTCTTGGAAGGTGCACAATTTGAGCTGATCCCTATGCACGACCCTCGTCGAGCCACCCTTCTCTGGCTTGACCGTGAACACAGGAATGTCAGGGTGGTTTTGTTTCACCACCAAATAAGGGTTGGGTTCCCATTTGTCCTGGATCTTATTCCTGCCTCTGGGTTTGTGGTTGCGCAACAGCACCCGATCACCGGACTGAAGCAGGGCGCCGCGGGACTTCCGGTCGTAGATCCTCTTCCTCTTCCTAGAAGCCTCCTGAGTAGCCGAGCTTGCTACCTCCACCGCGGTCCTAAGCCTCTCATGGTGGTCCCGGACCCAGTCGTCCAGATTGTCCGCCTCTGGTTCCCTCATGTCTTTCCCTCCCAGGAGGTCCAAGGGCATTCTGGCGTCCCTCCCGAACAGGAGATAGAAGGGCGCATAACCCGTGGAAGAGTGCTCACGAGAGTTATAGGCCATAACCAACTCTGGCAAGTACGTTTTCCAATCCCGCTTCTTCTCTGGTGGCAGTGTCCTGAGCATGTCGTGCATGGTCCTATTAAACCTCTCACACTGCGCGTTCCCCCGCGGATGGTAAGGGCTGGTGCGACTCTTGGCAATCCCATAGGCCCTGCACAGCTCTTTTATAACACTAGCCTCGAAGCTCCTCCCCTGATCGGAGTGCAACCGGGCCGGGCACCCGTAATAGGTAAACCAATGTTTCAGCAAAGCATTTGCTGTCGTCTCAGCAGTTTGGTTTCTGGTGGGGACGGCAACGGTGAACCTGGTGAACATGTCTGTAAGGACAAGGACATTTTCGTATCCCCCACAAGACTTTTCTAGCACCGTATAGTCCATAGCAAGGACCTCCAGGGGTGCGGTGACATTGCTGCAGGTCATGGGGGCCCTGTGGTTGGGAAAGACATCCTTTGCCAATGCACACCGCCTGCATTGCTGAACCCAATCTTGAACATCTCTACTCATGGTAGGCCAGTAATAGCTCCTTCTCATTACCGCGAGGGTGCTCTTTGCACTGAAATGCCCCCCATGCTCATGCTGGTTCTCATATACCCTACGTTGTAAGGCCCCTGGGACAATGAGCTGCCTGATCTCCTCCCCATCACGAGGGTCGCTGACATGCCTATACAGCACACCCTTATAAAGCCTAAGGCGGTCAAGCTGTTGGTGAAGCCGCCTCGCGTCAGGTGTTAACGCGTGGAGATCGGCATGGCTCATCCCCGTGCCCCTCTCCACCACCCGATACACGGGCCCGACGACCGGGTCGTTTTTCTGAGCCACTTCGACCTCCTCCCAGCTGTGCCCACCAAGAGCTTTCCCAGCAGTCGCTTGCACTCTGGCTTTCAGATCAGCCCTACCATCCTCCTCCAACCTAGCAGGCCACAGACACGCACGCACTTCTTCTGGGCCCACTTTGATAAAGTCCTTGCCCGTGTCCTCCTGCTCGGGTTCCTCTTGGTTAGGGATTCTGGAGAGGACGTCTGCATTCGTGTTTTGCCGCCCGGGCTTGTAACACACCTCAAAGTCATACTCAGCGAGTTGTGCTACCCACCGCTGTTCAACAGCCCCCAGGTTAGCCGTTGCCAGGTAGCGCAGCGGGTTATGGTCCGTGACTACCGTGAACCTGGCGTACATCAGGTAGTCCCTGAATTTCTCGGTAACAGCCCATTTAAGCGCCAGAAGTTCCAGTTTAAATGCGCTGTAATTCTTGTCATTCTTCTCGGAGCCTCTCAGCCCCCGACTCGCGTAGGCTACCACACGCTCTACGCCCTCCTGTTTTTGACTGAGCACAGCCCCGAGTCCGTGCAGACTCCCATCTGTGGTCAATATGAAGGGTAGGCCGAAGTTGGGATAGGCCAGGATTGGAGGGGACACCAGGCACCGTTTCAGCTCATCCAGTGCCTCCTGGCACTCACCGGTCCAAACAAACGTCTGGGTGCCCCTCGACGTGTTTTTCAACCCTTTCCCAACCAGGGCATGCAGAGGCTTGGCCAACTGTGCAAACCTTGGCACAAACCGCCTGTAGTAGCTCATGAATCCAAGCACCTGCCTCACCTCTCGCACGCTCCTTGGAGCCGGCCATGCCTCCAGGGCCTTGACCTTTTCTTGATCTACCTGGACGCCTTTAGCAGAAATCACGTGGCCAAGGAATTTAACCTCCGGCCGCAGAAGGAAGCATTTGGTCGGCTTCAACTTCAACCCGTGCTGCTTCAAACGTTCGAACACTGTCTCGAGCCTCTCGCAGTGACTGTCAAAGTCCCGGGAGAAGACTATAATGTCATCCAGGTAGACAAGGAGTATATCAAAACTGAGGTCCCCCAGTACCATACCCATCAGCCGCTGAAAAGTGGCTGGGGCGTTGCACAAGCCAAATGGCATCCGAGTCCATTCAAACAAGCCAAATGGTGTTGTAACCGCCGTTTTTCCCCTGTCCCTTTCGCTCATGGCCACTTGGAAGTAGCCTGCGGTCAGGTGCAGGGTCGAGAATAACAGCGCATTGCCAAGCGCATCCAACGACTCTTCGATGCGGGGAAGTGGGTAGGCATCTTTGCACGTCACTTCGTTCAGCCGCCTGTAATCGCAGCAGAATCGAACACTTCCATCTTTCTTAATAACCACCACCGCAGGCGAGGCCCATGGACTGGAGCTCTCTTTAAGGATCCCCTGGCTAACGAGCTCCTGAACATGCCTCTTAAACTCTTGAAAGACATGGGGTGGGACCCTTCGGTGCCTCTGTTTGATTGGGGGTGCCTCGGTGGGGATACTGTGTGTCACCGTGGTGGTGTAGCCGTAATCGACTTCGCTTGCCGAGAATACGTCTTGGTGTTGGGCTAACAGCCGACAAAGCTTTTGACGCTGTAGCTCCGTGAGGTCCCGGGTGTTAGCCTGTACAGGGACCGGCAACTGCCCAGCCTCGCCACCTGTCGCTATACTCTCACCCTGACCCAGCGGCTTAACCACGAGTGCCCCCCCTCTCTCCTCTACCCGTACAACCTCTTTGGGGAGCACAGCTCATGGTTTGCTTACAACGGCAAGCCTGGCTCTTGGCATCAGCTTGACAGCCCTCTCGCTTGTGTTCATCACTCTGAGAGGGATTCTTCCACCACTGGTTGTCGCAATAGTGTTGGCAACTAACAGTCCCCGCGGCAGCTCTATCTCTTTTGCCGCCTCTGCCAGCACTTGGCACTCAACCCTAGGTGAGACCCCGCAACGGCCCTCCACCACTTTCTCGCTCCTCGGGGGGATGATAACGGGTTCCCTGCCAGCCACCTTGACGAACCCGATTTTGCCACCCGGACCTGTGCGCGGGAACTCCTTCCTCGCTCGGGCTATCAACCGACGGATGGTGGCCTCTGTCTCGTCTGGAGCGTGGGGATCCATGTGGACGCGACCCCCATCTGCGATAAAGAGCGCTTCGAGGTCTTCTATAACATTCATCCCCACAATCCCTGGGAGCCCATTAGCTTTGTCTACCTGAGGGTGAGTGTCGGTGAGTACAAAAATGCACTTCTTACCAACCACTCTCCCGGCGCATTCAACCTCCGCCTCCAAGCAGCCCAAGACAGGAATATCGAGCCCGTTTGCGGCTGTGAGCTCAATCCAGTCTGCTGACTTCAACTCCTGTGGCCCAAAACACCTACGGAAATGGGACTCCGTAATAGCCGTCACATTTGACCCCGTGTCCCAGAGGCAGGTGGTGTCCACCCCCCCTATCTTAAGGTGGACTGTGCGACACCTCCCAAGAGCACTCCTTTGGAGGCTCTCCTCCACCTCTGTCAGAAGACACTCGGCTGCTTGGCGCCCTATGGCCGGTGTGGTGGGGTGTTTCTTGGCCACACCCTTGGCGTTTGGATTGCCAGAAAATGCCACCTGCGCCGGGTCTATGGGAATAGGGGCCAGAGCCCCGGCGTCTAGCTTTTTGGTACAATGCCGGCTAGTGTGGCCAGGCTCCCCACAGCTGTAGCAAATATATCGCCCTTCACCGTCCCTCAGGGGTGTTCGCCTGCGCTGTGCACTCTGCTGGCTGCTCCCTCTTTCCCTGCTCTGTAGTGCTAAGTACAGCTTGACGAGCAGCTAGTTTCCTAACCTCTTCGTGGAGCATCTCCAGGGTGAGGGGGGATGGTTTATCTTCGGCCGGTACTGCAGCGTTCACCGCACCTCTAGTTCTGAGCCTACTTTGGGAGGCGAGAGGGGACTGGGCTTCTTCTTCCTCCGACCAGTCAACTGCGGCTTGCAGCAGCCCGATGAAGGTTAGGCCTTTCTCCTCCTTGACCCTCCTTTTCATCTCTCGCCTCAAAAGGTCATCCCGCAAGCCCAGCACTAGCTGTTCCTTCAACACTGTCTCTGAGTCGGGAACGCGGTTGGGTTCTCACCTCTTAATCAAAGCCAGCTTCTCCTGTAGGTCATAGGCATAAGTTCTGACTGTCTCGCTGGACATCTGCCTTCTCTCATAGAACTCCTTCAACCTGGTACCTATGGGGACCTTGTCTCCATAGGTTTGAAGGAGAACCTCAAATATGCCCTCGACAGACTCTCCTGCCCCATCCAACATGAACTTAACAGTTGCCCTGGCCTCATCTTTTATGTGTTGTTTGACCAGCTCTACACGGTCCGCCTCTGGCACCTTCATGACTTGGAACGCAGACCGCATTGCCGCGATCCACTCTTCCACACAATCATCTCCACTCTTTCCAGGGCAACCACTAAAATCTGCCAGTTTGCGGTCTCGGTGGACATAGATTGCCGCCGGGGCTTTTAAAGCTTGGGCCTGTTGATCAATCACTGCCCTTGCGAGAGAAAGAGCTTCTCTCTGTTCTTCTCGTGCCTGCTGTAAGGCACCCGCCTGCTCCGCAAGCCTCCCTTGTAGTTCATCAAAGCTCCTTTTCAAATCTTCTAGTTCAGACATGTTTGCCTTAAATCTATTCCTCCTCTATAACGACCCCGAGCCAATGGGTGAATCCTGTTCGTGACACCAATTGTGAGGGGCTACTAGCCCTGCTATGTAGGGGTAGAAGGGCGCACAGGCTTCCTTGAACGACTAGCGGGTGGTGGGATCTAAGTCCGTAACCCCCTCTAGCGCGATTGACCCGGACACTTACTTCAGTAAGAATGGGGTTAGTTACCTGGCAACAGTAGGCACAAAAGGAGGACTCCAGGCCCGGACCTGCAATGATAGCAGCGCCTGCACACGGAATACTAGCACGGTCCCACTTAACTCCGTCGTCCTGTGCCTAACCAAATAACTCGGGTGCCCCTACTCCAAGGCAACCTGGGTCGGACAAAAGCATTCAACAACGACTTTTTAAACCACGTGGCTCTTTTTTTATTTATCTGGAGAGCCCTAAAAAAAAAACAAACTTGGTTAACAATGTCCACAGGGCCCTGGAGAGCAAAGGGAAAACAGCAAGGAGCCTCCCCAGGACCAAAGAAATGAAAGAAATAAAATGAGGTAAAATAAATCAAAACAGACTGGTGGGACCCAGTGTTAGGAGTCCTCGACTCCGCACAACCCACCCTAGTCACAGAGAAAGCACTCACAATACAGAAGAACAGTAAAAGTTAACACAGCAATTATCCAGTCTAAAATGGCTGACACACCAAAAGAACATTTCAGTCTTTACAGATTAATCCAGTAAATTGTCTCTGGGGTGGGACGGACAGATAGTTCTAGGGGTAGGTGTCGTTAACCGGAGTTACAGTCTGTTAGGCTGTCCAGAACTTCCACAGCCGGAATAGAATGTCCATTCTCCGGTCCACACAAAACAAAGAAAAAACACAGAAACAGTACCTTTGCCCCTCCTGAAATGGGGTGTGATGAACTCACGGGTAGGCGAAGCTTTTACATACAGCCCGCTGAAGCAGGGTGAACATCCGGAGCGTCCTCTGGGTGGCAGGGTACTCCAAACACCGCCGACGTTGAGGCCCAAAATGGCGGTCCCGCGGGCTATCGGAGCTACGGCAGTCCCCAGGCCGGGCGAAGCGAAGCCGCCCAACTCCTCTCTCGGAAACTCGCTGGTCCTTCGCCAGACAGCCGGCCGTGCTGTCTCGCTTTCTAAACGTTCTTCACCGTCAAACTCTACCGGTAACGCCGGGAAACTGAGGCAGATTGGAGGGGAGCGGCCGCTAGCCCTTAGCTCTCGATTAGCCCCTCGGCTAGCGCTATCTCCGCCGACGCTTCGCCCCGGCGCTGCACCCGTAAGGCCGCTGTAGCCGGAATCAGAGTTCATACACGGACGGAAACCCAGCCTAGACTCGCTGCGGTACCGTACACTGTCTCGCTAACCCCTCGTTTACACTTTGTTCGGGTCTTTCCTAGCGTCCTCCCTCGTCCGGACACGTGTGGTTTTTTTTTTTGCTCCGCTCGTCTTCTCTCTCACTGCGCATGCCCGTCCTCTTCACGCTACGTCACTTCCTCTTGGCTGCTTCAGGCTGTAAAAACCCCGTGACCGTTTTCTAAGGGTCGTAAATATGTGCCCTCACATTCAGACAACTTCTGAGGCGATCTGCACCAATTAAATGTCTGTATTTACATGGGATTTGACTCTCATGCTGAGAACTCTTGAACTGGGGTGCTTCCTGTCCCGAAGCAGTTGTGTGGGAGTTAAGGTGGCCAACTGTTGGATTATTTGAGCGACTCGCAATTGTCTGAAATTTTCCAATCTGGTTTTAAGCCCTTTCACAGTACGGAGACAGCTCTTGTTAAAGTTATGAATGACATTCTTGTTGCTACTGATCGTGGTAAATATGCTGTGCTTGTCTTATTGGATATGACAGCTGCATTTGACACAGTGGACCACGACCTGCTGATCTCCCGCTTACATCACTGTGTGGGAATTTCTGATCTGGCATTGTCATGGATAAAATCATATCTTTCCGAAAGGAGTTTTTGTGTCAAGCTGGGGTTGGCCGCTTCCTCTGTGGCCCCTCTGCTTTGGGGTGTGCCCCAGGGATCTATCCTTGGGCCATTACTTTTCTCGCTGTATTTACTCCCCCTTGGTGCGATTTTTCGTAAACACGGAGTGTCATTTCATTTGTATGCCGATGACTGTCAGCTTTACTTACCTTTTAGTCATTTGGATACCTCCCCATGTCAATCACTGCTTGACTGTCTTAGCGATATTAAATTATGGATGGCAAATAATTTTTTGAATTTTAATGGTCGCAAAACGGAAGCAATTTTATATGGCCCGCATCGTTCTACTGATTCTCCAGATGTTGATTTTGGTGATTTGACCTCTCATCTGAAAAGTTCAGTCACTAATCTTGGTGTTAAACTTGATTCTGCGCTTACTTTTGAAGGTCATGTAAGTGGGGTGGTAAAATCAGCTTTTTATCACCTCAGACGCCTGTCGAAGGTTAAGCCTTTCCTTTCCAAACCCAATTTGGAAACTCTTATTCATGCTTTTATCACCTCACGTCTGGACTATTGTAATTCCCTTTTAATAGGGGTCGGGTCGGGCACCTTGTCACGCCTGCAGTTAGTGCAAAACGCGGCAGCGCGATTTTTAACCGGTAGTAGGAAATTCGATCACATCACTCCGGTTCTGGCTTCCTTGCATTGGCTTCCCATTGATTTTAGGGTTCGTTTTAAGGTCCTTTTATTGGTTTTTAAATCTTTAAATGGTCTGGCTCCTGTGTACTTAACTGACTTGCTGAAGTCACATGTTCCTCCTCGCTCGCTCCGTTCAGCTGAGCAGCTGCTGCTGTCGGTCCCTAAGTCGCGGCTGAAATGCAGAGGAGACCGTGCCTTTTCAATTGCGGCTCCGATGCTCTGGAATAACCTTCCCCTCCAAATTAGACAAGCGTCATCAGTGCAGGTCTTTAAGTCCAGATTGAAAACCTATTTTTATTCCCTGGCTTTTAACTCTGTAGGAAACTGACACCTTCTTATTTATTTTATTGTTTGTAATGATTTTATGGTATTTTTAATTTGGTTGTTGTTTTGATCTGTGTTGTTCAGCACTTTGGTCTGCCTGGTGTGTTCTTAAAGTGCTATACAAATAAACGATGATGATGATGATGATGATGATTATTGTCTCGGATAAACAGTGTTTCAATGGCTTCATTCATGTCCAGACACTCTGCACAAGTCAAGCACAAAGAGACAAAACACAGCATGGTGCATTGAAAACATGGGAAAAAACATTTTGAAATTGTCTTTAGCACAATACAAAGTCAACAATAACTAAGACGTATGTGGAGGTGTATCTGTGTGAGTGTCAATGTAAATGGGTACTGCACTTTGGCTAGCATCCGTTCGGCAACCTCGTTAGTTTTAGTTCCATGTTATGCTGCAGAATGAGGAATAATATCCACTATGGTACTAATGAGAGTTATAGTTTCTTGGGATTGTAGAGGCAAACACACACATGCACATACTGATGTATTGATATTTTACAGTAGCAATCTCTTACTGTCTTAATAAAAATGCGTTTATAACAATCCATAAACTTGGTGAGCCACTCTACATTAAATTATAAAAAGGACCATAAATAATTTCTTGTAATCCTTGTAAAGTGAAACATTCAACACATTCCCCATATCAAAACAAACAACAAACTACGTAAAACATTTACCCATATGATTCTATCATGAACTATAAAAATGACAGCACGCACAGTGATATTGTCATGATCCTGGGTCCTTTTGACCCAGCGTTTTGTGTTTTCTCTTCGCGATTTTGGTTCTGTTCTCTAATTGGTGTTTACCCTGTTCCCCCCCGTGTGTTCCTGTTTTATTGTGAAGGTCTGCGTCTTATGTGAGTGTTTTCAGTTTGCCTCCCTGGTCTCGTCATGTTAATCACTCCCAGCTGTGTCTCCCACCTGTGTGTAATCTCCCTGTGTTCTCTGAGTGTATTTAAGTTGTATTTTCTGTCTTGGTAATCGCTGGTTCGTCTGTGTTGTTTCCCCTCGGTCTCCCTGCGTCTCCCCGTATGTATTTCTCCGGACCTCCCTGCATCCTCGTTTCTGGTTTGTCTTATTAGTTTACCCAGTTTAGGTTTCCGGTTTCATGTTTTGTTGCCACCGCTGTTTGTACTCACACCCCTGTAAATAAACACTCATCTGCACCAGAGCTGCCGCATTTTGGGTCCTATTTCATATTCCACACGGCTTGCCCCGGCAAACCGTGACAGTACGAACCAGCCACCATGGACCCAGCGGCAGTGAATCCGTCCGAGGAGCTCCAGGACGACATTGCGTACAATGTGGAGATTCTCCTCGGGCTATGGCTGGAGAACCCTCCAGAGGAGCTTCGTCGTGCCGTGGAAAGTCGGCTACAACAGCTCTTTTCTGGCCTGCCATGGCTTCTGCAGTCGCTTCCTCCGACCATGCAGGCTTTTCTCCGGCTCACACCGCACCTTCTCTCAGCCACTCCTGCCTCGCTGCCCGACTCGCTCCCCCGCAGCCAGTGCTCCTCTCAGTTCAGTCTCCTGTGCCTCCTTCAGTTCAGTCTCCTGTGCCTCCTTCAGTTCAGTCTCCTGTGCCTCCTTCAGTTCAGTCTCCAGTGTCCCCTTCAGTTCAGTCTCCAGTGTCCCCCTCAGTTCAGTCTCCAGTGTCCCCCTCAGTTCAGTCTCCAGTGCCACCCTCAGTTCAGTCTCCAGTGCCACCCTCAGTTCAGTCTCCAGTGCCACCCTCAGTTCAGTCTCCAGTGCCGCCTGCAGCGCAGGCCCCAGTAGCTCCAGTGCCGCCTGTAGCGCAGGCCCCAGTAGCTCCAGTGCCGCCTGTAGCGCAGGCCCCAGTAGCTCCAGTGCCCCCGCTACCCGTAGCTCTGGCTCCAGTATCACCGGTTTCACTCATTCACTCCATGCAGGGAGAAAGTCTAATTTCACCTCAAGGTGCTTTTCATGGTTCAGCCGCCATTGGCACAGTTTGCCGCTCCAGGGCTTCCCCAGAGGCTAGGTCTCAGTCCCCGGCTGATTCTGGACCCCTGAAGTTTATGCAGCCACCTGAGAACTGCACCATGTCAGCGTTGCCTGGGCAGAGCCAGTGCTCAGTGCATCGCCAGTTGCCTTCGTGTTTGCCAGAGGACTCCATGACTGCTGGCTTAGTGGTGACTTCTGCTGGAGGGTCCGTAGGACCGCTCCGGCCTTCGTCTCTAGTCTCCGCTGGGGGGTCCGAGAGACCGCTCCGGCCTTCGTCTCCTGTCTCCGCTGGAGGGTCCGAGGGACCGCTCCGGCCTTCATCTCCTGTCTCCGCTGGAGGGTCTGAGGGGCCCGTTCAGCCTCCTGCCTCCGCTGGAGGGTCCGAGGGGCCCGTTCAGCCTCCTGCCTCCGCTGGAGGGTCCGAGGGGCCCGTTCAGCCCATCCAGCCGCCTGCTGTAGCTCCATCATCATCCTCGCCTGCTGCAGCTCCAGGGCCTTCAGCCTCGCCTGGTCCGGCCTCCGTGTCTTCAGCCTCGCCTGGTCCGGCCTCCGTGTCTTCAGCCTCGCCTGGCCCGGCCTCCGTGTCTTCAGCCTCGCCTGGCCCGGCCTCTGCCTGTGCTTCGCCTGGTCCGGCCTCTGCCTGTGCTTCGCCTGGTCCGGCCGTTGCCTTCCGCACGTTGCCTTCCGCACGTTGCCTTCCGCACGGCCGGCCCCTGGACCGCCATCGCCTGAGTGGCCGCCGTTGCCGTCCGCACGGTCGGCCCCCCGAACTGTGTCCACGTCGCCGCCGTTGCCGTCCGCACGGTCGGCCCCCCGAACTGTGTCCACGTCGCCGCCGTTGCCGTCCGCACAGTCGGCCCCCTGAACTGTTTGGACTCCTGTGCTGTCGGCCCCCTGGCCGGCCCCCTGAACTGTTTTGGACTCCTGTGCTGTCGGCCCCCTGAACTCTTCTGTTTTGGACTCTGTTTTTTCCTGTGTTCTGGTGTGCTTCGTTTCTTTTGGTTTTGGACTCGTTTTTTGTTTTTGTCTTTTGGCCTTCTGGTGCTCCGGTTTTGTTTTGCTCGAGCCCTCCTTCCTGGGCCCCCGCCGCCCGCCCTGGTCGGGTTGTTTTCTGTTTTTTCTGGCTGTTTTGTTTCTTGTTGGGCTGTCTGGGGCCAGCCTTTGAGGGGGGGGGGGGTACGGCAAACCGTGACAGATATATTTAGATGCAGTCATATAGTATATCAAGTATTAAGTGTTCCTGTATAGAAACCCTATGTGTACATACACATGCCTATATATATGAAAGAGGGGGGAAAAGGGGGAAGGAAAATGAATAATACCTGAGGGGGAGTAGGTCAGGCCAAGCAGGAGAGTTTCTGGAGGTTAAAAAAAACAAAAGGCCTTTGGGGATTGCCCTGAGGTAGCGTTGGTTCCAGGCACTTGTGCTCCACATGTGATGTCACCTGGTGAGAACAAAGGGCACATAATGCACAACGGTCTTGTCGCGTTTATGGATGAAAATGATAGTTGCTTTAATGACAACCCCTGCTACAGTGTCAGCCCGAGTCACTCATAATCTTATTCAGAATCAACACGACAGAAAAAAAGGTTATTCGTGGCATTAAACAAAAAAAATTAAATAACACATTAAATAAAAATGTCAAGCAAATATAGATATATTTACTCAGACATATGCAATATCCATTTTTATGAAACCCAGACTTTTGAAAGAAGTTGGATGCAGGTCATTCAATTAAAGCTCTTCTGACTTCTAAGTTTTTTTTTCCCCTCTTCAAGGACTTATTACATCACTCTTTTTCTTCAAATCATCTTTATTTTATCACCTTTGGAAAGCTTTTTGTTTTTCAATTTGTGCATGCTTTGCAAGTTATATCGGTCTGCCTGCAGTGTATGCTTGGTAATTTTGCTTTGTTTCCATGCTATAACTCCATAAGTGTGTGTGGCCCATCTACCATATATTTATAATGACGTAGATTGGGGCCCTGGGTTCTTTTCTCTTATTACAGTATGAATTGAAACTCAAGATTATGTAACTTAAATTACCCCCAGAAAATAAATACAAATTAATAATGCACTAGGATCATATGCTTGAATGACTTACATCTCATAGCAATGCGCAAATATTTTTCACCATAAACAAAATGAACCTACTGAGTACTTAAACGTAAAAGTGTCTGTTCACTGATTCTAATTAAAAAAAATAAAGTCCACTTTTGTTTAGTTGTTCAACTGAAATTTCAGAGTAATTTCATCAATTAACAATAACTATCTTATTTTAAGCCGTTAAAACAACATAAGGGAAAGTAAAAGTCGCAGGACTGAATCGTAGCTGGGGATCGTTGTGACCCCAAACTTAATGGTCGCTTCGCTCCATCTGAAGTAAACAAACGGGGTAGTAGCTTTGGAAAGTCTCGTGTCCAGCAGAGAAGACTCTGGCAAGCAGGCCTCAACTCCGAAGCAGCGCAGAAGCTCTCAAGAACAGCTGCAGAATATATGGGGTGTGTCTGGGCCACTTTGGGCACTGCGTGTTTGCTGTCCACTTTCAGGCCACCAAAATGTCCAAACAGGGCAACTAGCTGCTCACAGTCTGGATGTTCTGCCAGTTAGCCACCACTTTATCAATAAACAGTAAACTTCCATGCAGCAGACTTCAGGTCGACATTCGCTGCTTTGCAATGCCAAATAGTTCCTGGGTTATCTAACCGACAACCCAAAACGTTTGCAGTAGAGCTGTATGATATGTATTGCGATATAACTTCTTCTCGATAGGAAAATACAACTATCGCGATAGACCTCATCTCTCTCTCTTCCTCTTTAAAAAAAAAAAAAAAAGGAACAGCCAATCCAAATTAAGTAGCGCAGAGCCGATCCACGTCACGTGCCTTGTTACGTACAGCACAAGTGCCAAGCCGCACGTGCGTATTTGTTTGCGAAGCAGCTAACCACCGTGTCGACCGGGTAATGGAGAAAATGAGTGTACCAAGTAGAGAAAAATCGACCGAGAGCTCGGGTGACCACGTTACCGAAGAGAACACGGATGGCGGTTCGAATGCCGAAGAGATTGTCGAAAAGTAGGGCCAGAAAAGTTCCGTAGTGTGGAGATATTTCGGCTATTTGAAGTCTGACAAAAAACAGAGTAGCACGCACTGTAAGTTGTGCCGAAAGCATGTTCCCACCAAGTCTGGAAATACAACAAACCTTTTTCATCACCTGAAGCAGTGCCACCCACTAGAGCACGCTCAATCTCTGACTGAAAGTGCTAATTTGTCATCGAAAACAACCAGGGGAATCCCTGCGAAGCAGCAACAGTCAATTGAGTCGGCTTTCTCCAGCGTCTTACCATATGACAAAAAAGCTAAGAGACATAGCGACATAACGAATGCCATAGCCTACTGTCCTGCTAAAGACATGCTACCAATAAACACGGTCGAAAATGAAGGATTCAAGCAGCTAATTAAGGTACTGGATCCTCGTTACCAACTCCCTGGACTTAAACATTTCTCTCAGACAGCGCTTCCAAAGCTATATAGAGAGCGCCGTGAGGCTGTTGAGAAGGAGCTACAAACTGTATCGTTCTTCGCTACTACATCTGACATGTGGTCAAGTCGCACGTCAGAACCTTACCTTAGCCTTACTGCCCACTATATCGACCAAGACTGGAATCTGAAAAGCAAATGTCTTCAAACTGCCTACCTTCCCGACGACCACACGGGTGAAGTAATTGCATTAGGACTGTCAGAAGCGCTTGCATCCTGGGGACTGAGTGAAGACAAACAAGTCTGCATCACAACCGATAGTGGGACAAATATAGTGAAGGCCACATCCCTGAATAACTGGACCCGGCTGCAGTGCTTCGGACATCGACTTCACTCAGCTATCGGTAAGTTGGGAAGCAGAATAAAATTAAAAATGCCTTTTTTAATTGTGTTTTTGAGCCCATGTAAATATATTAAAAGCTAGAGATCTAAATCACTTCCATGATTATTGTTAAAAAATAAACATCAGAAAGAATATTCTTCATGTCAGCCTATTTATTTGAAGTAATAGTTGCTGTTGGCATGCATAATAGGCAAATATTCAGTCACTCTTCAGTGTAAATCAAGTTGAGAAAATGTGCCAAATAAAATTTAGAATTTTGGGATTCTATCAGGATCCCAATTGGCTAATACAGAACCTCAGCTCTTTTTCCTATAAAGAACATTAAATTATGATTCCACCAAATAGGGCAATTCAAGACAAAAAGAACAAGTGATGAAAACGTCAAATATAACAATGATGTTGATAACACCAGCCTCTGTCACCTTTTTAAATATAAGAAAAAAAAATTTGGACAGTCTGTCAGAAAAATTTAAAAAAGTAAAAGTACAATAAAAAAAAGTACAATCATAGCAAGTAAGTGGGTTTTCAGGGCAGTGAATTTTATTTGTGACTGAAAAAAAAATCAAAAATCTTAAATTAATTTCTGAGGTTAATATGTGCTATTATTTACCTTTTTATCCACAGAAAAAGCCGGCAAAGACAAGAGGGTGGAGCGAGCTGTGGCCGTGTGTAAGAGAGTGGTGGCCGCCTTCAGTTTCTCTTGTAAGAAGAAAAGGGAATTGGCTGCTGCTCAGGAGGAGCTTCACCTCCCCCAGCACAAGTTAGTGACAGAGTCACCCACCAGGTGGGGCTCACGCCAAAAAATGGTTGGGAGGGTTCTGGAGCAACATAAAGCTATCTCTCAGGTCCTCAGTGCAGATAAGAAGACCAGGCACTTGGTTCCCTCCTGGCAAGATCTAGATGTTCTGGAGTCTGTGCATGTGGCCCTGAACCCACTACTGGAATTCACAGATTCACTTTCTGGAGAGTGTTACGTGAGTGTGTCCTACCTCAAGCCGATGCTTCACCTTTTCAGAACACAGATTCTGAAACCATCTGAGGATGAAACACAACTTACAAAAGACCTTAAGATGACAGTCATGACATACCTTGATGAAAAGTACAATCACCAGATTACAAATGAACTGCTTGATGTTGCAACCCTGGTAGATGTAGTACAATACATTAATGCAGAACACGTTGATGCCATCAAAATGAGAGCAGTGTCTGAGATGTTGGGGCAAATTGAGCACCCGTCCACTTCAGCTGGAACGGAGGAAACAGAAGATGGTGGAGCTGCTGCAGTACTACCAACCCAGAAGAAACAGAGAAAGTCACTGGGCAGCTTCTTTAAGAAATCCCACCCCACCAGCACAGGGCTCACTGAGAAGGAGACAGTTGAAAAGGAGCTTGAAAAGTACTTGCTGGCACCTGATGCAGACAGTGAAATGGACCCACTTGAGTGGTGGAAAATCAACGACAGAAGCTTCCCAAGAGTTAGCTGCCTGGCAAAGCGCTACCTGTGCATCCCCGCAACCAGCAGCCCCTCTGAGAGGGTATTTAGTACAGGGGCTAATATTGTGACTTGCCACAGGGCCGCTTTAAAGCCTGAAGCAGTGGATAGACTTGTCTTCCTGTCCCACAACCTGTAGGCTTTTGTCAGACTAAAGTTTTATTTTTATATATATATATATATATGTTGCACCTTGGATGTGTACCTAGGATTTAAAGAATGTTCTGTTAGCATCTTTATTTTAAAACTGTTTGAAAAGCTAAGCTATACAACAAGGAGAGTGAGAATTTCCATTTAGTTCTCAGTTCATTTGATATTGACAAAAGTTAGTTAGTCAATTTTGTCTGTTCTTCTGTAAAACAAACTAAGATTTATTTTTAGAATTAATATTTTGTTTCTAAGTGGAATTGACAATTTAGTAGTCTGTTTTGTTTGTTCTATTTTCAAACTTAAACGCTTTAGCGGCTGCCTTTTGTGTAGTTTGCAATATTTGCCTCTATTTATCTGAAACTGAAGTTTCATTTTCCTTAAGTACATCTGCCCTGTTTAACTTATTATGGGAAATAAATATTTAAATCAAAACAAGCTGCTGATTATTTCACATTTTACTTGTGAGCAATGGCACATTTAAATCTTACAAATTTAGTTATTTGGCTTATATCATGATATATATCGTTATCGCCTGAAATGAAAAAAACATATCGTGATATGAAAAAATCTTATATCACCCAGCTCTAGTTTGCAGTCATAAACTGTAGCTTTAAATCACCACAGGATGCCTCTCGCTTCTGCGTTAGCTCCTCTAGTCGTCTCACTTTGCCTGCTCCGAGACGCCACACGTCTGCACTTGTGTCTAGTTCACCTCCACTGGGACAAAACTGAATTATCAAAGTAACACGTTTTTTTAAACAAAATAAATATAACCTTTACATTCTTATCATTTTAATCATGGATTGCATCACACAACAAAGCATACATTTAACTCTTTTTAACTTTGCAATATTTATCTTTTATGAACTGCGTATTTATAACAGTTTCCTCTTTCTTTCTTTTTTCTTTCTTTCTTTTTTTACTAAGCTACATATATATTCTGTCTTTGGTCCCTTTGAGCAACAAGATGCTCTAAAAGATGCTCTATATTGCCAAGCCTTTCAATATCTTAAAATTCAAATGAATGTCTGAAATCAGGAGAGAAGTAAACCTAAATAGGTACTTTAGAATTTGTGTAAAGAACGAAGTGTGTTAGATAGGAGGACATGGTGGGTATGTTGAAAAAAATGGGTTTTATTTACCCTAAAAATGAAAAAGAAATATACAAAATGAATTAACACTGGGCACTTAAAAAAAGTCAAATGAACAGAACTAAACTACAGTCAAAATAAAAACTTCACATAACTTGAAGCTAACTGCTGTACAAAATAAATCTGATCTAACACACAAGAAATTAAGGGGATTTGAATACTGGCTGATGAGACCAGGTTGATGCATAAGAGTAATACTAACAAACTATTTAACAGTGAAGAAACAAAAACAACAGTTAGTCTCATAGTTACTTCAAATAAGTAAAACTAAACACAAGACTAAGCAAAAAATGCATCTCACAAGTCAAAGAAAATTTAAGATGAGTCAGCAATCAGCGATCAACACTTCCTGTATATAACTGCACGGCATTCCAGAACACAATTTTTGCTCTTCATAGCACCAGCAACCCTCAGCAGCCACATGGACCCTCAAGCACCAGTAAAAGAAAGAAATTAAAAAAATGAATGTAACTATATTGAATGTAAAATACATAAAAAAGGACTGTGTGCCATTATATTTGTGTGTCTAAGACATGTTACCAATTTCAGAGTTTTGTGGCTGCATGTGTGCCAATCACAATTCTAATTACATTTATTAGCAAAAGTAAAGTAATTAATCTTCTACTTCTACCATGTCTCTTGCAAACCATGATCTGATTTTTTATTTATGCTAAAATGTTTTAAATCATTTTAATTGCACTACGTACACTTAATTGCAACTGAACTTAACGGAATTGAAAAAAAGATTCCTTCTGATTGAAATCTGGAAACAAAAAACCAAACCAAAGAGACAAAAAACCAACTCAATCTCCGTGTACAAAGAAAAGAAGATGGAATACTCAAAACAGAATTGGCTATATTACAAAAAAGATCAAAAGAAAACAATTTTATATTATATTTAAGATTCAAACACTTAAAGTCCACAGTTTTTGTAAAAACACTCAGTTATGTAAGGCAGTGAGAAATGGAATGAATGATCAGACTAATCTCTGCAGCAAGCTGCAGGCATGTTGAAGCTGGCAGTGTCTTTTTTTCCTTTGCACTGCTCCTTCAAAAGGAGGAAAGGCAATACACCATGCTTTGTTTGAGCCTAAATTCTTCCCCTCAAAGGATGCATGGCTCTGGCAATGATTGTTAGAATTAAAGATTAAACCAATAAAACAGGAGTGTAATAACAATGAGAGACATCAATTTGATGTGGTGCGCTCTACTGAGACTGAACCACATAATTATTTGGAGGTGTAATTGAAAACCAGATTAGGGAAGCAAATGAACATCAAAAATATGATTAGAACTGTTAATGAAAGGGATGCCAACTTCTTTTTTATAATAACTTTGAAAGTGTCTGTTATCATTAAGGACAAACAATATGAAAATGATATGACTAAATCCAGCTGAAACTTAATTTCTGTCTGTTTTCAGACGATATTAGAAGATTAAAACTACAATTAATGAGTTTCAATGAGTTTGAAAATTCATAACTGAACAAATGATATAAAGAGAAAATAAACAAATATATATATAGAATTTAGAGCAAAGCCCCGTTCGAGTGTCCTCATGCAAAAAGCTTCAAGCAGGCTTTGGCATGTATGGGGGCATCTGTTTTTGTTTGTTTTTTTCATTTTATTTTTATAAACACAGTCAAGAGGAAGAGAGCAGCAAAAGTTCACTGAGTGAGAACTGAACAAACACGGGACCACAGCTGCAGAACAGAGTGAAATTGTGTTACAGAACTGTTCTGCTTTGTGAAATCAGCAAACACTTTGTATTGTGATGCTCATAATCTGTGGTATTTACAAAACAACAGTGTAGTGTCTGTTCCACACAACACAGCAATGATGGGAGCAAATATAGTGATCAAAAAGAGCCTGTTTCCTTTTGTTTAAAGCTGAACGATCTAAAGTTTCATATCATTCTTCCCACATAGGACTTTGTACATATTTTTGGGATGTAGCCTCAAAATGCAACCATGGTTGAAAATTTAAAAAGGTTTTCTATTAATGTAAAATAATAATAATATAATTCAAAATTTAAAAAAATACAAAACTACAAATAAGACATGCATTACATCTGGGAATGATCACACATGACAGCATACTTTAGAAACCCTGCTGTGCACACAACTGCTAATTTATTAGCTTGAACATTAAACTTATATAATTATTATATAAGCCAACTTTTCTGTGAATATTTGCTACCTACCAGTGACACAGATCAGAGCATTCCAAGGGATGCTGTCCTCTTTGCAGTACAGTTGAGGTTGATCAGAGCACATTCTCTGTCATTGCCAGTGAACTCATAGCAGATGTTTCTTTTTCCAACACAAGACACACAATAATCAGACAACAATTCAACCACATATACAAGTAAAACACTCAAGAAAACAAAGCACTAATGACCAGGTTCTTTATGTGTGAAGTGAAATGAGGCCTTCAAAGCAACTGCTGGTGATCTCAGTGAAGCCTCATTTTATGTTGGCTTGCAGGCCTTTAGGAGGGTCATTAGTCACCTGGCAATGACAACATAGATACCCACTGAGAAGTCTATGAAAAATCCAGGACACTTTTTGGGATCAGTGTTTCTTCTTGTTGTTTAGGCAGTCTTAGAGTGCAGGTATGATCCCTTGCAGTGGTTTTCACAAGAAACTAGTGTACTGTGTAACTTAAACATCAAATTATTATGTCATTTGAAAACAACATTGCTAATAAAATAATCCTAACACTAACAAACCCATTAATTTCTGTTGTATTAGTTCATTTATAGTGCTGCAGTATGTATAAATAAAAATATGGATGACCATGATCTGTTATATAGAGGATGATAAATCAGGTACTGGCAGGATTTTACAGTAGTTAAATTACATTTAATGCATCTCAAAGCTGCAAATTCATATTTATACAGACAATGCATAGTATTGATTAAACAGCCACCCAAAATAAGGTTTATGCCAAAGCTCCCCTAAATTTTGTTTGTTTGTTTCTGGATGGTTAATCCATCACTATGCACACGCTATTGGATTAAAATTATATTTTAAGTGCTAAAATATAAATTATGAAGTTATCCATTAATTATGAAGTCTACAGTTTTACACAAAATGCCAAATTACATCTATTAACATGCTTGCATGTAGCATGTTGGAAAAGAAAAATGTTTAGTGTCTAAATGTTTTAGTGGTTGATGTGATGTGGTGCTTGATTAATTTCTGAATTCTCTGAAAAGCCTGTGCAGAGCGGGTACAAAAATGACAGTGCAGTTCAGTGACTTCAGTAAATCTTAGTTTTAAACAAGTTTTTTACAGATTAATTTTAAAAAAAGTGTTTTTCCTTTTTTATGACAGCTTCTCTAATTAAATTTTAAGCACTATATATATGAAGGTAAGCTAACACACTGTTGCCAAGGGTAGACTGTCTAACTACATCTGTGGGACACAACATTATTTAAATGGATGGTTAACTCGTGAAGAAGAGACCAGTGAAGAACACAGCAGCAAGAGCAGTTACAGACTACATATGGTACTATATATTTGTTTCACAGTATGTGTGTATTTTAATATTGTGGAAACTTTAAGATGGATTACACCTCAGTGAAACTGCTTTGATTAAAACCTCACCTTGGACTGAATACACAATGCATTTTACAAACATAAAGGAGGTTAGATAACTTCTACTACTGAATATCTGAGATTCTTATCAAAGTTTGTTTACGAAGCTGCTCAGAATAACTTTCACTACAAAAAGGACCAGGGAAATTCCTAATGTTATTACTGAACGTGAGAGTGACCTTGCTGTTGACAACATCATTTATAACATCAGCTAATCCAGGCAGTTAAAAATCACATATAATTATAAATGTGTCAGACAATGCAAAGTCTAAAAAAGTGCTTTCACTTTTCATTTATTTTGCAAGTCCAACTGCTGTGGCTCATTTTGGGTGCAAATTGTATACACATTTATTTTCTTAGAATACTATAGTAACTAATAATAGTAGAATAATGAAATCTTTTAGCGTTACAAAGCAGATGTGTTTGTAACTTATGCTCTAATCATTGTGTTTTCAGCAGAATGGGCCAATGGACAGGTAAAGACATTACAATGAATTAAAAATGAATCTTAGAATAATCTTTGGGGAACATGCACATATAATTCTTTAAAATCATTGTATTGCAAACAGCTTGGCTTCAGAAAATGTAGAGGAAACTGATTCTGCCTTGTATTAAGTTAATCACAACAAATACAAAATGTCACACATAAAAACTTTACAATAAATGAGGTGCATTACCATTTATCCTTATTCTTATATTTCATAGTCAGGCTGTCTTATCCCAATAACCCAACTATAATATTATTATCTAATGCCCCAGAATACAACCAGCAGTTCTATGTAATTAATGAGTTTTTTGGGCATGTCATCTACTGAATAGCCAACCGTTTCAGCTATAAGTTACCCACAGAAGTCTAAGTGGTGTGTGAATACACTATGAAAAGTATGATGAATGTGCAAAGGTAGCTTATACTGCTGCCTGCACAGAACGCAGATTTGTTAGAATTTTTAGTTTTCCACACTTTGAAATGCAAAAAACATAAAGCACTCATACAGGGAACATTAATCCTGTAAAGCAATCTTAGACAGACAATCTTCATATCAAATGAACTCAACTATAGTTTTATTATCGTGTCACAATCTGTGTGTGTGTGTGTGTGTGTGTGTGTGTGTGTGTGTGTGTGTGTGTGTGTGTGTGTGTGTGTGTGTGTGTGTGTGTGTAAGAGTGAGTGAGTGAGAGTGAGACTGCCTTGACAGAGCTCTGGAGCACTGTAACAGGAAATACTTTGGTAGGCATGGAACTGAGAAAGAAATGGAAGTTCTCAGGGATTGATGTGTCTGCAAAGAAACAGAAGGAACATTACTCACAGCCATAAAAAAAAGAAAAGGACTTACAGAATATCTGCAAAAATGCCCTGCAGGACTTTTTCAGTAATACAAATGCTCTGAAAAACCAAAGCATGAAATGCCACGTTAGTCATTTGTATTCATCTGAGTGCAATGCAACTAAAAGTATGTTTTAAAAGTCATAAATTTTAAAAATTAGTAGTTCCTAAGCAGATCAGTGCATTTAGGCTTGTAGACATGGTCAAGAAAACCTAGATGATGAAAATCAGCTTCTGTACATAAATCCTAAGACAAAAGACAGCTGACCCCAGGAAAGAGGTGCAGAAGGAGGAAGGACAGGACTAGCATGAGGATTGTAATCACTAATAACAAGTACATCTGGTCTGGTGCCATAAAAAATGTGAACCAAATGATAGGTTAGCACAATAAACGTACCTATAGTTGACACTGACTAATCTGTGGTATCAAAATTGTCTGAACTCTTCAAAACAAGTGCAAACTTGTCATTTATTGCTTTTTCACTTGTTAATTGTCTTAACCAGCATTTACACAGTGTTGAGTGGAGAAGATAAGAATTATACAAACAGATAAAGTGAGATAGGAGAAAAGACAGTGGAAGGGTGATTATTAAAAAAGAAAAATCATTAAAATGCATGCAAGTTGGGATATTCTGATGTCAGCTAACTTCCACCTCTGAAGGTGTCCTGTGTTTGACTGTGATATTAAAACTTTTTCAGTAATTGCTGAAGGACCATTAGCATTCAGCATGCGTGCTGAAGGGACAGCTGAAAAACAGAGATATTTCATATTGCTCTGAGAAAAAAAAATCCTCATACTTTAGCCTTTTGTCTCTCTCTGTCATTGTCTGTGGTTGAGAGAAAGACGAGGACTGTTTGCTTCACATCTACTCAACCTCGAGAACTTGGGAGACAAATTAACTACAGACCAACCTGTGTGAGTGTGTGTGTGCACGCGTGTGTGTGTGTGTGTGCGCGCGCGCGTGTGTGTACGTGCGTGTGGGTGTGTGGGTGTGTAGGGAGGGGTTAAGTGAAAAATAAAACAGAATCATGTTTATCTGCTTTCACCAGACAGCAAACTGTTGCTAATTTCTATAGTTTCTTAGAATTAGAAGAATACCTGGGAGCCAAAAATCTGAAATTTTTTATGCCTTTTTTTTTTTTTAATTTAGAAAAACTAACACTGTTGAAAAATTGTCCCTTATCTCTAGTTCTGCAGGCTTCTGTGGTCAAATCTCACTGATAATTGGCACTTCTGCTATAGTCAAACACAGAAGAGCTAACTATTGAGGAGGCTTAGTTTATATGTAGTTATAACTCTGCTGGTTGGCTATGACAAATACTTTCCCCAAGCAGACAGAGGAGGCCGAGACTTATTATAATATATTTATTTATTTATAATATTAACTGTAAACCTAGAATACATTTGCAGAGACAGATTGAATTCCTTTACATTTATAATAATGAACTGCGCTAACATGAAAATACAGTATTGTGCAGTTAGCTTAAAATGGCTTGGGTAGAGGTTTCCCAGACAGTTTGCAGTTCTCCTAACCCTAATGCGGAAAACATGCACAATGTTGCACTGGGTAAAAGTTTCTTCTCAATCTGCTGCTATGTTGTAGTTGGCTTAATGATTATTTTCTCAAACAAGAGATTGCTGGTGCAAAGTGACTAAATATCATGACTGGAACGTGTGTTTTTTTTTAACAATTCATGCCACTGATTAATCAGTGTATAGTTCTTAAAAAATGTATATATCCATTTCTTCTGTTGAATCTATAGTTACTACACCATTGTTACAGCCTGCAGTAACCTAGTGATGCCTTTATGAGCTGGTGCAGAACATATCAATCTCCTGTTTTCAGTCAGGTGTAAATATCCCCAAATTTGTTCATCATGACCTGAACTGAAATAAATGCTGGCATTTGCAGTGACCCATCTTACACTGGGTAGTTTACAATCTTTCATTATGTTAGCTGATTCATAGATTAACTAATGAACAGGGCCAAATTGAGCATCTCCCTCTTTGGACCTCATTATTCCATCCCACTGATATCCGGTGCATTGGCAATATGCCTGCTAAACACAGTGAGGTGCTCTGTGCTTATGTAAAGTAGCTAATAAAGACCACAGTAACTCTTGTGTATCAATGTATTTATGAAGAATACTATGTTTGATTTAAGTGTTAGCAGTCACAGTCCTACAAATGCAGGTGTTTTTCTCTGCTTTAAAGTCTACTACAATTACTAAACTAAACTAAAAATATCATGGTCTGACCCATGCGCATTAGATACCTTCTCCACTTAATAAAAGCAACACAATAAGAAATTCAGCCAAGTAGGAACATACTGAGCTGTAATGTCTCACATTTCATAATTTCTGCTTGGTTATGCAATCAGAAAACCTTCAGTGTGACCATACATTTAGTCATAATGCTGTAACAAGGAGGTGTTATTTTCACTGACTTGGTTTGTGAAAATAACAGTGTTTGTACGAAACTGCCAAAATGTTTAACTACAACATTTGTATTCTAATCTGACTCCAGCTAAAAAATGTTCTGGGCAAGAAATTCAAACAGATCTTTCCAGGTATGAAATCAGGGTTGGTGACGTATTTGTGCAGTTTCAGCAGGAGCTCGGGTTTGATAATTTCCTTGTCATATTATGTCAGATTTTTAATAATTGCTTAGCACTAGGCCAGTCTGGTCTACAAAGAGAGAAAAGTGTTAGCTTGTCAACAAACGAGGAGGGAAAAACTGTTATTGTTTATTACATGTGTGCATGTGTGGTGGAATTTATAGTTAGTTAATGAATCTGTTAAAATTATTATAAGCTATGTATCGTTACAAATTTAACTGACGCTGTCATGTAATTGTAATAACGGACAGCTCTGAGATAACGAAGCCATGTGGTGATGTAAAATATATACATTGAATTGCGAGCATAATTTAGGGATTCAACTTTGACACTTCAACTTTGTATTGGTTAGAAGACACAAAATGTCATTCCGGGCAAATTCTCTTATTAGGCTTGAGAGCCAAAATAATATATTCATCACTGAAACTCCTGCAACTCAACAAGAAAGTCCTGAAACTCTGAACATCCACTCGATACAGGTCGATGCAACAAGGTGCAATGAACTGAAAGTTGTATCACAGTCCTCACATAGCCATCTTTAAATCTTTCCACAATTGTTCCACTCCAGCCCTTCTTCCACATTTAATTTGGAGGTTAGCTCTTACTGCTCTTGCTCATTGTTATAATCAGCATTGTTTGCTTCATAGGTGAGTGGTTATAAGGCTGTGGCTCATCAAGTGCTTGATGCCTTCACATTTATTCAAGTACTGGCCCTCACTGAAAATACTACAGTTTTACACTTGAATTGTGTCTCACAAAAGCTTAAAGTGGATAGGATGTGTTCAAGATTGAATTTAGATCAGCAACCCAGTAGATTAGTGAATAATGAAATTTTAGTGTTGACAGATTAATGAGTGCCAAGTCGTGGGATGTAAGAGTAATCCCTGCTGAATGCTGATTCAAAGTAGGTAGGATTAAAAAAATGTCCTGTGGAAATGGTCAGGTTATTAAGTAAAAAAAAAAATAAATAAATAAAAAAAAAAAAATAAAAAATAAAAAAAAAATATATATATATATATATATATATATATATATATATATATATATATATTATTGTGACTATAATGGTAGCTGAAATTATGATAATAAGAATTATGCAAATAGCATCATAATCTTTATGAACAATTATCTTTGATGAAGACAGAAAGGATAATTATGATTACAATGAAAGATAATTGTGATTTTAGGGAGCCTGATGAATTATTTTTGGTACAAACAACATTATGTAAATACATTTTACTGTTTCCTATATTTGCTATTTTGTTTTCACTGATTCATTTTTTTTTTCACAGAATAGACTCTACAGATGATTATCTGTCTTTGCTGTTGAGTAAAATAAACTGCTGAACAAATGAAATATATCATGTATACAGATTAGTTCTCCTGTTCTGACTTCATTATAGAAAAGCATGGATGCTGAATTTCACAGTGTATAGTTTTGGAAACCAACACCAGTGTTACAGGAGTAATGATTACCTAATGAATAATAAATTTAATTAAAACAAATAAGTAAAAATTGTTTTGGCTGTTTGAGTCTCTGGAAATCAGCCTTAAGCAGGGTGCCAGCATGACTCCAGGACAGTCATGACTAGTTCTGGAGGTTTGATAAACACACCCCATTCCCTTTAGGTGTCATCTGCAATGGCCTGGTTGTCTTCAGCCTCGACTGGCCAACCCCTCATCTGCTTTATGTACCTGTAGTAAGGACCAGTATTTGAATTATGCACAAAATAAATGTAGTAATATGAATAAGTGTTGTGAAAGCCACAGCCAAAGTCACCCACAGGGCTCATATATACCAGAATGTGTAGTTTTGCCTGTACACGGGAGATGAAATACTGGAACACCTGAAGGCAGCACTACAGACACATTAAAAAAGCTAAGCACACACAGATGATCACATAATTTCAGGAGGTCTAGTCTCAGCAGGCAAATAACTTGAAATCTGCTGTGTTTTTTCCATTCATTTGGGGGCACTGATTGTAACTGAATGCTTTAGCCCAGATTCTTTTCTGCCCATTGTAAGAAACTTAGATGTTTTACAAGGTTTTTATTATCTTCTTTAACCAACTCATAAAGGCTTCATATTTAGTTCTATTATATTAGATAGTAATATAATAAAACATTAGATTTTATTGTAGATCTTGATACTGTCACAGTGAGTGCTGTGGCAGGCAGACAGAGCAGGCCTTACAAACACAAAGAGGTGAACTAAAAGAGGCAGCTTTATTGCGCTGTACAAAAACCCAAACACTAAATACAAGAAAACTAAGCCAAAAACTAGAAACCAGAAACAAAGAACTAAAATTGGAACAAAGAACTAGGAGTTACAAGCAGTATGGAGGAAACACACAGCAATATGGGATGAAGCAACAACAGGCAGCGTAAGAAACAGAAGATATAAAGCTGGAACAGATCTAACATAATGAGACAGGAAGGAAGCAAAACTGAAAACACTGAACACAGGACTTGGAACTGTCCAAATAAAACAGGAAACATGAGACACACTAAGACACAGATGTGGCTGTAACCGGGGAAATAAGCAGACATGAGAACATAGCTGACTGGGGGAGACAAATGAATATGAAGACAAGTGAGACTAGAAAGAAACGTGGAATACAGGAGAGGCATAGTAACAGAAAACTAATGGCTAGAAACTATCAAAGCAGAAGCAAAACACAAGCAGAAAAACAACCAAGAGAACCAGGAGCATGAATAACAATAAATCAAAGGATATTAATTCAACCTGAAACACAAACACTGGGTGGCAGACCCAGTACAATGACAGGTACTACTGGTATCTTGCTATGTTAGGCTGCAGTTACAGGACTGGTTTCCTACCTTAAAAATTATAACCCATTAAAAAAAACAATGCTTCTCAGGATTTGGACATGAACATGTTTTATGTTAGGTTATGTGTTATGTGTTGACACAACACTGGTTTATTCCTTGAGTAGGGGATGGAAGAAATTAATTAAAAAGCAGCCGGTGACCAAAGAAAAAATTAGAAAGACCTTCAGAAATCCTGGAAAACCAACAAGACCACTCAAAAATTATACGAAAGTCTGGCTCTTTGGTAGCAAAATATAAAGAAGAGGTGACTCAAAACTTTTGCACAGTACTATTGCTAATAGAAAAATTGTCAAACAGAATAAAAAACACACAGAGAGAAAAACAAGAGAGGCAGATTTGCTGTTCATGAAGACAATCTTTATGTGTCAAGCTCTTTAGTAAAACAAAAGTTACATTTGTGCTGTTGGGGATAATAATTAAATGAGTAAATTGTGGCATAAGTAGCCTGTGATGATTAATTTTGCTCTATTTTATGTAAGTTTTCACTTTTGCCTTATCTTGTCAATTTAGTACATTTGACAAGATAAATTTCAACGTCTTAGCAGTTCCTTTATTGTTATATAGTAGTTGTGACTGCAACTGGAAACCTGGGTGTCCAATGATCCAGTGATTATCTGTCCCAGCAATACGCATGCTTATGTCTCACCTTAGACACATTTGGAGATGTCCCAGAGAACAAAACTTAGTGGGACTTGGCTGAAGTAGGCAAATGATCCACACTTAAATGGTTGTAAATCTCCACAGCTGCATCCAGATTCTGCCGGCACAATCCTTCACTGCCAGAGAAAACTAACCGCTCAGGATAGCTTGAAAGGAGGTTGGGTATGAAAAGATGTTGTAACACGCATGATAAGATAAGATAATTAATACTGCAATGGACAAATCTAAGAAACTGTAACTGTCAAAAAATCCAACGTGAGAACTCACTAAAGGAAGTAATTGCATATATTCATGTGTGAGTGCATTTGTGTGAGTATTTTGGGGGACTCCTGACTTTGAAGCTCTGTTTGAGGCTATTTCCCAAGGATGTTGGCAGGCACAACATGCTGAAGTGGCAAGTGAATTTGGCCATCACAGGGCTGTGTCCTCCTCGTGGAGAACCACATGCTGCTGTGAGGAAACAGAAAGGATGGAGGGACTATTGAAAAACTGACAAAAAGCATCAAATAGTTTTCCCCCATGAGAAAATTCACAAAACTTCCCCAGTAGTTAGCAACAATAGCACTGCTGTTTCTTTAAAGCCTGACATTCCACCGAAAGGCTACTAACCATACACATTTCTACCAACATCACACTAACAGTGTTTTACTTTTTCTTGACAACATGTCACCAATGAAAATGAAACGATGTTCAATTTGAGGTACAACTGATATGGAGCACTTAAGGACAGACCAGAAATGTTCAAAAAATCTAGGAAAGCAATCTAAGGAAGCATCAGTTGTGGTGCATGTGTGCATGTGCGTGTGTTTGTAGCACAGGTTAAGGCAGCAAACGTCCTTAAAAAAACAAACCAACAAAAACCTCACACATAGCACACAAGATAAATGGGTTTCCTAAATAAATTGGCAGTCTTCATTAAAAACACCAAACAAAACAAATAAGGTTCATGCTGACTGAGTAAAAGCAAAAACAAAAGAGCTATATCTACACTTTTTAACTGAACAAAAAAACCCAAATTTTAAACAAATCTAAAGATGCAGAAAGGCCAAAGGCTGTGCTCAGCCAAAAAGGCCCTCTGACATTTTTTCTACGGTTAGATGAGGACATTGATTTCCATTTTATCTCTGTGAGGTAAATACAGTTTCTAAACAGCTTAGCCTTGCTCAAAAACTGGAAAGAGGGAAGACATCCAGACTAGATCTGTCTAGAGAGATTTCTATGAGTTCTAAAACTGGTCTACTTGTAGGCAGTAGTTTGGGGAACTATATATATATATAACCTGTTTAATTCCCAAAATCTCAGAATGCTCCTTTTTGTGGTCTATCTAAAACATCTTTACACTCTTTACACTGTTTGCAGAATTCTGAAAGAGGGGACGTTATACCAGATACTACCAACCAGCTGGTGGTAACTACAAGCAACAAGAGTCTCATATATACACATATATACATATTTTCAAAGGTCTTATTTTAGTGTAGCTCGTCTTACTTATATCCCTGGATCTCCTTCTGGAAAACCATGTTTTGGTCATTGAATCCAGGAAAATTGAAGACAGAGAAAGTCTGAGCAGAGAAGTCGACGAAGACAGGAAGACAGTAATCCTGTAAAGAGAGCCTCAGCTAGCACAAATTTCAAGTCACCCAAAAATTCTCTAGAACACCCTCATGAATAATTGCATACAAAATTTAACTCTGGATTCCAACACCAAAAGTATCATCTTTGGTTTGAACCACCATTAAGCCTTTCTGACAGCAGCCATGAAAACTAGTATTCGTTTATTAGGGCCCGAGCACCGAGAGTGCGAAGACCCTATTGTATCTGCTCCGTTTCTTATTATTATTATTCAGGCAAAACAAGGGCCTTTTTGAGGGCCTAAACATCCTCAAAAACTCATGAAATTTTGCACACATGCCAGGTCTCGTGAAAAATTTTGTATTTTAATGGTTTTACATATGAGCACTGGGAAATGGCTCTAGAGCGCCACCTATGCCTTGTTAAATGCAGCCCTACGACCACATCGTTTGAGCTACATGTATGAAATTTGGCACACATGTGTATCATGCCAAGACAAACAAAAAAGTCTGTGGGCCCATTGATGCAAACCCAACAGGAAGTCCGCAATTTAGAAGTGAAGGTGACATTTTGGCTCTAATTTTGCCATTTCCATGCCTCGAACTTTTTCAAACTCCTCCTTGGAATTTGGTCGTATAAGCTTCATGTTTGGTCAGTGTCAACTACACACCTGGGCCATGTTAAATTGCGGAGCTTTTGAGTTTTCGTGATACGGTGTGGCGGTGGCGCCACGGCGAATTTCGATGACTCGCCATGAAAATCTTATTGCCTCTCATTCCCTCATACATTGTCCGATCTGGACCAAAGAGCACACATATGATAAGGCTCCACCCCTGAACATATTTCAACTGCCATATTTGACATCAAGGACAGCGCTACCTAGTGGGAACAGGAAATGTCATGTTTTACACTTTGGGGTACAGTATTGTGATGGGTGACATCTGCAGCCTGAAATTTCTCCAGGTAAGCCTTAAGGAGTTGGTCTTGGGTTACAGTGAAAACTGTGACTTTTCGCGAAAGGGTGTGAACCCTGCAGCATGGCGAACTTTGATGTCTCGCCATGAAGAAACAAATTAGTATAACTCAATGAAATCCAGTCTGATCAGTACCAGACTTTACAGGCATGATGTCAGACCCGCCCTGAATAGATTGATGTGCCCATTGTCAGGAATACGCAGAGCGCCACCTAGTGGCAACAGGAAATGTCATGTCTTTCATTTTGTCGTACTGATTTTCACAGGTTCATCGTGGCCACCTCAAAAGCAGTGAATATCACCATCAGTTGCTCATGATGCTTCAGTGTGAAAATTGTGACTTTAAACTGAACGGCGCACCCTGGTGGCAACGCGGTTCACCTTGAACAATGAAGTGGCGTTTGAGGGGCTTGGAAAGTTTAAAAAGTCTTGAAATTTGGCCCACACCTCCAATGGGACGAAGGCTTTGTTGTTATGTGATCACCTTCCTTGAATAGCGCAAAATGGCTCCACAGCGCCCCCTACAAACTTTCAAATCATCAGCCCCTGCTCTGTGTTTTATGTATGAGTCTGAAAAGGGAAGGTTATAGGAGAGATCAAGATGTACAAAAAAAGTCTCTTGGAGCAAAATCCCAAATCCAACAGGAAGTCAGCCATTTTAAAATGAATGTGTAATTTTGGCGACATTTTCCCCTCTTTTCAGGCACCGTTCTTTGACGAACTCCTCCAAGGGATTTCATCAGATTGATGCGATTTCCTGTGTGTGGAATCTAAAGACCTTTGTGATGTTAAATTGCGAAGCTTTTTACGTTCAGGGAAACGGGGTGGTCATGGCGGCATTTGGAGTTTCAATCACTCGCCAAAAAGCAGTAATCTGCTGTCACTCGAAAACACAATGTCCAATCTCTCCCAAAGGTCGTAGGCATGATTAGACTCGAGCTCGGATATGTTTGTTATGCCATTTGTACATAATGGTTAGAGCGCCACCTAGTGGGACGACTATAATCCTGGTTGAATAAGATGAAATGTTAGCTGGTGGTTAAATGCATGAAATCCATCAATGTCACATCAGATCGGACATGCTGGTATTAGGTTTTGGGCGTGGCTCGACACGCCAGGGTACGAGGGCCCTCATAACGCTGCTTGCAGCTTTAATTTGTTTGTTTTGTTTTTTTTTTTTTAATTTTCCAGCTCTCATAATCAGATGCCTGAACCACCTCAAGCGGCTCCTTTCAACGAAGAGAAGTGGCAACTCTATTCTGAGCCTCTCGCAAATGCCTGAACTCCTAGGAATGTAACAGTTGTAGTTCCTTTCCTGAAGGGAAGTAGCTCTTGATCTACTGACAACAGCTTCAGCCCAGTCCTTGTATATTTCTTCCCAATTTCTTAAACTGATAAGTCTCCCAAGGCCGAGGTCATCCCTGTTTCATTTGCACTGTTCCTGTTGCACTTTCCCTTCAGGTCAATGTTCCATTAATATACTTTGGTACAGTGCTAAACAGCCAGCCTTTTCAGTAATGACGTTCCCATTCTTGCCGAAGATCTGGATTCTGCCATCCACATAACTCTAAGTTCTAAGTTCACATAACTCAATAATCTTCTCCATTATTGTGGTTGGATGTACTGACCTTTCCCAAAATATAAATGGTAACCTTTCACAATATTCAAATTTAGTTTGTGTTGTCAAAGTTTGCAGTTCCTTTCAGCTCAACAATTTCTGTACGTATTGGTGGATGTAAGCACAGGTCCATACCTTACCATTGCTGTTGTCCTCAAACTGATCTCTGATAACTGTGAAAAGCAGCAAAAATATAAAGGTTTGATATAGTACACTACTGAGGTGCCTGGGGTTCTGCCACCCAAACAAAAATAGGTACAAAAAATAAAGTATCTCAATTAGTAAGTAACAACATGGTTAAAAATTAAGTAAAACCTAAACCTAAAACCTATTTTATTTGATTGTCAAATCTGTTTTACAAAATTGTTGTTTGGACCAAATGACTGATTTTTTGAGGCATCATAGAAAAGATGACAGTTACATTTTGTGTTAAATATACCATATTGAGGTCTGGCACTCTGTTACCCAGCAGCAAAGCCTCCAGCAAAGAAGACAGAGTAGTTACTTTTTTGATGCCCACCTGATAAATTGCTTAGCGCAATGATTCAACATAGACTGCAGACCTTTCTCCACATACTGTTTAAACACCTCCATCAGATATGCACGCTGGGTGTCGAAGCTGGGGCCACAGCAATAAGTTAAATGAAATTAAATGAGGTTAAATGTAACTAGAGATGGACCGATCCGATATTACGTATCGGTATCGGTCCGATACTGACCTAAATTACTGGATCGGATATCGGAGAAAAATAAAAAATGTAATCCGATCCATTAAATATCACGAAAGCACCTCACAAAACTTGCAACACGCCGTAACTCGCCTCAGAACGTTAGCACTCGGAGCAGTATGCATCACGTGATAGAGCGGCTGTGGCATGCGGGACCTGTCGGTGGTCTGGATAGCATGTGGAGCTTCGCTAGCTACCCGGCATTTCATCTCCGACAAAGTTATCCCCGAGAGAAGTAAAGCAAGTGTGTAAGTCCATCTCTGAATGTTTGTAAAGCATTCCTGCGTTAAGCTTAACAAGCGATATATGGAGCGACTGCCTCTTCTTGCTGCTACTTCAATCATGAAACTGATCAATGATCAGCTGATCGCCTTTTCTGTCGCGAGTCCGTGTCTCTTGTTTGCTTTTGGCCCACTTTGCACCAGAAAGAGGAAACCAGCAGCTGAACAACAGCAGCACATTTAAGCTTGATAAGCTGTTGTTAGAATGTATTTAATATTACTTTCTACTCGAGGATCTTTTTCTACGTAGCTGACGCTGGTAGCTGTGCAGGGGCGGATCTAGCAAAGTTTAGCCAGGGGGGCCGATAGGGCATTAACAGGGAAAAGGGGGCACAAAGACATACTTTTCTTTCTTATTCTCATTTAAAATGTCTTGTTTTTAATAATTAATTATCTGACACCCAAAGTTTTAATTTGATGTAAAATGAATAGAAGTCAATTACTGTATATAGTAACTATTAAGTCTAATATACCCTAGTAAGCTATAGTACTTTTTCCTTTGGGAAGGTACCATCTGTGCAGTCTGCAATTTTGTTGAAGAAAGCTGTTGAATCTATTTAATATTTCTTGAAAAATAATTGATTTCTGTGCATTTTTTTTCACACTGCATCAAATTAAGGTTGATTACGTCGATTAAGCATCATGAGGTGGCGCGTGAGGGGTGGTTCCCTATTTTTTATTTATTTATTTTTGTTGTTGCTGGGAGTTGGAACCCTATTAGTTAGGTTGCTTAATATTTATGCTAAGTACTCTTTAAAATACCAGAATAGGGAGGATGGTGTAGGTTTAAGTTTATTAGATTGATCAGTATTGCTGAACTATGAAATATTCTCTTTTGCATACAGGTATAACAGAATAGCTTTAGTGTAGTTGTTGTTTTAAACTTGAGTATGAACTTATACAAAATGCAGCAAGATATTTAAAAAACAGTTTTGTTGATTAAAAAACACTATATCGGATTCATATCGGTATCGGCAGATATCCAAATTTATGATATCGGTATCGGTATCGGACATAAAAAAGTGGTATCGTGCCATCTCTAAATGTAACAGCATATTAAATATATTCATAAACCTATATTTACAGTATCTACATATTTTGTAAACTAAACATGTTCGTTTTGGCATACTTAGACTACCTGGTATCTGCTTTTTCCCCTGTTTCTTGTCTCAATGCTTAACTAAGATAACGGTTAAACTTGAAAATGACTTACATTGTAACATCTAACCTCTCCCAATAAAGCAAAAAACCCTAAATTTCCTAAAAGGCTGAACTATTCCTTCATCAGGTATAGTGTGTTAGACAAGACACAAAGAATTAGAATAAATACACCATTATCTCCCAAGACAATGAGAGAGAGTCTCCCAGTAAAAATAGCTACAAGAAAATCAATAGAAAATGAATTTAAAACTCTAATGAACTCCAACTACTCCACACAACTGATGAAAGTTTAATTAGTTCCTCCACACAGAGAGCATTACTAAAGCAACACTTAAATAAAAAAAAGAAAAGTCACTTCTTAAAATATGTTTGTCAAAAACTGTTTAAAGAAACCGAAATAGAGAGGTTGAGTAGATAAACAAAAATTAGAAACAGTAAGAAACAGGGAGAGAGAAACAGCGAGACAGAGAGAGTTGAAGATTGATATGAGAGATGACCCATTCTAGTTAAGTCACAAAAGGCTCAGGGCTATTGCTGCCATTAACTTTGATGCAATGGGTTGCCATCAAACTTTATACTGATGCTGAATTTCTGTGTCTTGCGATGCTTGGAAGACATGTACCAGTAAATACACATAGAGGACAACACATTCACAGCTCCACACACACTGAATACTGCCATGATATAAATGGGAAAAGGGTGCTTGATGTGTAAATAATACCCTGAGCTTGGACTATAATCAAGGGTGCAGAACTATGCTCTGAAAGAAAAACAGCTACAACCAACAACAATTTGGCTACACTGTAAAAACTAACCTATGGAATAAAACAATTAAAAAAAATTGAAGATATTAGATAGTGCGTCAAACATCAAACATAGTTTCTCCCAAATGTCAAGAGCAAAGTGGCTTTTTAAATCTAGATTTAAAGGCCAAATGACCATAAAACCAGGAAAAGGGGCTGTACTTAGTTTTACCCTTTGGTATTTCTCGGTTCTTAGTTTTTGTCCTTGTACTTTTAAAACTTCTCAAGTTTCTTCTTCCTGATGTTGCCATCAACTGGTATAGCAACTTCTATCACTATGGACTTCTTCCTCTGCCTGCCCACCACTACTCTGTTCGGCTGGTTAGCCATCACCTGTTTCTCTGTCTGTATCTGAAAGTTCCACAGGATTTTAGATGATTCTCAACCATCCTTAGGAGATTATCCCATTTTGATGTCAGGACTTCCAGGCCATACTTGACTCAGTTGTTTATGTATACTCTGGCAGGTTATGGCGTTAATGTATGCCTTGCCTGATAGCGTCTTGCATCCTGCAGTTATGTGCTGGATTGTCTCAGGGACATCTTTGCACTGCCTGAACCTGGGGTCTTGCCTGGTGTGGTAGACCCCAGCCTATACTGCTCTTGTGCTTATAGCTCATTCCAGTGCTGATTAGTGCATCTGTGCTGGCTTTCAGTCCAGCTTCATCCAACTATTGGTAGAAGATTTTTAGTATCAGCCATTTTTTCTGTCTGCCATACCTGTCTTTCCATGATGTTTCCTTTTAAACAACAAACAGCACAGCATAATCAGTGAAGACCTTTGTCAGGTTGAGTCTCTGTGCTCTAATAATAACCACATTCTTACTAATGTTGAGGGTTATCTCTCTTCAGTGACCTTCAGTGAACATTATCATCATTCATCCATCCATTCTCTTCCGCTTCCCAGCTACCATAGGGCGAGAGGGAGGGTACAGCCTGGACAGACTGCCAGCGTGTCACGTCCTAAGAACAAACATTATAAATTATATGTATTTCTTTGTGTCATTACCATATCTAAATGTCTACTATTCCTTAAAAAAATAAAAAGTTTCCAAATAACTGATATACAGTGGAAATTGTTTTAAAAAACTGTTTTTTTGTTTTGATATATTTTTGCTTCATATTAGTCATACTGAGTTACAATCCATAATTTTCAGTTCACATGCTTTTTACTTCATAACTGCATCAATTTGATAACCATAATCACCAAAATGGAATTAAATCTTAAAGCCAATCTGCTTGAAAAAAAAAAAAGAACATCATTGCAAAAGAGCCTGTATGAGCCTCTTTTCCAAAGTAGCTGGTGAATTCATTTAAATATGTTTAACTTAATGTTATAGTGTTAAAATAAATCAGTGAAAAACCCTCATTATAGATGTAATAAAGATGATAATCAATAAAATTCCGCTATTTACAAAAAGTTTGCTTAACTGAAATGTAAAAAAATTGAAGTGCGAGATAATGAATGTTTACTGATTGTGGGACAAGCAGACTCGGAAAGGTAATGGCAAATCAAAGACAGACAATGGCTCTTAACTCTTTAACAACCAAAATTCATACACTCCTAAAGGACTTATTTTGTAATTTTGGCTGTAAAATTAATTTATAATTAATAATAATTAATTTTTCAGGAACTATTTGATTTTTCTCTCTGGCGCAAAATGGTTGAGGAGTAAGGTAATGTGAAGTGCACATTGTAAAATCTATGTGGAGCTGATGTTCATGAGAAAAAAAAATATTTTATGCCACACAGCAGGCATTCAGTCCTATACAGAACCCAGACATATAAATAACAGCATTTTTTCCCATTTCTAAAATTTTCTTTATCTCCTTTTATGTCACACTATTCAACCATGACATGCATTGAACTATGTAAATGAATTTCCAAAGTGAAAATGACGCTGAGAAACTAGAGCTTAATGTAAAAGGGGTTGGAAGATCTTAAGGTCTTAGCTGCTCATCTGCGTCATCATCAATATAGTTTCACTGTTCTTGCTGTGGACTATAGCATGTTGTCCCAAAAAAACAAGTTATCTACTTATAATAAAAAAGGTTTCACTGTAAACATTCTGTACATCTAGCTTCAGGGTACACAAAAGCTAAATATAGTCAACATATCCATGTGTATGTGTGTGTGTTAAAATCACAGCAATCACACTGGAAATTGCTGAAAAGGCGGATGTCTGTCTGCCTAGATAATTGAATGCACATGTGTCATTGTGATGCTCTGACCCTGCCTTGACCACAACAGATTTGGACAGCTCTCATCCCAAAGTCAGAGTGGTCCTGCTGGGACAGTTGCTCTGAGCACAGCTTGTACATGTGGGTCATTTTCCTTGCTAGGATACTGGACCCAAATCCCTCTGGGTAAAAAATCACCTGGATGGAGAACAGAAAAACAGTTATAGTGATTATAGATGCAGCTGAGCTTAAGTCAATAAAACAGATCAAAGAAAAAAGAATTGATGAATCATTTTATAGAGACACAGTATATATGAGAAATTAGGATAACACTAAAACTGCCAGTTACTTCTGCAATATGAAAAGAAGAAAGAAAGTGTACTTTATTGATCCCCATGGGGAAATTCCTCTCTGCATTTAACCCATTCACTCAGTGAAGCAGTGAGCAGCCATTGGGCGCAGTGTGTAGGGACGGTACCTTGCTCAGGGGTACCTCGGGGTAGCTGTTCAGGGAATCGAACCCCCGACCTTCCAATCATGGGGCCACCATTCTACCTACTGAGTAGTTTACACAAACTTAACATTAAATAATAATTGCTAATCATTTGAAATGCTGATTTATAAGCCATAAGTCAGAATCAGGTGTGCGTTTGTTTTGTGTGTACCTTTGCAGCTTTGGCATTTTGCATGTTTATGAGTTGCTGAGCAATGACAGAGAACACTTCAATATTCATTCGGTTAAATTTGTCAAAACAACACCAAGCTCCTGACAGAGCCAGCCCACCGAAGAACCGCCCCATTATCTGTACAATATTGTGATTGATTAAAAACAGATCTGTCTGTGGAAAACTGAGACTAGAAAACCTGCAAGACACTCACGCTGAATACAAATACCTGCAATTCAATTGCTAATTTTAATATTTCAAAGAAGCTATTGCACAGCTTTGTGTGTGTGCGTGTGCGTGCGTGCGTGCGTGTGTGTGTGTGAGGCATCAGTAATTTCCACTTGTCTCACAGACAGTGGAATAAAGTATTACAGATCGCCCTATATGTTGGTAAGCCACACAGGAAGATCTGGACGAAAAATGGGATTCCAGCCTCGATAAATCCAAACACCTGTCCAGCTTTAATCTACTTCAGGTGTTGTTTAACAATAACAAACTACAGAAGACAGAGAGAATGCTTTCCCAGCTGTCTTGTCAGTATGGGCTTTCAGCAATACTGACTCCAACCTATCTGAACTGCAAGAGAAATAATTGAATAGCACCTTAAATGAAAAGCACAGTAGGTTTCAAATTAAAATTCGGTGGGGCATTTAGAAGTTTGTGGGGTTTTAGAATAAAGATATATTCAAATATTCAGTCAAAAGGTTATTACATATGGATTAATATTAACAAGTTGTGTTATTGTTAACGGATCGTAATTGATGGGAAAAAAATGATGAAACAAATAAACAAACAAACAAAGAGAAAACAGTTTAAATATATTTATCAAGTATGCTTGAATCTTAAGTTTTGAATTTTCTATTTTGTAAGACAGAGTCATTGTTTGGGTCCTGTACTAAATTTATACTCTAATTAATGCAAATTTAAAAAAACAAAATATTTATCGTCTTAATAATACATGTTATCTATTATAGCTACAGTTGAATTCCTACCACTGATTTCCGTAACTTAAACAGCTACTAATCAAGAGGTAAACAGACAATAGAGAACAGTTACATTAAATAAGAAAGATTAATGCTGCATAGTTGCACACGACCATATAGTTTAACTGCCACAAAGCAATAGTGCCATCTAATGGTACATGGTAGTAGATTCAGTCAGATTGTCACAGGCAGCACTCTGTTAAAAACATATGTTTGCAATGTAGTACATTCAAAGTTATTTAAAAAAGACACAAAAAATATTCCTGTATTGACAAAAAGAGATAACAGAAAAAGAATGGATGCATGTTTCTATGAAACTGAAAAAGACAGAAAAAAACTTACTCGAAACCCTAACCTGTATGGGATTCAAGAGAAGTCGAAATGAAACAACACACCATTTACAAAAATGTGCCACAATGTAAGTGTAATTTATGCAACCAGTTTTACATCAATAATACTTTATTTACAAGTGTATGTGTCATTTTAAACCAAGGCTCAGTCAGTGTAAGGCAGGTATCAATAGATATAGTCCACATTATTAGAAGCTGAACAGTTGCACCTTTTTATTTCTCCAGGCCCTGTATTTCAGCACTTTTAATATGTGTTAAATTTTGACAAAGCAACCTATCGCAACTGTCAAAACTGCATCTGTTATAGCTTTGGTATGTGTGTCTGCCGATGGAAGGTGTACAATAACATGTACAGATGATTTAACTGTTGAGCAAAACAACAGAATGTAAGCAGAGCAAATATATGTATTAACAAACTCTCATTGGTACATTCAGCAGAACAATAATCCTAAAATATGAGTTGAAAGTTGTTACAATCAGATGCAATAAAGACTTCAAAGAGTCTGTCTAATTGAATTCACCATCATTCTGATTGAGCTTGTTTGTCAAACTAATTTGTAAACTCTGCATTTTAATGTGCTGTATAAATATCTCTATTGAATATGTTGATTAACTATTACTAATAATATATGATGATTTTGTTAGTTGTTTTGTGCTCTGTTATATTTGACTCTGTTTAATCTCTCACATTTTTAAGCAGAGCACCAAACAAAAAAAAAATGGAAAACTGTTTAGATACTTAGAACTGGAACTCTACTCTTTTCTACTCTATTTGAGCACTCAAAGCATTTTCTTACTACAAGCCTCATTCACACATTCACACAAGTGCTTTTTTCTATGCCTAACCACTTTAACCTAAAACTCTACATTCAGATAGATGCACTGGGAGGAACTGGGATATAACCACCAACCTTTTGGCTTGTGGACGACTGGCTCTCTATTACTGCGAGTGGTGTGATAACCATTCTAGGAAGGTATCCCAGATATTCATAGCCGTAAATGCATGTGGACAGCTCAATTGTTGCTACACAGTTGTTTAAGTTCATGTCCCACTTGAAGGATAGTTGTCTCTGCCATTCAAGTCCAAGTTGTACCTGATATCAATCAAAAGAAAGCCTCGAGTCAAGTCAAGTTTTAAACCTAAGTTACACTGATCACAGGAAAAATCTCCAGTTAAATCTTGTACGTATTATACGTATTATATTAAGCCAAGAACAGACGTTTATCAATGGTCAACTGACGCTGGTCTATTGTACCTTTTCCCAAACTAGATAGGTGACAATGTCCCTGGCATGGATATCGATGGTGACGACATGGCATTTGTGTCAGTGGTGATGTCATTAAAATGTGCAGGCTTGTTTGGTCAGGTTAAAATTTAATCACACAATAAAGAAGGCACAGTGAGAATTTGTACTGCCAAACGGTCATGGTCTCTCTCCAAGTGTGTTTCCACGTCCCTGCCCTACATCATCTGTGATATGGTCAGCACCACCTGGTGGACGCAAAAACAAAGTGAAATTAAAATCTCGTATAAAGAAAGAGTAAGCAAGCACACACGCACACACACACACACACACACACACACTGGACACCCATCCCACTAATCACAGATACATAGATTAATGTACACACACACTCTCACAAATTTTGTGTATATGTGTGTGTGTGTTCTATGTGTGTATCTGCGATGGGTATCCAGCCACCACTTATTCCTCCGTAGACTTCACCTGGTAGGCTGTAATGGCCTCCTTGCTAAGCTGTTGCTGTGAGGAAAATCTAGCATCCTCCACACTGCAAAGCCAATCTTCGACGTTCCCTCATGCACAGAGCAGCAGAATCACTTGGGGATGAGGATTTGATTACATCTGTTGTGTCTTGTTATGATATACTGTAATTTCCAGAGGAGCAGAGAGTGGACTTCATCTGAATACAGCTGTCAATTATAACACTCTTGCCAACAAAGTTTTCGTGACAATACCGCTTTTCATTTTCAAATGTTTTAATTTTGGGTACAAATTAAAACTGGGAATGTCCGTTTTTTGCTTTAAATGCTGTCTGTAGGAGTTCTTGCATAATGCAAAATAATTCTCACCACAGTGAGAGAGCTGAAATTTAAAATTCTGCAACTGCAATTAAAAATTACATAAACTTTATGATTAGAATGACTATTATTCAAATTAATAATACTGTTATGCAAAACTGTTCACTTGAAAGATGTGCACGCAGGCTTTTTCTTGCTTTCAAATTACAATCGGTGGTCCAATCTAAGGATTCTAATCTGCCAGATAGATGAGTATAAGCGATTTTATGAGATATAAGGGTTTGTTTTGTTTTTTTTTTCAATTTCTATCTACCCTTTTAGTAAGGACTGGAACAAGAAAATAACAGGCTGAATAAAACACAGTCAGAGAATAATGATCACAAGTGTGAAGGTTACTCAAACCTGACCTTTTCTCCCTCAGGGAAGGCCATATTCAGGATGTCTTTGCTATATATGGTCCTCTGTTCTCCAGCACCCACCATTTCTGGAGCACCAGAAGGTTCTTCGGCCAATAAAGCAAACTCTAGTCGTGTAATGGCATCAAAACACTTCCTGAGGTGAGCCTGCACTGCTTGAAGGTTATATGTCTGAGCCAGAATCTTTAGCAGCTAATAACTGGATAAGAAGCAAAATCTATACGTCTGAGAAAAAGCATAAATACAAGCAGAGTGTGCAAATAGTTAGAATTTAATAATAATCTTCTTCTATTTTCTTTAAACGCAAAATGTAAAATGTAAAGAATTACAGATTTCTGTAGTACATAACTGAATTAAAGAAAAAAAATGATGATAATTGGCCATGATCTTCAAGTAGTCAGGTGTCAATAGATTAAACATAACTACAAATACGAAGTGAAAATTACAGCATATAGCACAAATGCTATTTAAAAGTTGACATCATTAAAGGAATAAATAGAAAAAAAGATCTAAAATTTGAAAAAGCTGCTGTGTTTTCAGGGCCTGAGATCATTTAAGATGGAGAAAGATGAAGTTGAAAATTGTCCATTCAAAATTTGAAATTATATCAGGAAATCATGACCGTCATATCCTCCGGACAACAGGAGAGGCTCATGATAAGTGCAAGAGGTAACATGATGATATGGGGTTGCAATCACACACATGGCAAGAGTAATGTTTATATCTGTTAAGCACCATAATTTCTTAATGAAGCAGGGAGGTTTTCGAAAAAGATAAGCTACAATCCAGCAAAAGACTGATTTTAAAACTACAACAATTGGCCTTAGTGGTCTCAAAGGAAGAGTAATGTAAGTGATGTGATGCAATGCAGTGAAAGAAATACCACTGACCCATTTTTTGAAAAGGGCTGCAGCTTTCAAATTGTAAATTTCAGTATATTAATATCTATCTATCTATCTATACATACATACATACATACATGGGGACAGAGCATCTCCTTGGTAGATCCCACACCTGATGGTGACATGTGCTATGGGCTTTGAAGTTGGCATCTAGTGTCGTGCGCCACATCCCCATTGAGTTCCTGATGAAGGCTCTTTTAGGGTCCTGTTGATCTTTTATAGTTCTAGGCATTCCAGGATCCATATGTGGGGCATTGAGTCATAGGCCTTCTTGTAATAAATCCAGGCAATGCACAGGTTGGTCAGTCTGGTCTTGCAGTCTCGGCTGATTGTTCAGTCTACCTTCAAGCTTGGGTCCTCTACCAGAGGCCTGGAAGTTTGAGGGTCCTGGGCGGTATCTTAGCTGTTCCCAGGACTGCGCTCTTCTGGACAGAGATCTCCGATGTTGTTTCTGGGATCTGCTGGAGGCTCTCGCCTAGGTTGGGAGTCACTGCACCGAGTGCTCCAATTACCACTTGGACCACCATTACCTTCACCCTCCACATCCTCTCAAGCTCTTCTCTGAGCCCTTGGTACTTCTCCAGCTTCTCGTGTTCCTTCTTCCTGATGTTGCTGTCATTTAGTATCGCTACATCAGTCACTACGGCTTTCATCTTCCGCTTGTCTACCACCACTATATCTGGTTGGTTAGCCACCACCATTTTGTCCATTTGTATCTGGAAGTCCCACAGGATCTTAGTTTGGTCATTCTCCACCACCTTTGGAGGCATCTCCCATTTTGACCTTGGGACTTCCAGTCCATACTTGTCAGAGATGTTCCTGTATACTATGCCGGCCACTTGGATATGGCGTTCCATGTATGGCTTGCCTGCTATCATCTTGCACCCTGCTGTTATGTGCTGGATTGTCTCAGGGGCATCTTTACACAGGCTGCACCTGAGGTCTTGCCTGGTGTGGTAGATGGATCTTGGGCTCAGAGCTTGCTAATGTACTGTCATGATTAGTACCTCTGTGCTGTCTTTCAGTCCAGCTTCATCCAGCTACCGGAAGGATGTCTGGATATCAGCCACCTCCTCTATCTGCCGGCGATACATACCATGTCCTTCCATGATGGTTCCTCCTCTTTCTTGGATTTCTGCTGCCTGGGATATTCACTGAGCACGCAGTTGGTTGGAGCCATCTTCCTGATGCATTTGTGGATGTTGCCTCATCCTGGACTGTGGTCCTGAAACTCACTAGTCCCCAGCCTCCTTCCTTCCACTTAGCATACAGCCTCAGAGTGCTGGACCTGGGGTGAAACCATCCATGCATGGTCAGGAGCTTCCTTGTGTTTCCTTGAGGCGACTTTTGTTGTGATTTGGCGCTATATAAATAAAATTGAATTGAATATGTCAGTGGCTTTTATCTCCTCCTTTGGCAAGCTTATTATCCCAGCAGGGTACCTGATCACAGGCAGGGCGTAGGTGTTGATAGCCTGGATCTTGTTCTTGCTGTTCAGCTGACTCCTCCATTTACTTCTTTACTTCTGAGAAACTAAAGATGCTATTTTTTATACTTTATATTATTTTAGTACTACTTACTTTCCCAGCTTTCTGTTACCCTGGTCTCAACTTTTTGGAGCCATGTTCCTGCAATAAAATTCAAAATGTGCTAATTTTCTCATAAAAATAGAAAAAATTCTCAGGATAAACAAAGATCGGTTTTTATTTGCATTTTGCACTTTGATACTTTTGGAAATGGGATTGTTAAAACAAAAAAGATGCTGTTTGAAAATGTTTCAATAATATAAAAAGAGTACTTTGTAAAGGTCTGCTGTTGTCGTGTGTAACAAACAAATGTGTGCAGAATATCCTGGGAAAGATGATGCTCTTGGACTCCAGGTAAGCTTCTAGACACTTCTGTAGCTCATTAAAAGAGCATTTTCCACTAAACAGTCGCCAACAGATCTGTTTGGGATATCAACAAGGCATGTGTGCTGTCTCAATATATTCACTTGCATAAATGCATATGTTTTCATGTTTCTTTCTCTTTCAGCATTAACATGCCTATGCCTAATTTCTATGCATTCTGTTTGGTAAAATACCACACTGTGTGGCTGCTTTAAGGTCATTGGGTATCTTATTAACTTTAGCCACAATCTCTTTCCAGGACTTCCCAACCTTGAGAAACATATTTGACTCAGCAGGCAGTTGCCTCTTGATGTCTTCAGCCAAAAAGATACCTAGGTATAACCAGTTTCTTTGGCATGTGAGCCAATCATCCTGGAGAGAAGGTAATAAAGGATGGAAAATAAGAAATAGATAAGAAATAGATTGGAACAGAAGACAGTGGGGACAATGTGAGCAGACAGAAAATTAAGAATGTATTGGAAATTAATAAAAAGACAGAACACTGTTACCACAGAACTGTTCCATTACATCAACTACTGAACTCAGTGAACTTTGAAAATGGATATATTTTGCAATTTTGTTTTTTTTCTGTAGCCACTAGGGAGAGCTGCTGTTTAGCATTTAAGGGTAGAGTCAATGTGAATCAAAGCACATCTGCATTTAAAAAGTATACAAGCCTTTACTACTAAGACAAGAATCACTTAGAGCCAAATTAAAGATCAATCTATTCTTTTTTTTATAGCCTTTACCAATGTTTGGTTAAAGAGGATCAGCTGTCTTAGCAATTTGTCCACCCTCTGCTTGATGCGAACTACAAAGCATGAAGATGCTACTGCACACGCACAGATAATGCTGTCATCCAGGAGTACTTTCACACAAAAACAAACACAGAGGCACGAAGGATACGCAATTACAAATCTGAAACAATGCTGCTGTTTTACAATAGCCTGCATAAGAGTGCTACGCATTACAACCTGGACATCCTCTGTGCTTCCCAAGATAAGGATATCTTTGGAGGTACCATGAGACAGCATAGTAAACACGTGTGTTACTCATTAGAAGTGCTTCATCAACATGGGGTAACTATAGGGCATTTCTTGAATACCTTTTTGTATCCATGTATATTCTCCTATAAACATTAATTTTCTGAAAGAAAGCTGGCGTGTCTGATAGAGTGCTAAATGTGACTCCGCAGCCAAAACAGCTCTGTTTAGTAGAATGCAGGAAGAAATAGCCAACCTGCCTATGTATGCACCACTAAAGTTATTACCATGAACCTATCTGCCAAGTAGGTTATGTTTCTGGTAGCATTTTAGTGAATTCTGATAAAACCTTGCAGGGGCATAGTGTAGTCATGTTAACAGTCCATTAAAATTTGGCTTACAAAATTTCATCTGGGATTAATAAAGTATTTTGTTTCTGATTCAACCACCAAGGTCTTCAAGGTTAATTCATTGAGTTACTCATTGGAAATTGACAAAAAGCTGTATAACCTAGAACAGCTACGCATGTTTCTTTTTCAGCTATTTATTTATGAGTGACTTATGTATGTATTTATATATATGTATATATTGTACTATTCTTAGTTAGTGTATTGTCTGTCTTGTCTTAATGTTGGTTTATAATGGAGCACTGTAACAAAAAATAATTTCCCCCAGGGATCAATAAAGTATTCTGATTCTGAAACTACGATTCTGTGTTGTGTATTGTCAACATAAAGAAAATGATTTGTAATGTAATGACCACTTAAAACTATCCTTAAAATTAAAAATTTGTATTGCAACATTTACAAAATGATGATTGGTATATGTGGATTCTAAATATCACATTATAGTTTGCATCCAGACCTCTGATCTCACTTTAACATTTCATATCTGCCCTTCTTCCAAGTTGACCCCAAAATGTGTTAGATCTTTTAAAAAAAAGTATTTTCAAGAGAACGAGATATCTAGTTACTTAGAAATTTACTTTATATATTATAATAAGTTTAACTTATTTATGTCCAGTTACTTACAAATTAATAACTATTATCCATGACCTACTTGTACATGTCTATCTGTCAGGCTACTCTTATCCGATTTTTAATGCACTACAAAAATGTTAAAGTATTTTTAAAAAGAACAAAGAAAACAAAATGAATATATAAAATTTTTAATACTAATCCCTTAAAAGTAAATACTGCCCAGAGTGAGCTGACTTGGCAGAAGTTTCCTCTCTCAGAGTGCGTCTTGTTTGTTTTATTGGTTATGTTAACTGTGCCCTTGCTGTGTTTTACACCAAAGGTTTCTGAGATCAAGAAACATTTGAGTGGCTTTGATTCATATGTGGGTGCAAAACAGAATATTTAACAGATAAATGTAAATGCAACTTCTACTACAGTTTATATAATATTTGTATAATTACTGATATGAAGTCCACACACTTTTGAGATAATGTATTAGGTTATCTTTTCCCCCTCATCTATATGTTGCTGAGAAGGAATTAGAATTTGTATTTCATCTGTAAAATTGCCCTAAGGAGTTGTCATTTAATATCTGCAGATGCAATTATAATAGTGACTTGTGAGCCCATGAAGACAATTTGGGACTGGACATTTCATTCAATCAATCAGTAATCTTTGTCGGTATATTAATTTCTCACAGCTAATTTCTCACGGTACCCATCTTGAAACACATCCAGGAAGTTATTTTGAAGAAAGCGCTTCACTTTTTATTTAAATAGTTAGTGGAACATAAAAACAATATGCATTAAAAAAACGAGTCAAATCTGAGGGAAAAAAAAGCCTCAATATTAAAGTATCAACACTTTAACACATGACCACAGCCATTTTAAGACACAAAAATGTAAGTATTAATAAATCCGCCACACCCACACAAAAAAGATTATTTTAAATTAGTTTTATTTTTTATAACAAAATGAAAAATTCATTTTTCATATAGCATTGGTACACAAAAAGAATGGAAAACATGAAAGCAGTGCTTTCTTGTACCACATTAGACATGCTCTAGATCCACCGAGGCTGTTTTTCTTCGCTGAGATTGCAACCTATTCAGCTATTAGAAAAAAACAAAACAAAAAGTAAAATGAAACGAGCACAACCACAAATAATATCAGTTTTCAATCAGACAACAAAGGGATAGTAAAAACACATATTTCTCCTAGCACGACTCTCACGATGGCAGCCCATCACAGGGACCAGCACACTAGATTAGTTACCCATACCTGCTGTGAAGCAGTAGTTGCCCTTTGTTCCGCTTGCGTCAGCCGTCTCTGGAGACGACTAGTCTTCTCTTGATACTCCGCTAGCTGCTTCTCATACTGCACAAAACATGTATCAATTAGTTACACATGGAGTAAAACACAAATGTCTCAGTGTTAAACCTTTTGCTTTTTTTAAGTACTAAAGTACCAAGGAACATATGGTGGAATTATCATTTTCCATTACCGCAGACACACTTGTTTTCAGGCTGCTGTTCACAGATGCAAGCTTTGCATTTTAAAAATATGCAAAATCTTGACAACATCAGTGCAATTCATTTGTTTCTGAACAAACCCAAGCTGTTTCAGTTCATGGTACATTCTTTAAATTATTCTTGCTGCATCTGTGCATTATGTGAGAAAAACTGCTCTCAAACATCAGGTTTGAGCTCATAAGATGAAAGCAAATTCTACAACATAAACTCCTAGAACTTCTAGAATCACTGAGTTGTTAAAGAGCGCTGACATTTTTCTTAGCTGCTGCGAAGGCCTGACATCTGCAGAGGCTAACACCTATTAACAGGCTTAAAGAAAAAGACAAAGTCATTCACATATAATACAAGAATTATTTGAGAAATGACCAGTTTCACTTTTCTCTTACAATAATCTCTAGTGTGTGTTTGTGTGTCGCTCAAACCTCAGAAATTGTGTCATGGTCAGTTTGAAGCTGCGCCTCCAGCTCACGTGAACGCTGCTTCTGTCGATTCAGCTCAGCCCTGAAATGAACATTTTAAAAAGACGAGTCCAACCATCTGTCAGTGAGGGCCAAGTCAACTTTTGTTTCAGCTGCTGTTGAAATGTATCTGTTACTTAAACTTTGTTTCACTGTTACAGATAAAACTGTAAAGTGTCAGACTGAGAATATTTCTTTACATTTAATTAAAACTTTTTATTTCATTTTGTAGACTGCTGTATTAAATATTTCTTTTTCCAATTTCATTCTTTTTCATTTTTTAAAACAACCCACTGTTTCAAATTTTTCTACAGTGGGTTGTTTTAAAAAATGAAAAAGAATGAAAGCAGCCAGAGATACAGGCAAAGTATGCTGTGTAAGGTGAAAGGGTCAGCTGCACACCGATGTTTCGAAACCAACTTTAGCTCAGTTATTGAGTTTCGACCTGCCCATTTGGCCCATTTATCAGCGTGGTCAATAGCGGCACCAGCAATGACCTACAGTTCATGGAAGCAATTAAGGTACTCAAGCTCCCATCTGAGTCATAACTCTGCCAATGCTGAACACAAAGAATGCACAGTTTTAAATTCAGCATGACCTATGCCTCACAGGATGTTACACCTGTGTTTGTTTCTCTCACATTTTAAGCAGATTTATTGCTATTTATCAAATAGTTGCTTGCAAATATCTTTTAAAATGTTAGTGACACAGGAATTCTGTAACAGATGTCAGTACATCTATATAAAAGTGGAAGAATACCTAATTTTCATTGAACCATGCTAAAATGTAAACAAATATAGGTAATATACCTCAACACCCTAAAGCATTATGGGAACTAATCGCTTTAGTTTTGTGTGAGGAATGAAAGAGTGTCAGGCAACAACTCCTGAGGTGCACAAGCACATAGTAATTACCCAGTCAAGTCACACTCACAGTTGTCAGTGTAGAAGAGTTTGTAAGTTAGTCATGTGAAAAAAGGTTTCACAGGAATACACAGTCCTAGAAGTGTCCACGGAAGAGGCTTTCTTCAGGAAACCTTAACAAACAAGCACTACTTTTTCATTCTATTTCTAATTATATTCTCATGAACTTTAACATGTGCCATGCTAACTAGGGCCTGCAGAGTTTGAGTTGTAGCTCTTGTGTTACTTTTTATTTCTTCTTTTTTTTTTAAATTCCAATTTTTCTGATGGTTTGAGCTCAGGTGAACTTGCCAAGGCATCCACTCCTTGGAAGACTGTTATATTATGTTAAGGCACACCTGACCACCAACCTGAGCAAACGTCTGCTTTTATATAGGTGGTCACACTTGCTGATCAGTTAATCAAGTGTACTTGACAACCAGCACGTGGCTGCTATTTCCCTTTTATTTCCTATTGAATCAATAAGAGTGTACTTTGTTTTGTACAGGACTGGACAGAGTCCTGTACAAAGTCATGTTTTCTTGTAAGTCATCTGGCATTTAAGTTGTGAAGTTGTAACCCTTTAGTTTAAAAGCACATCTCTTTTTGTGCCCTTCTGTCCTTGCATTAGTAATCTTAAAAATACAATTTCAAAAGTCTTACTTAAGGGTCGTGATTTTAGTCTCAAATGCGTGGACCAGGTTCTTGGCCTCTTCCTTCCATCGCTGTGTACTTTTCTGCTGAGCTGTAAGAAGTCGAGTGAGATCAGCGCTAGAACTTCGACTGCTTTCCTCCAGCTCCCTCACTCGTGCATCCAGTTCTTGCTCCTTCAAGCTGTACTCTTGCTCCAACTTAGATACCTGAAGGGATGAGGTTATATAAAGTTTCAAACTCTTTTTAAATGGTCAAATAAATTATGTAATGGTACATTATCACTTGTGTGTAAACCCTGTTTTATGCTATATATCTAGCTATCCTACTACTGACAATGGCTTTTCAGCAGTTAATCAAAAATATAACACTTTATTATTCCACTTTATTTAAAGGACCATTTCACAGATTTTACACATACCTCAGAAATTATCCCAGACAATGTCATGAGGCTAGAAAAACTTTTAATTAATTAACCCTTGATTTTTTTTTCTTAAATGCGGTAATTTATTAGGCAGGGTTGCAATTTGTTATCGTTATTATTAGAATGCATTATGGGAACTCCAAGACACATAGGAAGCCCAAATTTCCCAAATTTGGATTATTAATCATTATCGATTCCCATCCTTCCCATTTACCTGTTGCTTGGCCTTATTCTGGACTTGCAGGGTGGCTTTGCGCAACTCATCCATCTCCTTGCGGAGCTGAAAGTTCTCCTGCTGCAGTTGCAGCCGCTCTTCGCTGACATCGATGCAGTCATTGCGGGCTGAAGCCAGAGAGCTCTGCAGGCGTCGCACTTCTTCCTGGCATCGTGACAGCTCCTCACTATACCTACGGGTAAAAGATTGGAAGAAATAATGAGCAAAGTAAAAGCAGAGCACTAAACCTGATGCGCAGAATACTTACGGATCAAATAACGAAGAGCAAATCTATAGTGCACTTACTCCATCTCCATCGTTTTAAGTTTGTTCTGCGTGCTTTGCAGAGTGAGACTTATGTCTTCCCTCTGCCTCTCAGCATCTAGACACCTCTGATGAAGGGCATCAATCTTCCTGAACTCTGGCTCTGCCCTGCCTTCCTTATATACCTGACACGAAACACAGCAGACTATTAAAATGATCAGCAGTGCCTCAGCACATTCACAAAACCACATCAAACATCATCAAAACACTGGAACAACTTTTTGCAGTGTCTTTCCTGCATTTCCCCTGATAAATTCAGATACCTTCTCCAGCTCCTCCTCTACAGCTTTTCTCTCTCGTAGGGACCTTTCAATCTGAGACTCTTTATCTGAACACTCCTAGACAGAGTCGGAAAGAAGAGGAGACAGGAAAAAATGTTGGTAGGAGACAGAAATGAGTGGACAGGTAGACGCTATAAAAGGATTTATGGTGATTTTGAAATGAGTTTGCCCTCTTAGTTGGACAATTTCTTACCAGCTGCAGTGCAGACAGCTCCTCTGCCATACGGTGGATTTGAACATTGCACTGTTTGCGAACATTTCCCACCTGTTAAAAGATAAAGTCATAAAGCTCAAATATGGGGAGTTTAGCTCCTTTGCTTTTCCTTCCCCTTAGACTGACTTTTAATGGTCACAAAAAGGCTTAACTCCTGAACTTAACCATCTGAGTTAAGTGCAGATATAAGGAAAAGCAGTCTGTGTTTAGACTTTTGCTTTGACTACTCCTATTTTAACTTTTCAATAGCACACTTGGTAACTTAAGGAAGAAGTGTCAATGCGTGAACAATATAGTCATATACATTAGTACACTGAAATCAAACTAGATTTGCTGAAGATTGAAACCATAAAAAGTCAAGATGAAAATAAACATCAAGCAGCAACATAGTGATGTATTTACTGACTTGATTTATGTATATATGAAACAACAGATAATAATGAGACAAAGGTCATAAAACAAACAGAAAAAACAATAACTATAGCAACCAAAAAAGAAGCAATCGCTGCAAATTCTTAATTACACTTTATAGTGTTGCCGCTACTATGATATTATGTGCTTTCCTTGTAATTCAGTGAATATGCTAAATCTTGCTAAGTCATCACAGCCTTACTTCCTGACAAGTCACTAAAAGTATTGAATACAAATGCCATCCCCATCAAAATCTCAAGTGAGAAAGTTAAAGTGAAAATTATCAAAAGCATTTTCTTCTTCACAGACATTTAAAGGACCATCAGGCCATTGTTTACATTTGTGTTACCTGCTTGCTTTTGTTAAACTGATATTCTTCACTACATAATCAAGAACAATAGCCTTAAACTATGGACATTTCTTTGTGTCACCTGCATATACATCCTTCCTGATGCAAGTATATAATGCACTTGCATATTAAAGACACATAAAAACAATACTGCAAACTGTCAAAAAACAGATTACATGCAAGCTGACTGTGAATACAGTTTAATTGTAATCTCTGGCCTCCATTTTTGAAAATTTCTTCCCTCACACTTATCAGTTCGAGTGGCTCTCATGCCTTCAGGTAAGTCTGAGGTCTGACTCTCAACTGTAAGTAATTCTTCATTACATGACCTTATCTTAAGACTGAACTGCCTTAAATGAGAATGAGGGACAGAGTAGATTAAGGTAAAAAAAAAACAAAAACATTGACCCACTTTGACTAAAATATTTAAACTTAAACTGTCTTCAATGACAAAATTACCTGTAAGCTAGGTAAGCAAAGGCATGTTAAAGGCAAAGCCCCATGATTTGGAAAAAGTCTAAAAGCATCACCATTTAATCTCTAGAATATCATCCCATGTTGAGGGCCAGCAAGAGACTAAGATGACAGCTAGTGCTTCAGTCATACCATTTTACATTAATAGGATTAAACAGTTGAAGGCCTTGATGAAAAAGATCCATTAACAGAGCATTAATCACCATGTCTCCAGGGTTACACAGGGTAAAGAGCAGGGCTTTGCTTTCAGCTTAGTGCCTCATATGTTACAAAAAAAAAAAGTATGGCTAAGCACAAGGTACAGTTGGAGGTTGCACTTCTCCTTGTAAAACTAATTATGAATCAAAAACTTTGGTTTTCTTTCATTTTCAGAATTGCCATTTTCGAAAGAAAGCATACAGATTTGGCAGCAAATACCCTGATGTCATCTATTGCTTTTAAGTAATGATGCGACTTGCTTCAAAGTAGACTTTAGTCACACACGAATCAAATTACATGAGTGTATTTTTAGGAGAAGCATTCATCTAGCTATTTAGTAACCGTGTACCTCCTTCTTGGTGCGGACTGCAGCATCATAGATCAACTGCTTGATTGCTTCCTTTGTCTTTTCCAGCTCTTCTGTTTTCTGCTTCTCTCTTAACAGGGCCTGAAGTGAAAAGTAAAGGCAGATACAAATAGGCAATTGAGGAGAGATCTGAAAACTATTTAGAAGATGCAGTCGAATATGTCAAAAAGACGACTCTGCCATTTAAAACAAACGCGATAAAACACTGAAAGGTCCAAAGTAACTGCATTTACCTGGTCTTTGTGCAATGTGGCTTCTTCGGCCACTTGAACGCTCTCTCGAACTTTAGACAGGGCTTCATACTTCTCCTCTTCGAGAGTGGTGCAACGTGCCTGGAGTTCCCCCACCTTTCGCTCCCACACAGTTTGTTCTCTGCGAACTGCCTCTGCCTCCTGTGATGCAGCTTTTAGCCTGGGATTGCAGAAAAGAAAGGATACCCAGCAGCAGAAAGAAAGTCAGAAAACTATTGCTTGACCCCATAAACACTGAAGCACTGATGTAAAATTCCATGACTTTCTATTAGATCAATACGCTGGCAGTGCTTTCCTAATCTCAACCACTGTTCCATCTTAGCTGACAGCCAGCAAGTGAAAGCCAACAGTTTAACATGGGCTGACCTGGTCTCCAGCTGGCTCAGGGCTGCCTGAAGCTGCTGCAGTCGTCTGTCTGCTGCGTGTTCACGGCCCCGTGCTTCACCCATGTCCTCTTCCTAAACACATATGCATACAGTTAGGTCCAGAGTTTGGGACAAGGACACCATTTTTTTTTTTAAATTTTGCCTCCATCCAAAAAGATCAAGATGTGACTGAATTACACTTTAGTAAAGTCATTGGATAAACTAACAATTTTAAATTTAAAAAAAATGGAGGGTTTTTTTGTACTTGAATGAAAATCATTTGGAGTTAATGACCATCTGAAGTCAATATTCATGGACATTATCAAATGCTGCATTTCCTCCCTTGAGATGCTCTGCTAGGCCCTTGCTGCAGCTGCCTTCAGTTTATGTCATTTTCTGTTTTTTCATCAGTAACTTTGTTGGGTTGAGATCAAGTGACTGACTAGGCCATTAAAGAACACTCAATTTTTGTTACTTTCGCAGTGGGCTTTGTATCATTATCCATTAGCACAGTGAAGCACGATCCAGAAAGAGGATTTCTCTGTTCATTCAACACTGTATCAGCAATAACAACATCCCTAACTCACTTGTGATCAAGTTTCCACGGTGTTTGAGAGATGCTTCTGCTCATGAGGCGTTTTTTTTCCCTCCGTCATACTTTACCCTTTCATCATTCTGGCGCAAGTTAATCTTAGTTTCATCTGTCTAAACATTATTTTCAGAACCTAGCAGGCTCTTTTAAATGTTTTCTTAGACTAATGTGGGCTTCCTATACTTTAGTGTAACCAGTTGTCTGCAGCTTATTGTAAACCCTCTGTATTTACCGTCTTCCTCTTGATCATAGACTTTGACAGTGACATGCCTATGTACCTGTTTGAGAATCCTCTTGACTTGGTTAGATGCTATTCTTCAAGTTCAACAGTTGGAATTAACTTAACTTTTCATGTAATAATCAGGCATTAGACATTTGTGCAACTATATATAAAATTGTCAGTAATTCAGTTCAAACAGTTATTGCAGTACTTTTTTTAAAAGCCTTGAATTAAAGCTGAAAGTCTGCAGCGTTTGATTTAAAATTTAAAATCAAAGCAAAGACACACTGTCTAAACGTAGGGCCATAACTGTATCTGTCTTTCAAAATAGAGTTGTAAGTATGCAGGAATCTAATTTCAGATTATTAAAACAGATAGGCTGACATTTTTTAACTTGTCACACACAACTTATGTTGAAAAAAAAGGGAAAAAAGTACAAAATGCAGAATTCCAGCTTTAGTTTGAGGGATTAAGAAAAAAAAAAAAAAACTATGCAGAGTGCAATATTTTCAGCATCTCAACTATAACTGATCAAATCAAGAGTCCTTTCATGCTCCTGAAACAAGTAAAGTATTGGTCTTTTTTCATGAATATTCATGAATTAGGCAAATATATGTATTTATATTTTCTTTTTTTCTAACCCGTCTCTGCATCTGTTCCTGGAGATTCTGCAACAGCTTGGTCATTTCATCCACTTTGGCTGTGGCTGTCCTCAATTCAGCTTTGGCTTGCCTACATAAGGACAGAGAAAGGAGAAAAAAAAAACCCACACAAATTAAATAGCAAATTAACTGTCAGCTAGAATTTATAGCAGCCTGTCTGGGTTACTGAAAAATATATTTGGACAATTAAAAAAAAAAACAAGAGAAAACAAAACAAAAAAAACCTCATTTTCTTCATTTTTGCTAAATGTCAGTTGAAAAGATGTCTTTTTGGCAAATATCAAGCTCACAGCTTAAAACATACATTTAAACTTTAAGACTTAAAAGAACTCAGGGGTAGAGATGTCGTGTTATTGGACACTTTGAGACTTTTACTTCACACTGCTCTTCCTCAAATATAACCTCCATTTATGAAACAACTTCAATTTACACAAAGTTACAGGACATGGGAGAAGGTGATTTTCAGTCCAGTGTAGCATGTTGTGTAGTAGTTACACACTAACAGAACATGACCTTTGATGGCAGCCAGTAGCCTGTTACCTGAGCTGGCTGTGTAGCTCCTCCATCTCCGTGCTCTGCTCTGTCACTGTCTTCAGGAACTGCTGGTTTGTCTGTGTGTGGCAAGAGAGACACGACTGCCATTTGTGTGGCATTATTGCAAACACAGCTCCAACATTAACAACATCCAAATCAACCTTGTCTCTAATACATTTTTCAGTGTCCTTTTACATTAAACCCCGAGGTGTCTCTGTCAGTGATTACTACAAAGCCAGTCACTCTCCATGCTGTGAAAGAAACAGGCTGCTTGCATGAACAGTCAGAGGGGGGAGAGCCTAAAGCTTGCCTTCCCATTAAAAATGCATTAGAGGGATATAGTATTACTATACAATCTCTTTATACAGTGTATTGTGACCAAGCACCTGGCGTGTGTGTATGTGCGTTCACAAGTTTTTGTGTGAATAAAAAAAATCCACAATATTTTGTACTCCTTAATCTCCGAGCAAGGTTAAGCCCAAATACAGGTCAGTCGTGTCTCTAAATAAATAAATAATCTCTAGTGCTGAATTATCTGTGACTGTAGGATAGAGAGAGAGCGGCAGAGGGAGAGCAGAGAGTACGACTTAAAAAGAATCTAGTTAGAGGATTACCAGGTGAGCTGACAGTCAATTATACAGCCTGACAGTTCTGGGTGACTACAGGAGTGATTTAGAAAACCAATTCGCTTAGTTAAAAGATTAATTATTAGAGCAAGGTCAATTTCAGAGAAGTGCATAACATTTCAATACCGTGGCTAATTGGGAGGCAGCAATTTAACACACTTTTAATTAACCATCACTTACCGATTCCAGTTTCTGATTGGCCGCTTGGAGTTTGTATGTGTGCTGCTGAAAGTGAACAAGCTGATCCTGTGATGAAAAAAGGGGCATTCATGTCAAGTTAACTAACAGTAATTACCTCATCCTTATATCCCACATTAACTAAGGCCAAAGTGCTCTAATTAACTTGATTACAATGATAATAGCGCCATCTAGCGGTGAGAGGTTATTGTTCTAATCAAGTTCTGGCTTTGCATTTCCATTTCAGAATACTGAACCTTGAGTAGAGATGGCACGATACCACTTTTTTATGTCCGATACCGATACCGATATCATAAATTTGGATATCTGCCGATACCGATATGAATCCGATATAGTGTTTTTTAATCAACAAAACTGTTTTTTAAATATCTTGCTGCATTTTGTATAAGTTCATACTCAAGTTTAAAACAACAAGTACACTAAAGCTATTCTGTTATACCTGTATGCAAAAGAGAATATTTCATAGTTCAGCAATACTGATCAATCTAATAAACTTAAACCTACACCATCCTCCCTATTCTGGTATTTTAAAGAGTACTTAGCATAAATATTAAGCAACCTAACTAATAGGGTTCCAACTCCCAGCAACAACAAAAATAAATAAATAAAAAATAGGGAACCACCCCTCACGCTCCACCTCATGATGCTTAATCGACGTAATCAACCTTAATTTGATGCAGTGTGAAAAAAAATGCACAGAAATCAATTATTTTTCAAGAAATATTAAATAGATTCAACAGCTTTCTTCAACAAAATTGCAGACTGCACAGATGGTACCTTCCCAAAGGAAAAAGTACTATAGCTTACTAGGGTATATTAGACTTAATAGTTACTATATACAGTAATTGACTTCTATTCATTTTACATCAAATTAAAACTTTGGGTGTCAGATAATTAATTATTAAAAACAAGACATTTTAAATGAGAATAAGAAAGAAAAGTATGTCTTTGTGCCCCCTTTTCCCTGTTAATGCCCTATCGGCCCCCCTGGCTAAACTTTGCTAGATCCGCCCCTGCACAGCTACCAGTGTCAGCTACGTAGAAAAAGATCCTCGAGTAGAAAGTAATATTAAATACATTCTAACAACAGCTGATCAAGCTTAAATGTGCTGCTGTTGTTCAGCTGCTGGTTTCCTCTTTCTGGTGCAAAGTGGGCCAAAAGCAAACAAGAGACACGGACTCGCGACAGAAAAGCCGATCAGCTGATCATTGATCAGTTTCATGATTGAAGTAGCAGCAAGAAGAGGCAGTCGCTCCATATATCGCTTGTTAAGCTTAACGCAGGAATGCTTTACAAACATTCAGAGATGGACTTACACACTTGCTTTACTTCTCTCGGGGATAACTTTGTCGGAGATGAAATGCCGGGTAGCTAGCGAAGCTCCACATGCTATCCAGACCACCGACAGGTCCCGCATGCCACAGCTGCTCTATCACGTGATGCATACTGCTCCGAGTGCTAACGTTCTGAGGTGAGTTACGGCGTGTTGCAAGTTTTGTGAGGTGCTTTCGTGATATTTAATGGATCGGATTACATTTTTTATTTTTCTCCGATATCCGATCCAGTAATTTAGGTCAGTATCGGACCGATACCGATACGTAATATCGGATCGGTCCATCTCTAACCTTGAGCTGCTGTCTCTGGGAGTCATGGATTTGTCCTTCAGAGATTGTCTTCTGGTAGACCTGCTGGAGGCGATCCAGCTCCTGGGCTGTGGTCTGCCACAGTTCCATGGCCTGCATCCGCTCCTGAACACGTACAGCAAACAATATCCACCCACATTTTGACACAGAGTTAACTTTCTTACTAGGAGTTGGAAGAAGAATACCAAACATCTTTCTGCATTCACAAGAGATCATTACTCCAGACACAAAAAACAACTCTTCTCCCTCAAAGACGACTAATGGTTTCTAAATAACGTGTGTTGCATCTTGTTAGCGGGATAACAAATCACCACTGAATCCAAAAAATGACCTGGGTTTTGTTCAGAATTATTAAAAAGTGCAAAAATGACAGCTTCATTAAAAGAGTGTGTGGAGCCGCTGGGAAAGGCTTTGCTGTCTTCAGTTATTAGTGCAAACGTGTGAACTCACTACTCAAAAAGAATTATGTATCATTTCCCAATGTTGCATATGTAAAAAAAAAAAAAAAAAAAAGAATACACAGACGGTACAAATGTTTAACTGTCAGAAAGCAATTCTGACAAAGCCAGAGTGGCTGTTTCCTTGTGCTCTCCACTGAATCCACAGAGATCAAAATAATATTGATCGTCTGATCTAACTTCCAGTCACGATGAATGTTCACAGCATCCAGCTAAATTCCAGCTGCACTTCAGCTCAGCCAAGGCCCTGTTGCGGTTTTAGTGTCCATACAAAATAAACATACCCATTAATACATTTCAGCTTCACAAACATTTATTCTGAGTGCTACTTAACAAAAAGAGAGAAAGCTTTATTATTGTTATAATATTACATTTTTAAGTCGATCACCTGAATATTTAGTTTAACCTGTATTCGAGGCGAATATGGCTTTTAGTTGGTCAGTGAATGAACAGACAAAACCCTAATACATCTTTGTAGCTCTCATACAGTAGGCAAAAAAAAAAACAACTGGCATACCCTGACGCTGAAAAAGCATCAGCTAAGAAGTAAGAGTTTTTTACGGATACCTGCAAATTGGTGCCGATTAACTTCCCATTTAGCATTTAATCAAACAATCAACTAAACACTGTAGCTCTAAAAATGTAGTTTCTTTTGATCTTAGATTGCTTACAACCACACTGCGAATTAGGCTACACTTGGACCCGGGGGGATGGTCACAAACATCCATCCATCCATTCGCGTCCGCTTATCCTGTTCAGGGTCGCGGGGGGCGCTGGAGCCTATCCCAGCTGTCATAGGGCGAGAGGCGGGGTACACCCTGGATAGGTCGCCAGTCTGTCGCAGGGCCAACACACAGAGACAGACAACCATTCGCACTCACATTCACACCTATGGGCAATTTGGATTAACCAATTAACCTATCCCCACTAAGTGCATGTCTTTGGACGGTGGGAGGAAGCCGGAGTACCCGGAGAGAACCCACGCAAACACGGGGAGAACATGCAAACTCCTCACAGAAAGACCCCGGCCTGATGGTGGAATTGAACTCAGGACCTTCTTGCTGTGCAGCAACAGTGCTAACCACTGTGCCACCGTGCTGGTCACAAACAAATTTCAGGAATTAAGGAATTTGTTAACTTACAGCTTTTATGCAGAAAAGAACTTAAATGATCACAATTAACCTTACTGGACCAAACTGTTACTACAACCTTGGATACATGATTAAGACTACACCCTACTCTGATAAGCAGTACTGTCAAATCTTATCAGGATAAAGAGAAAAAGCCAGGTATTAAAGGAAGACAGGTTGGATAGTCACAGATTCAGTTTATAGCAAGATAACCTTTGAAGCAAAGACCTACAAGGAGTCTTTCTAATGACACAAGGTCTGTACAGACTTAAGCCACATCAAGCTGAAATGGACTGAAAAATAGAAGAAACAGCAACACGACGCAACTGAATAAACTTCTGTAACACAGTTAGGATGAATTTTCTAAATTCTTTCCTTTTTATAGCAAGAATTCTACAAATGTTCAGGGTTGAGCGAGTTGCAAATTTAGATTAATACACTTTACAGTTTAAGATGATTCCCTTTTCTAACGTTAAATAAGAATTCCTTCCTTAAAATATTGGCATTTCTTGACACCATGTGCTTGCTTTCAAGTTTTGGAAAACACATGTAGAAATTTCAGCGTACTGAAAAACTTTGTCAGCTTCTAATTCCTGGTGTTTAAGAACAGAAGAGTGCAGAAAAGACCTATGGATGTGTGACTTCAAACTCCAGGCTGATGGATATACACACAGGCTAGAAAGGCCCCACACACGATGTGTTTCTTATATAAAAAAAAAAAGAAGAAAAAAAGTGTGTCTTAATCTACAAATGTTTAGACATATCAAACGGACATTTATGCAGACCTGTTCAGACAGCTGGACCTGTTCTTGGAGATTTTTGATGACCGCATCTTCTTCCAACGTGCTGCCCTCTACTCCTGAAGCTGTGGGCAGGGCATGAAGCTGCTTCTCAACAGACTCTCTTAGCTCTGCATGAAGCCTGGAAAAAGTATTCAGACTTAAGAGGTTATGTCACAAAAATAAATAAATAAATACATTAACAGCATGCATAGTTTTAAGTGCTAAATAAAATAGAACAACCTTCATAAGGTTAATTATTTAGCTGGAATGCAAATGGTCAAGATGCCAGAATTCTAATCAAAGCTCTAATTACTAGACAAATGAGCGCACTAATTACAGCAACCTGATTTGTGGTAGGTCATAGAAAATCAATCAGCCACTGAATGTAAAATAATTCAAGTAACAAATTCACACACAATACTGAATAATGCCATATCTTATGACAGGTTTAACTTATTGAAAATATTAGTACATTTGTCATGTTCTGTTGTGCAACCAACTTATTACATATTAACATGAGTGGATTTATATATTTTTTTACCTTTCATTTTCCTTGACAACCCTCTCCAACTTCAATTTGACGTCTGTCATCTGTGTCTGTACGTGAACACTGAGAGTCATTGATAACATCCCGACATATTTAATGCATCAGATGACCAAGAAATCTCAGGATTAAGATATTTATTTCCCAGCTACCTCTATCAAAGTCTTTGACTTCTGAATTATCAGTTTAATAGATTTCAAGGACTTAAATCTATAAATCACATCACTTCATCAAGCACCCACCACCACACGCCTGTGTATTCAAACATTTCAGATGAAGGATGTTTTATTATTTCAGGATGTTGTTTTGTTGATTTACCTGATATCTCTGCAGCTGTTCAGTCATTTCTTCCATGTGCCGATCATACTCAGCTATCAGAGGAGCCATTATACTGCAACACAGACAAATGATGTTTCAGTACTGGGGGGGAAAAATTTTTTTTTAAATTTTGTATTCACCATAACTCTGTCTTGCTGAATCTCTAGTGAATGCTGTGTCTCTAACGTGTCTACAAAGTGGTATGAAACTGATGAACTGACCCTCTATCTGAGATCCAGGGCACAGGAGACTCAGTGCGTCTTTCCTCCTCAACCTAACAAACATAAGGCATGTAAGGGGTGAGGGCTAGCAGTAGTTAATTGTATCAAAAACTTACTTTTCTCAGTTCAAAAAAAAAAAAAAACAATCACAATTTTTTTTTATTGAAGATGCCAAATACTTGATTAATTTTAGATGAGCTAAACTAGCATAAGTTTTTAAGTTGAAGATCATTCTACTGTACACACATGACTATGTCAGTACCCACCCAGACAATGCAGTAAATAAGTTCATAGATGATACCACTGTGGTGGGGCACATCTCTGGGGGCAATGAGACAGCATACAGAGCTGAGTTTGAGAGGCTGTCAGACAGGTGTGCGGACAACAATATGGGCCTCAATACCACCAAAACAAAACAGCTATAGTCAACTTTAGAAGAAAGAAGTCTGAGCTGCAGCCCATCAGCATCAATGGGGAGTGCGTGGAAATGGTATCCAGCTTCAAGGTCCTGGGTGTCCACATAGACACAGTACTCCAATGGACCTCAAACACCTCGGAGGTTATAAAGCAGACCCAACAGCATCTCCATTTTCTGAGAACCCTCAGAAAAATGGACCTTAAGTGGGAGCTGCTGATCATCTTCTACAGTTGCTCCATTCAAAGTGTGGTGACCTACTGCATCTCTGTATGGTTCTCTAGCTGCACAATGGCACACAAAAAGGCACTTCAAAGGGTCATTAAATATGGCCCCAAAAATCACTGGACATCCTCTTACATTCCTGAAGTTTAGCACTTGCTGCCTCAAGAGGGTATGCAGCATCCTACAGAATTGCACACACCCAGGACACCGGGTGTTTAATCTGCCTCCCATCTGGGAGGAGATTCAGGTTGCTGAGGCCACGGAAAAAACAGACTCAAGGACAGCTTTTACAACAGGGCAATAGCCCCAGTCAATGCTAACATCTGACCTGATTGGTCATCTCTCTTTACTTTTTTTTTTTTTTTTTTTTGGGGGGGGGGGGGGGGGGGGGGGGGGCAATAATGTGCAATAAACATTCATTCTTTAATTTATTAAGTCATACTTTTTTTGCACTTTTTAAAAATCTACTGTGTTGTGTTGTGCTTAGTGCCGAAATGGGACGGTTTCTAATTTCATTGTACTATAGTACCAAGTATGACTGTGCAATGACAATAAAGAGTTATCATAACCCATTTTATCTTATGTCTTCGTACCTGAGAAGATGTGGACAGAGCACCGTGCCCATATTGATACTGGCTGAGAGCAGAATTTAGCCTGCGGACTGAAATGACACAAAAACGAGGACACTTACACAAAAAAGCATAGATGTTCTAGTGATCATCACAAGCAGAAGACTGTAAACATCCAAAAAATGCACGCCATATAATTGATTGATCTTTATACAGGGACCACCTATGGCTTAAAAAAGAAATTAACATAGAACAGTGTCAAAAACTGATGGATTAAACGGCGTAACAGAAAAATATGCATGTCGTTTCCAAGTTTCGTCTCACCTTGATCACGCAAAAACTCCAGTTCTGCCTCCATGCTTACGATGTCGTCTAAAGAGAAGCAAAAGAATTTGCACTGGCAAAAACGACCACCACTACCAAAACTAAAGACGAACACTTAAAGCCTGTCAAACCTGGCACCACTAATCTAGGGGTTCTTTTCAAGTTAACGTTTCGGAACACGGAGAGAAAACTGTCGTTTAAGAATGTACTAATTCAGGTAAAGATGACACAAAGCCGCTAGAAACGTTCACTACAAACTAGCTAGCTACCTGTAGTAAATTTGTGCAGCTCGTGTTAGCTAAAGCAGCTAATCAATCTCGGCTAAGCTAATCAAAACAACTCAGTGTTTTGATCTCTTCAACAAAACACCAAACACATTTTCCGAGACAGGATGCGCTTAAAAAAATACGCAAATGCATCGCATTGAAATTTTTAATTCATAATAGATGTTTTTACTTCAATCCTCGTTTCCGCCTCTTGTTTTGAAGTAAACAAACGGGGACCAATGGAAAAGAAGCTGTGCAACCGTAAAGTCATTCCGTCTGTACAAGAAACGCGAAAGGATGTTCCTTTAAAAAAAATAAAAATCAGGAAGCAGATGTAGAATACATTTGGAAGTCAATAATGCCAACTCTGCATATATAACAGTTTGAATTCAGTTGTTTGTTAAGGTATGATATATAACGTCATCACGTGAAAAGAGATTATGGTTTCTAGTTCGTCAGAATGTGTCACAAATAGTGGTTAAAAAATTGCTGGATAGACATTTCCATACAGATGTAACCACATATTGCATGAAAACGTAAACAGCATAGAGTTGGAAAATATCGTCCTCTGCTTATCGTTTTACTCTCAGATCTTATCAAGTAAGTGTAATCCTCGGACGTTTGCTTTACCAGGAAAATGATTTTACTGTCTTGTTACTGATAACATTATTCTGTTTTACACAATTTGATAACAAACTGCGGGTGAATCAAAGGGTGAAACGCAGAGTATTTAAAGAAATTACACGCGCACTCGGAGCACTCTTGTCCTGTAGCCAGTGAAAACAAACATGGGGGTGACTCGTGGACTGCAGTTTATAACACTTTTCCACATTCTGCTATGCTGTGAATCTCTGTAAGTTTTGTAGCTTTTTTGTTCCCTGTGTCGCTGCTCACACAGCAGATTTTAAGACTGAGTGATTTTCTTTCTTTCAGTCCTCGCACGCAAATGCAGTTTGACATCGAACACACTTGGGACAGCAACCCTGTAAATCATGACCCCCTCAAAATCACCTTCTCTCCTGGGTTAGGAGGCCTGAAGGTGGAGGTGTCTGGTCCATTCTTCAATGACCCGGCTGCTCCTGCAGGGCCCCCAAGCCAGGCCTTCCCTGGACTGTGGAATTATGAAGGTGGGTAGATTGGTCTGTTGCTTCCATAGCCATGCAACCTTTCTTTTAACACAAGACACAAGCTTTTAGGGGTTTAGTCCGTGCAAAAAAACAAACAAACAAGAAAAACCAAATCGATTTTAGTTCAAATAATGTGATATGAATTCATGATATCCTGAATTTTTAAATATAAATATTTTTTTATCAGAAATGCCAGAATGTCAGCTTAAAGCTCACAAAACTATTTCAACAACTGCCAAACAGGTAAAACAGCAAACGGTTAAAAGAGCCAGTAAAAAGATTCTGCATAAAGATGTAAACACAAAGCGCGACCATCGGGTCGTCCACACAGACATGTCGTCGGGTGCTGAAAGTCGACATCTCACAGATTCTGAAGCTGTCGGTTTCGTCACTCCAACCGAAATTCACAGAACCAGCAGCAAAAGAAGATCAAAACTATGCTTCATGTTTGAAAAATATCTTACCTTGGTTGTTTTGTTTCCACCACAATAAAATTACACTTCCTGCACAGCTCCCTCTCTCAGTGTACATTAAGAACAGTTTACCATCACAAATCTCTATTTTCTGAATTATTCGCTTGCTTATTACACATCAGTCTATCGTTGTTTACAGTGCTATCGGCCACTGTTTGTTTTTTTTCTTCCAAAAAGACCTCTGACAAGACCTGCTGTCAATACATTACAAAACGCTTAGCTCTGTCTCTAATAAAACCTCTGTAACTTTGCTCTGCTTCACCTCAATAGCATCAGGTAATGTTTATATGCTGATTTGTGGTTTTCTTCCATTTTTGTTCTACTGCAGAATATTTTTAAGGTGGTTATCTGCTATAAAAAGCCACCCCATGAAAATCTCCTTCATGTTTTTCTGTGTTTTATCCTCAGTTACTTTGACACAAAGGCATTTACTGTGATTCTTACACCTCTGATGAAGTCTCACAAGTGTCAGCTTTGCTTTTATTGCCTACATAGATATAAAAATATGGATATGTACTGATAAATGATCAGAATTATAATATTTCTGACTGAGTCAAAATTGAATCGAATCGGAATTGAAACAGTTATAGAAATCAGTGACGATACCCAGCCCTATTATAAAATATATATATGTTATAAAATACCTTTAGCCTTACGCCCTTAATTTGTTTATGTATCAAAGGTAGCCCCATTTGCAAATTATTAATGTAAAATAGAATCCCCTTTTAATCGCTTAATTGGGTTTCATAATTTCAACTGTTTTTAAATGTTTGTTATTGACAGGAAAATGCATTCTGTTATATATATGCACAGTATGATTATTCATATTATATTAAATTAGAATATTGATGAATTTCATATATACTTATACAACATGAAACTAGTCCCATGAAACTGTTATCTTATTTTCTTTAACCTCAGTTTGGAAAACAAACCTGCTCACCAGCGCCTCTAAAACTCACAAATTAACATGTTATGTTTTATTTGTTTAATCTGTTCCCATTTGGCCCATCTCATATTAAACTGCTATATACAAAAGCTAACCAGCCGCTAGCTGAAGCGTAATATTTCAGAGACCTTTCCCTAATTGTAGCACAATTCTTTTAAACGCTTATAATTAACAAATGAGAAACAGCAATTATATAACCGACAAGCTCCAGACTTCATAAGGCTGATTCCAACGGAAATTCATTATCTTTAAAAAGGTCACATTTATGGCTTATTGTAATAGATTGTAGTATTGTACATGTGTTACTTTTATGGTCCCCATGCTTGTTGTAGCCGTAGTTACGGAACCATCAGTTATGATTATGTAATTTAGTCCCTAGGATGCAATTTTAGGCCCTTTGGCAAGCTGAAATAATATGAATAAAGTCTACTGTGGCTGAAGAGACTAGAGACTGTCTGTTTATGGGATCATTACAGTAACTGCATTATCATTATTATGGCGACACAGCAATTAAACCTCACAATGAGGCTGAGTAATAACAATTGGTTCTAATTGACCTCAAGTAAGTTCGATTTCCGTTTAATGAGCCCCACATATTTGGTCTCATTAATGTTACTTAATAGATTGGAAACCAACCCCATTATGATCTAGGTAGATAAAGAGCATGATTCTAGGTTAGTGAGTGTGCTGCTCACATAATTGTATTTAAAAGTTTATGTAATTGTTATTTTTGCATGTTACTGTTAAAGTCTGAGTCAAAAATGAATGACCTGAATAATTTAATTATTACTTTTTTGTCTTTTTTTTTTTTTAAATAAGTGCTGATAAGGTTAATAAGACAGTTAAAGCAGTTTATTAATGTGAGATTAAAAGTCTTATCTTCATTTTTCCATATCTCATCAGTTGTAGAGACCTTCTTCCTTGATAGTACTACAGAAAATTACCTGGAAGTCGAGTTTTGTCCGTGAGTACCAAGCTGAGCTCTTGCTCTGCCCATGTATATATAGCCATATGTTTATAAACAGTGGAACAATGACACGTCTTCCCTGTGTTTTTACTTTAGACATGGACAACACCTGATATTACTACTGTCAGGAGCCGGCCAAGCATTCCTGGTAGGCTGCGTATGGAGGTATTCGTAGGGTTTTTTTGGGTTTATGGGATATTTCTTACATTTTTGATTTCTCTCTCCAGCAACAGCTTCCCATGGTATTTAACACCAAGATCACTGGAGACAGATGGACAGGTGAGGCTCTCATCCCTTGGACATACTTCCCTCCCAATGTCAACAAGATGAACTCCTACGCGATCCATGGCTCAGGAGAGAATCGTATATATGAGGCTCTTTATCCCATCCCCAAGGAGGAGATAGCCGAAGGACAAATGCCTAACTTGTGAGTATGCTGACTTCTACAAGTGAAGTTTGATGTGCCATAGGTCATGTGCACAGACATTTTATGTTATAGTGGTGCTGTCGTGAGGCACTGAGACAGAAAAAGAGGTTCATGTGCAAAATCACACCTTTTTTTGTATATTCTTTTAAAGGTACAGTAAGTCATTTTGTAAGAAATTTAAAAGAAAAAAGAATTTTACACTAATTCATTAAAATATTCAGAAAATACATACAAAATAAATAGGAGAGGCCGCCAGTTTATGGAAGCCATGGCAACATCTTGAAAACAGCAGCCAAGATAGAAATCGCCGTTCCACCTAATAACATGTTATATACGTGGCTAGAGACTGTCCATATTCATGGTATTACTATTAATTCAAATGTCATAAATAGCTCTTTCAAACTCCATAGGACTATTTAACATTTGCAAATGTATATTTTCATTATCGCTTTCTCCTCCTCTTCATCTGCCTTCTTCACCACTGTTCTCTCCTCCCTCATTTCCACCTCATTGTTTTCGTCCTCAACTGAAGTCTCATTTCACGAACTGAAATCAGTGCTCTAACACACAAAACATGCATAAACATGCTTATTTATTCTGGTTATTCTCCTTATAAGCTAATATTAATCAACCTAATGTAGGCTCTAAAAATTATGCTTTCCCAGTTGATTACATTCTCATATTGTATGACAGTTCATTTGCTATCTGTCCAACAATGTTAGATCCACTTCAAAGCAAGTTTCACTAATGCCGGTTACAGCAGCTAACTGGCAACAACAGCACCACTTACCAAGAGAAAAGTTCACTGAAAGTTCACTGACTCATATAACACTCCTTTCACAAAGTTTTACAGCCTCCACCAGGTTAAATAGACTAGGACACTCAGCATATTGAAAACTGAGGTAAACAGCGGACTGACAGCCTACACTCAAACTTGTTAAACGGTAGTCTGCAGCCAGAATTTTTGAGGTATCTTGGGTTTTAAAAACCTAAAATACTGCAAAAAATATTTGGCAAATTTCTTTTTTTTTTCTGATTTATTGCTACGTGTTGATATTATCCAAATATTTTAAAATATTGCGCGTGCAAAAACAAATTAAAACATGTTTGTCCTACAGCAAACATAAATAATGCACTTGAATTGGGAGGGTTAAGGAAACAGGAAACTGCAGTCTACTGACATCTAGTGATGAGATTTTGCATACTGCGCCTTTAAGTTGTAAAACAGGTGTAGATCAAATGGTACTTATGTCCAATCCACAATCTGTACCTTTTAGAGTCACATTAGTCAACTTTGTCATTTCAAATTACATGTATATAAATTTGTATTTCACTACTTTATGCATAATATATTAAATTTGTCTTTCTGTCTTCTAGTCACCGGCTAGAGTATTTCAAAGATTTTCGCCTGCAGAGCATCATGGGAGAGGGTTGGGTCCAACCACCATCTGATCTATGGCTTGGAAAGCCTTAAGCTTCTCAGAAACACTCCTCTTTGCCTGTTTCATTCTTGCAGACACATATCCACAAAAATCCTCTAAAACAGCAGCAGGGCAATAGGATAAACACTCTCTGACAGGGAACAAAGGGCAATCAATCTTTATTAGTTAATGATGTCAAACGATATGACATGAAATATGTTATCAGCTTGTCAGATTGCGTTAGTCTTCACACACATCTGTGCAAGAACACAAACATGCACTGCAAGATATTGGACGTCGCCACAAATTGCCTGAGCAGAGCGTGACCTACAACACTTGTACAGTGGAGGAAAGCGCACAGCTTAAGTGTTTGACTTCAGTGGGATAATTCCTTGCAATTCCTCGTGATTCTAAACCCTAAATGTTGAGACACTGATATTAAAAAAAAAGAAAAAAAAGAAAATGTGCGTTCTTTTGGGTTTGTCTTTATTGTCATTCCATTACTATGATTAATGTCCTTTATAATGACATCTTTTTACATACTGCTGCTGTCCTTTTTCTGTGATTGATGTCACTTTAATTTTATGTCTGATGTTTGATTATGTTTCATTCCCATGTCTGTAAAATAATTATCTGACATTTTGTGGTATAATCTTTTTCACCTTTTGCCTGGGGGTTAGATATGAAGATCAGTGTCGTCCTCATGTATAGATGCCATTTATGTGGCTAGATGGTTTAATTTCTGACTTCTTCCCAAAACTTTAAACTGCTCCAGTAACTTTACCAATATGAATACCCAGTTCCCTTCTTACATAAAACGGCTGTATGATATGGATCTTAGTGGCAGATAAATATTCATAATTAATAGCTGATGAATTTATTACTCTCATATATACACTCACTAGCCACATTATTAGGTATACCTGTGAAACCACTGTCAACTCTACTACTGTTTGCATTAATATTATAAAGATGTTTTTTCACCATATCAAAACACAAGAAAGGGTGAAATATTAAGAAATTTTATCTCTTTATTAAGTACAGAGGAATTTACTTTGTATAGGGTTGCATTAGATATGCATCTGTACCTGTACTTAAAAAAGTGTCAGTGAGTATATATATCAAAGACCCACTAACTCAATTTTCCACCCACTTTCTGAAGTGGAGATCACAGACCTTCAGATCTCCGACATACACTGACACACACAAACGGTGATTGGGGACTTACAGATCTCTGTGTTCTCTCCATGACCCCCAAGTCAGTCCCTCTTGCCCCCACTGCAGCTCCTTATAGAGCCTGCATATTTATCAGAGACTCCTTTCAGATCACTGACTGGCTAACCTCATCTCCTAACCCATAGATGGGGGGGGGATTGATTTTCATGTTGGCAGTGTTGCTCTTCACTGTGGCAGCCCAAAAGCCTATATTGAGCCCTATCAGTTTTAATTGGCATCCTCGTCTTTGAAATGGGTGCAGTGATTAGGCTTGGAGAGCCCACCTCTTAAGCCTCATCCTTATCATCGCCTGCGGTGATTTGCCACCACACTGAACAATATTCACGAGCACACACATACACACAGAATGGTCACACTATGCATGAACATGTCTCACAAATAAAATGTTGACCTAAAATATGTTTTTTAATGCATTTTGACAAAAACATGCTCTTTCAGAAAAGCTTTGATGAATACACATGACTACGCGCACCCACCTGTGTGCAGGGCGAGGATGTGTGTCCACACTAAGATTTAAAACCAGTTCTCTCTAATTAGTGTGAAGAGATGAGAGGGGAGAGCAAAAGAGGTAGCAGCCGTTCCTCTACCTCCAAAGCCCCGGCAGACAAGCAGACACAGGAGCTGTCTTATCCCCCTAAGAATAAGAGACCAGCTCGCTCTAAAACATTCAACACCAGCTTAAGGGTGATTTTTCGTGTCAAAAACTTTCTGGTGATCACCCCAGACCCTACTTCATTTTTTTTTTGTCTCCAAAAGACGTGGGTCTCATTTCCTCAAGTTTAAAGAGTGTTTGAGGGTATGAATGAGGATAAAGTTGTGATGAAAAATAGAATGTGAGGGATAAAGGAGTGATCTCAGAACATGAAAAGATTGAAGAGATTGAAAAAGTGTAAACGGTAATGACTTTGCCTAGTTTTCCGAATTCTGTGATAGGGCTGCAAAAGAAAGAGCCATACTGCAGCTAATGAGATACTGTGACAATTTGTAGCCTTTGCAAGCTAATGCCACAAACAGTATCAGATTGTACAGAGCGATAGAACTTATCAACACTGTGCAGTACACATTCCTTTTATGGCTGGCTTCCAGTACAGCACATCACACAAAGAAAAGCAAACTTTGATCAGTGTTCATGAGGAACTTTATCTTACCTAATCACCACAGTACTATTATGCCTAAACAGCAAGCAACCCTTTCCGCATTCTTTCAACAACAGCCAATGATAAACCTGTCACAAAATAAGATAATACCCCACTGGTGCTACATATTGTCAGTCTTCCATTGAGTTTAAAGTAGATAGGCCTATAATAAAGCATTAATGGAAGGGAACACAGCATCCCCTTGTTTTCCTGGACCAGCTGAATGCTTATTAACTCAGTCTAATTATTGTCCAACAAGTCCATCATTATTGAGAGGGCTGCAGGGTTAAAGAATGGAAAGGGTGGAAGTGCACACAAAAAATATCTCGACCTAAATGCTTCTACGGTGTGTGTGTGTGTGCTTGTGAATGTGTGATGACACAAGTACTAATTGCAGTTGAAGCCTGCTAGTGTTGCGGCTACAAGGATGGCATGGCTAGAATGTGGGATGAAGCTGTAAGAGGCTGGGGAGAGAGATGCAAAGCCAAGCAAATGCCAAGGACATTAATGAGGGCCAGACAAGTTCTACTTCTCAAGAACACTGCAGCGAGGAGGGATAAGAGTGGGAGAGAATGAGGGAAATAGAAAACAGAACGAGGAACAGAGGGGTTTCATTACAGAAGAATGTTATTTGCAATCTTAAGCAAGCAAGGGTCTTTTTTCCATTACAGATCCATAGATTGTTCGTGCTAACATGATGACACATAGAAATTCATTGTCATTGTCTTTGTTTTTATATAGTCACACTGATATGTGCATTTACATTTTGCAGTCTGTATTAAGAATAGTAAGAACAGTTACTCCTGCAGTTTCTCCATTGACACGGAGAAACAGAGACACAGGCACCGGTGTTCACTTTTTCATGAAAAGGAAGAAGGATTTATATGTTATCATCATAAACATGAAAAATAAATGATAGCAGGACGGAGGCAAGATAAACTAAATTAAGCTTTCTTTGTTATCAACACAGAATATAAATCACAACTGTTTGCCTAATTGATTCCATTACATTCCCACCTGCCTACTGAACCTCTCATCCATCCATATATTGTTTATCTTCATTTTTAGCTAGATGGATGAAAAAAAGTTGTTACTGGATGTGAAACGTGCTGAATTTCATCCTTTTTTTTGCAAACACAATAATTGCCAATTAGAAGTAGCACAAAATTATTACAGAATATTTGTTTCTGTACAATAAACTCACAAGAAAGCAAACTCTTTGTACAGAAGTTTGCTCGTTTAGAGGATGCAAGATAGTGATGTTGCTTTGTTTTTAATAGGAAATAGACTGCATTGAAGGTAATTTATGTGCAGTGATATTAGCGGTTGTAAGCGAACAAGTTCACTAACTCTTAATTGGGAAATAAATCACGGTGTTGCCATAGCAACAAACTCTTAAAAGTGGTCATTGCAAAATGAGAGCTTGTTGAGGTAATGTGTATCTGTGTGTGAGGAGGGGTGGGTGTGTCCACTCATGCATGTGTGTTTTCACCTCCTCAAGCTCATTACCATACAGCCTTGTTAGTAGAGCTTCTGCTAGCTGTTGTACGTGGCATCCAGTTTCATTTCATTAGCCCTTGTTTTGTCCATATTGCTATTAAAAAAGAAGCTGTGAGCTTGCTCATTTAAAACAGTGGCAAATGTTGAAATAAGAATGTAGTTAATTGTATATAGTGAACAAAATTACCTAATTTCATTATGTGCCAAAGCTTACCACATATTTTTTCTATATACGCCATGTCTGTGATTGCTTTTTTCCTCTGCTATGCTTTTGTTCACATCTCTATTATTTATATAATCATTTAGTTGCTTTCTTTTTTCCAACTTTTCAATTTTTCTTCATTCCCTACTCTCCTCACCTCTGTTCGTCTCCAGGGACCTGTCCTCCTCTCTCCTCACCACCCTTCCATTCATGAAATGGATGGAGGCATAAAAAACCATTAGCGCAGATGAATGGATAGACTGGCCTAACACAATCTGGCCCACTTCAGCTGACAGTTTAATATGGACTCTCCCACAGTGTGGTTGCCCCAGCAGGATGCTGCACTAAATCTCACTTTGACTTGCCGTGATTGATACAGATTTGACACATCAAAACCCTGTGTGCATGCATGTGTTTGTGTAGGCATGATGGATATGACAGACGATCGGCAGACGGGTGAGCGGTGAGAGGCAGAACTGATAATTATAGTATTTATCTGGGTTAGGTGTCATGGCTGCCTCTGCTGCATTATGAAAAGATAAAATGCTGAAATGTCTTTCAGTGCATTCCATCAATTCAGCACCTGCACCTCACCTCTTAAATGAAATGCACCATAGAGGAAAGTAATGAAGTTTATAATTTAAATGAGTGTCTTCGAACACAAAGTGCAGAAGGGAAACCTTCACTTATTGTATTTGAATGTCACTTTCACTTCTTGCAGTGCTTTTCAACCACTGAAAGCTCCTCACTGTGCTATATTTAATGTTTCACCTTCATGAGCACTTAAACCTTCTTTAGAAATACCTACCTTTTCTAAATGTGTCATTTTATATAGTACTTATACCTTTGTCAACCACGTAGTGTTCCTAGGAAAGATTATAAAATTGGAAAACACAAATAAAAGCAATATTATCCACGAAAGAAAGAAAGATCAATTAACATATAGGTGTTTAAATCATTATTTAGGCCTTTTGTACAGCAGACATTTGGCTACTTGGAAATCAAATAGTATCCCAGTAAGGCATCAAATCCTACTCTATAACAATTTTTTATCACTTCAAACTTGATAAACACCAGTACAGTCACATTGCTCCATAAAAGAGAAACTTCTCATGACAAAAGGTAACACAAAGTGGCTTAGGTCTGAACAACCATTGCCAGCAACAGCATCTTATTAGCCAAGATAAGCGACAAATCAATGGTTTGAAAGTCACTTCATGGTCAGTGCAGAGCCATTTATCTCCACTGACTCAATTAATTCTTCCAGTATCGTTAGGCAGATCAGTCAACAGAAGAAAGTAGATTTCTTAGTGACAACTTTACTAAGATGCCCTAATTGCCTCTTACTACACTGGAATTGGCGACATTTCAAGATCCACCAGATAAACTGATGCACATACACAATCAGTAGATAAGAAGTGGAGCAATTCTTTTTATTGCAACCCAAGATACTAATATGTAATACATTTTGCTGAACATTGACCTGCTTTTGAACAGTGACTAGCTGCAGCATAAGAGAATACTAACACATAATTTAAATTCAGAGGGAACAGCAAAGTCCAAAACAAACTGTTCTGGGTAATGCTCTGTACAATACAAAATGTATTGTAATCTCTTGCCTGTTATTCCTGATGTTAAATCCACAACTCTTTGCCATGCAAAACATTTCAGAAGTTAAGACAATTCTACTAGCTCGCTTCAAATCAGTATATGTATTACGCAAGGACAATCCAGGCAACATTCAGCCCACATCAGTGTTCCCAGAAAATTACCCTCAAGCTGTCTTGCGTCTCTTCTGGTTATCCCATACTGACTCTATAATGTTGAGATCAGGGATCTGTGAGTGGCCTACCATCTGTTGCAGGGCTCCTTGTTTTTATTGTGGCTAAAGATGTTCTTTTGTGACTCTGGCTACATGCTTGGGTTTGTTGTCATGCTGCAGCACAAACATTGGGCAGATCGGTCAGCTCCTCCCCCTCAAGGATGGTATATTTTATGTAGAAAACAAAAAAACCCAAAATACTGAATATTAAAGATGACAGCATCTGACTCTCAGAATCACTAATGCTCACAAGACAAAAGTCAATATGTGACAGTTTCCCAAAACAATTTGTGCCATCAACTGTCAGTTCACAACAATGCCGATCTTTAAAAAAGTTCATGAATGCTGATGCCACATCTGAGTATGTGGCATAAAGTGACAGTTGTGCATATTATCAAATGTTATGTAGTATGCGTCAGCAACAAAATGGTGATGTGGGGAATTTTCCCTTTAGTCCTGGGCAAACTGATGGAGCTGCTGACGTAACATCCACAATCTGGACAAAGGATAATGTTAGGTTTATCTTGGATTGTTGAGACTTAGTGAAAAGAAGAGCAAAGTCTAAATAAATACATAATCTTATAGCATCACAGAAAGCACACTGAATAAAAACAAAATACAGTCACTCAATACCTTGCATACTTTGTGGAGCTGCATCCTTGACAGTTTTAAATACAATATCAGAAGGCAGGTGGCCTAAGCTATTGGTATCATTTCATACTGAAATTACATTATCAAAGTTGACTCTTGTATTTAGAGACACAGCAGGATGGATCTATGGATTATATCATGGAAGCTGGAAAATGCTGAAATCTTAATAAACAAGACTGATAATGTGCACTTCTCACTATGTGAAATTCAACTGTTGACCTAATATGGAAATGATAAATTTAGTTATTTCTGCTCTGAAGCTTGTAGTTGATACACTAAGAACAGTAAGTACATTCCAACTAGGAAAACTGACAAAGAAGTGTTGTGTAAGAAGAAGGTCAATAATGTGGAATGTTAATATTCAGCCTCGGCTTTACAGCTTTGAAAGGATTATAAGCAAGTTTCATCACATGAAAGCAGTTCCTCCTGGAGGGTTGGCATCTTTGATATAAAGATGTGATCAGAATTTGATTGGAGTACTACAAGCTGAAGTGCAGCAGAGGGAGCGAGGATATACAAAGAGGTGGTACAGAATAACCTAAAGTAAGGGAGTTGAAAGGGAAAAAGCATAAACAGCACAGAAAGAAAAAATCGGAAAGAGATGAAAGGAACACAAAACTCATCTAAGACAAAGAAATTGTGCTGGAGAGAGAAATAGAGGGCAAACTTAGAGAGAAAGAGTTGAAGATAGGATATAAATGCTAAAAGTCAAATCTGAGCTTTGTTCTACGGGGAATGTGAAGAAGACTGGAGCTTAGCAAAGGAGAAATAAATGAATAGGGGAGAGGCAAATAAAGAGGTTTTATTTGTATTTTAATTATAATAATTTTAAATCATCGCTGATGTTTGCTTCATGGCAACCAGTCAAACTTCTGGGGTGATCAGAAGCAGCATGTTGACGAGTGAATTCAGAGATAAAACCTTTCCAGTTGTACAGATAAGACAAAATTAGAATTTCTTTTATTTTCCAATCTTCACTGTCCCCTCTTTTATTTCCATCTTTTCCCCTTGACTTTTTACTTCCTCCTCCTCCTCCATCTCCTCCTCCTCCTTCTCTTTCTTCTTCTTCCCTTTCATCACTTGCGGTCTCTCACTTCTTCCTGTGTTCTCACTTTTTATCTTGCTGATAAGGCTTCTATCTGGCTGCCACGCAACTCTGATGCCAGAGCAGACACTGATAATGCTCTGACATCTCCTGCAACTGCAATTAACTGTCTTTTCTCACAAAAAAAAAAAAAACAACTCACTGCTTTTCTCTCTTTTCCCTCACTCTCAGGCACCTCATGAATAAGTGATCAGAGTGTTAGCACATGTCTATAAGAAACAGGAGCAACCAGCCTCCCTCATCTGCTCGGTGTTGTGTTTCTAAGGTGTTTCTGTCTGTCTCAAGTCAGACTTAGGCAGCTTAACTAATCTAATTTCCAAAAGTATGTGCATTTAATTTTGCTAGTGAGTGTGTGTGTGCATATGGCTAGGTGAGTGAGTGAACGAGGATAAACTGTCACAGCTGCTGTGCTCCTTTCCAGCATTACATGGGTAACGTGTCAATGACAGCTAATAGTTCATTCGTTGCTCCAAATTAAAACACAATCACCTAATAGGAGTACAGAGAGGGAGGTGGGATCTAACAGGATTTATGAGAAAATGAAAAGTGATTGCATGTGAAGTTTGAATTAGAGGAAAGCAGTCTGGTGTCAGACTCTATGAAGGTGACTGACTGGACTGTTGAGCAGCGGCCTCTCAGTGGACCAAATCCTATCCAAAACTAGTGTGCTAAATGAATGTGATAGGCCGGCTCCTCCCAACAATTAAGCTAGGCAAGCAACTTGCCAGCAATTAATTATGATGCAGTTTCAATAGCTTTATATCCCCTTTTATGCTCCACATGATGATGGAAATCTTCCATTCTTCTGCATGACTTTGCATTCATCCCCTCTTTATAATAGAGATGGACCGATCCGATATTACGTATCGGTCCGATACTGACCTAAATTACTGGATCGGATATCGGAGAAAAATAAAAAATGTAATCCGATCCATTAAATATCACGAAAGCACCTCACAAAACTTGCAACACGCCGTAACTCACCTCAGAACGTTAGCACGTCGGAGCAGTATGCATCACGTGATAGAGCGGCTGTGGCATGCAGGACCTGTGGTGGTCTGGATAGCATGTGGAGCTTCGCTAGCTACCCGGCATTTCATCTCCGACAAAGTTATCCCCGAGAGAAGTAAAGTAAGTGTGTAAGTCCATCTCTGAATGTTTGTAAAGCATTCCTGCGTTAAGCTTAACAAGCGATATATGGAGCGACTGCCTCTTCTTGCTGCTACTTCAATCATGAAACTGCTTAATGATCAGCTGATCGGCTTTTCTGTCGCGAGTCCATCTCTCTGGTTTGTTTTTGGCCCACTTTGCACCAGAAAGAGGAAACCAGTGGCTAAACAACAGCAGCACGTTTAAGCTTGATCAGCTGTTGTTAGAATGTATTTAATATTACTTTCTACTCCAGGATCTTTTTCTAAGTAGCTGACGCTGGTAACTGTGCAGGGGCGGATCTAGCAAAGTTTAGCCAGGGGGGCCGATAGGGCATTAACAGGGAAAAGGGGGCACAAAGACATACTTTTCTTTCTTATTCTCATTTAAAATGTCTAGCTTTTCATAAATAATTATCCGAATCTTACACCGAAAGTTTTAATTTGATGTAAAATGAATAGAAGTCAATTACTGTATATAGTGACTATTAAGTCTAATATATATACCCTAGTAAGCTATAGTACTTTTTCCTTTGGGAAGGTACCATCTGTACAGTCTGCAATTTTGTTGAAGAAAGATGTTGAATCTATTTAATATTTCTTGAAAAATAATTGATTTCTGTGCATTTTTTTTTCACACTGCATCAAATTAAGGTTGATTACGTTGATTAAGCATCATGAGGTGGAGCGTGAGGGGTGGTTCCCTATTTTTTATTTATTTATTTTTGTTGTTGCTGGGAGTTGGAACCCTATTAGTTAGGTTGCTTAATATTTACGCTAAGTACTCTTTAAAATACCAGAATAGGGAGGATGGTGTAGGTTTAAGTTTATTAGATTGATCAGTATTGCTGAACTATAAATATTTTTTTTTTTGCATATAGGTATAACAGAATAGCTTTAGTGTAGTTGTTGTTTTAAACTTGAGTATGAACTTATACAAAATGCAGCAAGATATTTTTAAAAAAACAGTTTTATTGATTAAAACACACTATATCGGATTCATATCGGTATCGGCAGATATCCAAATTTATGATATCGGTATCGGTATCGGACATAAAAAAGTGGTATCGTGCCATCTCTACTTTATAATAAAGTATAACAATGTAAGTTCTGACCCCCCCCCCCCCAAAAAAAAAAAACAAAACAAAACAAAACAAAACAAAAAACCACCAAGAAGTTTTACTTTTATAAGTTAAAATAATTATAAGCTGTGCTTTTTTCAGTTACCCATTTCCAATGACTCTGATTAAGGTCAACAAGTCTTTAATGCAACTAATTTACTTGGGAACATTATTGGGCAATTATTATTGTTTATAACAATTAGAGTAGTATATATATATATATATATATATATATATATATATATATATATATATATGTATGCAGTAATCAGAGCACTAGGTGTGGTGACTCGCTGTCCAGAAGAGCACAGTCCTGGGAGCAGCTAAGATACTGCGCAGGACCCTCAAGCTCCCAGGCCTCTGGTAGAGGACCCGAACTTGAAGGATAAACCGCCCGCAGGGGCGAGCTGGGTGTCATATATTTATATTTTCATTCTATAGCTTACAATTATATGACACATGTGAATGTGTGCTAGGCTTCTTGTGTAAAAGGCACAAGAAGCAGGTCCGTTTTGACAGTTATTCAGCACGTATTTTATACCATAAGCAGACGTTTGAGGCACAGAAATGTTCTTACTCAGATTGGGATAAACATCTGTGTGCCATGGAAGCTTTGTGATCTTTCTCATATCTTTCTCATTCTTTTAAAACCTTAAAACAGGCAAGCCTGTCTAGAAATATATAGAAAAAAAAGTTTATGGAATAAAGTGTGCATAATGATCAAAATGTTCTTACTTCTTCACATGTATTTCTGGTTTCTTATAAGAGTTTTTCAACTACCCCTAGTGAGAAGTCCGATGTAATATTACTACTGTATTTTGAAGAGGTTACATTTAAATTAAAAGAATTTCAACACTCTCTCTCAAGGCCAAAAAAAGAGAAAAGACATTTTGGTATTGCAGCCTGCATGGATACTTGACAGCTGGGAATATACTGCATTGCTTTTATTTCTTTAAACATGACATTTCTGGCCTTAAAAGATGAAGACTAATGATCACGAACTATTCAGATATTCATGCATGCTATTTTTTCACAAACCTGTCTTCTCTGCTATTTAAACACTGAAGAGAAGACACTTTTTCATTTATACCAAAAGTGATTTCTGTCTATCCTTTTCTCAAAGCCGTCATCTACCCTTTCATAGATTTTCATCTATCACATGGTCCTCTAAGACCTCATTACCTGTAAATTGACGCTGCCCTAGTTTAGGTAACAGTGATGCTGAACATTGAACATGACTTCTATAGTAGCAAAGGTAAAAGATCTCTCTCTATATATATATATATGCTTAAGTCACTCCTCTATTCTTATGTTCACAACACATCTCTTCTGAAAGCTGCAATTATTAGAGACCCATATGTATCTTGGAGAGCATAATGAAACAGCCATCACTGATAACCAGGTAGGATTGCCTGGTAAAGAAGACTCCATTGCAAGATAAAAAAACATTTATATCCTCTCCAACCCCCAGTAAAACCATTTCTTGTCTCCCCGCTTTTCAGCCTGTTCTTTTCCTCTGTCTCTCTCAACACTGTGTTTCCCTTAGGAATGTCTCTTCTCGGTCTCCTTCTGTCTTTCTTTAAAAAGTGGCTTATGTTGAGATCTTCTCCCTCTGTCCCTGAGTGTTTCTCTGCCCATTATTTCTTTCCTTGCTGTCCCCTTAAGTGTAATTACTGTGGTGGATGCCATCAGGTAGGAAGGGGGAGTAAATATATAAATAAATAAATTGTTGTGGAGAAGAAATGGGGAAAAACAGGAGAAGGAGCGAAGAGTAGTAGAGCAGAGGAAAGATAAGGAGAAGTGGCAGCAAAGAGGAATAAGAGGAGAAATGAGAGAGGGGTAATGTAATCTTACTGTGGGAAGTGTGGTAATATATCACATGCCAGAGTTAATAAAATGTCTCGATGCCATTGCTTTAGACAAGAAAGAAAGGTTAACTGCTTCTTATAAATGTACTTCACCAAACACAGGTGGATGAGATTACAACTGCTTGCACACGCGCACATACTGTAAGAAGCAACACAAGCTTACAGGCAATTCACGCATCCCCACAAACACTGTTTGCGTATAAATGTATACTGTGTGCATGTGTGCAGGCAGCAATAAAATGTGCACAGTGAACAGACACTGTGTGTAAGTATATGCGCAATCAATCAGTTGGACCTTTGATGATAGAATGTAACAACATGTGGTGGAAAATCTCATTTTCATAAAGTGAGTGTTCTTGTGCATTCCCATCATCACTCGTTTCTCTTCTTACTTTTTCTCTTTTTTCTCTTCTTTTTCCATTCTCCTGCCTATCGTATCCCTTCACTCATCTATCGCCCTTTCTTCCTTCTCTCTCCTCTCTATGCATATCTCCTCTCGTCATTTTCCACCTCCCTCTCACCCTCACCCTCCACCTCCTCTCCTCCCTGTGGTCGGCTCATCCCTCTCTCCTACTCCTTCTTTTGCCCCAAGGATATCTCCCCTCCTACACGGGCTCGCCTCATCCCTCTCTCTCTCTCCATTTATTTATATCAATGAGCAAAAGTCATCCTTTCATCTTCCTCCAGATGAACAGACTCGGCTTGTGGAAGAGGACAGAAGAAAAGATGAGCCGAACACAAAGGAGCACAGTCTCTCTTAGTCCATAAATTCAACTGTACCAAGCAATGGGAATATTATATAAACTCAACCTTGTAAAAGGAGATAATTCAATGTGTTTTGGCTGGCTGGTAACAGGATTGTTTCACCACAACCACTCCAAACACATATTAACGCTGAATTGAAGAAATCAAGACTGTATTTCAGCATTTACACAAAGGACTATTGTGAACAAAAACATTTTAGAGAGTCAAATTCACCTCAGGCTCATGGTCTGGCCTCAAATCCACCAACGATACAAAAGACAGAAAGAAGTAATGTTCTGTGTTGCTTGTGTACAAAATAAAATAAAAGCTTGAAGCAGTATGATGTTTTGAAAACACTGTCTATTTGGTGAGAATTGTTTCAAGCTTCTGGTGTTAAATGGTTAAAGATCAGAGCCTGCATATTACTGCGTTATTATTCTGGAATAATGATGTCCTTATAAAGCAATAATGGGACATATTAACAGAGCAACAAAGCATTGAATTTTTTACATGTAAAAATGTACAGTATAGTACCAAAGACAGTGAAACAGAACAAATATACAAGAGGTGTGTAATCTTACTTAAAAAAGGCTTATAGAAGAAAAAATTTAAATTAATTAATAAATCATCATCCATGAGGTATTTCATTGCTAGTTAGTTTTCATGCAGCATACCCAGGCTGTGAGTCGATGACCGTACCATGTGCCAATCTGGAACTGACCCACTTTTTAAATGAAGGCTTCCATAAACCTTTGAAGTGATGGACAGCCTATGTCCGTGTATAAAAGGGTTACTTGAAATAGGTCCTGGATCAATGACCAATATACCCACTGCAACTGCTCTAATTTCTGATTTGGTACTGTGAGATGAGGGGAATCATATCACATTTTAGAATGCAAACCTGTACCTTGTACAGGTATGTATATGCGTATATGCACTCACAGTTACAGTGCAATGAAACTACAATATAGTGCAAAGTGTAAGTATATGTGAAGTATAACTGGTCTTATATATTTCTATTATTTCAGACAGGTTCATACTAGTTTGAACCCTCATTAAAACTCAGCATGCAGAGCTATAGACAGAGATTGAGTTGAAGCTAATTATTTGAGGGGGACGCCAGAGAAAAAGCAGCCATGTTGGCATGTTCACTTTAAGATTGTTTACCTTTGCAAAGTTCTAGTTCTTATTCAAAATATTATTAATGGACTATTTGTTTCAAGCTCCACAGCCAATGGATAATTTAGGAAAATATTGTGCCAAGTTTAGACTCTTGAAATATAGGAATGACCCGGTACATGGACAGGTTTCAACCTGAAAGAGGTATAAAGTAAAATGACAGAATGCTGATGCCCAGATAAATCCATGCCCTTTCTGCCCCCAAACATATACAGTACAGCTTGTCTGATACCAGTAACTAACTATAGAAGATGCTGACACAACAGTTTATAGCTGTTCTGCTGGTGTGCGCTTCTAGAAGTTTCTATTTAATGTTTAACTGAATTGCAGTATGTGTAGGTTCAGGTATCTGGAAAACAATACAATCCGGACTGTATTTGGATTGGATTTTTAACCAAATTATAGTTTATCTAATTTTATATCTGTTCAGATTTGGTTAATCCAACTTTTTTGTTGGATTTTCTTGTTGTCTTAGAAAGTGAACCCCTAAATGAATGTTTTTCTTACTTCAGAACTAAGAAACTAGTAGCTTTAAATATAAATGACACCAACTAATTTAAAGTGCATCATGCATAATGGTGCCCAATGTAATATATAAATGATCCTCAGCAATACTGCAGAATTTGTGCAGTGTTTTATAATATTTGCTTAGCCCTACTTTAGAAAGTTAATGTGATTAATTCTTAAATTCCTCCTAAGCATATAATCGCTGTAGCCCATTAGTGCTATTATGACCATATGGTTACACTGTATTAACGCTGTTTTAATTAATTCAATTTAAGTCCTTTGGGGTAATATAGCTACATTATATGACTCCACAATTATTTTTTTACATACTATATTCGTATTAAAACTGAGTCATAATCTTAATAATTTTTTTTCCTGTAAACAAGTATGTATGAAATAGAAAAAAAAGGCAAAATGACAGTTTTTATGCTTTTTCTCATTACCAGTGAAAAATAGCATCTATAAAACGACGGCCCTTTCAGTTATTAATATAATCTAGTAGCAAAATTAATGTAGCATACATGATGTCTGACACATGTCTTAGAAATTTTTCCTGGAGTGTCAGGGACTGGTTTGTGTGTTGGAGCAAACCATATATTTACAGTTTAGTACCTTATACATTTCACGTCCTTGGCTATGATCACACAAATTGGAATCAAAATAAAAGCCACTGAGAAAAAAAGAAACAGTTTTAGAAGCATCTTACTTCTTGTACCTCATCTTTTCTTCCTATTAGCTAAAATGTTCAGGAACTTTAATCAACATGTATTCAAACTGTGATTGATGTAGAGCTGTGTCATTCTGCCTTGTTACATGATACATGTTTTACACTCTTAAAGAAGCTGGATCAGGAATGAGAAAGAATTGTGGCAACAAACTGAGAATGAGATAAAATTATGATTTTGTTATTCCTAATAGTCACCTTTGCCTGCATTTTAAATATTTTTCCTCACTTGTATATAATTGAATTATTTTTAAGCTAACCCTCCACTGTGGGCATGAGAATTCCTCTAAAGTGGAATCTTATAGCCTTATTTTAGTGTACTTAAGGGCTTGCCTGAGGGACTGTGTATGAGACACTCGGTCAGGAGAGCTGATGTCTGACACGTGTCTTTCCAATCAGCTCCGTTGCCTTGACTGACTCATCCTTGTGACTCAGATGGTAAAGAAATCTCACACTGTGACACCTGATGGCTTTGTTCTCAAATAAAAAGCACTTCTGGGACTTGTAAGGGAATCATACACGCATACGCGGACACACACGCTGGTGATAATGGAATAACGAGCTCCGTTTGGAGAGTTACTGCGCTAGACTCAGATGAACGTGGAATGAGCCAGAACACCTTTAGTTTTCCATTAAGAGGGAAGTTGTGAGGGAGGGGAAGCTGCCTGTACTCAATGGTCTGTGTCCAGGGAAAACTGCAGAGCTGGATAGAAGAAATGATACAGAGAGTGAGAAATAGGATGATGATGTTATTGGTTAACTGCTGAGACTGTGATTAAATCCTCTTCACTCAGATAAGTCTCTCTGTCAGTTTCCTTTTCGATTTCAAGACATACAATTCGGCTAGCTCACTCTGAGTCAGTCTCTCCACATACACAGTCCCATCTCTTCTTTGTCTCTGTATCTTACAAGCTGTCTCAACATATATTTAACCTCCCTCTTCTTGCTGTTGCTTCCTCTTTCTACCCTTCTTTCATTGTCTTTGGAGCTGAATCTCAGTCATATTATCTCCTGAGAATTAAATCAAAGCACCCTGCGAAATTCTACCCAAACCTCGTGGAACTGCTAACTCTGTCAACTAGCTATCTCCTGTGTTTATGTCTCTCTGTACAGTACGTCAAGTGTGATCTAAAGCCTTGAGTAAAGATTAGGCAGTTATGTCTTTACTGAAGGAAGGGATGCGCAAAAGCACTATATAAAGAATAGTCATGATTTAGAAGAAAAAATGCATTTTTGAACTGTGAAAAATCAATAGTTAGAGATGATTATCGTTCGTCTCTTCAAGAGCAAGCACAGAACTCTGTTTATATTCAATATTCTGTCAAATCATGTAGAAAGAAAATTATTCATAATGTCATGAGGAAGAAATTATTTAAAAATCTGAAATGCGCCAGTTTTCGAATAAATGGATAAGCGATGAAGCAGGGGCACATGCTTGACTTGACTTCACAGAAGTCTCTTGCATGGGAGTTTCACTTAGCAGAGCATTATGGCTCCTCTTTCTCTCATCACGGCTTTTCTCTTCACTCCTCTTCTACTCAATTTCTCCAGTTTGTTACTGATTCCATATATAATCTGCATGAATGAAATATTACAGTTGATTTTACACATTTTCAGCTGCTAATTGTTACAAATGTCGGTTGAATATTTAAGAATGCATATGATAATGTGTGTGTATTGGTTAGCCATATTCAAAAATAGGCCTTTCTTAGCAATGTGTTAAAAAGTTGACAATTTGTGCTCTACCACATTGAAACTGGTGGTTAAAAAAAAGAAAGATGGTAATTGCAAGTGTGTTTGCTTAGCAAATGTAATGGACTAATTATATCTCTTTACTGCATGAAAATGGAACAAGAGAAAAACACTTCGATACTGTTCTAATTTGAGAACATCAGCACTTGTTTACTGTGACCCCAATGATGCTGATGTGAGAGTTAGTAGGTGGACATGGATGGACCGCATGATACTACAGATTTTGTCACGTGCCCTGCCACCATAGGTGATGCTAAATGCTCTAGTTGTCTGGAACTCTATAGACAATCTCCCATGATAAAGAATAAGGTAGCAGACCTATATGCCTTTGGCCTTCACAGACAACTGTCAGTTACATTTCATTGGTAGAATTTTGTCTTTCTTTGGTTGCAGGATGGTTACAATGCCCAGTTTTCTTTGACCGAATGATTCTTTCATGTTGGGGAGACACCCGGAAATTGAATGGTGTATATACCTGCTTTAAGGTATTGTCTCATCCCAGCCAATATGAGTGGCCTGCTACAACAGCACCAAGTCTGTCCTTAAGACAGCTTTATCCCCAAACTCAGACAGGGCAAATGTCCGCTGTAGCACCCATAACCTTTCACCACACTGCAATGAGACAAATCTCAAGAAGGAGATCATTCATTCAAATCATTCAAAATAAATAATAATAATAATAATAACAGGTATAAGTAAGTTTAAAGTCACTGTATATTGATTTGCCAAAAGACTTGTATACCACCGGTGCTAGATGGTATTCTTGTAACGCTGTGCAAGAGAGCAAAAATAATGCTTTATTGTTAGTTTATTGTCGTATTGTTAAAAGTACTTTTAAAACGTTTGCATGTCTCAAAGTTTTGTTGACCCAGTTAGGAGTCAGATATGAGTTTGAGTTTTGTGACCACCAAACCACAGTGGGATTAGTGAGGGAATGAGCATTGGGCTGTTACTGTTGGAATAAATGCCAGATGATTCAATGAAAGCAGCAGTCACGATTCCATCTCATAACTGGCAATTGTGCAAAGTATCAGTATGAGATCTAAAAATTACTGCTTTATTATTTGTTCTTTTCTCCTGCCATTTGAACATTCAAAATTATTCAGGGGAGGATACCTTTCCCAATTGCTGAAGATTGCAACAAAGTCTATGAATGCAATGGAATTAATTGAAAGAACGACTGAGGAAAATCTCCAGTGATTCTCAACTGGAAAATTCTGCATGACATTTAGATTATGAGCATACCTATGACTGTTCCAGTGAATCCTAAAGCTGCACTATTCATTATGCTTAAATACAGTCTGTTAAATGATATGATTGGTATAAACTAAAATCACAAATAAAAGCACTTGACTCTGCAGATCCTCCCAGCTTTCTGGAGCACTGGGGTAACTTTCAGATTTTTAAAGCCAAAGTTTTTCACTATTTAAGTTCAGCCTTACTGCTCTTATCAGCCACGTTTCTTAACGCAGAAGGCTCTGTTTCCTTGAAAAAAAAAAATACTCCAATAACCAATTTTTTCCCTTTATCATCACATCTACTGGCTGGCAAACACAACAACTAGCTGGTGAGTAAATTTTGAAACTACCTTTAGAAAACGCAACCTCAAAATAAAATGTTTTTCTTCCATTGTGGCTAACCGTGGTAATGGGCAATGAGTGTGAACACATTTGTCATAGTAATTTTATAGGGTCTTACTGCAAAAGGTTCTGCTGGTTGAAATGGCCACAAATTCAAAAATGTATTAAAGCTTCTTTAAAAAAAAAAAAAAAAAGGTAACGAGTCTATTAGTGGAGCTGCTTATTTCAAACAAAATGGTAGCACATCACAGAAATTGATCTATAAATTGCCTAACTGGAGTTGGCATCTTGTATTTGTGATTAACCTTTGAGTCTTTGATAGTAAATGCACACGAACATGCAAACACAGATGTGCACAGACAGTATATGAATAGACTTGATCATCACTGTAAAAATGATCGAAGAGCACTACTCTTCATACAGAAGCTTTTTAATCATACTTGTTTGAAATGACAAGTATGCTGAGGCAAGGTGATAACAGAATCTGTTGAAAAGTGAAAACAACATCAGAGAATGTTGCTTCTTTCCACTGCCACTGACTCCACCTGAAAAAGAGGGAATGTGAAAATTAAGAGAGATTAAGAAATGACAAGCATTCTCTTAAAACGGAATAAGTTGCTCTTGGCCTTTTGCAGAGTGCTTCTGAGCTGTGCTGTGAAACCATTCTGTCACCTTCTGATAATGACTGAGAGAAGTAGAGGAACAGAAGCAAAGAAGACAAGCAAAAACAACAAAGAACGGGTCGAGATAGATATGAAAATAACAGAGGAGATGAGACGGGAGAAAGAAGGAATAAAGTGACTGGATTGGAGGCCACTGTTCAAGCATGTGAAAGGACTCCTAAAACTGTCACCACTGAAATGGACCTCTAGATAGTGTTTGATCAACCTTTTACCTCGATTCACACAGCTGTGAATAATGTCTGGAGTCCTTCTGCCCCACCTCCACACACAGACCCCGCATTTAAAACCTCCGAGCACTTTAGACAATACACACCATTTCTCCTCTGTATGAAAAAAAGTTGTCTAACCTTTCAGCATCGTTTCCCAGCTTATTAATATGCCTCATCGCTAAAAGGCAGGAAGGGAAAATGTCTCATTTAAATTTGGAATGGCTATGAGATGGATGTGGGATTCCATTAAAGTGCCTCTCTCTTTTATGATAAACACACAAGTGCACCTCTGCACTCGTACGTACACACCTTGGCAGAGCTCCACACAGTACTGCAAGAGTCAGTGATTAAAGGGATGGTGGTGAAACTCAATGTGAGCACGTTTTTCCCAAGCCTGACATTTCAACTTCTTCCTCTGCTTTAATCCTTTGTCTATAACGCAGTGCTAAGTGGCTAGCAGAATAGCTTATGTTTCTTTTTCTCTTATTCCCTCTTAAGCCAGCTACAGTACCATATCAGCTTTTAACTTTAAAAATCTTTTCACCTCATCTCACCTGTCACAAATTCACTTCGGAAACTGCTGTTTCCTGGCATACTTTTTCATCAATAAAAGATTATAATTGCTATTTCTGACAGCAGTACCCTCAGTGTCATGATCCGGAGTCTGCGACTCCGTGTTTGTTTAGTTTATTAGTATTCTGTGGTTTTGGTTACCTTGGGTGTTTATACTCTTCTGTTTCATGGTTCATGTTCCTATGTTCTGTGTCCCCCAGTCTGTGTTAAGTTGGTGTGTTATGTCATTGCGTGTATGTGTTTTATTGTGAAGGTCTGCGTCTTATGTGAGTGTTTCAATTTGTCTCCCTACTCTCGTCACGTGATCACTCCCAGCTGTGTTCCCACCTGTATGTAATCTCCCTGTGTTCTCTGAGTGTATTTAAGTTGTGTCTTCTGTCATAGTAGTTGCTGGTTCGTCTGTGTTGTTTCCCCTCGGTCTCCCTGCGTCTTCCCGTATGTATTTCTCCGGACCTCCCTGCATCCTCGTTTCTGGTTTGTCTTATTAGTTTACCCAGTTTAGGTTTCCAGTTTCATGTTTTGTCGCCACCGTTGTTTGTACTTACCCACCTCTGTGAATAAACACTCACCTGCACCAGAGCTGCCGCCTTTTGGTCCCTTTCTACAATTCCACACGGCTTGCCCCGGCAATCCGTGACAGTACGAACCAGCCACCATGGACCCAGCGGCAGTAAATCCGTCCGAGGAGCTCCGGGACGACGTTACATATAACGTGGAGATTCTCCTCGGGCTGTGGCTTGAGGACCCTCCAGAGGAGCTTTGCCGCGCCGTGGAAAGTCGGCTACAACGGCTCTTTTCCGGCCTGCCATGGCTTCTAACTTCGCTTCCTCCGACCGTGCAGGCTTTTCTCCGGCACACACCCCACCTTCTCTCAGCCACTCCTGCCTCGCTGCCCGACTCGCCGGATGTGATCTTGCCCGGCCCGTCGGAGCCGTCTGCGGGGAGGAGACGCCGATCGCGCCGCAAGCGCGCCACCCCACAGCCGGACGTTCGGACTTCTAAATCGCCGGCTGTGGTGAGTGAGGACTCATTTTCATTTCCGGACTGCATGACTGTTCATTCAGGGGCTGCGTTTTGTGTGTCAACGCGAGCTGCTTATCGCCTGTGCAGCTACCGGCAGCTCAGTTAGCTCCCCCGCAGCCACTCTCAGCTCGGTTAGCTCCCCCGCAGCCACTCTCAGCTCGGTTAGCTCCCCCGCAGCCACTCTCAGCTCGGTTAGCTCCCCCGCAGCCACTCTCAGCTCGGTTAGCTCCCCCGCAGCCATTCTCAGCTCAGTTAGCTCCCCCGCAGCTAGTGCTCCTCTCAGCTCAGTCTCCTGTGCCTCCTTCAGTTCAGTCTCCTGTGCCTCCTTCAGTTCAGTCTCCTGTGCCTCCTTCAGTTCAGTCTCCTGTGCCTCCTTCAGTACAGTCTCCTGTGTCCCCCGTAGCGCAGGCCCCAGTAGCTCCAGTGTCCCCCGTAGCGCAGGCCCCAGTAGCTCCAGTGTCCCCCGTAGCGCAGGCCCCAGTAGCTCCCGTGCCGCCTGTAGCGCAGGCCCCAGTAGCTCCAGTGCCCCCGCTACCCGTAGCTCTGGCTCCAGTATCACCGGTTTCACTCATTCACTCCATGCAGGGAGAAAGTCTAATTTCACCTCAAGGTGCTTTTCATGGTTCAGCCGCCATTGGCACAGTTTGCCGCTCCAGGGCTTCCCCAGAGGCTAGGTCTCAGTCCCCGGCCGATTCTGGACCCCTGAAGTTTATGCCGCCACCTGAGAACTGCACCATGTCAGCGTTGCCTGGGCAGAGCCAGTGCTCAGTGCATCGCCAGTTGCCTTCGTGTTTGCCAGAGGACTCCATGCCTGCTGGCTTTGTGATGGCTTCTGCTGGAGGGTCCAAGGGGCCCGTCCAGCCTTCGTCTCGTGTCTCCGCTGGAGGGTCCGAGGGACCGCTCCGGCCTTCGTCTCGTGTCTCCGCTGGAGGGTCCGAGGGGCCCATCCGGCCTTCGTCCCCTGTCTCTGCTGGAGGGTCCGAGGGACCGCTCCGGCCTTCGTCTCGTGTCTCCGCTGGAGGGTCCGAGGGACCGCTCCATCCTTTGTTTCCTGTTTCCGCTGGAGGGTCCAAGGGACCGCTCCGGCCTTTGTCTCCAGTCTCCGCTGGGGGGCCCGAGGAGCCCGTTCAGCCACCTGTCTCAGCTGGAGGGCCCGAGGAGCCCGTCCAGCCTCATGCCTCGTCCGCTGGAGGGCCCGAGGAGCCCGTCCAGCCTCATGCCTCGTCCGCTGGAGGGCCCGAGGAGCCCGTCCAGCCACCTGCTGCAGCTTCATCATCATCCTCGCCTGCTGCAGCATCATCATCATCATCAGCCTCGTCTGGTCCAGCCTCAGAGCCTTCAGCCTCGTCTGGTCCAGCCTCAGAGCCTTCATCCTCGTCTGGTCCGGCCTCAGAGCCTTCGTCCTCGTCTGGTCCGGCTTCATCAGAGCCTTCGTCCTCGTCTGGTCCGGCTTCATCCGAGTCTTCGTCTTCGCCTGGTCTGGCCCCGGCCTGTGCTTCGCCTGGTCCGGCCCCGGCCTGTGCTTCGCCTGGTCCGGATCGCCTGTTTCTGTTTTTTCTGGCTGTTTTTCTTGTTGGGCTGTCTGGAGCCAGCCTTTGAGGAGGGGGGGGGTCCTGTCATGATCCGGAGTCTGCGACTCCGTGTTTGTTTAGTTTATTAGTATCCTGTGGTTTTGGTTACCTTGGGTGTTTATACTCTTCTGTTTCATGGTTCATGTTCCTATGTTCTGTGTCCCCCAGTCTGTGTTAAGTTGGTGTGTTATGTCATTGCGTGTATGTGTTTTATTGTGAAGGTCTGCGTCTTATGTGAGTGTTTCAGTTTGTCTCCCTACACTCGTCACGTGATCACTCCCAGCTGTGTTCCCACCTGTATGTAATCTCCCTGTGTTCTCTGAGTGTATTTAAGTTGTGTCTTCTGTCATAGTAGTTGCTGGTTCGTCTGTGTTGTTTCCCCTCGGTCTCCCTGCGTCTTCCCGTATGTATTTCTCCGGACCTCCCTGCATCCTCGTTTCTGGTTTGTCTTATTAGTTTACCCAGTTTAGGTTTCCAGTTTCATGTTTTGTCACCACCGTTGTTTGTACTTACCCACCTCTGTGAATAAACACTCACCTGCACCAGAGCTGCCGCCTTTTGGTCCCTTTCTACAATTCCACACGGCTTGCCCCGGCAATCCGTGACACTCAGAGCTTCAACATTTCGGGTCATTTCAAATCATTTGATAACCCTGTGGTCAAGAATTATGAAAAAAGACACGTAAAAACAAACAAACAAACCTGATTTCAGGTATTATGACAGAGTATTGGGGGCAAATTAGTTATCACTAATATCGTTCATTTTGAAAATACAGTCAACATTTTAAGATTAAACTCAACATGTCTTTTTGAGATCAAATTAAAAATATTATTTTGAGAATAAAGTTAAAATGTGGAGATTGAAGTTTTCGTTTAAAGTTAAACCTCTAGCATGGCTGCAATAATCCTCTGAAAAAATGACTTGTGTAGATGAGTTGAGTTACCGAAACAACTTCATCAGCTGTCTTATTACATCTTGTTAATCTGCCTCTTTACTGTACGGGGGCGTACGATCAATATCCTTGCATCAGTCCATTGCCAGCTATTGTATTTTGCACAAATCTGGCCAAGTATTCCAACTTTGTAGTTTTTCATTCTGTCCAATTGCAGTTTTCTGCACAGTCTCTTTAACGTTGTTCTACTCATCACCACACAGTGTTTATGTGATGAAAGAGAAATCATTTATTTGTTACTAAAACCTTTTCTGAAGTTTCTTTCTGTAAGGTGACATCATGCTATCAACCTGCAAAGTGAAAATGAGATAAACTATAAATCAATGAATCAATGAAGATGAAAAAACTAAAAACACAAAACTGAAAAAATCAAGCAGCCTAAATATATTTGTATAAAATTTCTGATTGACCTGATTATTTTTGCTTGAAGAAAAGAATCTCCTCCCTTTGTACTGATTTTTACAGAGCAATACATTTTAGCTCATAAAACTATGATGGGCTGAGTGATTACAGCAGTCATGTTGTGTCACAGCCTGTTTCTCCACTAGCTTGCAGAGAGTGCACAAACCTAACAACAGCACAGTTTCATTTTTTATCCTGTCATTAAGTTCAGTAAGAAGTGCGTTAGTAAGATCTGACATGACCTGCTGTTTGTCATTCTAACTAGCAACAGGGATTATCAGCAGTGGCTTAAAGTCACTGTCTGAATTTTTATACTCTGAGCTTCACTAATAAGGGTGTGAAAATGCAAGACTTATTTGCAGTGGTGCGCCAAAAATATCTATTCACATTCTAGATTTCACTTTTATTTCTTAAGTGAAATGCTTGTAGAGCCCTGGGTATGCTGCCATAATTTTGAAAGAGCATTTTCCTACCATATACACATTAAACACAAGTACTTTTTAAATGAAAATAGAGTTTAGATTAAAAAAAAATAACAATATGACCTTTAGAGAGGCCATATTTATTGCATGATGAATTTTTGGACCTTTATGATCTGTGCCAAGAAAATTCCTGGTAGGATTGTGAAAAAAATGTTGGTCTATGAACTAGACAATTCTGGGCTGTGGGCTGAGCTGCCTCTACAGCTGTTGTAAAGCTGCTATAATTACAATGACCAGATAGATTAGTAGCACTGAGCACTGAGTGGCTCACTGACACCGGTCATGCTAAGAATAATCAGCTGATTTTACAACAGTCACCAAAATGGAGCTGAAAGGGGTTTTTTGCTCTAAAGTGAAAAACAGCAAAGGTGAAACTCCTGCTCCCACTGATTATGTTGGTGCTTGTGTGTTTTGCTCACAGCTAACGTTCTTGTAAATCTCAAGAGCTACATTTCTTGACATAGGAAAGAAGCAATTATTTGTTATCCTTCATCTATTGAATTCTTTCTGTTGCTGCATGATTATTTTATGAAATGTTGCCAGGTATATGTAGTCCCCATTTTAAAAGCAATATCTCTCAGGAGGCCTTGGCTTGGCCTTGTGCCTAACAAAGCCCCTTAGCTATTCTAAAATGACTATTAACCGTGGCCTTGTCGGACTCATTGCTTTATGAAGACCCTGGTTGGGAAGATTTCCTTGTGAAAATTAACTTGTGTTAGTGTGTGTGTAGTTTGTTTTAGATGGATGTTTCTTAAAGGAATCAGTTTGAATTTCTCTCTACAGGCCTATTATTTGCACCTTTACCAAGCTCTGCCAAACCCATTGCTTTTCTTGGGATTTTTTTCTTCCTCTAATGTAAGCTAAAAGCCTATAACCCCACATTTGTAAGTGCACATGTGCAACATGTGATTTCAGACCTTCCTGCTAATGTTCTAGATAAATGGCTCTGCGGGCAAAGATGTCACTCACTGCTGTGGACATTCAACAGGTTAAAGCTTTTATAACCAGACCAGTCTCTTGCATAGTCTGGCATTCTTCAGCAGCACATGTGAATCACAAGGTCGCTAATAATCCCATGATGCATGCCAGTCCTGGTGAGTGCACTGCATTAGTGTTAGTTGACCTGGTAACTACACTGAAACAACTGACCATATCCTTTGTTGGCACTTTTTTCCATTGCACTGGAAAAGCTGTTGGTGTGTAGTACTACATCTATTTCAGCTCTCCTCAACCCTTAGATTTAACAGGCTTTTACTGGCAAGTTAGATATCTTGTCTGCGTGCTCAGTATAAATGAGAGAATTTCAAATGCTGGTCAGTTTCTCTTTCTAAGACCCTGAAAGTAGCAAAAATTTCTGTTTCATCCTGGTTCATCAGTAAAAAATATTTATGAAATATTGGCACTAATACCTAAAAGGGAATCAGCTGACATCAGTAGACACAGCTACAAGTGGCAGCTAGATAATGAGGGGAGTTGAGGCACACTTCAGTTATTCAGTGAAGAAATTCTGCTGAAACATGTAAAACAATAATTTACTGATCCCTTTGCGCGCACACACACACACACACACACACACACACACACACACACACACACACACACACACACACACACGCATATTGAATATCTCGAAAAACAGAGATTTGCTCCCTGACCAGTGTAATAGTTTATAACTTCACAGGTACTATTATAACTTACAGCACAGTGCAATTGTGTGTAGGCTGATTAGTCTTAATAGTCTGCTGTAGGAACATATCTGCAGTAGAAATAAATAATTAGGACAGCTAAAAAATGATTCAATAATTTGAAGGTGTTCTTGGTCTTCTATTAATTATTTGTGATGACATTTAATGAATGCAGGAATTTATGTAAAAGAGTCTTTTTTTCTTATTTTCCTTGTAGAAAGGGTTGAAACCAGATGTTCATTTAAAGCGTAACTGTTGGAAAAAATATGATTTTAAATTATGAAAGAATCATACTTCTTGTAACTGTGTATGAATATGATTTAGTTTCCTCCCCTGACATGCATGTATGCTCGGTTGCACTCACACAAAAACATACACAGTGACATACGCAGACCTCAGGCTGTCAGTTTGACATTCCAGCTGTCACCACATTTTTGCTGCCTGTCCCAGACTCTTTTGCAATGTCCCTCACACCTTGTCATGTTTTTTATTCTTTTCATACACATCCACCCGCACTCCCTTTATCTGTCGCTTTCTCTCACCTTTCAGAGTGTGAACCAGGATTCGAAATTCTTTTAGTGTGCTGTTTGTTGACATCACCAGCATCCTAGTAGTGTAAATGTCACACCCACGCAGCTCTGTGAAAGAGATCTGGTCTGTTGTCAGCTAAAAAAAAAGTTTTTACTTCCCGGTTTTCAACTGTCTCCAACCAAGGAGTTGAGGAACAATCATTTACTACTGCATTGATGATATAACAATAGAACAATATATAACTTCTAAGCCGAGCACATAAGCAAGAAGCTGTCCCCACTGATAACAGTGCAGAGTAAGGCTGATCGGGAGATACTGTATATAGGCATTGCCACAAAATTTAGCAGTGCAACAGAACAACAGAAGTACTTGGTGCTGCTTAACAGATAAAACAGTGTTACCACTTTAGATCTGCTTTATATCACAACAATAAATACACAGATTTTTTTCACATTTTTTTTAATGCAGTGAAACAAGTTGTGTTACTAAGATTTTCCCTTTCCCCCCCAAATTTCCACTCATTCAGCAGCACAGATTTCTGTAAGGTCTGTCGATAAGAAACATTACATCAAATTTATAGTAAACATAGAAAATTTTTAGTTGATTTTTCAGTTTGTGGTTGGGTGTGTCTGTTGAGGGAATTACATAATGTGTCTAGCTTAGACATTCTTAGCTGAATGATACATGTTTTGTTCTGCATTAACAGGTACAGCAAAAGAAAAACACAACTAACAAAAACATACTGAACCTCCAAGTGTTGCTACTGGCATGTAGAGTGCTTTTAGCCTGAATGTTCTAAGTAAAAGTTTTAACACCTTTTAACACTTTCATTTTAAGAGCACCAGCACTTTGATTTTGGTTGAAGAACTCTGCTTAATTTGTCAGGGGTACAATAAAGAGTTTGTCTCACAGGTCTATATGGAATAGAATGAATGGAATAAAATTATATAACACAGATGAAGATAAAAAAAACCAAAAGCAAAACAATGTTATGCGTACAGTCAGCAACTGCAATGGAATTCTTTTGTTTTTGCAGAACATTCTATGTGTAATCTGCTCAGTTTGTGTCTTGTTGCTTGTTAAAAACTGTTGTCTTGTGTAAAACTTGTTAAAATCCAGCAAATCCACTGAGCTAAATTGCTGTGTGAACTGTGTGAATTAAATTGTCAGAAAGTTTTATAAGTGAGGCCCACCAGTTTCCAACATAAGTTGGAAAACTGTAGGGGAGGTGAAAGAGGTCTGAAACTTTAAACCAAAGAGGGCAGTGAAACACTGCTTGTTAGTCTGGTGTCCAGGTTACTTGGTTATCTGCTCTCAAGTGGGTTTTCTTCCACAGTCCAAATACAAGAAAATTAGCTTTGCTGGCGAGTCTGCTTTTGTCTGTTTTTCTATCAAATGTCATCTACCTTGGCGAGAACACAAAAACAACGTATGCCTGTGTAGGAGAAATTTGGGAATTATTGGTCAAATGTAACCAATAATTCCTAAGAAGTAAATTTTTAGTGGGCATCAAAAAGCAAAAGAGCTAGACTCATTATAATTAATATGATTTACAAATGGAAAATTTTATTTAGTGAAATATATGCTGGGAAAAGTGTAATGGAGAACGTTATGTACTAAGAATAGGAATAGATGGTTGAATAGTCTTTCCCTGCACCTATAGTATGTTTTCTTCTCGTTAAGTGTGAGACACCTAACTTTACCTTGACTTTTTGATGCACAAAACATATCTCTTTATTTATTCATATGGAGTATGCCAAAGTTCCTCTGAATTCAGTATGAATAGCTTGTTTATTTCTCTGTCAGTTTCTCTGTCAGTCACATGCTTACACTTTGCCCCAAAACTGATTCATTTATTGATCATTCATTCAGTGCTTGGTTGTCAGTCAGTGACTCAGCCTCAAACTTGCCTCTCCTTCACTCCCTGTCTCCCTTAGTCTGTTGCTTCTCTTGTTTTTGCTCCTTGTTTTTATTTTCTCTTTCCCCAAGGAATTTAGGGAGCACAAATGTGAGGGCTCAAATTGTTAAACAACAGTCTGAATATTGCTGAGTTTATGCTACACTGTGATGGACAGGCAGATATGTGCAGAAGAAGAGTGGAGATGGTGGCAATAAAACTACTTTGTGATTTATTACACTCTGGGTTAAATGGATGCTTTAAAGGTGAAGATTTACAGTCCAGTGTATGGGTACATGCTTTTCATGCCTCTGTTTTCTTTCTCTTTTGTTTCTTTTGGTGCACTTTGGCATCTTATTTTGATATTACATGTGCACAAACTGAGTGACATTGCATTAGTGGGAGGTTTTAAAAGTGAATTTTAATTTTGTGCCAGAACCCCTTCTAGGCAATTATGTACAGAGCAGAAGAGTGCAAATAAAATAGCATAAATAACACATATACACACACAGTCAGTCATAGATGTGTGCATAAGCACAGACACGCACACACAAGCACCCTGAGGAGAACACCATGGAGACAAAACATTTCACATCTCAGTGTGACTGTGTTTCTGTTTATGTATCGATGAACACACCAGGCCACACACACAACATGATGCATGTCTGATGATGGTAACATTCAAATACACACATGTCATGCACTCACAAAACCATGACTCTGACTGTAGCTGCCCAGTTAGATAACTGCAGGAAAATGGTCAGCTGTGACTGTCTGGCACGGGGTCTTTGCGAAAGTAAACTTCTGAGAGAACTGTGTGTAGAGCTGGAAGAGTGGGAGGGCTTAGTAAGTAAAAATGTAATTCAATTAGAAAGTCACAAGTGACTCATAGTTGCAGCATGTTTAATTATCTTTATTAAAGAAGAGGTCGAAAGAGTTAACAAAAGCAGTTCTTTCATATAAAGTCAAACGTACAAGTTTGCATACAAAATAATTTAGGAATGAATAAAATACACCTCCAAAGTGAATTTGGAAACAAAATATTGATTCACCAAGCTTTAGAAGAACCATGACTCTGTATGACATCAGTGAGATTGCTAATGCGATCGTCTCACATCACAACTCTGACTTTGAGCACCAAAGCTCCTCTTACCTGCTCTTCAAATGTTCCGTTTGCAAGCCGGTCAGAAGAACACTGGCTTGAAGAAAACCAAGCCCTGCACCAAGTGTCAGTAAGTAATGATTTTTAGTTGTGATTTGCAGCACTACTCTTGAATAAGAGTCCAGGATTAGTTTAAAATTGAGCATATTAGCTCCAGCTATAAGACAGCTAAGACATTTATGTTAAAAAATTAGTTTCTTTCGATAAACTTAATAACTTACTGTTAAGCTTAAAACAATAATGATAGTTGTCATTGTCATAGAGCAGTTGTGCTGTGTTCTAGCTGCTGCACAGGGTCCCCCCCAACAGTGAAATGACTCTCCACTCTCATTGCTAAAAATACATATTTTTATTCTTATAGGAAGCCATATTAAGGTGAACAGAACACATAATGAGGGAAAGAAGTCAGAACATGATGCAGACTGGACACAACTTCTAAAATTCTCCTGGTGACACCTTAAGCCTTGCAGTAACAAAACAAAACTGCACAAAATACACAACATCATGGAACCACAACAAATGTATACCTGGGGTTAGACCAGTCTTCCATGTCAAAAACTCAGAAAACATACAATTTTTCTGTTAGTAAGCTGGTCTTGTGAATAAGTAACTGGTAGCATGAACCTGAAGGGTTGTTACAATGTCTCTTTGACAAGGTAGACTTTAAGAATACTTTGTGAAAAAAACTGAAGCAAAACAAACAGAGTTTATATTCCAATTCACGCTAGGAGGATTTGTGGCTGCATTGCCAGTATGCATCCACTAAAGCCAACATAACCCAGTAACTGCCAGCCTGTGAAAATGATTGAAATGCTTAAAAAAACGCAACATAATAAAAATCTCTAGATATTTGATAGATGTACACTAGCTGAAAGACATGAACTAGCATGCAAGTATGGCATAAACAAAGACTGGCACTGCTGTAGTTGTTTGAGCATATCTAAACAAGACAAGTAGAGGTGATTCATTTATTTACACTAGAACATGTCATTTGCACTAGTTTATTTATCAATAATACTGAGGGTCTAAAGTGTGAGGCCACATTTTGGACAGTAAATTAAAAAAATATGGGTATGTTGTAGTAATGTGTGGCTGTAGTTCATTCATGCCACAAAGTAATTTGATCTTTTTACAGAATTTCACAGAAATACACAAATGATAAGTTACTTTTTATTGCCATTATTATGATTATTATTAACATTTTTGTAACTTTGTGTTAAAAAAAAAATTATCAGCCTTGTAAACATGACTGTTGCATGTGAATTAGATAAAACTTGTAATTGCACTTCTTCATTGCAGAAACTTTGTCATTACAGATTTTCAGGTGAGTGAGCAAAGGAGTAAATAAATGAGAAAGTAAACAGGCAAATGAGTGAGTGAATGAGCAGCAGACTAATCAAGTGAGTGAATGAGCAGGTAAGCAACTATGCATCTGACTGACTGAGTCACCAAACACTTTAGCCTAGAAAACAGTTGAGGCATTTTATATGTTAATGTGTGAGACAGGAAAGTTAGGAAAGAAATGAGAGGGCAAGCAGCGGTGACAAAAGGTGGAAGCAGGGTGGAGGAGCATGGTGGGAGGAATGGAAAGAAAGGGGGAGTGAATGAATGTGGGGAAGTAGAGAAAGAAGGAAGAATCACTGGGGTGTGCAGGAGGTATGGAGAGAAGGAGTGAGGGTGGCTATGGAAGCTGGCGGTAATCAGAGGGCAGTCATGGGTGGTCAAGCTGTGCGTATATAAAGTGTGTGTGTGCGTGCGCGCGCGTGTGTGTGTGTGTGTGTATGTGAACCCCACTGTGGTCAACACTCTGTGACAGACTGACACCAAGTTCCTCTGCCCTCGGAGTGTGCCTGCCTTACTGTGCACAGCTGTGTGTGTAAGTTGTATTTCAAGGTAGCTGAATGGATTTTCAGATGGTATTTCATCTCTCCTGCCTATTTGCTGGGTGCCTCTACCCAGAACTATGAGTGAGCAAAAACGCATTTAAGTTTTGCATCAAGCCTTGTCTAACAATTTAATAATGGACTTTACTTTCCAGTTTGGATTTGGGAGACAGACACTATCTCTACTTTTAAGATTAGGCTTAAAACTTTCCTTTTTGCTAAAGCATATAATTAGGGCTGGACCAGGTGACCCTGAATCCTCCCTTAGTTATGCTGCAATAGACGTAGGCTGCCGGGGATTCCCATGATGCATTGAGTTTTTCCTTTCCAGTCACCTTTCTCACTCACTATGTGTTAATAGACCTCTCTGCATCGAATCATATCTGTTATTAATCTCTGTCTCTCTTCCACAGCATGTCTTTATCCTGTTTTCCTTCTCTCACCCCAACCAGTCACAGCAGATGGCCGCCCCTCCCTGAGCCTGGTTCTGCCGGAGGTTTCTTCCTGTTAAAAGGGAGTTTTTCCTTCCCACTGTCGCCAAAGTGCTTGCTCATAGGGGGTCATATGATTGTTGGGTTTTTTACAAATAACAGCTCCAAAAAAAAGAGTTACATTTCTGACAGAGATTTTATATATATATATATATATATATATATATATATATATATATATATATATATATATATATATATATATATATATATATATATATATATATATATAATAGGTTTTCCCTGAAATCATTATACCCAAGGATAAATATAGACTTTAGCAAGAATTTAGCAGTAAGCGAATTGTAACAAAGTGACTGTATGTATTATTATTATCTAAAAGAGTTTTTAAGCATTGAAACAGTAGTTTCAAAAATATTTTATCCCTCATTTACCTTCTTTTCTTTTTGCACTATCACGCAAAAATAGATAATGTATGTGTGACGCCTTAACACAAGTGAACCTTTGTCCTCTCTTCTGACTCTAAGCTAAGTATATCTCCTACCCCTAAGCTGCTTACGGCATGTTTGTGGGTCATGAAATGTGTGGGTCCCTGGAATCTGAATTAATTTATGTTTGTCTATATATGCGTACTTATGTGTAGGATGGCACATGTATTCACTGTAACTGCTTGCAGTTATACATTAGCTCAAATGCTCTGATGATGACTTTACATCAAGGAATTTAATAGAATAAAAAAAAACTGATAATGGCACCTTTAGCTTACTTATTATGGGGTGCAAATAGTTCACATTCTAATGGGAAACTTGGTCATGCTAGAACTAATAGTAGCTGCTGAAGTCAATCAGAAACCAATACTACAACTTCAGTGACAAAGCATGGGTTCATTAACATGGTGGGAAATAAAAATGGTTGTCAGCTCTGTGAATTATGTGCAGTTAGTTCCTTCAATTGTGTGCCCGTTTATGCGTTTCGATACATTCTCATTGAAATCGGTTAATTTCCATAAACACAGTAAACTGAAAACAGTTATCCAAAGCTCTTTTTACCTTGTGTTTTTTCCATTTCTATTGCTCTCTGTTGACTCACCGTCTTCTGACTGGCTAAGCTTTGAGATCACCTTTCTGTGATCATTGTACTTACTACTATGTGTGGGTGGGTAAGAGAGGGACCGAGACAAAGATAGAGAGTGAGATAACACATTCTCTTGTCTGTGTTGTCCCCTTCTTCCTTTTTGCCACTGTTCTGCTTTGATTTGTCCTTCTTCCTTTCTTCTTCCAATTCTGCCTTCTCTCAAACCTTCTACAAACACAAAAATGCACACACAAACAACTTCACCCTGACATATACTGTGTGTGCACACAAACTGGCATCCCAGGAGGATGGGACACTGAGACAAAGACACACACCAGTACAGCCTAGTGTGAGCCCAGTCATGGATCACTGGTAATCCCTACAGTGGATCAGTGCCCCTATGTGTGTTTGTGGAGACAAATGTGTCTGTGTGTGAGTGTTTTCATTTCATGAACTTTTTTGTCTCAGTCACAGCTGTGAGCATATGGACAAACACAAACACCTCAACTTCCCCCACACCTACACACAGTGAGGATGAGCATCATCCAACTCCCTTGTTGACATTTGCTATTAAGTTTAAATGCCAACATAAACATCTCCACTCCCTTTAATAGAGACATTCTCACGCACAGACAAACCATTGCTCTGCTACTTTACATTCAAATCTTACCTTGGCTGGGCTTGTGATTAAATTCCTTGTCTCTGAGGACAGCAGATGCTATTGTTTCCTCCCTTTGGCTGCCATGAACGGAATGAGACTTGAGATCCTCATTCTGGCTCAACCGCCTCACAGTTGCACTGCATCTATGAGCCCCGACATGTAGTGGGATGAAACTGCAGGGTAATATATGGTTGCCATTACCTTAAGGCCTGCCAGCTTAACCTCTCTCATAGATCTCCCAGCTGAATCTCCTCTGTGTTGTGTTCAGAGTTAACGCTTGCCCTCTCCAAGTTGACTCTTGTGGGTCCAGCCTTATTCACATATGTATGAGCATGTGGAACTTATCTGTCCTGTACTATATATATATATATATATATATATATATATATATATATATCTCAATCATATTTATGCCGTAGTACTGATGATGACCAACAGGTGGCACTGCAACTCCTTGTGTTCGCTGTGTGAAGGAGCTGTCCATGGTCCTGAATGTAAATCTCCCTGATATGCTGTTGTAAAGGTAGAGAAGAGGAAGAGAGAAGAGGATGGATGAGATTTGGGGAATGTAGAAGAAGAAAAGAATAGATAAGAGAAAAAGAAAGAAAAGGAGGACGTGATTTAAAGACAGGACAGGAATGGCAGAGGGCACACCAGCAATGCAAGAGAGTAAAAAATTTAAAAAGAAAAGTAAAAAGAATACAAGAGCAGGAGGTACTGAAAAGGAGATGGGATATGAACTAAAAATCCCAGGATAAAGAAAATTAAGAAGAAAAAGCTTAAATGAAAATACTGAACAAAAGGAAATTGCAGACATAACACAAGATCTGAAGCAACAAATCAGCCAAAATACAAGATAGAGATTTTTGGCTTTTTTTTTCTCTCTCTTTTTTTTTTTTTTTACCACCGTAGAATACAGAAGCGGCATTAAACAGTGAAGAAGTTTACCAATTAGTCACTTGGGAAGATTTTTATTAAGGTGGAAAATGGACACAATTAGAAAGAACAGCAGTAACAGAAGAGGCAGAAGATGATGAAAAGAAGTGAAGTGCTGATTATGAAGCTGATGGGATGAGACGGTATTAAACAATAGATGAGATGAAGAAATGACTGACCAAGTACATGTGTGTGGTTTTACATGTGCACATGAGCGTGCATTCATTAATATGCTCAGTCTCTGGTGTGTATGAGCATGTCTGTCACAGTGACAACAGTGCTAATGTGTGCATGAAAGGGAAGAGCAGAGGAACAGACGTAGACAGATGGGGCTAAGAGGGGTGGAAGACATTAAGTGTGTCGTGTCCGTCTGTGTATGTGTACGTCTGTGTACCGATCTGTGTGTGTGTGTGTGTGTGTGTGAGCACTGATGATCTCTGATGCAGTGGTAGCAGCAGTACAGTGTGCATGACACAGATAGTAGGATTTATGCTCTCCAGAAGACTACAGATGGTGACAGGGAAAGCCTCTGTTTCCCTCCACTTCCCCTGTATGACTCTCTGTCTGCTCCCACCCAGTCTTCCACTCACCAAACCTCTCCTCCATTTAAAAGCTGCTATACAAATACAGGCCATTTACCATTTTACCATCCCTTCTGTGTATATTTGCTTTGCTTTGTCATACTCTGACAATGATCCAGTAATGGGACCGTCAAAGTCAAAAGTCTCTATCATCTGTGGCCTTTCTGTCTCTGCAGACTATTCAGTTGTGGAGCAGGGGTTTAGTCATCATGCTGCACCATAGGTTTCGCAGTAATGTTTTGGACCCTGTGTCTCAGGTTCCTTCAGGGGTTGATGAAGTGATGTAGGAGGATCCATGGAAGTGACAATAAATGTTTGATATAGCCAGGCAGTATATTTCTACATTGTTAAAAATTGGTGGTAAAATTATTTTCTTGAGAGTAAATTCATTTTCGCAGCATGTCATTTTCTGCCACCTTTCAGAAGCAGCTTTTAAATGTCTACACGATTTATGTTGTAGCTCTCCAAAGTTTTTTTTTTTCCCATAAAAGGGCAATAATTGCTGTAAAGATTATATATAACATATCTGGATAACAATTACAGCCGAATGCTTTAACCTCCTAGGACCTGGCTTCCACATATGTGGACATCACATTTTGGGTTATTTAGACCAAAATACTTAATTTTGCTCTACAAGGGCCTGATATCCACTTTAATGGACATTCTATCGAAATTTTAAAAGAATATCCTCATATGTGGCTCTCATTTTTCTTAGAAAAAAAATCAGGTAAAAGAAAAATCTGGTAATTCTTTGTTTTTACATTCATCAGGTCCCAATGTGACCAAATATCAAAGAGAAATTAAAAATACATCCCGTGGAAGAGTTCGGGTCTTAGGAGGTTAAACCAACACTGCAGCTTAAAAAACATGCATAAAAATTTCTAACTTAACTGCCATCAAATAAACTTACTCATGAGCTTAACCATTTGGTCATCACATTCAACACTGATTTGATAAGTTTTGTCCTATTTTGGATATTAAATATGCCCTACAGGTTGAACGGTATAGTTAGGGTGCTTCAGCATTGCTCTTACTCTTCCAAACAAACTGATGATTGGTGCAAAGGTGTAATTTCTAGCCACTCAGGTGGAAGTCAATAAAACCAATTTTATGACAGGTTGCCATATCTTCTAATGTTCCAAAAGATTAAAGATATACAACAACGTCACCTGGATCTAAGAAAAGTGTTAGCGTAGGTTTTCTGAATGGCTGTATTTCAAATGGTGGTGAAAAGTCTGTTGTCATAGCCTCTGAATGCATGCTGTGTATTTGTGCTTTTGACAAGAAACACAGCCTGGATGTGTGCAAAGCTGTCTCTCCTCAAAGGCATTCATGGTAAAAAGCAGTGGAAGTATTTTTTTTTTTTTTAATGAACTGCATTTTGGTTACTTTTATATCACTGTGGAATTAGCCAGTCACCATGTGTCCTATTGGTTGATTATTTTTTGAAATGTTCTAAAAATTATTGGACACAGTTTTTCATTCTAGCACTGAAAATAGAGTATCAGACACTTTTGATGAGTTTAAATAACACTTGCGTTTTGGCATGCTGAGGTTTACATCTGGTCACTTTTCACATTTCCCAACCCTTTCCTTTCTTCCTCTCTTAGGGGGAAAGTGAGGAAGACTAAGAGTATGTATGTGAGACAAATGTTTTCATCGTGTACTTCTCTGGAAGGCCACTGTGTAATTCTGTTCCTAGGGTATCAATTTCCCTTTGGTGGTGAGAACAACCTTTTCATTTGAAATTAATTTTTTGTTGAGTAAATCAGTGTTGAGGTTCTGCCTCCTAACCTCTCCCACTAGGCTTGTCTGTTCTAGGTCACCTATGGACCAATGGCACTGATAAAGTTCTAAGGTCTTCATTGCCTAGGGACAAACTCTGTGTGTGCAGACAACGTGGCAAGAACCTGTCTGCATCAATACTTCTCTTTGTAACTCTGCAAATTTTACTTGTAGAAGAAGAAATTCTGCAACAGACATCTTTAAATTAATAATCTACTGCCTTCCCACGCTGCATTGAATTATGTTAATTACTTACTTAGGATAAGTATATAGGAAAAATATACACCATTTTTGGTCTTTTTCCTCCTGCCTTTTTGTGGCAGTGATGATTAATAGCAAGGTTTTTCCTGTTTGTGTCTGCACTTAAACATACAAATCGTGTATGAAATTGCTGGTTTGAGAGACGCCAACGCTGTTACTTTGGGTCATGTAATATATTTAGCCAAACATGTTCAATATACTGTAACCAGTGAAACAGTTGGTTGCACTTTCACGGTAGTTACATAATTTATATAAATGTTCTCTCACAAATGGTTTATAGGGGCAACATCTTTACAAGTGAAATGGGTGGACTCATAGGCAAACTTGAGTAGTGAGATGCAGAAACAAGTTGTGGAAGGCTAATGAGTTTGAAGATATTTCAAACACACACACACACATATATATTACTACATTTGTGTCTTTGTGTCTGTATCTATTGCTTCCAGACTCGCCTGTAGTTCACTGGTTTATTCAGTCTATTTGTGTCTTTTTTTCATATTCTCTGTTCTAATGCCAAAGAGAATTGCCTTTATTTTTCACCTTTACATACATTGTGTATGTATTGTAGCCTACACACATACATTGTGTAGGCTAAGTCTGAGTTATTCTACCAGATAGCGCTGAAGAGTTTAAGGAAGAACAGTCAAATATTGAGTCAGATTTGATGTGCATCTCAATACACACTGCATGCTTTTGTATCTAAAAGAAAAGGCTGTTATTCATATCCTTTAAGGGTAAGAATAAAGGAATTTTTTAGTGTGGTGAGAGCTTGTAAAATCGCCGGCTTGCGAGCTAGCCATTGTAAAACCATTCAAAATGAAGCTGAACAATTCTTGCAATAAATAATGGTTGCAGATTTCTTTTCAACGATTTACACTGTTTGCATTGACAAATTCAACACAGCTGTTATAATAAATCATGTAGTGCACCAAATTCCCAGTTTTACTTGACCACATGTTGAGTTAACTGTAGTGCTCTATTCCATCCATTGCCCCAGCTGTGTCATTAGAGATATACAACACAGTATTATCAGCTGACTCACAATGAAACGCTGCCATTGTTAGCATGCAGTATGCAGTATGTTTATTCTGGCAGAACTGCACACATGTGTATGTGTTAGCTAACACAACGAAAGAAATTCAAGGAGATAAGTGAGATAAATCTGGATCCTGGGGTGTGATATTTCACAAGGAGTGATTTTTGACATCTTGTTTTGAAGCCATTGTCTTCAGTTGTAAAATTTTCAACAATCCCAACTAACAGCTCAGACTATATAGATCTATTTTGAAGTTGCACAGATCAGTGCTGAAATTCTTATTGTTGCTAAAATGACAATGACAAATGTGTTATGGGAAACCTTTTTTTTTTTTAGCCAAAAGACATTTATTAACAGAGTACGCAGAACCCTTGTGTTTAGCAAGACATGTTAGAATCTTTCAGCTCTTTACTTAGTACCTCTGCTGCCTTCATCTTTTCAAGTGAAAGATAGATGTCAAAAAAGAGGTAAAAAAACCCCCAGTGAAATTCCACCAACAGTTAAATTGAACAAGTAAGTTCTTCAGACAGTGGAGTATATAGTGTCTTACGAGAAAGATATGTTCCTTTTGTGATTAATGATGACAATAGTACTGAAGTGAGAGTGAGTATTCATTTACATGTTATTGCTCCTCTTCTCTTAAACCTTTTTGCTTTAATGTTCCACATAAAAGAAATCTATCGCTATGGATACAAACAACAAAGTGAAGAGTACAAGACTTACATTTTGTGAAAAGCCAAAAAACTGTATTCAAGCTTGTTGTTACTCTATATCTAATGGACATGCAAACAAACTGCTGCTTGCAGGCTAACAAGTTAGTCATAAGTCAGTTAATAAGGTAATTAACATGTTCCTGTTAAGTGAAAAAATATATATATCTTATCGTTCTTCTATTAAAGCTTTTGGTAGAATCCTTTTATTTACTTCATGGTTTCCACACATGATTTATCTTGGTGAAAAGATTTGCTTTCAGTGACCACTGCTGAAGTTAAAAGATTTACAGCTTACAACACACACTCAGTGGTGCTCGTGTACCACCTGAGGTATTATCTCACAGTTCCGTCAGCAGAGCAGAGAGCATTTATCAATCTAAATTTCACACACACACACACACACACACACACACACACACACACACACACACACACACACACACACACACACACACACACACACACACACACTTGTTCATTTCTAGTTATGCTGTGTGAACATGGGTATGAGCTTGTGTTTATTCATATCTGTAGTGACAATATTGTTTTATTACCAGGAGGGTGAAGCTCCCAATTTCCCTTGAACAAGGTCATATTCTCTCCAGCAAAAAAACAAAGGCCATGCTCACACTAGAGGAACTGGATTGCTGCAAATCCCTGATGTCATGCCTTTTAAGTAGAACCTGTCCCATTTCCCTCTTTAGTGCTCACGAGTGCATACATGTTTGAATGCATAATGCAAGGTAAGTAAAAATCTAACTTACAGCAATGCTGTTTTGCCTCCCTGTGACAGATAAATCCGAGATATGGTTTTGTGTGTGTCTGTTTGCACAGAGTGCCTATGGCAACTGTCAGTCACTGCTGTCATTTTTGAATGAGCTTCACTTGGAGATGAGGGTCTATTTGATTTGATCGCTGAGGGGAAGCATACGGCCTGTATCACTGAATTACGCACACATGTGCGCGCATGAGTGCACACACACACACACACACACACACGCACACACACACACACACAGGGAAGACAAAGTTGCTATTCCTGCAATATGTCAAATTCTTTTTCAATTCACACATACTGACTGTATCCTGGGAGATCAACAAAGATCCAGGTAGATCCTAAGGCACAGACACGCATGGGCAGGAATATATGACATAATGATTAATTGCATTCCTACATTTTAAATAAACATCCTCAAACTCATCATTTTAGGAGATAAAAAGAGGGAGGAAGACTTGCTCCCGCCCTTGGCACACACACCTGCATCTCGTCAGGCTCTAATTATGAGTTGGACTCTTAAGGCCGGGACGCAGACAGCCTCACCGCTAGATGATTGTGCTAGACACTTTCCCCGGACCCGTGACCAACCTGTTGTTTGAACCATTGTAAAGAAGAAGAGCTAGCGTGTATGTGACTCCTATCCCAGACTTCCCTTTCGGACCCAGGACCCCCGCTCCCCTCACTGTATATATCTGCACCTGGTGAAATGCTGTTGTTGTTTTCCCCTGAACTCTGCTCTGCGCCTGAGTCCTACCACACCGCATGACAAAAAGATGTGACCAGAGCAAAGAATAAGAAACATCCAACTTGTAGGTAGGGTTGAAGAAAAAAGAAAGGAAATAAAAGGGGGCACCAATGCAATGAATGTAAGAAAGAAAGTGACAGAGAGAACGACTGTGTTCTCCTTCTCGCTGTGGTCAGAGGGCTGGAGGCTTGTCTCCTGCTGTAAAGAAAGTGCAGACAGAGTGTGGGATAGCTTGGCCTGCTAACCTTGGAGTGCTAGTAATTGGCACTTAGCATTAAACAGCCCCTCTGCCTCTGGGATAAAAAAAAAAAGTTAGCTTTGAGAGACTAAAACGAATTCATCACACAGGCAAATATCACCTCCAGAGAAATATATTTTGAAAATAGAAATAGTTCATTTAACTTCAAAGGTAGCAGAGGGGAATGCATTCCGCATTCTGTATTTCACATTGTAGCATTTACAAGCCAGCAAAGTGTGTTTTAATGCAAAACCAAAGAACCAAAAAGAAAAAGCCTAAAAATAAATAAATAAAAATTATGTCCACTGTTTACTGTTCTCTGGTTTCGTGTTTAGAAAATTGCATTTTTACCATTCAAAACCTCCCAAAGCTTGGTGACACTTACAGTATACGGCTAAATAGCCAAATAAAAAGCCATGCACTGCATGAAAAAAGCTTTGAATCACTATACTCTCATTTTGTGGGCAGGGAAAAAAAGGCTTTTAATAAGCACATTAATCTTGTGCTTGGTTGGGCTATACTTATCTATATTAGTATTTTTTGCCTCTGCAAACCTCAATGATTTTGTTTTGATTTGAATCAAAACATTGTGTTATCACAGTGAACATGTTGGAAATTTCGAATTCATTTCTTCATCCAGGAAACAGAAAGCACATTTAGCATTTATCTGTAGTCACCTGATGGATGTAAGTCCAGTACTCATCCCCTTTTTAGCTCTCTTTTGGTCTCCACAAGCTCCCGAGGGAACCTTAAAAGCTCCACTATGTTCATCAGCTAGTTGCTGTCTGTCAGCCAGTTGGCAGTGGGCTTGTGGCTTAGAGTGGATTTATCAGATTTACCATTTCTGATTTAAATACCTACCTAATGAAGTCAGAAGAAAGCACTGAAAATAAACCAAAAATCGTGTGAAATATGTTAAAATGTGTGTATAACTGCAGTGCAGCTGACACTTTCCACTTATTATTATTGTTATTATTGTTGTTGTTACATTACCAAATAGGTAAAGTTTGTTTGGACAATACATTTACGTAATTTTGCAGCAACCTTGATGAGACTGGCTACGTGTTACATTAATAAGCACTTAATTTCTTAAGATCTCATTCAACACATCAACTTTCTTTCAGACAGAAATTAGAAAAACAAAGAAAAATATTTCTATTCAGACCTCAAATGGAAACAGAGGCATTCCCATATCCAACACTGCTCCAGCTTTGGTATGTTGAAAATAGCAAACAAGACTTATAGGTGATGAGTAAATACTATATCTCCTGGTCTTTACTGATGCTTTATTATAGCGCTAAGTGAAGAACATTACTTTGAGTCTTTCTTAGTGGGCCTTTTTGACAGAGTTGCTGGCACCTCAAAGATATGCACAAGGCTTTGGTGGCCTGAATAACTGGGTATATGGCTATAGTTAGAAAGAAGTCACACTAATCTCTTCAAATGTGGAAGCTTGTAGTACGGAAGACAGAGCTTCCTCTTTGAGCTTAGGGGTCATTTTTTTTTAACTCAAACTATGATCCTCAGTTAAACTCAGGGAACATATGGTCCCAAATGTGACACAAACCACATCAGTGACAAACTTGTGCCTTATTGGTGAATAGTGTAAATTTGCAATGCCTCAAAGAACATGGAAGATGAATTGGATATCAAAAGGCTGTTGCTCTCAACACACTTGGGTAAGTCACAGGCCAAAATAGACTCACCAGTACCTTGATTAGATATACCTGTGTAAATACTCTTTAATGGAAATGTCTAATTGGCTACTCATATGGCAGCTAACCAATCCATTTAGACTTGTAGACATTGCCAAAATGACCTGCCGAAATTCAAACCAAGCATCAGACTGAGAAAAAGAGATAATTTTAGTGACTCAGAGCGTGGCATGAATGTACGTGCCAGATTGTTTGCTCTAACTATTTCAGAAACTGCTGATCTACTGAGATTTTCCCACTCAACCAACTCTGGGGTTTACAGAGAATGGTCAGAAAGAGTAAAAAATAGCCACTGGGTGAAAATACCTTGTTGATGGCAGAGGTCAAAGGAGAATGGCCAGATTGCTTGGAATTGATGAACAGGAATCTAAGGCTACAGTTCGTGTGGGCTCGCCAAATCTGGACAATAGGAGATTTGAAAAACGTTGCCTGATCTGATGAGTCTCAATTTCAACTGTGACATTTGGATCATAGGGTTAGACCACAGTGTACCCGTCTTCTGATGGCTGCTTCCAGCACGATAACACGCCATGTCACCAAGCTCAAATCATCTCAAACTAGTTTACTGAATGTGACAGTGCGTTCACTGTACTAAAATCGGCTCCACCGTCACCTAGTCTGTATGTAGTACAGCGTTTTTTGGAATGTAGCAGCAGGAGATAGCCATCATGAATGTGGAGCTACTGTTTGATGCCATTGTGTCATGGATTGAAATCTGTCGGTCTATTTTTCTTAGCATCACTGCACAAAAGTCAGGTCGGACTATAGCAGACTTGCAGAATTTACAGAACTTTTCCCTGCTTCTTATTAGATTTAGAGGAGTTTACATTTGCTTGAACTTGTAATTAAAACTGATTTTAATTTTGGTCTAAGACCCAATAAAATATTTGTGATGGCACCTTAAACAGAAAACTAATTGAAAAGCTTGAAATGTTTTAAACTAATTATGGAGCTCATACTTTAGCATTTCCCAGAGTTTGTTTCATAAAGCAGACAAAGGTTGTAGTGGCTGCGCGTGTGAACTGTAAAAATAACCTAAGAAGTTGATTAGACGACTTTTCTACACATAAAAAACGTTATGTTGCTCTATTTTTTCCTCTGTCTTTTTTTTTTTTTTGAGAAAGTAAAAATGAACACCTTTACTCTTTCTTTAGTTTACTGAGACAAGAAGAAACTGAAGGGCCAGACAAAGTTATATATAAAAGTTAAATATAGTTCAGTCACATGCCATGAAGCTGTATTATAGATGTGATCTAACAAATATAAATCCAGGTTGACTTGTACAGTTTCTTTTCTTTTAATCTCACATCAAAGAGGGCTTTGTTCTCACATTATGAAACAACGATAATGCTATTTTAGCCAAATATGATGGTGTGATTGAACTGCGCTTAAGGAGGCACTAAGGATTTTCTTTTATTTTTTATGCAACAGTTAATAATCATCGCAAAGAACAACCTTTATACATCCATATTTTGTCAAGAATGCCTGTAACATTGACATTATTTGCTTTTCTAATTTTCAGTTTTTAATTTTATTCCTTGGATAGTGGCCCATAGTTTCTTTCATGGACACCATATACCCTCAGATAAAACAAACATCACTAATTGTAGTCATTCTTTTTGGCACTTCTCCCAGTGTAACAAAAAGAGCATTGTTTCAACACAAGACACAAATATTTTAATTTTAAAGTAGTGCTAGAGTGGACCACTATCACTGACAGTGCACTACAGAGACATCTTTATACCTTTAATATAAGGCAAGTGTGTATATTTGTTTATGGTGTCTTTTCAGATTAGAGCTAAATTACTTACATTTACGTTATCATCTGATTCTTTGAAAAATAACAGCTATTTGGATAAATAGTAAAACAATAGTCAAATTACAAAGGCACATTGTTTATACAGTCCTGTTCTCTCTGTGACTGGGCCCCATCTGTATAATCAAGCCCACAGATCATTACCATGTGTGCCATATTAAATTTCTGCCAAACTCCAATTAAGATAGGATTACCTATGCATGGTCAGTTTTATCCTCATTTTGGAAGTGTTTTGCATATCCATATACAGTGCATAATTAATTTGGGCTTGGATCTATTGCGTACCTGTATTTGCTTTTGCCACTGAAGCTTTCATTTCTACTGTAGGCTTCTGGCTTCTGTTTAAAATTCCCAATCCCAAGCTCTATTTGTGACTAGTGGAAACTTTTTTCTTAGAGAGACAGCAATTACCTTAAGAGTTTCCTCCTACTGCAATCTCAGTGCAGGCACATCACTGATTCCCATTAATTGCAGGTGCTATTGCAAGAGAGTTGCGCATAAAATTAGTGCTGCACACACATGTCCCCATCAGAAAATGTCTGTATGATAGACAGTGAAGACTGAATTAGGATTTTAAGAAGATGAAGAGCTCTGTGCAAACTCATTAAAAATAGTTAACAACTGACATTGCTTTATTAAACATGTGCGTACAATATGCACGCACGCACACACACACACACACACACACACACACACACACACACACACACACACACACACACACACACAGAAATTTTCAGCCAGCACCACTCTGGGGACTTAATTATTGCCACATATGAGCAGACGGAAGCTCCCTTATATTATTAACATAGTTTCATTTTCCTCTTAATATTCAAGAAAGGCTTATTAAAGGAAAAAAAGCAGAAAACGAGAGGGGATCTTGATCAAATAAAAATATCTTTGTTCCCTTTCTGTCAGAATGAAAGAATGAGAGATGTAGTGTTATGATGAGGCTGGTGGCCGTAGCCTTTGAAGAAAAGAAATATAATTCACCTTATCATCCACTCTGACCTCGTAGTCTACAATGACTCTTTTTGCTCCGAATACCTTGTTCCTATTTTTGTATTCCCATTCTTTTTAGTTTGTTATCTTATCCAGGTTATTCAAACATATCTGTTTGCCTGTGGCACATGAGAGAAATTTTAGTATTTCAGTCATCACATCCTTTCAGTTTCCTGCAGGACATGTGACCTTACAAGTCAAAAAAGACCTGGTATTTCATGTAGTATTTACAGGCAAATGACTGAGTGATTTTTGACAGGGGTGAGAGTCGGCCTGTTGAAAACCCCTTTCATTTTGGTTACTTTTAACTATTTCCTTTACATTTTAACCACCCACACTATTTAGCTTGGTGTGGTAGATTGTAGTGTACGGTAGTATACTGGATATTGATGTAAAATTTGGACTTTTAGGCTTTTGCACTGAATGCAGCCAGAGATCTGAGGAGAATCTCTAAATTTCCTCAGGCTCAAGATTCAACCATGTTGACAGGCCTCACAGCTTGGAGATGCATTTTATTACATTGAGACCATGAAAACATCATGAATTCACATCCCCTTTGATGTGATATATATCACATCACCTTTGATATAAATCTGAATTTCATAATCTGCATGTTATTTCAAACTGTTTCATTCAATACTGTATTTTTACTCAACATGAAACATCCTTTAATGCACAAAATGCTAGAGGGCACGATGTGCTATATGTTTGTAATCACAATTTTTCAAAAACTACTATCTTTTTATATGCAATATGTCATTCATCACATTTTCATATACCATGCTGAATGACAGTGAACCTGGTTCTGCTGAACACAATGGTGGTATGAAAAAGTGTTTGCCCCCTTCCTGATGTCCTATTTTATGTATGTTGTTACACTTAAATGTTTCAGATCAAACTAATTTAAATATTAGACAAGAATAACACAAGTAAACAGAAAATTCAGTTTCTAAATGAAGGTGCTTATTATTCAGGGGAAAAAAATCCAAACCTATATGGCCCTGTGTGAAAAAGTGATTTCCCCCTAAACTTAATAACTGGTTGTGCCACCCTTAGAATCAGCAACTGCAATCAAGCATTTGTGATAACTAGCAGTTAGTCTTTTACAGCGCTGTGGAGAAATGTTTTAGTGAAGACTGAATACCATTTTTTTGTATTGCTTTTAAGTGGGTTAGTGATGGTGTTCACTGTAATTGAGCAAACTCTCTTTAGTTAGTATGAATGCTAGTTCAGCTGGGTGGCTGTGCTGCCCTTCCATCGAAGCACTTGTTCTTTGTTTTTGCTTTGTTGTTTTAATTTGTTGTGTTTGGTGGCTATCCTGGGTGGGGGTACGCTTCAGGGTTTGGTGGGAGACTGTACCCCTGGTCTGCTGCCTACCCTTGAGTTTGCGTTTAAAGTTCCCTAAGCCCGGTACACCACTGAAGACTAGACCGGTAAGGTTTTGTTTTTGGCACTTAAGGTCGGGAGTTGCCCAAAGTGAATCAGTGGCACCAAACTTGGTAGGGGATTAAGACATTCGTTAACTAGGTCGTTTTTAAGTTGCCATAGCGTGTGCGCCATGTGTGCATCTAATATGTCAGTGTTGATGGATGCTAATGAGATCCTCATGTGGTGAGGGATTTGTGCTGTGACCTTTAGTGTTGTGGGGAATATGGCTACTTTTGTTGGATCACTTGTGAGCATTGTTGGCCAGGTGATGGCAATAACACTGTGGGGTGCTGAGTCACCCTTGATGTGATCGTTGTGTGGCCAGTATGAACCACTTTTTTAAGGTCATGCCACAGTATCTCAATCAGAGTCTTTATTTTGTTTTTCTTAAGCCATTCAGAGGCAGATATGTTGGTGTGTTTTGGATCATTGTCCTGTTGTAGAACCTGAGTGCACTTCATCTTGAGGTCATGAACAGATGGCTGGACATTCTCCTTTCGGATGTTTTAGTAGACAGGAGAATTAATGGTTCCATTTACCACAGCAAGTCTTCCGGGTCCTGAGGGAGCAAAACAGATACAGACCATCACACTAGTGCCACCATATTTTATGATGTTTCTTTTCTGAAACGTTGTGTTCGTTTTATGCCAGATGTAACAGAACACACACCTTCCAAAAAGTTCAACTTTTGTCTCGTCAGCCCACAGGGTATTTTTCCAATAGTCCTGGGGATCACCAGGATGTTTTCTGCAGTGGTTTTTATCTTGGAACTCTGCCATGCAGGTAATTTTTGCCCAGTCTTACCTTACCCGAGGCAAGTGAGGCCTGCAGTTCTTTTGTGACTTCTTGGATGAGTCATTGCTGCTCTCTTTGGATAATTTTGGTTGTCCAGGCACTCCTGGGCAGTTTCACCACTGTCCCATGTTTTCACCATTTGGATATTGGCTCTCACAGTGGTGCACTGGAATCCCACAACTTTAGAACTGAGACTGAGAGATCACAATTACTTTATTTCTCATTTGTTCCTGAATTTCCTTGGATCACAGCATGTCTAGCTTTTGAGGATCTTTTGGTCTACTCGATTTTGTCATTTATTTAAGCGGTTTCTCTATTGAGAACAGGTGTAGCAGTAGAGTGGCTAGAGAAACTGAATTCCAAAGATGTGATACGCCACCGTTAATTTATGTTATGAATAAATCCAAACCCACACTGCTCTTTTTCATGATTGTAAAATCAATATATATCCAGCTTTGTCTATATGGCGTTATGTACAGCATGTGATATCTAACATATTGATGCATGACATGCCTCTCATAGCACCAATAACAGCTGTACAGGTCATCAACTCTTAAATTATCCAATTGAGTTTTAAAAAAACTCAACCATAAGAGTTTAGAAAACACCACTAGCAAGGCTGCTCAGTCTAAATCAGCAGTCCCCAACCCCCGGGCCCTGGACCGGTACCGGGCCGTGAGTCGTTTGGTACCGGGCCGCAAGAGTTGAGGCTCGTACCGCACAGAAAAAATAAATAACTTACATTAATTTCATTTTATTTATTATCTGACTCTGAACAGTGTTTTATTTTGAAAAAAACTGAATTCTCTTATTTACTTCCGTCTATGACTGACTCTTGACGCATGTCAAGATACATTAGTAGCTAATATTAAACCTACAAGCTAGCAAAATGAGTAAAAAAACAGACGTCTTTGGAGGGTTTCTTTGCAAAGGAAAAAAGGCCCAGTGAGGAGACAGAAGAAGAGTGTATGACAACCACTAAGAAAAAGAAAGCTGCATTTAACAGACAATACCAAAATACCTACTTGAAATATGGATTTATCGCGACAGGCGATTCCCACGCACCAAGCCCGCTCTGCATAATATGCGGCGACCGGCTCTCCAATGAGGCAATGAAGCCTTCAAAACTGCTTCGTCACTTGGAGACCAAGCACCCAACATTAAAAAAACAAGCCTTTGGAGTATTTTGAAAGAAAAAAGCGGGAACAACAGGGACAGAAGCAATTACTGAGGGCCTCCACAACAACAAATACAGGTGCACTGAGAGCATCATACTTGGTGGCTAACCGTATTGCTAAGGCTAAAAAGTCATTCACTATTGGTGAAGAATTGATCCTTCCTGCCACTAAAGACATTTGCTGTGAACTCTTTGGGGAGGTGGCGGCTGAAAAGATAGCACAGGTGCCTCTGTTGGCTAGCACCGTTACTCGTCGCATTGATGAAATAGCAGAGGACATTGAGACACAGTTGTTGGAGAGAATTAATTCATCACCATGGTACGCTTTGCAGGTTGATGAGTCTACAGATGTGGACAATAAGGCAATACTACTTGTTTATGTGCGATACCTTTATCAGGAGGATGTGCATGAGGATATGTTGTATGCACTATCGTTGACAATCAAAACCACAGCTGCAGAACTATTCAGGTCACTGGATGATTATGTATCAGGAAAACTTAAATGGTCTTTTTGTGTCGGCATATGCACAGACGGAGCTGCTGCCATGACCGGACGGCTGTCTGGTTTGACTACTCAGATTAAGGAGGTTGCACCTGAATGTGAATCTACACATTGTGTCATTCACAGAGAAATGCTGGCAAGCCGAAAAATGCCACCAGAACTTAACAGCGTATTGAATGATGTTGTTGGAGTTATTAACCACATCAAAGCACACGCCCTCAAATCACGCATGTTCGAGCAACTTTGTGAGGATATGAACGCGGAGCATAGGCGCCTTCTCTTGCACACAGAAATAAGGTGGTTGTCCCGAGGGAGATCACTCGCCAGAGTTTTTGAATTATGAGAGCCGCTGCAGAGATTTTTCTCAGAAAAGAAGTCACCGCGGGCTGCACATTTCAGTGACAAGGAGTGGGTCACAAAACTCGCTTACATATGCGACGTATTCGGCCTACTAAATGAACTCAATCTGTCCCTTCAGGGGAAAATGACAACTGTCTTCAAGTTGGCAGATAAGGTAGCTACATTTAAAGCCAAACTGGACTTGTGGAGACAACGCGTAAACAGAGGCATATTTGACATGTTTCAAACATTGGTTGGATTTTTGGAAGAGACTCTGCCTGAGCAATCATTCTCCCAGCTAGTGCACGATCACCTGTCTTTGCTTTTAAAAGAGTTCGAGTGCTACATCCCAATCACAAAAGACCCACAAACCGACAAGGAATGGATCCGCAACCCATTTGTCAATAAATCGGGTGAATCCAGCTTGTCTTTGCAAGAAGAAGATCAACTGTTGGAAATCACAAATGACGACGGCCTTAAAAGTATGTTTGAGACATCAGCTTTGCCGGTATTCTGGATAAAAGTCATGGCAGAATACCCCGAGATTGCCACAAAAGCACTAAAAACCCTGTTGCCGTTTCCAACATTATATCTGTGTGAAGCGGGGTTTTCCCCAGTAACAGCGACGAAAACAAAATTGAGGAGCAGACTGAACATAAGCAACACACTTCGGGTGTCATTGTCCCCCATTACGCCCAGGTGGGACCGTCTCGTTGCAGAGAAACAAGCACAGGGCTCTCACTGATTGAGCGTTATGGTGAGTTATATATTTTCTTGTACTTTTATATTTGTTTTGTAGTTGTGTGTCCTATTTTGAAAGAAATGTTTACGCGTTACCATAGCAACCAGAGTATTAAGGGGGAGAGAGGAGGACGTTACTCTCAATGTTGTTGGTGCATTTCAGGAGGATGCTGCTAATAAAGTTACACAAGTACACAGTGAATTCGCGTGTAATATTATATTTACAAAATACCACAGTTTTTGTCTTGGTCGTATCATTTTATCATTTATCATTTTGTTGTATTTATCCGTGACACCTGCCGGTCCGTGAAAATATTGTCTGACATTAAACCGGTCCGTGGCGCAAAAAAGGTTGGAGACCGCTGGTCTAAATCATTCAAAAAATAACAGCAATCTTTAAAGAGGTTATTAACACTTAGTGAAAACATTCACAATGTTCAAGGGGACTCTCATAGTAACCTGAGAATAACCTGCTTTCCAGCTTTTTATTTTGGCATAATATTCACTATCTTTGTAAAACTGAACAGCAGAGAGACACAATTAGCAAACTCTACTGAGGAGGTGTAAAAGCATCTGTCTCTCTATGACACATATATAATTTGAAAACTCCCTAAACAGTGTAACTATGTAAGTACTCTGTGAAAGTAGCCATCAAGGATGTGTGTCCTCAAAAAATGATAGTTTAAATGACACTAAAATCACATCAAAATTAGTCATTTTCTCATTAATTACTTTTTTTATACTCATACGATCAAATCCCAGGTACAACAAGCCATATAGCATGTTGATGAATGTCTTATCTCTCAATGAGACAAAACTGCCACACCTCCAGACTGATGCCACAAATTTGAAAATTACATTACAAAAAAAAAATGGTGGACAGCAGCCTTATTAAAATATCACTGCTCACGCTGACGCTATAACAAATTTACCTGAGGCAGCATAGGAGTACAACAGACACAACAGGAGAAGCAAGACCAAGCCGAATGCAGCCGAACCTAATGAAAAGAACAGAAATGCGTGAAACCAATTATGCCACTCGTCAAGTCTTTTTCTTTCAACATTTTTAAGGCATCTTAAGGTAGCGATTCATTTCTGGAATACAAAACCAAAGATTTGATTAGAGATTGCTAGTTTACATGACATAATTCACAGAAGAAAGCCAGTCTAAACTGTTGAATAAGTCTGAAAAGATTTAATTGAGCCACTTTCAGAAATGGATGATCCATTGCTGACATAACCAAAACCAAACAGGTTGTTGGATTTGACAATTTTGGTACGTTGATTACATAACAGAAGTAGTTTATTAATAGCCACTTGTAAATAAAAATAAAATGTAATACGTTATGTGTTTGCTTAAGATGCTAGTAAGTTGATATTGATATAGGGTTATATATATATATATATATATATATGACTCAATGCCCCACAGCTGGATACTGGAATGCCTAGAATTGTACAAGATCAATGGGACCCTAAGAGCCTTCATCAGGAACTCAATGGGGATGTGGCGTACAACACTAGAGGCCAACTCCAAGCCCATAGCACAAGTCACCATCAAGTGCGGGATCTACCAAGGAGATGCTCTGTCCCCACTGCTGTTCTGCATAGGCCTGAACCCCCTCAGTGAGATCATTAACAAGACTGGCTACGGATACCGACTACAGAACGGAGCAGTTGTCAGCCACCTCCTGTACATGGATGACATCAAGCTGTATGCCAAGAGTGAACGAGACATCGATTCACTGATCCACACTACCAGGCTATACAGCAATGACATTGGAATGTCGTTCGGACTGGAGAAGTGTAGTCGGATGGTAACAAAGAGAGGGAAGGTAGTCAGAACTGAGGGGATTGAACTACCAGAAGGCAACATTGCAGACATAGAGGACAGTTACAAGTACTTGGGGATCCCACAGGCGAATGGGAACCATGAAGAGGCCGCTAGAAAAGCTGCAACCACCAAGTACCTGCAGAGGGTCAGGCAAGTCCTGAGGAGTCAGCTGAATGGTAAGAACAAGATCCGGGCCATCAACACGTACGCCCTGCCCGTGATCAGGTACCCTGCTGGGGTAATAGGCTGGCCAAAGGAGGAGATAGAAGCCACTGACATAAAGACAAGAAAGCTCCTTACCATGCATGGAGGGTTTCACCCCAAATCCAGCACCCTGAGGCTGTACGCTAAGCGGAAGGAAGGGGGCCGGGGACTGGTGAGTGTCAGCACCACAGTCCAGGATGAGACAACGAACATCCAAGAATACATTAGGAAGATGGCCCCAACTGACCGAGTGCTCAGTGAATACCTCAGGCAGCAGAAACCCAAGAAAGAGGAGGGAGACGAGGAACCATCATGGAAGGACAGGCCCTGCACGGTATGTACCACCGGCAGATAGAGGAGGTGGCTGATATCCAGAAATCCTACCAGTGGCTGGACAAAGCTGGACTGAAAGACAGCACAGAGGCACTAATCATGGCAGCACAAGAACAAGCTCTGAGCACAAGATCCATAGAGGCTGGGGTCTATCACACCAGGCAAGACCCCAGGTGCAGGCTGTGTAAAGATGCCCCAGAGACAATCCAGCACATAACAGCAGGGTGCAAGATGCTAGCAGGCAAGGCATACATGGAACGCCATAACCAAGTGGCCGGCATAGTGTACAGGAACATCTGTGCCGAGTATAACCTGGAAGTCCCGAGGTCAAAATGGGAGATGCCCCCAAGGGTGGTGGAGAATGACCGAGCTAAGATCCTGTGGGACTTCCAGATACAGACGGACAAAATGGTGATGGCTAACCAACCGGACATAGTGGTGGTAGACAAACAGAAGAAGATGGCCGTAGTGATCGATGTAGCGGTTCCGAATGACAGCAATATCAGGAAGAAGGAACACAAGAAGCTGGAGAAATACCAAGGGCTCAGAGAAGCGCTCGAGAGGATGTGGAGGGTGAAGGTAACGGTGGTCCCCGTGGTAATCGGAGCACTAGGTGCGGTGACTCCCAAGCTAGGCGAGTGGCTCCAGCAGATCCCAGGAACAACATCGGAGATCTCTGTCCAGAAGAGCGCAGTCCTGGGAACAGCTAAGATACTGCGCAGGACCCTCAAGCTCCCAGGCCTCTGGTAGAGGACCCGAGCTTGAAGGATAAACCGCCCGCAGGGGCGTGCTGGGTGTTTTTTTTTTTTTTTTTTTATATATAGATATAGATATATATAGATATAGATATATATAGATATAGATATATATAGATATAGATATAGATATATAGATATATATATATATAGATATATATAGATATATATAGATATATAGATATATATATAACCCTATATGGCATGCTGCACGGAGTTGCAGCATGCCACTGTGAATTACCAGACTTTTGTAAACTGGCATTCCTCATTCATCCACCTAGTGAAGCAAGCACCCGGTGGGCACTAGTCCAGTGTCTTGCTTACATCAAATTAGAATTGGTACTTGTCCAGTCGCATCTTTACATGCAAAGTGCTTTGTAGTGGCACAGTGCCTTTTCTATTATGTGGCTGTATGCAAGGTTAAATGAAGATCAGTCAGCCTAGAAAGGTAAGGCCAGTTTTTTTACATACAAATGATACAAATAGAGTCAAACATTTCATGCAAATTGCACAATTAAAAAGAACGACCAGCTGGCTGCAGTGTGACTGGTAAGAAAAGTCATCAGTGAAAAACTGTAATGTAATTGCACGTTTTTAGACAGGACTACATATACTACAAACTTGAGGCATTGGCTATTTATGACATGTTACAGAGCAATGTTTACTGGAGCTGTCAACACTGTATGAAAGTTCAATTTACCTTAGACTTTTAAGAAGTCCTTGAAGTCATCTAGGTTTGGAGGCCCTCTGTATAATTGGCAGCCTCTAAAAATGATTTGGAGGGATTCACCGGGGAGTTCGATATCTTGGTATGAATGCTGAGTTTCTTTCCACCTTGAGGATCTGTCCACTTGAGTGAAGGGAACCCAGAGTAGAAGTGTAGTAGAGGGAAAAGCTGGAGTGAGAGAGAGATATGACATAATCCAAACTGAGATTGGTTGCTGTGTGATATCTTGTTTCTCAGCTCCAAAGACCCAATCAATAGCTGCCAGTGAAGGAGAAGGAAACTCTTGGTCTCCTGTCTGTCTCTCTGTCTTGCGCTGTCATTTTCTCTTTCTCAAACACTCACAGGCATACACAAACATACACAAAATCTTTCACATGTATGCACAAACATACTCATAAACACAAATGCACACAAATCATTCACGTGTAATGACCCACCAACTGAGCCCAACCAAAACAACATTGAAGTTTTACTTTAAACTATGGAACATAGAACCTATCCCAGCTGTCATAAGGAAAGAGGACAGCTACGTAAACGGCCAATTTACAGTCATTGATTAACCCAATAAGATGAAAGGGAACCCACTCAAGCATAGGGAGAACATGCAAATTGCACACAAAAAAGTGAATCTGAACCTAGAAAATTTCTTTCTGTTGGGTGAAAGTCCAGTGTAGTTTTTAGTGGAAAGAAAGAAAGAAGACGTACTATAAATGAAGTCTCCAATTTAGTCTCGACCCCCCAAAAATCCATTACAGTGAGATACAATAATTATTTAATATATAAAAAAAGAAGAAGAACCAAACTAAAAAACTCATACAGTGTTTTAGTCAAGGAGAAGGAGAACTGATACTTCTTTCAAAGTTGTAGGTCATTCCATTTCTGTGCTTTGCTTTATTGGGTTTTTAACAGGCTATCTGTAAAGATACATCAGGGTTTGTCCTATAATATTCTAAACCAGCGGTCCCCAACCTTTTTTGCGCCATGTACCGGTGGTTTGCCCGACAATATTTTCACGGACCGGCCTTTAAGGTGTCGCAGATAAATACAACAAAATAAAAATAGTACCGGTACCGAAAAAAAGAATATTTATTCATAACACATGTGAAAAGAGCCAGGAAAACAGAGTTAACGATAAAAACGATAACAAAATAACGCTGAAAACCGATAAAAACCCTGAAAACCATACATTTCACACCTGGGCCTCAACTCTCGCGGCCCCGTACCAAACAACTCACGGACCAGTACCGGTCTGAGGCCGGGGGTTGGGGACCTCTGTTCTAAACCATAAATAGGTAAGTTGATGTATAGTAGATGCCTATTTGCCTGTGAGCCTGGAACTTTATGCTCAAGGATGATGCTTATGAATCAAAGTTGACAAAGGAGTCCACCAGTATGAAAGTGATGGTATGAGTAACTTATCAGGCAGCTGTTGAACAAGTGTGATATGTAAAACTGGATCATGTAGATTTGAAATACTGACTCTGGAGTCTGGTTATATGTGGACTTTCAATACAGCATAGGCAAACAAAGAAAAAGGCCTGAGGCTAGAAGGTACATGCATGCAATATAAAATATAAACACCTGGAGGGTGCTGTCATCTGTGTGTGTTGTATACTGAGGCTACTTGTGAATGGCGGACCATTTTGCAGACAATGTTCTGCCAGTGCAAGGAGAAACCATCAGGGAACCACGTGCCAGGTTCATTGCAGAAGAGATAAATAGACATTAATACTGACGACCCAATTACCTGCAGCTGTGACTGCAGCACCACGCCAGCCACAGCTGCATGCCAACCCGGACAGATGCACCACACTCGACTACCACAGCCACAGCTCCCCAGGATTTACATTGTCTGTTTGAGGCCAAGTATAGTCTTGTAGTAATAGTCTTGTCTTGTAACTCTGATAATTAGAAGTATGTATATATGTAAAAACATTGATTCGGTATTCTTCTGATGTTTATCAGCCCCCTGAAAATGAAATGTTATGTTCTCTGAGTGCATTTGTTTCACGTGTCATATACAACATATGTTAACAAAAAGGTGATCAAAATTTGTCACGGGGATGGAATTTGGTTCTCGTCACTACTCAATATGAAATGAGGAATATGAAAAAGGATATGAAAAAATATGAAAAAACATTGCAATTTTCCAATATGAAGTAGCAAACAGCCAAAATCAGTACCTGGCATAAAATAATCCCATTTTGACGTGGTTGAGAATAAACCTGAGCTAAGAGATGAAGTAAAATTATGTTGAATCATGTTTATTTAGAAAAATAAACATGAGTTTTCTGTTGCTATTGTCCTGACCTCTACTTAAATACATTTACCTTACACCTCACAATTGAGTTGTGGGGCACATGAGACGTGGGACATGAATTTCTTTCCTATTAGACATACTTACTTCCACAATTCTAGATCTATATTACACACACATTCCCTTCAACTGAGAACTGATTGGTATCAGGCTTCAGCTACTGTACATGTTGTGATGTAGATAAAGGGATATAAAAAAAAATCTTTTGCCCAATAAGAGATCAACTCTTATTCCATACCTATAGCACTGTAATTGTGTATTTAAAGGTGAGTGTGAAAAAGAAAATTGATAACATGAAATATATGAAATTCATCTTTCATAATTTCATCACTGATGCTTTGCTCCATGCGTGCACACCTACACACACACACACACACACACACACACACACACACACACACACACACACACACACACACACACACACTCCAAAGCAATCCACAGACATCAACCTGAAAGTTTCTTTTGCTCTTTACTGTTCTGGCTCCAGATTTACCCACATTTAGTCTCCGAACTTCTCCCAGTGTTAAATGCCACATTACTTTGCCTTTAGATTCAGAGCTGTTTCTGTGTCATTATTTAGATGTGTCAGGGAGTAGCAGGATGCTTAAACCAACATTAGGAGAAAAATTATTACTGTTTTTTTAAGATTACATGTTTCCTTGCTGAGATCAGATCAAATCTGTGGTCCATTTTGATTCATATTTTTAAAGACAGTTTGTGGTCATTAGCTATGGGTACTGCACATCTCCCTCACCTCTTGCTTTCTCTCCTGTCCTGTAAACTTCTTTTTCCTCTTGCTTCCTTTATATGCCTTTTTTCCAACTGTGTTGCTTTCTCTCTGAATTCACCCTTCGGCTATATTGCTTTAGCGCACTGCTGCTGTGTTTTTGTAAATATTATATATTTGATAAGTTTCTTAATATCTAATTATCACAGTTGGCCACTCAACAAAATGCATTCATCCGACTGCCTCTCAATAACAATCATACTGATTTAACCTTGTGCTGTTTGATGCTGATATGGACTCGCTGACTTTATTAAAAGTGGGTTTGGTTTGATTATGTGTAACCATGTCATCCAGCATGTTTTGAGTAATTATTGTGTAACACAGTAGAACCGCCAACACTCCAAACATCCTAGGTCTGCCAGTGGAGGTCATTATGACCTCTTGCTGCACCAATAACATTAACAATGATGTTGTAGCTTGAAGAAATTATAAATTATCATCAGGATTTTTTGTAATTATAACTAAATTTTCACAACAATAGATTTTTTTAAAATATTCAAATCTAGGATTTTATTAGTTTTACAAATGATTTAACCCTTTAAGACCTACCATAGAACCAAGTCCGCCAGAGCTTATATTATATTTTTACATGGTGTGGTGCCATTTTTGGGAGCATTTCATCAATAGAACAATTATAGCCCAGATTTTAATAATATGTATTCATTAAGTGCATAGTAATTACATAAATTGCAAAAAAGTGCAATAAACTAAAAACAAATTGAAAATCGTTTTTGCTTTTTTAACATATATTTCTAGTTAGAGAAATTTAAGAGGCTTATCCCTCAAAATTGTAAATACAAAAAAGTTGCACAAAATAATTTATTTTGAGTGTCTTCATAGTTTTATTTTTGAAATACACCAATTTTCATATACTGCAGGAAAAACGAACATAAATATTATACTGCAAATTTGCAAAAAAGCAGCATATGCATCAAAAGAAACTATTTCCAGCAGTGCAATATGAGTCCTAAGCATCCCAGAAAAGACACAGAAAGTCATAAAGTCAAAGATAACTTTTAAAAACACTAGTATAGGCCCTGAGGCCCTGATGGTAAAAAAAAAAACTACATTTCCGCGAAAATGACGTCACTTCCAGTTTCGGGCAGGTAATGGCGGACATGCAAAAGTTCGCGCTGACGTCTATTCCAACGTAGGAAATGTTCTGAACAGCTGATTGGATCGGCAAAGCGTGTTTCTGGAATATTATGTTTTTGTTGCTGCAAGTGCTTTTTGCAGTTTTTGCAAAGCTATATGTGGAAGGAAACTGTGACCTAGGACAAGCTGATGGCATAAGATGTAAGTACAACTCCTCTGGTTTCATATGCAAAAAAAATGATTGCGCTAGCTTGCGTGGTTGCAGAGCTACCGGGATTTAAAAATAGTTACGCAAAACAGAGCGTGCCCGCTCCGACCGGCTCTAAAGGGTTAAACTATTTTATTGGAGATTACAAACATAACATATAATTTGCAATCCACTAAAACAAGCTAAATAACACACATAATAATAATAATTTAATTATTATAGAAGAAGAACATTGTAGAACAGTTAAAAATGAATCTTAGATGGAGTAAATATGCAGAAACAAGAGCTTGCTTGTCATTACCTACAGTTTAAAACTAACCACAGTTGACTGCAACAGAGTAAGAAAAACATTTTCATTTGACTAAATAAGTCATTTTACAATTAAATAAATTTTATCACACATCCACCTGTGCCTTCACCTGACTGCATCCTTCATCCACTGCTACAGTACTCTGCTCTGTATTCCTTACTTGCTCATATTAGTTCTCCACACCATGGACTCCATATACTTTCTCCCGTGTCAGCAATAATTGTCTTGCACAGGCAGCAACTGCCAAAACTACATTTTATGTATTTGAAAAAGAAAAACCTGCTTAAACATATGGAATTATTGGGATTGTTTTCCATTGTCATAGAAACATGTAAAAAAAATCCAAATAAAGACTGAAGAGGCATAGCACATGGAAAACATGGAAAGGTATGTGCCATTTCCAGATCTTTTGGCTATGACTGTATTATCTAATTCCATTTCCCGTGTGTTAACCTCATTATTCCACATGTAGATCTGGCTCATGATATAACAGCCTTCATATCAACATGTTCACTATATGATTAATAAACCCACATCAGAAGTTGTTAAATAAGCTGTTTGCTATTTTCAAAATTACCCTTTTTTTCAGTTAAAGTGTTCAAAAAAAATGTATTAACGTAACATACCATATATGCACATAGAAAGACAATTCAAGTCTCAAGTTTTATTTGGGATAGAGCATGATGTTATTTAAGAGCACAAAGGAGAATGTTATTAGTATTTCTGAAAACTAACTATGCTTTTCTCTTTTCTGTATCCTTGAGGACAGTTTTCCTTTCATTTTTTCTTCTACTTCTCCTCCTCCTCCTCAACAGCCATGGGCTCCTTCAAAAACATTTTCTTACTTCACTCTATTCTCTATACTCCACTCCCTATTATGCCCAAACCTTTATCTTTCTCTTATCGCAAGGTGAGTCTCGAAACTTCACAGGTGAATAACAGCTGTTTTGTTTTTCTTCTTCTTCTTCTTTAATATTTGATGCTGTGGGTACAGAGTATAAAGACGAAAATGTTTTTATTTCTGTGATTACTATCAAGACCAAGTTACTATTTTATGTGATAAGTAGACAATGCTAAATAATATTAGGGCCAGGATAGAGTGTGTGGGGGTGCCAGAGAGTGGTGAAAAAGAGACTGCTGGCAGAGTGTGAATAAACAGGAATGTCAAGAGTGATTTATGACAGATGGGTACCAGCAAAAGTAAAAATGAAGGTTGACAACATGGTGGTAAGACCAGCTATGTTAACCCCAACTACATCAACTAGTGGCGATTGTGTTGGTGATAAAAATACACAAGGTGGGGGAAACTGAGTTAAAGATGTTGAGATTTGCTTTGGAAGTGACTGAGTATGTGACAGCTGATTTTAGATTGTTTAGGGACAAAGTAAGACAGGCAACAATGAGTTGCTTTGGTTTGGATATGTGTGAGAGAGAGATACTGGGTATATTACAAGAAAGATGTTGGCAGGGTGTGAGGAACAGAGGAAGGCCAGGCGTATAGATGCCATCAAAGCGGACAAGCAGGTAGTTGGGGTGACAGAGAAAGATTCACATGAAAGAAATCAATGCAAATGGATAATGCAGCTATGCTGACCTCAAATGGGAGCAGCTGAACGAAGAAGAAGATCGTTATCTGCGCAGACAGATTCATGAGTTATTTCATACAACTTTTGCACAGCCACTCGGAAAGTAATCTTGAGGTATGATTGCCAGGATACATGAGGAGAAATGATTCTTTTGATACCACTTTGACATGTACATTTCTTCTCTTCAGTACTTTGACAGATTGCTTTTGGGGTGTACTGCACTAACAAGTGATTCTGACCTAGCTTACTTTTGCTGTGAGAAACTAATTTTGACATGACCTCAGTTCTCAATAATGGGAACACGTTCAGCCTCCTTTGCCATTATAAAAAAGAAGAAAAACACCTTTCATTCTTGTTTCTCATTTGTACCCACAAATGTAATGAAAGTACAATGAAAAAAGGATAAAACTTTTTAAATTTAAAGGTAATCACATAGTGACATTTCTTAAATAGATTAGCTACACAAATTATACCTTGTAATTAATTAAGGTTGTTCGTGTCCTTTAAGAAGTGAAATATAATATGCATGTATGCATTGATTTATAACATAATTCCTGAAAAATGAAACAATTAGAAAAATAAATAAATAAACTGAAATAGTATATTATATTTCATGATATGTCTCTGTTCTGGGATGTTCGTGTCCTGCCATGCACATACATTGAAAATTGGTGAGTGGCAGCAAGTACCCTGTATAAACAGAGCAGGTCTCCAAAAGTTGATTCTGTTTATCTGGACGTAGCGTTTTGTGGGAGAAACGTTTCATCACTCATCCAAGTGACTTCTTCAGTCTCAGCTGACTGCAGGTTTCCCCAAATCTTATAAACAGTAAATTTACATAATGACTGAAACCAGCCCACTGAAGGAACAATGGGCTGGGAGGTCAGTTCCTTAATTCTAATTATGCAAATTCTCATGACCATTGATCAACAACCACTGACCAAAACCCACTGATCAAAGACCACTGATCAATGGCCATGAGTACCATTCACAGAGAGTTGGGGAATGGCTGCAATCACAGCATTGTAAGATGGCGAAAGATGTACCCTTAGGAACCCTCCTCGATTCAGAGATGGTCTTTCCCTTTTCACGTAAATGGGCTCCTTGACTCTGCGCTCAAAGAGTGTCCACTGGCCTGTAGGTGTAAATAGACTGCAGAGTCCTGGCCTGACGAGGTAGCTCTTCTGTGTTGTGCCATCCGCTTCGCCAGAGGTTGTTTGGTTTCCCCTATGTATAAATCCTGGCAATCCTCCTCCTTTCTCTGTATCTATGAAGCGCCTTGAGGCGACTTATGTTGTGATTTGGCGCTATATAAATAAAATTGAATTGAATTGAATTGGCACTTAACAGCGTACACTATGTTACTCTGTTTGTGTCGGGGGACCCGATCCTTGGGGTGGACCAATTTTTGGTGCAGCGTGTTTTGGGGTTTGTCAAGGGTAGACATTTGTTCAAACACAAGTAAGAGAAATGAGACAACTGCAGACCGACTCAGAGTGTAATTAGAAAACGTGCGCACGGGTGAATGTCTCTGAGAAGACAAAACACACCGAGCACAGGCTCGCTTGCTTTATTTATAAGGCAAAAATGGGTTACATAGTACTTCCTCTTTTAACTGTCAGGGAAGAGGTTAAACATTAAATCAGCTTATCTGATCTTTCACACACTGGGATAAGAATACAGAAGTATATCATGCTTTATCTGACATCACAGACACTGAAGGAAAAGAATGCATCATTATATCATGCTGTCAAACATCTCAGACACTGAGGTAAGGAATGCATCAGTTTTCCTTTAACAATAGACTTGGTTAGGTGATTCTTCAACAATAGGCTTGTTTATGTGAAAATATATGAACACACAAAATATAAGGCATACTTGGTTAGAATATAAGGCACACTTGATTATATTGTATTATAGAGATTTGGTTATAATGTATAATGCAGAAAATCTCTAACAGGGTTTAAAAGCAACAGAGACCCGGTGTTTAGAAAAAATGCTTCTCAACTGCTCCGATACTCCTGACACATATGGGATCACTAAAGGTTTCCGCTTGGGCAGCGGTTGTCCTTCTCTCCTGGATCGGCTGGAGCTTTCCTTAGGTGCCTTTCCAGCTTTGACAAAAGTCCAGCTGGGATAACCACATTTACTCAGGGCCTTCTTGATGTGCTGTTCTTCTGCCTCCCTGGCCGCTGTGTCAGTGGGGATGGTGTTTGCTCTGTGCTGTAGCGTCCTGATGACACCCCGTTTGTGCTCCAGTGGATGATGAGAGTCAAACCTTAAATACTGATCTGTATGTGTAGGTTTACGATACACGTCAGCTTTTAGATGTCCCACATTACTGATGGAAATCTCACAGTCTAAGAAGGCTAACCTGCCACTTTTCATATCCCCCCTGGTGAATTTGATGTGTCGGACCACCGAGTTAATGTGATCTGTGAAATGTAGTACATTCTGAGATTTGATTTTCACCCAGGTGTCATCCATATATCTGAACCAATGACTTGGTGGTGTTCCAGGGTAGGATAGCAAAGCCCTCTTTCCCACTTCTTCCATCTACAAATTGCCCATGATGGGTGAAACTGGGGAGCCCATGGCACACCCATGTTTCTGCCTGTAGAACTGACCCTTGTATGTGAAGTAGGTGGAATGAAGACACAGTTCCAAAGGAAAACACACTTGGTCGATGCTGAGAGTGGTTCTGTTGCTGAGGTTGGTGTCATCCTGTAATCTCTTACGGACTACCTCCAACGCTTCCGTGACTGGGATGTATTTTCGGTAAACCATACAGACTTGGTGTAGACTCCCTTGGGTATAGCCTGTGGTATGAGGTCCGGTCAATACCCTTGTCTTGTTCTAACTGCTTCAGACAGTCTATCACCCTCTTCCTGTAACCACTTCCTGGGTCTCGTTTCAGGGGCTCATAAGTATTTTCATCACTGAGTAGTGACAAAATTTTCTCATGATAGTCTTTCTGGTTTAGCAATACTGTGCACCTACCCTTGTCTGCCGGAGGGATGATAATGTTGTTGTCATCACTAAGTGATGTGAGTGCCTTCCTCTCCTCCATGGTGATGTTGGATGCTGGGGGCTTTGCATTGCTGAGATAGGCCAAAACTTTCGTCCGTAATTGCTCTGCTTCCACTTCTGCAATATTGTTGTTGTGGTTTCCCCAAATCTTTATAAGATTCCCCAAATCTTTATAAGATTTGGGGAAACCTGCAGTCAGCTGAGAATGAAGAAGTCACTTGGATGAGTGACGAAACGTTTCTCCCATAAAACGCTACGTCCAGATGAACAGAATCAACTTTTGGAGATTTACTTTCCTGGATGATTGAGAATGCATCAAAACAGAGCAGGTATTGACTAAGTGAGACGCAGCATGAACAGAAGAGCTCAGGTGCAGTTGGGTTTCAATATGCTCTCCACTGTAGACAGGCTAAACCAATGTAAATAGCATACCCTTTATGAAAACTGTCAACTGGATGCATAGCAGCATATCGGCTAAGCCATCATCGGCCAGGACTGCAGCAAGGCTTGACTTCATGGCCTGCTTGAAATAATGCCTTTAGGGAATATCGCATTATTCAATTCTCAAAGCAAGAGTATGCATATCACCTCTGAGAGTGGGTAGTATGACTGTAGACAATTCAATTGGTTTAAAATATTGTCTCAGAATTATTTCATTGATAAAAAATGGAGCTGGTTAAAAATGTAATCAAATATCCAAATTTACTCTTGATAGGGATAACAGGAATCAGCAACAAAGGCTTAAAAGTCATGTTACTTCAGACATTGACATCCATACAGGTTGGTCACAAGTTGCAGACACAATCCAGTGTTGTGCAAGTAGAAATGAACTGTCACTGAAGATGTGAAAGATACAGTTTTTGGAGAAGACTTTGTAACCTCTGAAGCTTGTATCCTGTATGAATTCATGTGCATTAATATTTGTTGCAATGGGCTGCAAAGGAGGAAGAAGAAATAAAAGATAACAGCTGGTGCATCACATCTGCCCCAGGCCCGCTCACCATGGGAAATCATAGGAAAAATAATGCACGCATGTACCCCCGCACTTTCTCACACACACACACACACACACACACACACACACACACACACACACACACACACACACACACACACACACACACACACACACACACAGCAAACATGGACACAGTCTTTCTTGAGACATATGATGGTGAACTGGATGAATGGATGAATGACTTGGTGGATGTCAAATTTCACACACGCATATACACACAGACAGCAATGTCATGCAATCCTGCTGAGAGTGATGACTTGCGTTGCACATCTCCATCTCCAGCCACAGGCTACGATCACTATCAACCGAGCTGGCTTTGATGTACAAGCTCTTATTCCCTCCGACTCTCTCCGTTTTGTCTCACAATAATGTAGATGACTACCATCCAAGAGACTGAGAATGCGTATGTAAGTGTGTATGCTTGTGTCAAGCGTAACTGTTGGTGCATGTGAACTGTATGTGTGTCTCTCTGTATCTGAGTGTGCAGCTATATTTGTGTGTTTTTTGAGTAAAGATAGTAGCTCATTTACGGTGTCACTCCCTGATTGCAAAGTGTGGCTGCAGTTTGGCAACATCAAAGACTTACAAAGCCTGGTGGCTGAGAGAGTCTGTTATCACTGCTTATCATTGTTTTAGTTAACAGCTTCATCACATTTGGCTTGAAGTATGTTTAGCCTGCTGTATGGACTGAAACCAAACATACAAAGTGTCTTGCAGCAAGTTGCCTCGTTTTTCTTTTTTAAACAAGCATTTGTAACATACTGCTCCACCATCATTTACAATCCATTTTATTTTACTGTGGCCGGTTCACAGCAAATGATTACAGATGAGTCAGCCTTAGATATTCTATCTATTCCTGCATCAAATTCATACAAAGCAATTATGCAAAGGCACAGAGATAAACTAGCATAATACCCAAGCCCACAACAATAACACACAAACACATTACAGAGTTCTAGCTCAATTAACCTGTGATATATGCACTGTTGTCTGGAGATAATTTAGGTTTGCACACCCCCTGACACAGGTGCACACACATATACTTAAGAAGTGATGTGATATACAAACAAAATAATTAAAGCTTTGAGATACAACACAATCAAATAATACAAAGCCTTTCAACTAACAAAGACCAGTGCTGAATGGGAAAAGTTTATCATGTTTCTTCAAACCTAACAAAGTTATCTTTAAAAGTGTTTGGATATATTTGCTAAATCCACTTATGAAAGTGTGGATTCAGATCTGTAATGCTTGATTTAGCTTTCCACCTATGAAGTCTGATTGGCTGATCCTAAAAGACAGTTACATTTTGATAAAGGTGACCCTTAAACATATCTCCGTTATGCTGCCAGTGATAGACTGACTGCTCCCTTATTTTGCCTACTTTCTCTCATAGAGTTTATCTTAATGGTTTCCAGCCTCTCTATGCTCCTCTTTTTGTCTTTTCCCGTCATGCCCCAACTGGTTACAGAAGATGGCTGCCCTTCTTTGACACTGGTTCTTCTGGAGCTCTCTTCCTGATAAGATAGAGTTCTTCCTCCCCACTCTTGGTAAGTGGTTGCTCAAAATGGACTGTCTGATTGTTGGAGCTTTGTGTATATATCAGGTTAGGGTTTCTTGGCCAGTGGATTGTATTGTATTGTATTGTATTGTATCTTTATTTGTTTCAGACATATAAAACAAAAAACAATATATACACACTACATATATTTTCATTTACAGATACGAATATATATGTAGATATACACACACACACGTATGTGTTCAGATAAACAAAAAATATATAATGAAATAAAACAAAATCGTCTGACATAATGTAACAATGTTTGGTCTGAAAAGGAGTAGGAAGAAGTATGAACATACTTATTAATTCCTACCCCTGCTCAACATCTTATTGATCCCACATAATTCACCTAATTCCCATCATCACATACTCCACACGATACACGAGGAGAACCTATATAAACTTGGCTACCGTGACTGATATAATTTGGATATAATTTGATATTTTTATACATACAATGGGTGATCATCTTTATCGGTATCATATTCTTCCAAAATCAGTTTTCGAAGTTTTTTCATGAACTTACTAATTCCTGAGCATTGCTGTAGATCTATAGTAAAACTATTCCACAGTTTTACCCCATAAATAGTGACACAAAAGGTTTTAACCTTTGACCGTGCTTTAAGAATCCTTAGATTCAATTTCCCCCTCAATTCATAGTCTCCTTCTCTGTCATAGAACATCCTCTGTATATTTCCTGGTAACGTATTGTATCTGGCCTTGTACATAATTTTTGCAGTTTTATATTTTATAAGATCCATAAACTTCAGTATTTTTAATTTCAAAAACATGATGTTAGTATGGTCTCTAAATCCTGCTTTATTAATCATCCTGATTGCTTTTTTTTGAATTTTACATATTGGTTGAAGTGCAGTTTTATATGTGTTTCCCCAAATTTCCACACAGTATTCCAAATATGGCAATATAAGTGAACAATAAAGTACCCGGAGTGATTTGGAAGGCAAAAAATATTTAACTTTACTTAGTACGGAGATGCTTCTTGACAGTTTGGCTTGTATATGCTTTATGTGAGGTTTCCAGCAGATTTTGTTATCTATTATCACACCCAGAAATTTTGTATCCGAAACTTGCTCTATTTCAACATTGTTTACTAATAATTTTGCTCCTGCATCTTTTTTACAATTTCCGAATAACATAAATGTAGTTTTTTCCAAATTTAATGATAGCTTATTTCTATCAAACCATGTTTTCAGTTTAATCATTTCTTGTGTGACAATTTCCAAAAGCTGATGTAAGTTCTCTCCAGCACAAAAAATATTTGTATCATCTGCAAATAGAATAAACTGTAGTATATCTGATGTTCTGCATATATCATTGATATAGAGGATAAACAGCTTTGGTCCCAATACTGACCCCTGCGGAACTCCACAAACAATGTCCATACACTCTGATTGATATTCCCCAATTTTCACAAATTGCTGCCTGTCTCTCAAATAACTCTTTACCCATTCTAACACCACTCCTCTAATGCCGTAGTACTCCAGTTTATCAAGTAATATGTCATGATTAATTGTGTCAAAAGCTTTTTTTAGGTCAATGAATACACTAACTATACATTGTCTTTTATCTATATTGTTGGTGATATTTTCGATCAGTTCCATTAATGCCAATGATGTTGATCTATTTGATCTGAAACCATACTGACTATCCGTTATTATTTTGTGTTTATCTATAAATTTGTCAAGTCTATTACTAAAGACTTTTTCCAGTATTTTTGAAAATTGAGAAAGTAGAGAGACAGGCCTATAATTTGTGAATTGGTGTCTGTCACCATTTTTAAACAGTGGTGTTACTTTAGCTGTTTTCATTTGTTTTGGGAATGCACCAGTTTGTAAGGACAAATTGCAAATGTGTGTTAAGGGTTTGGAAATGCCCTCTATCACTCTCTTAACGATTTCCATATCAATGTCGTCAGAGTCTGTAGAGTTTTTTGTTTGTGATTTCCCAACAATATCAATGATTTCCATTTCTTCCACCACCGTTAAGAACATTGAATGAGGATTGCGGTCAATGAGTCTAGTTTCTTTCTCTACAGAATCTGTTATATCAGGAATTGTTTCAGCCAAGTCTGGCCCAACACTTACAAAGAATTTATTGAACTCATTTACCACATCTCTCATATTAGTAATATTTCTATCATTATTTGCGAAATACGAAGGATAGTCTGCCTGCCCCGAGCCCTTTTTGATGATGGTATTTAATGTTTTCCAGATCCCTTTAATATTATTTTTATTCATAATCAGTAATTTTTCATAGTATTCCTTTTTACATGACCTTAAAATACTCGTTAATTTATTTTTATATTTCTTGTATTTATTTTCAGCTTCTGTGCTTCTGTTCATTATAAATTCTCTGTATAAGGTATTTTTCTTCTTACATGCATTTTGCAATCCTTTTGTAATCCATGGGCACGCTGCATATTTTTGTTTTTTACTATATTTCTTTACTGGGCAATGACTATTATATAACAGTTTAAATTTTCCTAAAAAAATCTCATAAGCTTTATCAATATTTTTTTCCTTATACAGCATCTCCCATTCTTGCTTGAGTAAATCACTTTTGAATGCGTTTATTGACTCTTCTGTTCTCACTCGTTTGTATTTTATTGTGTTTTGCTGTTTAACCTTCCTGTAATTGCTGTTATACACTATAAAAACAGGTAGATGATCACTGATGTCATTAATTAGGAGACCACTTATGGTTCTATTTTCTATTTCATTAGTAAATATATTGTCTATTAGGGTTGCCGACTGTGCTGTAATCCTGCTGGGCTTAGTGATCACTGGAAAAAGTCCCAAGCTATACATTGTATTAATAAATTCCTCTGTCGCTCTCTGCTTGTTTGGATTTAGTAGATCTATGTTAAAATCCCCACAAATGAACATGACTTTTTGATTTGTCCTAATGAATGTTTTATCTACCCACTCCTTAAAAATTTCAATATTAGAACCTGGTGTTCTATATATACAGCTTACAATGACATTTTTCTCTTTTCCCATACTAATTTCTATTGTTACACACTCTAATATATTATCTACCGCCACCGTCATTTTTTCTACCATCTTGTATTTTAAATTTTTATCCACAAACAAGGCCACACCACCGCCATTCTTATTCTTTCTATTTGTAAGATTTAATTCATATCCATCTATTACAAAGTCCTCTCCTTTCTGTTTATTAATCCATGTTTCAGATACTGCAATCACACTGAATGGATGTGTAAATTTGCTTAAATATTCCCTTATTTTGTGAAAATTTGCATATAAACTTCTACTATTAAAGTGGATTATAGATATTTTGCCGTCGACCTTGACAGTTTTGTTGAATTGTTCTTCAGTATGATAGTAGCAGGTATTTTTGATGTTAAAAAAGTTCAGTTCTGGATCAATGTCCTGCTCTGTGAAGTGTGTTTTGTATTCCGTGTTTACTGGTGAATTTATCTCCTGATTAGCAATCCTTTGTGGTAGCAATGTATAATTCCCAGATAATGAATTAATTGATTGTTTCATCCTTGAATACGTTACGCTTTAGCTTCCGTTGTTGTCTTCTATTACCTGCTTTGATGACTGTAGATTGTTTGTCCCGCTCCTTGCCTTTGTAGTCAAGTGACCTGTTAATATTTTTCCAGATCCTGGATGCATTTGATGACCAGCACCTTGGCTTCCTCCGGTGTACCGTTGAGCTTTATAAATATTTTACAGTTTGCAGTCTAGGTGTTCTGAATTTTACCCAGTTTCTTTAGGTATCGTGCTTTCTTCGCTATGTCAGCATTGGATTTGGTTAGATGGTCATTCATGTAGACGTTCGATCCTTTTAGTTTCCTCCCCTGCTTCAGCAGTGCATTCTTGTGTTTCCTGTTTACAAATCTTATGATGATAGCTGGTTTATCACTAGCATTTCTCCTGGGCAAGGGGTGGCATGCCTCGATGTTATTACAGTCCAGGTCGATCCCTTTCGACTGCAAGAAACCAGCTACTTGTTGCTCCGCAGAGCTCCCATCCAGATCTCCTTGCTCCTCTTTACTGCCAGCAGTCACAGCCCGAGCATATGACCGGGGTTTTATGTACAGCCCTGTGATGATCACGTCGTTCATTCTGGTATATTGCTCCAGGTCCGCGACCCTGCTCTCCAGATAGACGATTCGTTTCTCCTTCTCTGCATTCTGGTTACGTAGCGACCTTATTTCCTCGACTAAGTCTAGGATATATTTCTGTTGTAGCTTGATAGCCGATGTTTCCTCAGTTAGAAAGTCCAATGACTTTTTGATGTCCTCAATTTCATCGGCGTTCGGTGTTCTCTTAGGCCCCATTGCTTGTTGTCTTGCTCGCTCCGTTCACCGTCTTGTCACTGTTGATTTACTTGGTGGTGCCTTGCTAGAGGATCCTGGGCCCAGTGGCTGCTGGAGGATCCTGGGCCTGGTGGAGCAGTAGGATCCTGGGCCTAGTGGCTGCTGGAAGAGCCTGGGCCTGGTGGCTGCTGGAGGATCCTGGGCCTGGTGGCTGCTGGAAGAGCCTGGGCCTGGTGGAGCAGGAGGATCCTGGGCCTGGTGGCTGCTGGAAGAGCCTGGGCCTGGTGGAGCAGTAGGATCCTGGGCCTAGTGGCTGCTGGAAGAGCCTGGGCCTGGTGGCTGCTGGAAGAGCCTGGGCCTGGTGGCTGCTGGAGGATCCTGGGCCCAGTGGCCCAGTGGATACATGGATCAATTTATTTACAAGGGTCAATATATAAAAAGAACAAGAATGCATTAAAGGAGGTGTTACCAGATGTTGCCAAGGTCATAATTGATTGACTGGCTGATTATATGCTTGAGTCTGGAACAGCAAATGGAATTGTAGGTTATGATACATAGAACGCATGGGCTTGAAACAGGTTAACTGTGAATAAAATAAAATGCAAAGTTCAAAAGAAAGTGAAGTTACAGACTAATTCAAAGTAATTAAAATTGTTTCAGATTATTATGTTCAGATTACCTGCAGAGTACCAACCACATCAACTCTGATCAAAAGGATACATTATGAAAGGCTTCCGTGATCACTGCTTATCTTCAGCCCACAAAACTTGACTTGAACTTTAGCCCAAAAATTTTATTTACATTAAATACATCAGTGTAGCAATTTACAAGGCAATGGAACAGGTTCAAACAGGGCACAGAAAGGTGATACTGGCTTGCCAGGTAAACAGAGGTCAGCAGGTAGCAGCTGTTGGTACTTCTTTATGTTATACAAGAGTCTGAATGGTTATGTTCTTGAGCTAAACTGGGCTTCAGAATCTCCAACGTGGTATTTTAACTTAGTTATTATTTGTTCTTTTTTTCTAACGAACTAAGAATAACGAATAACACATTTATGAGCATGCTGAGCACTTAACTTGAAAAAAAAAGCTTTCATTAAATTAAACTTGATAAAAACAAAGGTTTGAGAGTGTTTATGCAAACTACAAATTATAAACAAAGAAAGAAGGATGTGCTGAAACAGACTGTGGACTGACACTGGTAAATAGCTCCTACATTGTGCTTTTCTATCCTTGTATTTATTTATTTTGTATTTATACAACATATATAATTCCCCCATCCATCTCATCCATACAGACACTTTCTTCTAAGTCTGAGAGGTTTCTATCTCACACTTCAATGAACACATCAGGAGCAAGTTGGGGTTCGGTATCTGGCCCAAGGATACCTTGGCATGCAGACTGGAGCAGCTAGGGATTGAACCATGAACCTTTCAATTAGTGGATGTCATTCACTAGCTCATGAGCCAGGACTTGTTTAGTGAGTATCTCCCTGGCATTACCTGGAAACATTATCAGGCTGCAGCACATGGAAAATTATTGCTTTGATATTATTTTGTTTTAAACTGCCTATTACAATTAATTATTACTTAATTACTAATTAAAGGTCCCAGAATGCCCCAGCCTACTGTAACCCCTGACCACAAGCCAATGTCATTTTTAACAGACAGTGAATTACCATAAGACATTATGTATTTAGGAACTTACAAGATTACATTAATACATTAATAGGAAATATTATTATCTATAGTGAAGTAAACACAGTGACTCCATTCCTGATGTGCAAATTTAATTCATTTCGCTTCAATTTTATTTATATAGTGCTAAATCACAAAAACACATTCCCCTCATGGTGCTTTGTACTATATAAAGAGAGCCTATAATAACAGGGAGAAAACCGAAAAAATGAAACAAATACCTGTTAGTAATCACTTAGTGAAAGTGGGAAGAAAAACTCCCTTTTGACAGGAAGAAACCTCTGGCAGAATCAGGCAGTTATCTGGTGCAACTAGTTGAGGTGAAGGGAAAAGACAAGACATGGGGGGATAGGAAAAGTTGCCACCCAGAAGTGTGTGTTTTTGTGCCAATGTGTTTAACAAAGACATAGAATACCTTAATACTTCAAATCGTTCTAATGCACTGTGGAAATAACATGTAACATTTGGCCTTGTTCTAGAATCAGTCACTCCTGCATTTGATGAAGAAGTTGCAGCTTTATCATGTTTCATTCCTCCCAAATTTAGTTTTTAAATTTGCATTATATTGGCTCAGACTTTCTGAACAGAGCTTTCTGAACACTTCCTCGATTTGGCCATTGTCCATTTTGTCAGGTTTATGGTCAGCAACTGAGATTGATGAATGTTAACTTGTAAGATGTTATTTCCCTGTATTTTCCCTGTCATATGTATACATGTATACAGCATTATCCTAAAATACAAAAAGCCTTAATTATTGTTGTGAATTGCTACATAAATAAAACTGAATAAATATGGAGTATCCTACTTCCTCCATTAGACACACCCAGATGAATGCTTTCTCTAAGGCCACAGTGGCATGATGCAACACATTCTGTCAAACCAAATATATTTCTCCTAAACCTTTCTCCTATTTACTGATATTCACCACTCTTCTTATCTAGCTTCCATGACTCTTTCCCATAACTTCATGCTGTGGCTGATCAACTTTATTCTTCTGTAGTTACTGCAGCTCTGCACATTACCCTTATTCTTTAAGATTGGTACCAGTATGGTTCTTCTACACTCCACAGGCATCCTCTCGCTTTCCAAGATTGTGTTAAACTATTTAGTAAGAAGTCCCCTGCCACCGCTGTTAGATATCTCTGCCTTTCCATTCTTCGGCTCCTCGTATTGCTACCGTAATCATGTTTAGAGCTGATAAATTGATTTGAGTGTGCTTTTGCTGTGGTTCTTTTGGTTTACTCTCACCAGTTTCATTGCAATATACAGTCATGAAACTTTACAAACATCTAGCTGACATCAAAATGTAGGCCCAGTTTGGCAATGACTCTGGTCCGACAACTCATTGACAAAGTGCCTAGTGTGATCCCATCAAAAGATGGTCTCTAGTTTTTGTTGCAGCAAGAAATAGCACTGAATTTCTCCCTTTTTTTCCAGTGGTTCAATCCTTAAAGATGGATGCCTTTCATGGATTTTTCACCAGTGACCAATGTTTATATTCTGTCACCTTTAGATGACACTAAAGTGCCACTCTGCCCCCCCTCCTGGTGCACCGATGTCTAGTTTGTGTGCTGCAATCTTTTTTCTATCATCACTTTCAGACCAAGCCATTTTTTTCTTCACCTTTTTCTACAGTTCTTGTTATGGGTGACAGCATTTGTAACATTTTTGCTCTGCCCTCATGCTGTGGACATTTTGGATTTCTTGGACAAAACAAGTGTGAAAGCCCCAAATAAACAGTTTCATTTAGCATTACCTCAACCTTACCGATTATGCTGTTTGCTTGCAATTTCTTTCATACATGTTTCATTCATGTCAAAGCAAGTTATCCCTGATGCATCTTGTTTTTTGTACACTGTTAATACACCACGGAAGCTAGTGAGGAGACAGGTAGAAGAAAGTTCACACTGGTTCTGTTCACAGCTTAAATTTATCACTTTAGATGGAATAGCTAAAGTGAAAGTAATCGTTTTTCCTGCCCTTGTTCTTGGCCCAGATATTCTTTTTAGTTTGTTTTTTTTAGTTTTTGGGTTATCTTCACCTGAGCTGCAACTTCACATTTCTCTATCTGTAGAGACTACTGATTACTACTGATCCATGAGTCATATTATACTATGTGTGGTGAGATTAAAAAAGGCAAAACAAAAACAACAGGCCTAGAGACCTATCTGCAAACATCTAGCAGCCACTGGTCATGTGGAGAACAATGTGTATTCCCTGACCAATTGCAAGTGGTTATTGGGGGTTGCTGGCAGTCGCTCTGAAATTGATTGCTAAAGCCCCATACGCTCAGGCCTAGATGCTGGTCTGTGACACACTGGTAATCACCAAATGCAAGGACATGCATTCTGTGATTGGTTAGGGTGCAGTAGCAAGCTTGAAATTGGTCACAAGGGTTCCACTGAAAACCTCCCTGCAACTGGTTCAGTCACTTGTGGGTTGCTGCTGTCAGCAGTTGCTTAAATGGAAAAAGTACTTGTAAATGACTCGCAAACCAGTTGTGAAACCTGTAAAGTCTTGCCTTCAAAATCAAAGCGTAAAAGAGTCTTTTGAAATGTGTTGCAGTGGCAAGCATGTTTTACTTTCAAATATTTTAAATGTTCATACAATCTATGAAAAACTGTGGCAATCTTCTAGTGACCAAAGCAAGCACAAGGAAGGTTTTGGTGCAGCATCCTCTTTGTGACTGATTTTACCTGGAGACACCCACAACCTCCAGGAACCACTTGCCAACTCTTAGAGTGGCTAAGTGGCCTCTGTAATTTGAGGCCTTAGGTGCTTAATTCAAGACAATCTATAGGTTAAGTATCTATAAAGCTCTAAGAACCTAGTTGGTAAAAAAAACCCCAAAAAACAATTATGTCAATTAAGAACTTCTGGTAAATAACATCAGAAAATAATCATTAAAAATGGCAGTGCGAAGCAATCTTTGAGAGCCTGTGTTATATAAGATGTCTCATTTTGGAATAAAAATTTTAGAGTGACAGTTTGTGCCTTGCAGTGGGAACACTGTAAGTTTGTTAAAAATATTTTTCATTATTTGTCGTAGCAATATTGTTTTGATCGGTGAAACAATTGTTGTTACTTGTGTACCTACGTAAAACCTGTTTATTGCTGTTAATATGAATCTGGTCCTTTTTTTTTTTTTTTACAGAAATAGGAGCTTTGAAAAAGATAAAGGTTCTTTCGCGGTGCAATTATGATGACAGCACAGCATATCATATTTGATGTTTATTTCATACAAAATGTAATAGCATTCCTATTTGAGTATTCTCAAACGTAAACCAAAACCCTGCAGAAAGATAAACAGAGATTGCACTTCAAAAAGACAGCAGTGGCAGGAAATGTCTGTGTATTCTCATATTCCTTTAGAAACAATAAACACTGTCTTTTAACTTTCACACTCTCCATGGTGGCATGGCAGAAACTCACTCAGCTTGGGTGAGGCAAGGATCTTTGAAGGAGAGCGAGAGGAACCGAAAGAGACAGCTTCTGAAAATAAACATTTCTCCTGAGATGCAGTGTTTTTGTGTGTATGTAGCATTTTGATGACAACAATTCTTTTGAGTCAGTATGTGTGTGTGTTTGCTACAGTGCATTATTCAGTGGCTATGTCATCAAATTTTATATCCCCATTCAATAAAAAGCTTATGTACTGTGTTTTTTATATATAGAAACAACATGTTTTGCCCATCATACCTCAATGTATCTATTTAAGTTCAGGGTTAAGGGTTTGACTCGTAGAAACAAAACATTTACTTCACTTTATGTAGTGAAATGTTAATAAATCACTTAATGGGTGGACTATAAAAAATGTAATGGAAAAAAAAAGAAATGGGCCTGACGCATGTTGAGTTATGCACTTGACTCTGAAATACTTCAGGCAATGTTTACATGTGCAATGGAATGACTAAGGATTGCATTAAAGACTACATTAACTTTATTACTATATTAAGGTTTAGTCTCCCAGACCTGGTAAGCCTAATCTTAAACCATACACTTTTTTCACTGCCAGCCTTCACTGACTTGACCAGGCCTAAGCCATGTCTGGAAAACCTGCTGCAAATTTTCTGAAGTTTTTCAACAGAGGTGCTGTAAACCTGTGCTCGTTTGCAGTAAGATATGTAATACTGAAGTTTAAATAACAAAAATATTTGTATAGTCAGATCATCTTACTTTAAAATGTAGTGAAGATTAAAAAAAAAAGATTAAGTAAAGACAAAAAAATATAAAGCAACGGTGGCCTTGCCATCTGGCATATAAACAATGGTGTCCTTCATTAATGAGCTCATTTAAAAAAGACTGCTTTAGATTTCTTGGGGTCACTAAACAAAATATATATAATTTATTCTAGTACAAGCATGATATGTTGAGTTTTTGTATCCTTTATCTCAGGTTTCTGAAATGGAATCAGGCGCAGACCAGGAATCCTTTGCAAAGAAGAAGTGATTTTATTTACATTGAAACACTAAGTATGAATACGTACAATGTGCAAAGGGTGGGAGGATGGGGTGTCCAAGGCTCCATGGCTCCGGGGTCCGTGGGAAAGGGAGAGGTCCTGCCACACTCCACACTCTTCGTCATTCCACTTCAGGCACTCGCGCTTAAACACACTTTACCACTCAACCCCTTTCAGGTCACTTGGGTTTACAGGGACAGGTCCAGGAAGATCTATTTACACAAAGAACTCGGTTCTTAGACAGACTAAGATAGATACACAGATTCAGATCAGAAATTGCTCAGGATTACAGGAGATCAGCGGCAGGTGTGATGATTAGAAACAGGTGCGTGGGCCAGAGTTAGGAGCCCGTGATGAGTCCACCCAGGCACAATGGAGGCAGAGGAGAGAGAGTGAAAGAGAGAGAGCATAAAACAAAAGAAAACATATTTCCTAACACAGAGCCAGCAGGCGAGACATGGGGACAATGACACTTTAGATGACTACAAAAACTTGTTATCTAAAAGATACAAAGCTTCTTGTGATTGAATTAACGGTTGATGTTACTAAATAAAATAAATAAATATGTCGTTATCCCAGGTTGATAAAACTCCTGCTTTCAATTTTTGACAAAAGTTTTGCAAAAATGTTTATTCATCTGTCAGTTATTCACTCCCTGTTCAGACATTCCAGACATTCCCTCCATGATGCACATTTAAATATGGTCATCAAAGATAAAAAAAACAAACAAAAAAAAATACATACGATTGTATTTTTGAAAAAGGATTCAACTGTCCCACAAACTGTCCTAAAAGGTTTAATATTTGCTCTGAACCTCCTTTCTAATTCCCTGCCATTCCCTGCCCCCTGCCAATAAGCAGGGTGATAGCTGTATAATACTTTGAACCTCCTACCTCATTTTTAATAACCACACCCTGCTACCAACATGTATCACGAAAGATATTCTAACAATACATCACAGGGTGAATTTCATTCACACTGTGACCATAGAAATCCATAATCATTCATCTTAATCTCTTGCCAAAAGAAATTCCTGTGTCAGGTACCCTAATGAAACCAGCAGATGCTTGTGTAAAGTTGGTCAGAAGGTTCCTTTGTGAGTGCGCATGCGCCATTAGCGTGCTGCCTGCTGTAACCCCTAATTTCCCTCGGGATGAATAAAGTATTCTGATTCTGATTCTGAACATTGTATTTGTTAAAGCCTATCAATGACCAATGTAGACATAAGAAGGTGTGTAGGAAACTGGAATGAACAGGGGCAAAAGAAATGGGTACGATTTAAAAAAAAAAAAAAGGGTATTCATGAATGTGTTACATTTGAAACTTGCCCAGAGCATCAGGTAATACAATAAGCTTTATTCACTAGTCTGGAATACAGGAGGTAAGCAACATATTTTTTACAACATCAGTGAGAACCCAACTTGGGCCATCTGAAGTACTCCGACTATTTCTTGCAACTTCTTAAACTCCAAAGGGCTTTGATGTACAAGGTAGGCCAAACATTTTGAAGTCTACCTGATACAGCATCAAAGCCTGTTTTGTGTCTTGGCACTACCTGCCAATGCCTATATAGTGTTTGCCTGTCCTTGACAGCATGCAGGTGTCAAAACAGAGGGAGAGACACACTTAAAGATAAGCATGAACACCATACCGCTTGGAAGGGGAAACTGTTGGCCCAGCTGTACAATGAGTGAGGTACTGAGATAGACAGACAACAAAAGAGAAATTCAGTCAAGATGTGAAGAGGATAAAATCCAGGTGACATCAATAACCTCAGCAATAGGACATTACAAGCACCTCCTCTACTGCAAGCCGAAGGACAGAAAAAGTGACGGATTATGGATGAAGCAAACTTTTTGAGTGAATAGGCATAATAGGACAGCAAACAACATGGACCTTTGAACATGAGTATCTCTTTAATGTAGCTTGGACCATATTGTACTGGTTCAGGTGGACTAACCTGCCCTTCAATGCTACCTCACATCACTTTCCCTCACATCCTCCTACACCTTGGATCGACTTTACATCATGGTCTGAAGCAGAGATGTGTACTTGTCATAAAAAAGAGAATGCATGCTGGCTGAGAGGAAATTTATTTCTCAGTGTACTGCCTATCTCATAGTCTTTGTAACCATAGCAACAGGTGAACTCTGCTTTTGTAACAGGTTGCACTGGCTTGGTTACTGAGACAGGATACTTAAATTTTCATAACTGTACTGTGATGTTGATGTGTTTTAACTGCAAAAGTTGGATTGAAAAACACTCTGTAGAACAAAGCCACATTTAACATATTATACACACACAGACAAGATTGATTAAAAAAATAGTAGATAAAATCAGTAGTTAAAATATAAGTTTTGAAATTTAAGCTTAAGAGTGTGGATTTGGTGCTTTATTCAAATGCAACTGAGAATAGGTGAGTCTTGGGGTAGTGATTCATATTCATATTCATATTATTATTATTCATATTGCGGACAGCAACGGCGGCAATGGAAATGAATCAGGTCCAGAAGCCGGCCATGTGGAATGCAGTGGCGGCGACAAGGCAGGTCCGGATGAAGACAGAGGCTGGACCAGGCGTGGATGAAGACACAGAGGCTGGACCAGGCGTGGATGAAGACACAGAGGCAGCGTGGCAGCTGCGGCTGCGTGGCAGCTGCGGCTGCGTGGCGGCTGCGGCTGCGTGGCGGCTGCGTGGCGGCTGCGGCTGCGGAACCTGGCGGCTGCGTGGCGGCTGCGGAACTAGGCGGTGATGCTGCAGGCGGTGATGCTGCAGGTGACGGTGTGGAAGTCGTGGGTGGTGGAGCAGGTGGTGGCTGAATGGACTCCCCAGAACCGTCAGCAGACATGGGGATGTGCTGGCTGGTTCCTCCAGGACCCTCAGCTGACGAGGCGTGGTGCTGGATGGGCTCCTCGGACCCACCAGCTGACGAGGAATGAGGCGGGACGGGCTCCTCCGACCCTCCAGCTAACTTGGCTTGAGGCTGGACGGGCTCCTCGGGCCCTCCAGCTAACTTGGCTTGAGGCTGGACGGGCTCCTCGGGCCCTCCAGCTAACTTGGCTTGAGGCTGGACGGGCTCCTTGGGCCCTCCAGCTAACTTGGCTTGAAGCTGGACGGGCTCCGCGGGCCCTCCAGCTAACTTGGCTTGAGGCTGGACGGGCTCCGCGGGCCCTCCAGCTGACATGGCATAATGCTGGCTGGGTTCTCCTGAACCCCCAGCAGAAACAAAAGAAGGCTGCATGGGCCCCTCGGGCCCTCCAGTGGAGACAGGAACTGAAGCAGCAGGTACGGAGACCTCTGGCAGTGTGGACACTGGCTGGAGCTGAGCGACACATTGGCTTGGCTCAGGCAGCAACAGTGGGATGCAGTCCTCACAAGGCTGAAAGTGTTCCCCAACACACCCAGCAGAGGACGGGGGCGGATGGGTGAGCTCACTTGAACTCTCAGTGGGTGCTGACAGCTGAGACTGTTCAGGTGAGTTCTCCGGTGAAGCTGCTGGCGCTGGCGTCTTGACCTCTAGGGGTCCAGAATTGGCTGGTGACTGACACCCAGCCTCTGGGGAGGCCCTAGAGGGAGTAACTGTCTCTGAGATGGCCAGCTTAAGAGAACCAGCAGATGTTGTAGTGAAGTGTGTTCCCTGCTTGGAATGAGACGGTGAGGATGGTGGCTGAATGAATGAGTGGGCAGACAGCTGAGCTAGTGGCAACTGAGCTATAGGTAGCGAAGTGGCTACAGACTGACCTACAGGTAGCAGAGATGATTGTAGTGGAGGTGTAACAGGTTATGGAGTGGCTTACTGAACTGCGGGCAGCCGGGCGGCTGACTGAACTGCGGGTAGCGTTACAGACCTGACGTTTCAGAATCAGAATCAGAATCAGAATACTTTATTCATCCCGAGGGAAATTAGGGTTACAGCAGGCAGCACGCTAATGGCGCATGCGCACTTACAAAGGAACCTTCTGACCAACTTTACACAAACATCACATTGGGCAGACATGTCAGAAAGGTAGGCTGATAGGAAAAAACAACGAAAATACACTACATGAGGTAAGAGGAGGAGAAAAAAAAACTCCACTCAGACTGAGCTCCTAGTGGGAGAACAGTTTGATAACAGAAAAAACACCTCAGCACAAAAGCACATGACTATCAATACACCATAGAAACACAAGACAAGCAACAGGGGCGGGTAAAGGGTAAGAGAGAGCCGGTGTAGACAGCGCATCCGGTCCTGCAGCATCTGTGCTGGTCCAGTTGACTGCTATCTTCCCCGGTAGGGCACAAGCATCGAAGGTGTTGGAAAGGGAGGGGGGATGAGTGAGTGCTTATCAGTGTAAGTGTGTGTGTGTGCGTGTCCATAGTTTAGCTGAGACAGTGTCCTTCGGCCTATCAGGCTAAGTAAACAGTCCTCCAGCCAATCCAGGTGTCCTTGCATGGGATGGGAAGAATAGCCGTAACACAGTCGTTATCAGGGAGTGATTGTTCGGCTCCAGCCTTGGGCCTGCAGCTGGCGCCGTGATGGGGATCCGCAATGTTTATGTTGGTTTTGTTAATTTCATGCGAGCAGCCCAGGAGAATTTTTCAGGCTGCTCTTTAACACTACACTGGCCTCTCGATCTCCCGTTGGAGAGTCGCGAGCCTCCCCATGATGGTATCAAACTTCTGTTCCATGGTGTTATCGTTCTTTTGATTCTGAGATCTCACAACTGCAGTGATCTGTTCCGCGATGTTTTCCAACTGTCGCTCAAGGGTCTCATTTTGAGCAGGCCTCTCTCTGATGTTTCCCCTCATACGCTCAATGGTGTTGTTTTGAGCCTTCACAGCAGCTGCAAGCATCTCCAAGGTGTTGACCATATTACGTTCGTTGTGAAAGGTTGCGCCTCGTTCCATTTCGATTCCAGCGGGCAGCCTTGGGGGGGTTTGAACAGCCGGTTCTGCTCTCTTATTTCTCCGATAAACCAGGGCTAAGCCAACTCCAATCAGCATGAACCCTGTTATCATGGTTCCGAATAGATAGATATCTTCAGCGTCCTCGATCGACAGTCCCGCCAGGCACATGATCCTCCATAGTGTATCTGGCAGGGAAAGTCCCTCCAGGGCACTCAGGCTCTCCCGAGCCCAGATTTCTCGTTGAGAAAATGGTGTCAATAGCATTCAGAGACCAGTTGATCAAATCCATAATTCTCTTTTAGGTTTTAGAGAACGACAGTGGGAGGCTATTATTTGACTGGGGTGGAAGTGAGGATGGGACAATAAGGTCAGAGAAAACTGTTTCTGTGAGGTTTACTGCTCTCTCTGAAAGAACCGGTGCATATGAAAGAGCGTCCCAAACATTCTCATTCCCTAAATTTTTAATCCTAGTCATAGTAACTCAAGGCTTGGAGACAACGGAGTGGACACAGTCATTAACATGGAATGTGGGTTCAGAAAAGGCAGTCGTAGAAGCTATGGCCATGGGTGAGACAGAAATCATGGTTATTTTCAGTCGAAACACAAAAAAAAAATAGCCCCAGAAAAAACAGTCACAGAGTCAGAAGAATCAACAAAAGTGTCCCTTTCACTCACCACAGCCGGTTGCTTTGACATTCTGAGATCCGGCTGTGGGGTGCCGCGCCGGCGACGCGAACGTCACTTCCTCCTTGGAGACGGCTCCGACGGGCCGGGTAACTCTTCGTCCGGCAGTTCGGACGGCACGTCCTCCAATGAAGCGAGCAGGCGAGCGGTAGTGGCGGGTGGGTGAAGGTGTAGTTCGTGGAGTATAAAATCCTGAATGAGCGGGTGCAGTGAGTCCAAGAGCCAGGGGTGACCGGAAATGAGTTGCTGTAGCATGGCTTCCACAGGTCTGAGAGATCCCTCTCCCTCGTGTAGCATGGTGGATACATAGACAGACCAGCAACAGAAGACACGACTTAAATACACTCAGAGAAACACAGGGAGATTACACAAATGTGGGGGACACAGCTGGGAGTAATTAACGAGACGAGACAAGGGAGGTAAACTGAACACACTCACATGGGACGCAGACCTTCACAATAAAACAGGAAACAAGAAAACACTGCACAAAGATGCAGACACGACACTGAGAGACAGACAGAATATAACACATGGAACTCAATGCTAAACATGAGACACAAATCCTGAAACATGAATAAACAGAAACTAATAATAATAATAATAATAATCATAGCACCCAAAAAACACAACAAACAAACACAACAAAACATCAGAACTCAAAATACTGGGTCGAACCGACCCAGAACCATGACAAGTTAAGCATTTTTATACCTTAAGTAATCAAACAAGTGCCTTATTTGAGATTTTTTTGAGTGTAGATTTTAAAACTTTTCGACTTCAGAACTTCAAAACCAGATAATTCCATGACCTTTTGCGCTCCAGAGACCAAGGTAATAACTGGAGGTGTGATCACAGTTCAGTAGCTCCATCAACAAGAATGAAAATCACTAAATTTGAATCCCTAGATATTTTCCTAGACATTTTTCATAATAATGTTCATGACACAATGCAAAAGAAACAGTTGATGGTTTTGCAAAACCAAGTTTTGCGATACACTGCAGGATCCATAAACACCGGCTGGTAAAAACTCTCTCTCTCTCTCTCTCTTACACACACACACATACATTAAGATGTGTCCTAAGGACATGAATAGGGGTCCTTTCTGCTGAGTAACAGGGGAGGTGGTGGCCACCCCACTGCCTCGTTGATTTATCCAACAGCCTGGTCCTGTTTAAAGCCCAGCTGTCTCTGTCAACACACACACACACATACACACATATTGTGCGTCACCATGTGCACACATACACATGTACCAATGTTCTCTCTTACATGTGCTGTCATTTGCTGATATTCTGCCAACTGCTTCTTCTGTCACTCTGGCCCTTTGCTACTGAGCTTGGCCTTGCGCCAGAGGTACAGCGAATGTCTGTGTGTGTGTGTTCATGGGAACAGAAAGATGAATCTGGAGCCTATTTGCTGTTAATTTCTGTTGGGCATTATCTCTGCTTCACGCTGACTCTGTTTATTATGGTTACACAAACACATATGGGCTCTACTGACCTATCATTTCTGCCGATGGTCATTTCGATGGCTAAAATCTGAGGTGACTCTCCTGACTGTTCTCATCAGTATGCTGCTAATATTTAACTGCTGGGAGATTTTTGTATTTCGTTTTTCATCTTGGATGGAGTATTTTTTGTGGCTGACTGTTTTTTCGTTTAGATGTGACTTGATTTTCATACTCACAGACATTTATAGAGGACTGAGCAGCAGATGAAGAAACACCCTGCTTGCATCCACCTACAGGGAATAAGCAATCAACAAATATTATGAAATTTTATCATGTTAAATATGGAGGCCTGTGGCAATGGTAACCTACAGGAACATATTCCTTTTCCATATTTAGATGCCAGGTTAGTCCTAATCGTGTTATGAGGATGTGAGATTGCCAAGGTTGCTCAATTATACATTCTCCCTTGCGTTTCATTCGTTCTGCCACCTCTTTTTCTCTTTCTTCACCTCTACAGCGTCACACAGATTATGCTCTCTCCCTCTATCCTCAGTGGAGAAGCAGGAATCACACACTAAGCTTTGAACATGAAAGGCAAAGCAGAAAAAACAACAAGGACAACAGATCACTGCATGTGTCTAAGTGTGCTTGTGTGTTTGGGTGTGCATGTAGGCTTTTTACTCACTTCTCTCTCTCTCTAACATGAGCATGTATGCATATTAAAGATGTCATCTGGATTTGTCTGAGTGACTTTGCAGGGGTCTCAGCTTTAATGCTTTGCTTTTGCATTTACCTGTGTGTTTCAGCACGTCTGTGTCATGTAATGTGATATCGAGGCTTTCATGTTTACATACAAAACATTTTCTGTGTTCGCAGACAGCCAGTTGCTAATAAATCTGCAGTCTTGTGCAGCAGTCAAGTCATTAAAACTTTGGGTCTGAATCACAACAAAAACTTTTTGGAACATGCTCGAGTCGTGTCCCTTAAAACTTCATATCCACAAGTTCAAAGTAAGTCCAAAGAGTTTTAGTTGTTCTTAGTGTATAATGAAAACATGCATCTCCACACTTTAATGTATTCTGCTCAAGGCCCTTACCTACTCAAGCAGTCCTAAGTGAAGATAAGGCACTGTGTGAATACGATTTTAGGGTAGGCTGGAGGTACAATGCTCACAATATAATTTTGACAGATTTGGCACACAAAAGAGCAACCCAGCAAGAAGTTAGACAGAATAAAGCTTGCCATCAAATGACACTCAGTGGGCTGTCAGTTAAGATGAGCCACTGGATGAAAGAGAAAGGCAGATAAAGAATGCTGAGCACACAACCAGATCAGGTAAAACAGTATTCTTTATGCATACTGACACAATAAGACTTAAGAAAGCCACAAGGCAACAGTATCAGTTCAAACTTGTGTTTAGACATAAAATAGGTTTTAAAAAATGAATCGCCTGAACTCACATGCAATAAATTCAATTCAAAATTAGATGTCTGAAAACACATTTTAGCAAAAAGCCCCTAACCCTTTACCATATGCGTTTGTGTTGTGACTGTTGAAATATACCATATTTGTGTTTCCATTATAGGAGCCTTTCTACTGACTCCTATTAAACAAACAAAATTCGATCTGCAAATGATTTTTTTGCTGTATCCTTTTTGGAAATAGCAATGGGAATTGAAGTGAAAAATGAACAACTATGAGTTTCAATGGGCTCTCTTTGTGATACGTGATCAGCAGTTTCTGCTTCTTTCTTTTTCCGAGATTCTCTCTCATTTTCACTCTTGGAATTTTCTCTCTTTTTCTGTGATGCAGGATAAAGCTACTCTTGTGTTACTTGGCGATAATGCCTTGGCGGGAAGAAATGAGAGTAAATTGACAGAGTACATCAGAAAGATGGATTTATTGGTATTAGGGCACATCCTGCTGTCTCTGGGTATGTTGTCATCAATTGCAATTTATTACAGTGTTCAGGCGGGGCCAGTTTTAGTTTTACATATAGTATCAATCATGGTGACGGATACACTTGCACACATACAACGAGGCACATTGGAACAATCACAAAAACGCAAAACATCACACAACATCACACACACCTTTACACAAAAGCACTGCTTTTAGAGGGAAAGCCAAGGCTGAAAAATGAAAGCTGCAAATAACCCTACATCAAGCCTGCAAAATAACAACATAGGCGACACTGGGCAGATATGTATAAAAACCTGCAATATTTGCAATCTCTCTGAGTACACAGACAATCAGCAATCACTGGCAACTTCTTACCCTCTCTATCTGCAGCCTAGTTCACAACAAGTCTGTGCCACTGTTATATGTTATATGCTATTTTTCAAGGGAAGGTTTATTCCCACCTTTTTTTAATAATCACTATCTTACACTCAACAGTAAGAAAACACAGCTTAGGTTCCCATTAATCTCTGGCAAATAATGTTCTTTTAATGAGATCAGGAGACAGTGGTGAGCTTGATTAATCTAACCTGTTACAGACTCTGGGTGCCACTCTCCTGCTGTGGATACTTTCTCGGGTCTCTGAATTTGAGTATAAATTTAGTTGCTTTGGCAATCTTTCAAGAGTCCAGCTATGTGCTTACAGTGTAGCTTGTTTGGCACTCTGGCACTTTCACAGTGCCAGGCATGAGAACATCTGATAAGTGTCATTTGTGTGATTCGGAAGAACACTGAGTGATAGCTGGTCATAATTCACAGCACAGCCACCACAACAAGTAGCCCCAGCATATTATCATATGATTTACTAAAGTACTATCCTCAAATTGCAGATGGTGCAAAGAAACAGCTAACAAAGTCAGCATTCCAGCTGGTTGACATCTGTGTGGTTGCTGTGGAACTGAAGTGATGTAATAAACACATTTCAGAGCAAACCAATACAGGTATTCCACCAAATCCATGACACTGAGAATCTGCATTTAAAAGTTGTGGCCCCTGGAACTGCACTAAAGTAAGAGTTACTGTCACTGCAAAATTAAACTTAAATTTTCTCCTCCTCACAGCTGCACTTTCAGCTTATTAAGAAGAGAAGACGCAAGAATATACTGATATGTTAATAAAGATGAACAAGTTTAGTACATTAAGTGGGTAATACAGGGGAAAAAAGCCAACAGGAAAGTGAAAATTTTACTATGTCCAGTAAAGCTCATATCTTCACGCAAGCCAAAAATGTGGCACAGGGCTTTCCCTGGTACAGCACTGAGTGACAGTTGTAGCCCAGCTGTAGATCAGCTGTGGTCCAATTAGTCTACAGTGCTGTCATACATGGATTGCTCCATCACCACTCCTGGGAGTTCAGGAAACAAAACAGCCAAAATGTCACGTCCACCTCTATGTACAATGGTGTATAAGTACTAGAATGCTTAGAGTCAAAACCTGCCAAACTAAATAGTCCCTCCTCTGGCTGGAGGCTTACTAGTGATTTTTGTGTTAGTATGAAAACCAGCAGCATGCTCACAATATTAAAATAAATTGTTACTATTTTAATGCAGTTACATTTAATATGTACATTTACAATGAAGCAATGAAAACTATTCAACTAACATCATCACATTGTTTCAGGGTAATTCCCACGGAGAAAAAAAAGTAAAAGTACTGTTATTTAATAGAAAAATATCACTGTATCACTTTGTAGTTTTGAGAACATGTCAGTGTATTTTAAATGCTATGTTTTACACTTAAGTAAATGTCAACACAAAAAAGCACGTAATCAATTTGATAAAGAGAGAAAAAATAAACCTTTATTAGTCCCACACATGGGAAATTTGTTGTGTCACAGCAGAAAGTGGACAGTGCAAAGTTACAGTAGCAAAAATTTAGAAAAAAATGGAATAACATTAGATAATGAGAATAAGATACTACATATAATAGAACAAAATACTATAAATACTACATGCAATAGAATAAAATACTACGTTGTCAGAAAAAAATTACACTTAGTATTAATGCACATGTGTGGATGTGTGTTTGGTCAGCTGCGAAGTCTTTGTTGTGGAGTCTGACAGCAGTAGGAAGGTAAGACCTGCGGAATCTCTCCGTCCCACATCGTGGGTGCCGCAGCCACTGAAGGAGCTACTCAGTGCTGTCAGAGTCTCCTGCATAGGGTGGGAGATGTTGTCCAACAGAGATGACAGCTTAGCCACCATTCTCCTGTCACTCACCACCTTCACTGGGTCCAGAGGCCATCCTAGAACAGGGCTGGCCCTCTGTTCAGTCTCTTCCTGTCCCCGGCAGCATCTCTGCCGGGGGGTGTTTGTGTCTGTGGAAGTCTATCACCAGCTCCTTGGTTTTTCCAGTGTTCCAATTCTGCTGACACCAGTCCACAAAGTCTTGGGTCAGTTCTCTGTACTCCCTATCATCCCCATCAGTAATGAGGCCAACTACTGCAGAGTCATCAGAGAACTTCTGCAGGAAGCACTGGGTGGAGTTGTGGGAGAAATCAGCAGTGTAGATGTTGAAGAGGAACAGAGCCAGAACTGTTCCCTTTTTTTTCTTGTCACATCAGTGTAATAAGACCACTGCACAAGTTACAAAACATAAACAGACCCCAGCCCTATATTTAATATTCCTCACGTTATATATGATACTGTGTGCAATATGGGGTATTTAAGTTGCCTCCTCTAAGCCTTTTAAGCTCTGTGTTCATTTTGAAGTTTACAGATGGTTTACAGAAAACAGTTTCTTTTTGTTCCTTGCAGTCTCCCGTTTGGCTCTTTTGCCATCAGAATTGTTGTCTAAGGGCAAAGAAAGATGCCCAATGGATTTACTTTACCAAATTGACCATCCCAGCCTTGCCGTAATGGTCCATTTGATTCACCTTTTATTGTTTAGTTTATTTTCATTTACTGAATACGGGACAGACTTGACTGGGGGAAAGAAGGGGAGAAAGAAAGAGGGAAAGAGAAACAGCTGAGAAGAGGGACGGGGGAGAAGGGCAAAAGACAAAAACCAACAGAATGAGCAGAAAAAAAAATAAGAAAAAAAAATGCATATATCAATCACCTGGATCACCTGCTGAGAAAGAAAAAAGAAAACAAGCAGAAGAGAACAAGAGTAATAGAATAAACAACATCACAATGATATATGGGAATATGACAGTAAATACTAAATATTAAACATTATTGTGCAGCACATAAGATCAACAGAACACAGTGTGCTTTGAGGTAGAAGCCAAAAAGGGTGTAGTTTGTGGGTGTGATCACCCGTGTGTACACCTGTGAGCATGGACGCGCTTGTTTTTTTAAAAGGTTCCTTCATGTAATGATCTGCTAGAGGGTGTGGGGGGGCCACAGCCCCGTCCTCCAGGGCATGAAGCAGGTATGGAGGAGATCAAAACTCCAGACATCCAGAGGCCCCCAGAACACAACAGACCAAGGAAGACCAACAGAGGGGCAGCCGCTCCACTGTCCCAGAAAGAGCTGAGGAGAGTCCCAGATGAGGGCTCACTCAGCAGCCGCGGAGCAGAAGCCAGGGGGAGTTGCAGTGACGCGCCCGTGAGCTCCGCCGGCAGCCAGCCGTGCCTGAGTGACCGAGCCCCAGGCCGAGAGGCCGGGGGCACCCCACCTCCGAAGTGGCCCGAGCGAGCCCCAGATAAGCGGCCGCCAAGGAGTGAGCCGGTGTGTACCCGGACGCCCATCCCCGGACACAAATCGTGGGTGCCGCAGCCACTGAAGGAGCTACAAAGGCACAAAGTATAGCCCCGTTTGTGCCTTTGCAAGTAACAGGTGGTGGACATGCTTACTCAGACAGAGCTGTCCTTATGGACTTCAAGGAAAACAGATTTAGGAAGTATCACATCTGGATGCTTCTAGACTCAGTACACAGTAGCCATTTTTTTATCACCATGACTTTCTTGTTTAAGTTAATTTTTCAAGTGAAGATACAGAAACATGTTATTGGAGAACTATATATTCTCAAATCGCAAACCTTGGATGGAGAATACAGTGCAGTCCCTGCTCAAAGCTCAAGGTGCTGCCTACCAGTCAGGTTACATACTGGCTTATAGCAGGACATGGAAGGAACTGAAAAAGCCTCAGTCAGCAGTAGAGGCTGTAGAACTCTTCTGGCTGCAGGAGCAGCATGAGCCTCTCGTCCTGCAGCTACACCAAATGAGTTCCACCTTGAGGAGGATTAACACCAACAAAGCTGCAAGACCAGATAAGGTGTCAGGCAGGACTCTGTACTCACAACTGCTCTGCCATTCACTTTACTAACACAATTGTGAAGTTTGCAGATGATACTACTGTAGTGGGTCTCATATCGTACAATGATGACACTCACTACAGAGAGGACATCCAACACCTGGCACAGTGGTGGTTAGACAACAACCTCATCCTGAACACAGGCAAGACAAAGGAGGTAATTCTGGATAGCAGGAGGTCCCGGAAGACAGAACACACTTCTCTCCTCGTGCACAGAGAGACAGTAAAGCATGTGAACAACATTAAGTTCCTGGGTCTCCACATAACATCTGGCCTGACCTGGTCCCTGAACACATCACACCTGGTGAAGAAAGCCCAACAAAGGCTCTTCTTCCTTCTTCCTCAGGAAGAAGAGCTTCTTGTGAACTTCTACAAAGCCACAATAGAAAGCATCCTCTGGCTTAGTACGGCAGCTGCACAAAACAAAACAGAAAGAACTTGGGCTGCCTGAAGAAAACAGCACAAGGGATTGTGGGAGGTCGACTTCCTCGTCTGGACTCAGTTTACACTGGATGGATCCAAAAAAAACCCAGACCCATCGCTGCAGACAGATATTTGGACATATTTACTCAGCATATGTGCACATATGGATAATGTGCATTCAATTATGTTTTAGTGCTGCTTTTTATAATGTCTTTCTTTTGTGAGTGTAATTATGTATGTACAGTATGTAGATATATGTAGGTGAGTATGTGTCTATGTACCTGTAGTGCATATACACTACAGGTCAAAAAATTTAGAACACCCCAATTTTTCCAGTTATTTATTTCAATTCAAGTCGTTCAAGTCCAATGAATAACTTGAAATGGTACAAAGGAAAGTGGTGAACTGCCACAGTCCTGATCCTCAAAGACCCCCAGAGGGGCCTGGTCACATCCAACTACCGGCCAATAACCTGCCTCTGTACCACATGGAAGCTTCTGTCAGGCATCACAGCGGCTAAGATATACGGGCACATGGGTCAACACATGAGGCGCAAAACACCAGCTACTGGTTAACAGAGCAGTCGCCCGAGACTGCAAGACTAGGGTGACCAACCTGTGCACTGCCTGGATCGATTACAAGAAGGCCTATGACTCGACACACACCTGGATCCTAGAATGCCTAGAACTTTACAAGATAAGCAGGACCCTACGAGCCTTCATCAGGAACTCAATGGGGATGTGGCATACACAGTTTATTGGCCAACATCATTCAAATAGCCCAAGTCACCATCAAGTGCAGGATCTGCCAAGGACATGCTCTTTTCCCACTGCTGTTCTGCATAGGCCTGAACCCCCTCAGTGAGATCAACAAGACTGGCTATGGATACTGGCTATGGAATGGAGCAGTTGTCAGCCACCTCCTGTACATGGATGACATCAAGCTGTATGCCAAGAGTGAATGAGACATTGATTCACTGATCCACACCACCAGGATGTACAGCAATGACATCGTAATGTTGTTAGGACTACAGAAGTGTAGTCGGATGGTAACAAAGAGAAGAAAGGTAGTCAGAACTGAGGGGATCAAACTACCAGAAGGCAACATTGCAGACACTGAGGACAGCTACAAGTACCTGAGGACCCCACCGGCAAATGGGAACCATGAAGAGGTTGCTAGGAAAGCTGCAACCAACAAGTACCTGCAGAGGGTCAGGCAAGTCCTGAGGAGTCAGGTGGACGGTACACCTACGCCCTGCCCGTGATCAGGTACCCAGCTGGGATAATAAGCTGGCCAAAGGAGGAGATAGAAGCCACTGACATAATGACAAGGAAGCTCCTGACCATGCATAGAGAGTTTCACCCCAAGTCCAGCACCCTGAGAATGTATGCTAAGTGGAAGGAAGGAGGCTGGGGACTAATGAGTGTAAGTACGACAGCGCAGGATGAGACAGTGAACATCCACGAATACATCTGGATGATGTCCCCAACCGACTGCGTACTCAGTGAATACCTCAGGCAGCAGAAACCAGAGGAAGTGGCTGACATCCAGAAGTCTTACCAGTGGCTTGACAAAGGTGGACTGAAAGACAGCACAGAGGCACTAATTATGGCAGTACAGGGGCAAAGCTCTGAGCACAAGATCCATAGAGGCTGGGGTCTACCACACCAGGCAAGACCCCAGGTGCAGGCTGTGTAAAGATGCCCCAGAGACAATCCAGCACATAACAGCAGGGTGCAAGATGCTAGCAGGGAGGGCATACATGGAACCTCAGACGTTTCCAAGATGGCGCCAGTGTGCACGGCAAGCCGTCTTTGGGTCGGTCTTCCTGAGTGTTGTTTTCTCTTTGTTTTATTATTTTCTATATGCTTTCCGGATGTTACTGCCCTGATTGCCTATGATCGACAAACTCTTTTAAATCTTCGACCCTTGAATCACCAAAAGCCGGAGCTATATTGGAACTTAGGGAATTTTTCCCAGCCTCGACCACATACTTCCGCCTGCACGGATTACCTGCCTCTTTTTACACCGCACAAGAAACGATATAGGAAACGGGGTAAGCGGAGTGGTTTTCGCGTTCGTATTAAAGCTTACCTAAAAGCACATGGAGTGATTGGCTACCGCTCCATTATTGACAACCTGCGGCCCTCCCAGCATACCTTCAGACTGTGTCGTCATCGATGGATTCGCTATGCTGGCCAGCAAGCCCATTCGGTTCTACCAGCTGAGTGTCCACCTGTATGGAGCTGGAAGCGGGCCTCTGGAGGAGGTGTGGATTACAGTAATCTTCGCCGGCTGGGACGTGCTCCCAGTAGTGTCAACGAGGCTACGCTCCGTATGGCACTGCTAAACACTAGGTCACTGGTGAACAAGTCCTTCGTTGTAAATGACTTTTTTCTTGCATCAAGGCTGGATGTCCTGTTTCTAACAGAGACCTGGATTCGCCCTGGTGAGTCCTCTTCCTTTTCGGAACTTCTTCCACCGGACTGTGCTTTCTTTAATTCTCCTAGGACCACGGGCAGGGGTGGAGGGCTAGCCTCGGTTTTTAGAAGTAAATTCCGAGTGCGGCAACTGCCTCCCGCCTTGCACTCCAGCTTTGAAGTACAACTACTGGAGTTGTCCGGTTCCCCCCGGACCCTCTGTGCGGTGGTGTATCGACCTCCGAAGCGCAACAAGGATTTTATCCGTGAATTTGCTGATCTTCTAGGAATTATTTTCTTAAGTTATGATCGTGTACTTATTTGTGGTGATTTTAATATTCATATATGCTGCGAGGAGGACCTATTGGCTAAGGACTTTCTTGCCCTTATTGACTCTTTTAATATTACTCAGTGGGTGAGGAAATCAACCCACATTAAAGGGCATATGCTGGACTTGGTATTGTCGTATGGACTGGACATTTGCATCACAGACATCAATGATGCTGGGATTTCGGATCATTTCCCAGTTATGTTTGATGTTCAGTCATGCAATATGGAACTGAACTCTGAGGGTCCACCGAGCCTATCACGTCCGATTAATTCTGAGGCTGTTGCTCTTTTTTCTGCGGCCTTTGCCAATTCTTTTTGTTATGAAGATATCAGTAATGCACCTCTCCCAGTTGATGGCATAGTTAACTCTTTCATCTCTACATGTACTTCTATTTTGGATACTGTGGCTCCAGTAAAGATTCGACGCCGTAAAACCTCACGCCAACCTTGGCTAAATGAATCCATCCTCGCTCTTAGACGTGAATGTCGTCGAGCTGAGAGAAGATGGAAAAAAGATCAACTTCAGGTGTCCCTTGACATCCTGCATATGAGCCGGTCTAAATTCCAGAAGGCTGCCAAAATGGCAAAAACTTCTTTTTTATCTAACATTATTGCGAATAACAGCCATAATCCTCGAGTCCTGTTTAAAATTTTTAATTCAGTGGTTAATCCCTGTTCGGATGTTTCAATGGGTGCCTCCCCGGCCCTCTGCGAAAAATTTCTAAATTATTTTATAGATAAAATCTCATTGTTAAGGGCCACACATTCTTTGGTAGTAAATCAAGCCCCAGCTTCTGAATGTTCAACGGTTTTCCAACAGTTCGAACCTGTGTCATTTTTGACTTTAAAGGAAATAATTAATAATCTGAGAAGCTCAAATTCTTTGCACGACATTATTCCCTCTCGTATCATTAAGGATGCATTGAATACAATCGGGTCTTGTATTTTATTTCTAATGAACTTCTCACTGTCATCTGGCTATGTTCCGACTGTCTTTAAACATGCAGTCGTGCAACCTGTCATCAAGAAAAGTTCCCTTGATCGTAACATTCTAGCTAATTACAGGCCGATTTCTAAACTTCCTTTTATGTCAAAAGTCTTAGAGAAAATAGTGCTTCGGCAACTACAGACCTATTTAGAGAGTAACGGTATAAGTGATAAATTTCAGTCTGGATTTAGACCGCGTCACAGCACCGAAACTGCCCTACTAAGAGTCTTTAATGACCTTCTCTTAATTGCTGACTCTGGGCGCTCTGCGGTCTTAGTACTATTGGATTTGACCTCAGCCTTTGATACGGTTGATCATGATATCCTCTTGGCAAGACTGGAACATGTAGTAGGCCTCAAAGGAAATGTTTTATCTTGGTTTAAATCATATTTTTCTGAGAGGTCGTTCTCCGTCTCGATGGGAAAATATTCCTCTTCTTCTGCCCGTTTCCGCTGTGGTGTGCCCCAGGGCTCGGTACTGGGTCCTGTGTTGTTTTCTCTGTATATGTTGCCCTTGAGCTCCATTTTTGAAAAACACAATGTCTCTTTTCACTGTTACGCTGATGATATTCAAATCTACCTTCACCTGACTGGGGATGCTTTATCCTCACCACATCCTCTGTTTGATTGTCTGAGTGATGTCAAGGACTGGTTATCACGTAACTTTCTTACTTTAAATGGAAAGAAGACAGAAATTATTGTTTTTGACCAAAATATGCCTCTGGGACAATTGACTGACACATTTGGGCCTGTTGCTAACCACCTTACTGATACTGCCAGGAATCTTGGAGTTTTCATGGATAGCTCCTTCAAACTTGACAAACAGGTCTCTACTGTGGTAAAAACTAGCTTCCATCAACTACGCCTAATCTCTAAGGCTAAACCCTACATACCACATAAAGATATGGAGAAACTCATTCATGCTTTCATTATGTCAAGACTGGACTATTGTAATTCTCTCTACTTGGGTCTACAATCTTCTCTTCTGCAGCGTCTGCAGCTGGTCCAGAATGCCGCAGCACGTCTCTTGACCGGCACTAGAAAGTTTGACTCTATCACCCCTGTTCTGAAAAATTTACACTGGCTTCCTATCAGATATCGAATTGATTTTAAAATTCTATTGTTTACTTATAAAATTTTGAACAATATGGCACCTGACTACTTAGCTGATCTCCTCTGTCTGTACAGCCCTCAGAGAGCACTAAGATCATCGGGCCAACTGCTCTTGGTGCAACCTAGGTCTCGGCTGAAGACCAGAGGAGACCGTGCCTTTGCCGTTGCTGCACCCAGGCTATGGAATACTCTCCCTCTTCATATTCGCGCGTCAGATTCCATTCAGTCTTTTAAATCACGTTTAAAAACGTATTTGTTTGATCTAGCATTTAAGGCAAATTAGGGTATTTTACATCTGGCTCTGTATTTAGATTATGTAATTATCTTATATTTTATATATTTGTAATTTATATTTTATTGTGATTTTATTTGTACTGCGATTTTAATGGAAAGCACTTTGGTGTACTTCGGTCTTAAAAATGTGCTATGTAAATAAATTTTGATTTGATTTGATTTGGTTATAACCAAGTGGCTGGCATAGTATACAGAAACATCTTTGCCAAGTATGGCCTGGAAGTCCCGAGGTCAAAATGGGAGATATCCCCTAGGGTGGTGGAGAATGACTGAGCTAGGAGCCTGTGGAACTTCAAGATACAAACGGACAAAATGGTGGTGGCTAGATATAGTGGTGGTAGACAAGCGGAAGATGAAAGCCGTAGTGACTGATGTAGCGATACTGAATGACAGCAACATCAGGAAGAAGGAACTCGAGACGCTGGTGAAGTACCAAGGGCTCAGAGAAGAGCTTGAGAAGATGTGGATGGTGAACACAACAGTGGTCCCAGTGGTAACTGGAGCACTCATTGCATTGACTCCCAAGCTAGGTGTGTGGCTCCAGCAGATCCCAGGAACAAATCGGGGATCTCTGTCTAGAAGAGCGCAGTCTTAGGAACAGCTAAGATACTGCGCAGGACCCTCAAGCACCCAGGTCTCTGGTACGGGACCTGAGCTTGAAGGATAAAGACCGCCCACAAGGGCAAGAGGGGATTGTTTTGTTTTTTTTAAGCACCTGGAATGACAAGCTATCTGGGCACAGTAAAACACTGTGCTTGTCAGCGGCATTTGGTATGACTCAAACCCAATAAATTTAACAATGGCTTGAACTATATTTTAAAGTGTTTAATCAATTATTTGTTGTTACATCTAGGATGTTTTTACATTTGACTTTGACCTTAAGCTCAACTTAAAAATGTGTAAGGTGCAGTGGAGATGAGCAGAATATTGGCAATTTCCCTTTATAGCATTAGTCTTGGAACTAATTGGACTAAATGAATACACTTTGGACTAATTTGATTCAATTGTGCTTGTGGCCTGTCAATATGTCCGCCCTTCAGTTGCTTCCCTGTCTAAATTCATGTTGTTAGTATCGTGTCTGTCTCTCTTCTTAGGTTATTTGACTGATGGGGATGTGTTGAAAAGATTTAAAATGCAGTCAAATTAGCCTGAATAAAATATTCCTTACATGCAGTAGCTGAAGGTTTTGTCTCTCTCTTAGGAACAACTACACAAAAATTCATACACACAAATATGCATGTATGCAAACATAAGATAGTACACATACATGTACATACCTGCCATGCAAAAATTGACTCCATTTGGCTGGCTGCTGGTTTGTCTTCTTCCCTCATCAGTGCAAGAGTGAGAGTCTCATCATTAAGAGAGCATGCTTAATGACGGCAGGCCTAACCCTTTCTGATGCAGGGACTCTTTGATATTCTAGAGGTAATCTTACACACCTTCAACTGTGCTTGGCTCGTCAAACAAACCTTTCCTCCTTGCTGTTTCCTTCTTGCTAATTTCTCTAAGTATCTTTCTGCTTTACAAAGATTTGGTCATGCAGTAATAATAAAAACTATTAACTACTATTAACTCATTCACTGCCATTGACGTCTATAGCCGTCAATTGCAGTGAATGAGTCAATGGGTTTAACTCATTCACTGCCAATGGCTGGCAGTGAATGAGTTAACATAATTTTAGGACATATTGTGAGATATGTGAGAAACAGCTTGTTTGGCTTTCTTTATTGGAAATAAGCACTGACCTGACACACTAACTGTCTAAATGGGTACAATGGGTTTGAGTCTTTGTTGAATAAAAATCACTCTGTACTGCCTGATACAACTTATAATTCATTATAAAGATGCAAAGCCATGGAACTCCAAAGTGTTTAGTATTAAATAAATCTGAAGCGGAGAAATCTGTGACCTGGTGTGCTTAAAATCACTTCTTTATTTTTCAAAAGCATCAGGTATAAGAGCACGTGGGCCAGGCACACTTCCAAACATGCACAAATGCACAAAAGCAGGAATAGTGAGTACTGGTTCTACTCGACCTGTTATTGTGCTATTTTCTAGTCTTTGTAACGACTGTTCAATAGAACACTCCTCCGCAATTTCCTCCTCGTTTTATTCATCATGTAATTAGGTCCAATTGTTGTTAATAACTTTGGGCAAAAAGCCTTTGTTACCAAGGTCAGTATGGTCTGACAAAGCTTTAAAGCTGCCCTGCCCTCATCTTTCTCTCAGCACCATCCAGTTAATTATGTCCAACATGAACACACACACATGCTCTTCCACTGACTCTTTATCAGTTTCTCTCTGTGCCTCTCTATTTCTCTCATTCACTCACATAAACACACATAAAAAATGTCATTCGACATTTTAAAGGTCCTTTCCTGCATACAATTATAGTTGATAAGCTTGAAAGAAGAGCCTCTTTAGTCTATAGAAGTGTGGCAATAAATTATCAACCGAAAAGCATGGTCTTCATGGGCTTTAAAGTGTACAAGTTGTGTGTAAAACACAGCTATATTTGTGAACTTGCCAACTTTATACTGTAGTCTTTATATGAGAGTCACTGCTAATAAAAATATTTTTTTCTGGTGTTTGCACATGAATGTGGTGTGAAATTGACTTTCTCTCACAATTTGCTTAATCAGTTTGTGCTTCAAAAATAAATGGCAAAAATATGTTCTCCAGCAGTGAAGTTGGAAATTCAAAGAACCAATCAGTGAAACAGATATTCAATGGACTGGCTTTCTATGCCTTTACCATAGACCTAAAAAATAAACAAAGAAGATTAGAAATCAATGATCTGCCATTTGTTTTAAATACAGTGATTAAACAAGCCAAGATCAATTCTTGTTAAGCAAAGAACTGCATGAACATTGCCATTTGCTTAAGATGAAGAACTTATTTTAACTTATATTAGGTAAAAAACCTAACCATTCCACATGTAACTCATTGTTTTTGTTTTTAAACAGAAAGTATGTTAGATGCAGTTTTCAGTTAGAATAATCTTATTACAGTGTTGTAAAAGTACACACACTGCAAGAAGAAGCTCAAAGTTTACTTCACATGAATTAAAATACAGTCAGGACCATAGGTTTTTGGTTAATGGCACATTTTATAATTTTAACAGCAGCACAGTGGATTTTAAATTAAATAATCAAGCTGTGATCGAAGTGCAAATGTTCAGCTTTAATTCAACAGTTTGGTAAACATATTGTATTCACTGTCTAGGAATTCAAGTCATTTTTGTACTAAGATCTCCATTTTCAAAGGAATTTGACAACTGGCTGACAGGCAGCTATGTGAGGTTTATTTCTTCATTACTTGATGAAAAACTAAGCAGATGAACTTGAAGTCCATAGCTTTCCTGAGAGATGGAGCTACAAATAAAGGATGCCATAATTAGGCTGAAAAGAACAAAATAAGCATTTCAGAGACCTAGCAAAAACTTTAAGAGTGGCCAAATTAACAATCTGGTACATTTTTAAAAACAAAATGTATTTACTGACCAGCTCAGCAACACCAGAATGCATGGGAGATCAAACAAAATAGCTAAAAAAGATGATTGCAAATTCTTTCCTTGGTTTAAGGTCTGAAAGAAATTCTTCATATCTTTGAACAGACAAGAAACCAAAATTATCTTGTAATTGAGAAGAATCATGGCCTGAACTATTTTCACCTACAGTTTTTTGTTAAACTTTTGTTAAACATCAAAAGGTTAAAAAGACATTTTGCTCTGTCATTTGGTCCAGCCTCGTCTGGTCCAGCCTCGTCTGGTCCTGTGCCCACCAAGCCTCGACCAGTACACCTGACGCTTGAGAGCCGCCACCGTCGTCCACGTGGCCGGCCTCCGGACCCGCTCTGCCACCGCTGCCACTTTTCACGTGGCCGGTCCCCGGAACAACCCAACTGAACTTTTGTGCTGTCGCCCCGCGGGTCGACCTTCTGTTCTCTATGGACACTGCTTCCCTGGACTCCAGCATCTTTTGTTTTGAACTGTTTTTGTATGTTTCTGGGCTCGGCTTTGGTCTCATGCTCCTTGTGTTTTGTTTGGTTTCGTTCCCTTCGTCCTGTCCCCCGCCTCCCGCCCTGGGTGGGTTGTTTTCGGTTTTTCTAGTCTTTTGGTTCTCAGGTTTGGGCTGTCGGGAGCCAGCCCTTGCGGGGGGGGGGGGGGGGGTGATGTCATGATCCTGGACCATGTTGGCCCAGCATTCTTAGTTTTCATGTATTTTTGTATTTTGTTCTTTATTTAAGCCATGGTTCCTGGGTTGCTCTGTTAAGTTGTTCCTTATTTGATTTCCCCTTGTGACTTTTACCCCTTGTGTGCCCCTCTGTGTATCTGTGAGCCCTCGTCTCCCCTTCTTGTGTTTCATTCAATGTTTTCCCCAGCCCGTTATGTCGGTGCTCTCTCTCTCTCTCCTCCTGTCTGAACCTCTGTGTACTTCCTGTTTTACTTTGACAGTCTCTCGTCAGTATGCGTCACTCCTGCCCTGTCTCGTTACGATTATCTGTGTCAGCTGTGCTCCCACTTCCCTCGTTAACCCTCTGTGTATTTAGTTCCGCGTCTCCCTCAGTTCTGTGTCGTGATCTCCCTCATGCTGTGTGTGATTCTCCCTGTGTTTCCTGTTGAACATTATATTTAGTTTTTCCCAGTTTAGTTTTCTATAACTTGTGATCTGTTTTTCCAGCTATAAAGCTGTGCTTTTTGAGTTTATCTCCCGTGTCCCCATGAGTTTGCGTTTGGGTCCAATTCCTGCCTGCCACTCAGCCGAATCATGACACTTTGGTCGTGTCCAAATTCATGGGCTGCATCCTCCTGAGGCCGCATTTGTAGACCGATTACGTCACAGCGACGCGCCGAAGGCTGTCCAAATTCATAGACTCCTCCGAATGTAGCCGACAAATGCGTCCTCCTTTTCCCCGAATTTGAAGGATGGGTCAGGTGTGTCCTTCGTGGCCTACCATATCCCAGAATTCATAGCGCGGCCCAGCCAAACTCCAGTTTCCAACAATGGCGGCCGGTACTAAGTTTTAAAATTACTCATACTAATTTTTCTGGGTCACAAAATAAACTTTCAACATATTTTCAGGCGAGAAAGTAGTTGTGTAAACATCAAATATCTGCTCGGTTTATCAAGATATCGCATATTTGCAAAAGTGCTTCGACGTTTTCGAAGGCGTCTGCTACCCACCAGCTTGATAGCTAGCCGGGAGCTCGAGGGTTACTGATGCGGCCGAGAACGGCACAACTCCCGGCACATCATTTTCAGATCACCGCGGACTTGCGCTGCTCGGGTTAAACGTAATATATATAAGTCACTTAGACAACCTAAAAATGTTATTGTTGGGCTTTTTTCAGTGTTTTGTTTGTTCGTGATTAAATCGGTTTGGCTGAGATTAAAGTTATTAGATTAGATTAGATAAAATAAAACTTTATTAATTCCCCGGGTGGGTTCCTCCTTGGTTTTTACACAGCTGACTAAACGTCAAACAGAAAACTGATTAAACAGAAGTATGGGACAGTCAAGAATTTACGCCAGTGTCCCGTTATATTTTAGCTAGCAAGGAGCAGACGGCTGAGTTTATTAAACTCCACCGAGACAGCGGTGACCCTAATCAGAAGGCTAGACCGTCCAATTTCACGGCCGTTTACTTCCGGCCTACCCGACCTTCTGAGGACCTGGCCCACGTAGACCGCGAAGGCCGGGTCGTCAGGAGGATGCAGCCCATGAATTTGGATACGACCTTTATCCTGGTTTTGGATGTTCCAATGAAAAAAAAATACCAAGATAACACCACAGGGAATAAAGCAACTATTAAGCTGTAGTAATAACCCCGCAAACAATGAATGAAAAATTAAAGTTGTACCAATAGGAGCTATAAGCTCCCCATCTGAACATGACGTTTGTGTTCAAAAATAGTTAAAAAAAATTATATTTTTAGTTTTTAGTTAGCTCAAGAGTTGAGAGTTCGCCTTGTAATCGGAAGGTTGCCGGTTCAAGCCCCGGCTCGGACAGTCTTGGTCGTTGTGTCCTTGGGCAAGACACTTCACTGGGTGTGTAAAGCGCTTTGGGGTCCCTAGGGGGGACAAAGCACTATACAAATACAGACCATTTACCATCCATCCATCCATCCATTCGCTTCCGCTTATCCTTTTCAGGGTCGCGGGGGGCGCTGGAGCCTATCCCAGCTGTCATAGGGCAAAAGGCGGGGTACACCCTGGACAGGTCGCCAGTCTGTCGCAGGGATAACACATAGGGACAGACAACCATTCACACTCACATTCACTCGCACATTCACACCTAGTGACAATTTGGATTAATCAATTAACCTATCCCCACAAGCTGCATGTCTTTGGACGGTGGGAGGAAGCCGGAGTACCCGGAGAGAACCCACGCAAACACGGGGAGAACATGCAAACTCCACACAGAAAGACCCCGGCCTGATGGTGGAATTGAACTCAGGACCTTCTTGCTGTGCGGCAACAGTGCTAACCACCGTGCCACCGTGCTGCCAGACCATTTACCATTACATTGAAAAGAACAAATAAAGGAATGTTCACTAGGAAAGGTTTTGGCGATTTGCAGAGCAAAATATCTTTTTAACCTTTTAAGTTTAACAAAAGTTTAACAAAAAACTGTAGGTGAAAATATTTCAGGCCATGATTCTTCTTGATACAACTTCTGGACAGGACGGGTGTAGTAACCCGATGACTTCATAATATGTCATGCATTAATGAAGTTTTGTGACTGTAACTGTTTTAAATTTAAACAAATACAAGGCAAAAAAAATAGCAGTTTTAGCCCATAAGTAGGTGGTTGCAGTTCAACCTGATGGCATCATAATATATAATAATGATAATAACTTTATTTATAAAGTGCTTTCAAACAAAGTGCTGTACAACTATTTGAAACTAAAAAGATAAATAAAATAAAAGCGATACATATCAATACAGGTAAAAGACAAATACAAGTTAAAAACAGTAAAAATTTAAAAACTAAAAGCCATAGAATTAAGACATGTAGGATAGGGTGAACAAATGTGTCTTCAACTTAGTTTTAAAAACCTCCACAGAGCCTGCCGAATATCTTGAGGGAGGTTGTTCCACAGAAACGGGGCACGAAAAGAAAAAGCACGCTCTCCAATTGTCTTTTTTCTGGCTCTAGGAACCTTTAGAAGGCCAGAGTCCTGAGATCGGAGAGCACGGGATTGAACATAAAGGTGTAAAAGGTCGGAGAGGTATGAAGGTGCCAATCCGTTTAAAGCCTTGGTGAGCAGCAGGACCTTAAAATCTGCTCGAACCTGACAAGACAGCCAATGAAGAGAGTTCAGTACAGGGCTAATGTGCTCAAATTTCCCAGTTCTTGTTAAAATGCGAGCAGCTGCATTTTGCATCATCTGTAGACCTCTAAAACTTTTCTTTGGTAGCCCAGAAAGAAGATCATTAGACGTGAAGACACAAATGCATGGAGAAGAACCTCTACAGTGTCGCGTGACAAAACTTGCCTGATTCTGGCTATGTTCCTCAAATGATAAAAGGCGATCTTTGTTATCTCTTTTACATGAGACTCGAAAGAGAGCACCATGTCGAACCACACGCCCAAGTTTTTTACCTTGTCCCTGCAATTGCACATGAAGATATCATGTTCTAGCAAACACCATTTACTTAACCCATTTACTTAACCCATTCACTCTGTGCAGAGTGAATGGGTTAAATGCAGAGAGGAATTTCCCCACGGGGATCAATAAAGTATACATTATTATTATTATTATTATTATTATTATTATTATTATTATTATTACTAACATGTTCAACAAATAGACTATTTTTAGCACATTCATCTTCTCGCAATTAATGTTGCAATGCTGTTGCTAAATGGTAGTACTCTTATGACTAGAATATTAATTTTAACCTATAAAGTAATTTTCAGTAGGATTAGAAAAGTAATGATCTACCCTTCTATAATCAGAGTGCCCTTTTGCAGACTACATTCACTGATTCACTGAGCTGCTTAAAACACCAATTTCTGGTTCTATTTGAATTGTGGATTGCAGTATTCAACAGAGGGCCACTAAGACCTTGAGAGTGAGTGGCAGAGAGGATGATTAACACAGCTATGGGGAATGTAAGTGAGACTTACACATGGATACACACAGATTCCCTGCTATGAATCAAGACTGGTTATACTTAAATGTTCTTAAGGGATTTACATATTATAATTGTAATTGCAGCAATGAGCCAGCAGCATACATTTGATTGTTTGCAAATATTACAGTATACTAAAAGTTACATCTTTGTATTCTCAGAGATGACATATTGTGTGTGTATGTATATATATTTTAATGTGGTTATAACCTCTTTTTTTAATTGTTACTAATATTCTAATTATCAAGAGGTTCTGCGTATGCTCTAAAAGTTGGATGTAAGATAGAAGAAAAAGAGGAATTCTGAAGTAAGATGAATGAAGTGGTGGAGAGTGTCCTCAGTGTGGTGATTGGAGCGGACTTCAATGAACATGTAGTGAAGAGAGTAGGGGTAATGATGAGATGTTAGTTAGGCATGGTGTTAAGGAGAGGGATGTGGAAGGAAAGAAGGTGGTAATTGCCAAGAATGTGTATCCCATGGACAAAGGAAAGAGGACAAGAAGACTTGGTGGTGGAATGCAGAAGTATAGGAGTAATAGGAAGCTAGGCTTACAGCAAAGAGAGAGGTGGCAAAGGCGAAGGAAAATGTTTAAAATTTTATGTGAGGCTGGACATTAAAGAAGGAGAAAATAACTTGTATTGACAGAAAGATTGCAGTTGCCAGCAGACTTGCCTGAAGAATGGAGAATACGTGTACTGATACCAGTTTTCAAGAACAACAATAATGTGCAGAGATATAGTAACTACAGAAGTAAAAAGCAGGTGAGTCATATCATGAAGGTATGGGAAAGACTTGCCAAAGCTATGTTAAGAAGATAGGTAACAATCAACGACCAGCAGTTTGCTGAGAAAGAGCACTACAGTTTGCTTTGAGAGTGTTGATGGAGAAGTAAAGAGAGGGTCAGAAGGAGCTTCACTATGTTTTTGTGGATTTAGAGAAAGTATATGATAGAGTGCCACGAGAGGAACTGTGGTGTTATATGAGGAAGTCAGGAGATGCAGAGAAGTATGTAAGGACATGTACAAGAACAGCAAGACAGTGATGAGGTGTGTGGTGGGAGATGACAGATGAGTTCAAGGTGGACTGACAGATAAGGTCAGGCAGAGGTATCTATGGTATCTATCCTCCAGATGAGGAGCAGATGAAGAAAGCCTGTAGAGGTGGAGGTATGCGCTGCAGAGACAAAATGAAACTCAGTAGAAGCAAGCAGAATGCATGTGTGTGAATGAGTGGGGGACATATGAGAATGAAAACATGCAAGTGGTAGAGAGAGTGATGGTAGATGAGTTTAAACACACCATCAACATGGAAAACAAATTATCAATAATCCATTTTAATAGTAGAAGTCTGTATGCCAATGTTGAAATCTCCCAATTCTTTTAATCTTTGGGCTGAAGGAAGGAATCAACAATCATTTATTTCCATACAATTCAACACTTAAGAGCATAAGAACGTCCGGACGGGAGAGATGCTTGCAGAGGGTCACAGCATGTCTCAAAATGGTGACGGGTTACTCAGCTTCTTATAGCCTCTAGTGGCCCCCTCCTAGTCGTAAAAGCCTAAACATTCACATTCTTTCTCTGTTACGGCGCCTAAGTTATGACCTCGGCTCCCTGTCTTTCTGCTCTCTGTAAAGGAGGGGGTATGGAATGTGGTCTATCTCTTCTATTATCGGCACAAGGTCCTCTGCATACAACATTCTCTTCATGATTCAGCAGTATGAAATGTCACGAAACAGTGTAACACATTCACAGGGTACAGGGTAATGCACACCTGTCTAACAAATCCAAAAATGGTCACACTCTTTTAACCCAACAATATAATGGAAACTAAGCTACATACACAGCACACAATCTAGACTAAAGGAAATTATATGACCTACAGCAGTTAACATAATTCAACTACTTTAACTACAGATATAAAATAACATATGATAACAGAATAATCTCACACCAACTTCAAAAATAAAAAGGAATATCTAAATGAGTTGACAAATCCATTTGGAAATATTGCCATTTCTGAAACATGGATCAATGCTGAGAAAGGACTGGACTTTGGACTGGTGGGATATAATGTGAATTGTGTAAATAGAAGGAACAAAAGTGGAGGGGGAGTAGCTGTGTATGTGGATAAATTACAAGCTGGTGGAAAGTATGACAACTGCAATGGATAATTTATTAGAATGTATAACAATTGAAATTTATAAGGAAAAAGAGAAAAATGTAATAATTAGCTGTATATATAGAACACCTTACTTGACAATGTTAGAATAAACATTAAACAGAATAAACTGTGAATGCACTTAAGAACGATCTATTAAATCAGGACTGGAACAATGTTTACAAAGAAACTGATATTGATATTGCTTAAGGCATATTTTTAAGAATATTCATGGAAATGTACAATAAAAACTGTCCAACAATAAAATACAACAGAAAGCACAAATATTCAGACAGACCATGGATCACTAAGGGTTTACAAAACGCATGTAAAAAGAAAAATACACTCTATAGGGAATTCCTAAAACAAAGAACAAAAGATGCTGAAAATAAATATGAAAAATACAAAAATAAGTTGACCAATATCATACGAGTATGTAGAAAGGAGTATTATAGTAAAACATTGATCAACAATAAACAAAATATGAAGGAAATATGGGATGTTTTAAACAGTATCATTAAAAATAATTCTAGACAACAAAGTTATCCTTAATATTTTATTGACAATGGCAATATTATGGAAAACACTGCTGATGTGGTCAACAGCTTTAATCATTATTTTGTAAATATTGGTTTATTATTTGGTTTATTATTTATTTATTATTATTTATATTATTTAGCATTATTATATATTATGATGCCATCAGGTTGCACGGCAACCACCTACTTATGGGCTAAAACTGCCATTTTATTGCCTTGTATTTTTTTACATTTAAAACAGTTACAGTCACAAAACTTCATTAATGCATGACATATTATGAAGTCATCAGGTTACTACACCTGTCCTGTCCAGAAGTTGTATCAAGAAGAATCATGGCCTGAAATATTTTCACCTACAGTTTTTTGTTAAACTTTTGTTAAACTTAAAAGGTTAAAAAGACATTTTGCTCTGCAAATCGTCAAAACCTTTCCTAGCAAACATTCCTTTATTTGTTCTTTTCAATGTAATGGTAAATGGTCTGTATTTGTATAGCACTTTACTAGTCCCTAAGGACCCCAAAGCACTTTACACACTCAGTCATCAACACATTCACACACTGGTGACGGTAAGCTACATTGTAGCCACAGCCACCCTGGGGTGCACTGACAGAGGCGAGGCTGCCAAACACTGGCGCCACCGGGCCCTCTGACCACCACCAGTAGGCAACAGGTGAAGTGTCTTGCCCAAGGACACAACGACCGAGACTGTCCGAGCCGGGGCTCGAACCGGCAACCTTCCAATTCCAAACACCCAACACTTGAGCCACGATTGAGCCACGATGTTCTGCCAGATATTGGACCAAATCTGGCAGAACAAATTCCTGAGTCACTGCCATCAGTAAACTGAAGTGAATGCCTGATTAATAGGAACCCTAACTCAATGTTCCTCAAAGCAGTGGAGGAAAAAGAAATAATTGACATTGTACACATGTGTAAATATAAAACATCAACTGATTGTAATGATATTGACATGAAAATCATCAAGAAGGTCATAGAAGGAATCTCAGGACCTCTAAAATATATTTGCAACTTATCATTTCAAACTGGAAAAGTGCCAAACAAAATGAAAATACACTCAACAAAAATATAAACGCAACACCTTTGTTACGGCTCCCATTCCCCATGGGATGGACGTAGAGACCTAAAATTCATTCCAGATACACAATATAACCATCCCTCCCAAACAGTGGTCACAAATCAGTCCAAATGTGTGGTAGTGGGCACATCTGCTATATTGAGATAATCCATCCCACCTCACAGGTGTGCCACATCAGGATGCTGATCTGATATCATGAGTAGTGCACAGGTGTACCTCAGACTGCCCACAACAAAAGGCCACCCTGGAATGTGCAGTTTTGTCTTACAGCGAAATGCCACAGATGCCACAAGCAATGAGGGAGCGTGCAATTGGCATGCTGACAGCAGGAATGTCAACCAGATCTGTCGCCCGTGCACTGAATGTTCATTTCTCAACCATAAGCCGTCTCCACAGGCGTTTCAGAGAATATGGCAGCACATCCAACTGGCCTCACAACCGCAGACCTCGTGTAACCACACCAGCCCAGGACTTCCACATCCAGCAGGTTCACCTCCAAGATCGTCTGAGACCAGCCACCCAGACAGCTGCTGGAACAATTGGTTTGCACAACCAAACAATTTCTGCACAAACTGTCAGAAACCGTCTCAGGGACGCTCAACTGCATGCCCGTCGTCCTCATCGGGGTCTTGACCTGACTCCAGCTCGTCGCCGTAACAGACTTGTGTGGGCAAATGCTCACATTCGATGGTGTCTGGCACGTTGGAGAGGTGTGCGCTTCACGGATGAATCATGGTTCACATTGTTCAGGGCAGATGGCAGCTGAGAATGTCCCAGTTCTTGCATGGCCAGCATACTCACCGGACATGTCACTCATTGAGCATGTTCGGGATGTGCCTGACCGGCGTATACGACAGCGTGTACCAGTTCCCACGAATATCCAACAACCTCGCACAGCCATTGAAGTGGAGTGGACCAACATTCCACAGGCCACAATTGACAATCTGATAGACTCCATGCGACGATGTGTTGCACTGCATGAGGCAAATGGTGGTCACACCAGATACTGACCGGTTCTGGGTCCCCAGACCTCCAATAGCGCAAAAAACTGCACATTCCAGGGTGGCCTTTTGTTGTGGGCAGTCTGAGGTACACCTGTGCACTACTCATGATGTCAGATCAGCATCCTGATGTGGCACACCTGTGAGGTGGGATGGATTATCTCAATATAGCAGATGTGCCCACTACCACACATTTGGACTGATTTGTGACCACTGTTTGGGAGGGATGGTTATATTGTGTATCTGGAATGAATTTTAGGTCTCTACGTCCATCCCATGGGGAATGGGAGCAGTAACAAAGGTGTTGCGTTTATATTTTTGTTGAGTGTAGCTAAAGTTGTGCCGTTGTATAAAACTGGGGATAGACACCACTTCACAAATTACAGGCCTGTTTCTTTACTACCACAATTCTCCAAAATCCTAGAAAACCTGTTTAATAAGCGATTAGACAAATTAGATTAGATAAACATAAATTACTCTCTGACAGTCAATATGGATTCCGATCAAAAAGATCAACATCACTGGCATTAATCGAATCAATTGAGGAGATTACAAATGCTATAGATCAGAAACAATATGCAATCAATCAATCAATCAATCAATCAATCAATCAATCAATCAATCAAATACCTGCACATATTAATCAGAGGGGGTCAAATACTATCATTTTCCCGTTAAAGAGGTATAAAAACTGCACTGTATTGCAGTCTTTGTAACTCTTTAACTTTTGCTTTATTATTATAATAAAAACTACTTGGCTGAGTTCATTAAAAAACAAAACAGTGGTTTAAGTTAAACTATGGCTTTTAACCCCTGGTTTCCCTGGGCAATTAAAATTCTCCCAAAAGGTCCTACACTAGCATCCATTTGCTACAAGCCAGGAGTACCAGATCTGTCTCACTACTGGCTAAACCTTGAGTGACAGGTAATGATGCAGCAGGACATCTGTGAGAGATCCAAGTTACTTAGACCAATGGCAGCACTTTGTAACCTGGGAATGACAATTGCACTGTGAACCCTACACGCAGATCCCTTCTGACTCATCTCACAAATAAAATTCACCTTGGGTTTATTTCACTACCAGTAACTCCTTCTACCTTATGTTGTTTTCACATTGGTATATGATACTTATTAGCTGTTGCTCTCTCTTTTTCATATGGATAAAGTAGGAAGAAGTTAACAAACTGGTGGGTTGTACTTTAAGTGTACAGTGGTCCCTCGTTTATCGTGGGAGTTACGTTCAAAAAATAACCCGAGATAGGTGATAGCTGATTATAGATGTTTTAAGGCTGTAAAACCTCTCACGACACACTTTTCTCAGACAGACATGAACATTTTCACACTTTTCTCTCTTGTTTAAACACCCTCAGAGTTTAAACCTTTGTAGAAAAAGTCCAGAATTATAGAATGAAAATAGAGTAGCTGCGAGAGAATTCAACATTAATGAATCAGTGGTATGGAACTAGAGGAAGCAAGAAGAATGAGCTGAGTAAAGTTCTACTTATCTGACTGTTTTGTTTCGCATAATCTGGTGTGCCTTATGGTCTGAAAAATACGGTAACTTCTACCTTACTTTAGCATGTCCAAAAGTCCAACTTTCCAATCACAGTTTCACATTGCAGAAAGTGTGATAGGGATTGAGAAACCGAGATGCAATAAACAGCAAGTAAATTGCAAAAGTCACACAAAGCCTCTAATATACCTAGCTGCAGCTTTCCGATGCCCGATGTTTTATGACTTCTATTCACAACCAAATGCCTGTACTTGTAAGTCTGTGTTTATCTTTTTGAAGTTGAGGCCTTCCCAAATGTTGATGTTAATAGTTGTTTTCAGAGGCTGAATGTCCCCCTCGGTGAATGTTATCTGTTTCTCTGGCTCGTTCTCTCTCCACTGGCGCAGTGCAGATTAGTTAGCTTCTACCAGTTGGTACAGTCTGGGGCTCCAAACGTTCACTTAATGAATTGGCAGTCATCTCTGTATGTGTGCGTGTGTGTATGTGTGCATGTGTGTGTGTGAGAAAGGGAACATGAGCGAAGGAGGCCAGTGAGATGCTAAATTAATAGCAGTCATCTTTACATGCTTCCCTCTGCTAGCTAAGCCTGCTAATGAACAGACTTGGACGCCTGCGGTTAGTATCACGCAGAACTACACATGCACACATGCACACGCTAATGCACAGAGAGGTTTCAAAAAATGCCTGTGGACTGATTATGGTACCACTCTCTCCCTCTCTCAAATACACACGCACACAAAACCAAACACAATGTCATGACATACGCCTGCAGTTCCAATGAGCAGGGCAGTTTTTAGGTCTGTGGGTTTGTTTTTGTACTGTAGTCCTATTTATCGCTCATTTATTTTTATTTCAAATGAGCCACACATGCACACACACGCACACAGCCCCTAAGCAAGTCTGCAAAACAACACAGGAGTGCAAGCATGACAGGTACCTTGGTAGTGATCAGGGAGGACAACATCATACATTCCCATTCTGACACAAATTAGCCGGCACACAAACACACAGCACACCACACACCTACCGAAATATGCATGCAGGCGCAAAGTGATAAGACGGGGTGAGGGAATGCCTCTAGGGTGCTACAGTTTCTGTAGAGGAGCGAAGGGACCTCCCAGCTGCTGCTTGCCATTTCCTCGCTGTCATCCCAATGGGCCAAGTCTGTGTGTGTGTGACAGTTTCTCTGTGTGTAGGAGCAAGATTGCAGAGCTTTCACAGTGGCATGGAGAGAGCCAAGCTTGTGTGTGTGTGTCTGTGTGTGCGTTGTCCCATTGAGGCTGAAGCCAACTCCAGGAAATGGATTGGCATGGAAGACCTCGCCTGGGATTCTGGGGTGAAGATGAAAGAGTTCCTTCACATACACTCAAAAACTCCCTCTCTCTCCTTTACTCTTCCCTCTTTTTGCTTCTGGATGCACCCTTTATCTCCGCTACTAACACATGTTCCCGTTCAACGCAAACCTGCATAATAACACAAACGAACTCACACAAGCACATACAAAATTTAAATATACATCATATAGATCATCAGTACCTAGCAACCACTGATGCGGGCCTAGGAATATCCATGTTACATTTAGCCATGAGTGCACAGTAAGACTCGCAATGTAATGTACTTAAGAAACACGCACACACACACGTACGCACACACCCACCCAAACACACACAGGCTCACAGAAACAGAAAGAAGCACGCTTTTCAGCTCATTACATGTGTATACCTTGTGACACAGTACATGAATACTTTGAGGATTTATTTGTTGTGTTTTTGTGGAGATCAAAGGAATTTTATACCTTTTGGGAATGATTCTTATTAGCTTTCTTTCCAACTTTTTGCAGGATTAAGCACAGAATCGGCATGAGGATGTGTTCATGAACATGTTTAACTCAGTTTAGCACAAAGAGTGGAGGCAGAGAGGAATAGCCAGTCTGGCTATCAACATCTTTAAAGCTGTGATAATTACATAAAATACTGCATCCTGACCAGAAATGAAGATACATTTGAAAACTATTACTAGTGCTAACAATGGCACACTAGATTTGATTGGCAAATGATAAATAAACCATTTACACAGGTTGCCTAGTGTTATTTGCTTTTGGGTATGCTAAGAAAATGGTACGTTCAAGTTAAAATGGGTATGAAGTGGTTTCTTTCAGCTAACCTTACCTGTAAAAATTATGCATAAACACCTGAGATTTGTGAGAAATAAATCACTCGTACACATTTTTTGTAATCTATCTATCTATCTATCTATCTATCTATCTATCTATCTATCTATCTATCTATATATATATATATATATATATATATATATATATATATATAAAACACCCAGCACGCCCCTGCGGGCGGTTTTTCCTTCAAGCTCGGGTCCTCTACCAGAGGCCTGGGAGCTTGAGGGTCCTGCGCAGTATCTTAGCTGTTCCCAGGACTGCGCTCTTCTGGACAGAGATCTCCGATGTTGTTCCCGGGATCTGCTGGAGCCACTCGCCTAGCTTGGGAGTCACCGCACCTAGTGCTCCGATTACCACGGGGACCACCGTCACCTTCACCCTCCACATCCTCTCGAGCTCTTCTCTGAGCCCTTGGTATTTCTCCAGCTTCTCGTGTTCCTTCTTCCTGATATTGCTGTCATTCGGAACCGCTACATCGATCACTACGGCCGTCTTCTTCTGTTTGTCTACCACCACTATGTCCGGTTGGTTAGCCACCACCATTTTGTCCGTCTGTATCTGGAAGTCCCACAGGATCTTACCTCGGTCATTCTCCATCACCCTTGGGGGCATCTCCCATTTTGACCTCGGGACTTCCAGGTTATACTCGGCACAGATGTTCCTGTACACTATGCCGGCCACTTGGTTATGGCGTTCCATGTATGCCTTGCCTGCTAGCATCTTGCACCCTGCTGTTATGTGCTGGATTGTCTCTGGGGCATCTTTACACAGCCTGCACCTGGGGTCTTGCCTGGTGTGATAGACCCCAGCCTCTATGGATCTTGTGCTCAGAGCTTGTTCTTGTGCTGCCATGATTAGTGCCTCTGTGCTGTCTTTCAGTCCAGCTTTGTCCAGCCACTGGTAGGATTTCTGGATATCAGCCACCTCCTCTATCTGCCGGTGGTACATACCGTGCAGGGGCCTGTCCTTCCATGATGGTTCCTCGTCTCCCTCCTCTTTCTTGGGTTTCTGCTGCCTGAGGTATTCACTGAGCACTCGGTCAGTTGGGGCCATCTTCCCAATGTATTCTTGGATGTTCGTTGTCTCATCCTGGACTGTGGTGCTGACACTCACCAGTCCCCGGCCCCCTTCCTTCCGCTTAGCGTACAGCCTCAGGGTGCTGGACTTGGGGTGAAACCCTCCATGCATGGTAAGGAGCTTTCTTGTCTTTATGTCAGTGGCTTCTATCTCCTCCTTTGGCCAGCCTATTACCCCAGCAGGGTACCTGATCACGGGCAGGGCGTACGTGTTGATGGCCCGGATCTTGTTCTTACCATTCAGCTGACTCCTCAGGACTTGCCTGACCCTCTGCAGGTACTTGGTGGTTGCAGCTTTTCTAGCGGCCTCTTCATGGTTCCCATTCGCCTGCGGGATCCCCAAGTACTTGTAACTGTCCTCTATGTCTGCAATGTTGCCTTCTGGTAGTTCAATCCCCTCAGTTCTGACTACCTTCCCTCTCTTTGTTACCATCCGACTACACTTCTCCAGTCCGAACGACATTCCAATGTCATTGCTGTATAGCCTGGTAGTGTGGATCAGTGAATCGATGTCTCGTTCACTCTTGGCATACAGCTTGATGTCATCCATGTACAGGAGGTGGCTGACAACTGCTCCGTTCCGTAGTCGGTATCCGTAGCCAGTCTTGTTAATGATCTCACTGAGGGGGTTCAGGCCTATGCAGAACAGCAGTGGGGACAGAGCATCTCCTTGGTAGATCCCGCACTTGATGGTGACTTGTGCTATGGGCTTGGAGTTGGCCTCTAGTGTTGTACGCCACATCCCCATTGAGTTCCTGATGAAGGCTCTTAGGGTCCCATTGATCTTGTACAATTCTAGGCATTCCAGTATCCAGCTGTGGGGCATTGAGTCATAGGCCTTCTTGTAATCAATCCAGGCAGTGCACAGGTTGGTCAGTCTGGTCTTGCAGTCTCGGCTGATTGTTCTGTCTACCAGTAGCTGGTGTTTTGCGCCTCTGGTATTCTTGCCAATTCCTTTCTGTGTCCCGCTCATGTATTGACCCATGTGCCTGTTCATCTTAGCCGATATGATGCCTGACAGGAGCTTCCATGTAGTACTGAGGCAGGTTATTGGTCGGTAGTTGGAGGGGACCGGTCCCTTCTTGGGGTCCTTGGGGATCAGGACCGTCCGGCCTTCAGTTAGCCATTCCGGGTGTCTCTCGTTAACTAGCAGCTGGTTCATTTGTGCTGCCAGACGCTCGTGGAGTGCAGTCAGCTTCTTCAGCCAGTAGGCGTGAACCATGTCGGGCCCTGGTGCTGTCCAACTCTTCATACTGGAGACCCTTTCTTGGATATCTGCCACTGTGATGGTTACTGGACCCTGTTCAGGGAGGTCGCTGTGGTCTGCCCTCAGATCCTCTAGGCACTGAGCATTGCCGTTATGGGTTGCATCCTTCTCCCATATGCTCTTCCAGTATTGCTCCGTCTCCGGCCTTGGTGGTGCTGTTCTCTTATTGTTCCCTTGCCACTGAGAGTACACCTTTGCTGGTTCTGTGGAGAACAGCTGGTTTATTCTCCTGCCTTCTATCTCTCTGGTGTACCTCCTAAAGCGGCTGGCCAAGGCTGTGAGTCTTTGCTTGGCAGTTTCCAAGGCCTCAGGTATGGACAGCTTGCTGTATTTCTTAGGCACCTTATTTGTCGCACCTTTCTGCAACTCCGTTAGTTGGCTAACCTCCCTCCGTGCTACTTTGATCTTGCCCTCTAGCCTCCTTCTCCATGGAGGGTACTGCCCCTTGTGACTGTTCAACTTGTAGCCAAGCATCTCACTGATCACTGCTGCCGTATTGTAGATCAGCTTGTTAGTGTCGGTAATCGTGGTTGTAGGTATTGCCCGTAGTGCTATATATATATATATATATATATATATATATATATATATATATATACATAGCACATTTCAAACAGTAATGACAACAGTAAGTTAAAAACATGTAGGAGATTAAATTAAATGTACATTAGCAAACATTGCTTGGCTATATTAATGATAGCACCCATCTTCATTTGTCCTGTGGTTTCACAAAGTAGGTCATTTTGCAATACATTTTGCATTCTGAGTTAATCAATCTTCTCATTCTACATTTGAAAAGAAACCAAAGAGATATACAGTTTATCTGTTAACTGTTTCACAATGTTATTGAATGTTTAACTATTATGTATGCATGCATAAAAAGCAAAGTTCATATGCAATATTTTCTGAAACCTTTGAGACACATGTAGTAACATCTGTTTAGTTTTTGCACCAGACTAGAATTTTTAATTATATAAATTTTAGCAGCTAGAGAACATGCAATTAGGATTTCTGTATGAACCTGCTGCAATCTAAAAAAAAAATCCTGATGGGAAAAGAATGTTTGTGGATGTTTATCTCCCACAAAAAAACAGGTGTGCATATTTGGGAATAGGGAGGGGAGGGAAGCAAGCTTTTTTTTTGGCTCCTCCAAATGACATGTTTTGATATAACTGAGTAGAGCTGTTTGCATATCAGATACTCAGGTGCATGCTGGAAGCCATAAACAGTCATGAAATGTGTTTGTTCATGTGTGTGTGTGTCTGCATGTGGTTTTGTGTATGTGCTTAGAAGCTGATATGTGTTTGTATGTTTTTTTTTCCATGATTGACATTTACAGTGGGGCAAAAAAGTATTTAGTCAGCCACCGATTGTGCAAGTCCCCCCACTTAAAATGATGACAGAGGTCAGTAATTTGCACCAGAGGTACACTTCAACTGTGAGAGACAGAATGTGAAAAAAAAATCCATGAATTCATATGGTAGGATTTGTAAAGAATTTATTCGTAAATTAGGGTGGAAAATAAGTATTTAGTCACCTCAAACAAGGAAAATCTCTGGCTCTCACAGACGTGTAACGTCTTCTGTAAGAAGCTTTTCTGTCCCCCACTCGTTACCTGTATGAATGGCACCTGTTTGAACTCATCATCTGTATAAAAGACACCTGTCCACAGCCTCAAACAGTCAGACTCCAAACTCCTCCATGGCCAAGACCAAAGAGCTTTCGAAGGACACCAGGAAAAGTATTGTAGACCTGCACCAGACTGGGAAGAGTGAATCTACAATAGGCAAGCAGCTTGGTGTGAAAAAATCAACTGTGGGAGCAATCATCAGAAAATGGAAGACATACAAGACCACTGATAATCTCCCTCGATCTGGGGCTCCACGCAAGATCTCATCCCGTGGGGTCAAAATGATCATGAGAACGGTGAGCAAAGATCCCAGAACCACACGGGGGGACCTGGTGAATGACCTGCAGAGAGCTGGGACCAAAGTAACAAAGGTCACCATCAGTAACACACTACAACGGCAGGGAATCAAATCCCGCAGTGCCAGACGTGTTCCGCTGCTGAAGCCAGTGCATGTCCAGGCCCGTCTGAAGTTTGCCAGAGAGCACATGGATGATACAGCAGAGGATTGGGAGAATGTCATGTGGTCAGATGAAACCAAAGTAGAACTTTTTGGTATAAACTCAACTCGTCGTGTTTGGAGGAAGAAGAATACTGAGTTGCATCCCAAGAACACCATACCTACTGTGAAGCATGGGGGTGGAAACATCATGCTATGGGGCTGTTTTTCTGCCAAGGGGACAGGACGACTGATCCGTGTTAAGGACAGAATGAATGGGGCCATGTATCCTGAGATTTTGAGCCAAAACCTCCTTCCATCAGTGAGAACTTTGAAGATGAAACGAGGCTGGGTCTTCCAACATGACAATGATCCAAAACACACCGCCCGGGCAACAAAGGAGTGGCTCCGTAAGAAGCATTTGAAAGTCCTGGAGTGGCCTAGCCAGTCTCCAGACCTCAACCCCATAGAAAATCTGTGGCGGGAGTTGAAAGTCCGTGTTGCTCGGCGACAGCCCCAAAACATCACTGCTCTCGAGAAGATCTGCATGGAGGAATGGGCCAAAATACCAGCTACTGTGTGTGCAAACCTGGTAAAGACCTATAGTAAACGTTTGACCTCTGTTATTGCCAACAAAGGTTATGTTACAAAGTATTGAGTTGTATTTTTGTTATTGACCAAATACTTATTTTCCACCCTGATTTACGAATAAATTCTTTACAAATCCTACCATGTGGATTCATGGATTTTTTTTTCACATTCTGTCTCTCACAGTTGAAGTGTACCTCTGGTGCAAATTACTGACCTCTGTCATCATTTTAGGTGGGGGAACTTGCACAATCGGTGGCTGACTAAATACTTTTTTGCCCCACTGTAAAAAGCCACTGATTATTGTAGATAATTACTGTTGCTCAGTTCTTTGATTGGGCCACACAACTGAAGAAGTATTGAACTTTAGTTTGTATTTCTCTGCAATTGCTTCCTAGGTTTTTATTTATTCTCATTCATTTACATTTACAGTGCATGTTGAGTGCATGATTATCACGAATTGCTGATGATAGCACTCTTCACGTTTCATTAGACTTGGTACATTTTTAAAGCAATTTTAAAGTAATTTCTATAACAGCTCTTCATTTTTTAAAGCATATCAAGCTGATTTGAAAAAAAGAAACAAGCACAAACATCTAGAAAACTGAATGTTGTATTCTGCTGAATTACTATTGTCTAAAATTGTTTCTTCTTCTTCTTCTTCACAGCTGATCACCAACTTCACCCTAACCCTCCTGTTATGTATGTATACATAGTGTAAATCCTTAATCTTCTATTTTCTCCAACTATCAAACTTGGCTAATAACAAAACACCTCTTCAACCAAATAGTAATCAGCTGTTCTTGGAGTTTAGTCCAAATTATCAGGTATCCTTATACAAACACACAAATTGAAGATTGCTTGCATGATAAGCTGGTTTGCCAAACTCTAGCACACTGTACTCACAGCTGCATTTATATGTCCATAGACAACAGATTATATAAGTTTAGTTTTCTTTTTGTTCTTCCAATTTTTATCTTTCCAATTAGCCTTTTATTTGCCAACTATCTTTGTTGTTCCTTGTCCTGTAACACCAATAATACTGTATAATTCATGCTTACTGAAATGTTTTCTTAAATCATTGCTGCATCTGGCAAGCTCTGCCCACCCCACCATCACCAATCACCAAAAAAAAAAAAAAATAGAAAGGGAAATATAAATAAATAAATAAACATTCATGCATAGAAAGACACAAACATGAGTCCATCTCTTGAGGCAAGGCTGGCAGAGCCAGAAACTTGTGCAGATGGCTTGTTCGGGGCCTGTGGCATAAAGAGTTGGGAGATGAAACTGTTAACAGGCAAGCTGGGGAGCATTAGTGTTTTTGTGGATATGCATGTGAGGGTTCAGCATACATGCAAAATGCATATAGTCTGAATAATACTAAATGTTTCAATAAACTTTAAACCCAAATGATTGAAACATATATTATCACAATATAACTTCACAGTTTTAAATGTTATTAGATGGCTGCATGGAAATCGTCTTCATCTTCTGTGGATAAATTATGTCCTCCATTTACTTTAATACATGATATTTAATTTATTACAGTTATAATAGGATAAGATAAGATAAGATACCTTTATTAATCCCACGAGTGGGAAATTTCATGTTAAGGCTGCCGACCTATTGCACGCAATGGCGGCGCCACCAACATATGTTACCAGTGCAAGGCTTCTTTGGGCCTATTTACAATATATAACTTGTGTGTGTGTATATATATATATATATATATATATATATACAGTGGGGCAAAAAAGTATTTAGTCAGCCACCGATTGTGCAAGTTCCCCCACCTAAAATGATGACAGAGGTCAGTAATTTGCACCAGAGGTACACTTCAACTGTGAGAGACAGAATGTGAAAAAAAAATCCATGAATCCACATGGTAGGATTTGTAAAGAATTTATTCGTAAATCAGGGTGGAAAATAAGTATTTGGTCAATAACAAAAATACAACTCAATACTTTGTAACATAACCTTTGTTGGCAATAACAGAGGTCAAACGTTTACTATAGGTCTTTACCAGGTTTGCACACACAGTAGCTGGTATTTTGGCCCATTCCTCCATGCAGATCTTCTCGAGAGCAGTGATGTTTTGGGGCTGTCGCCGAGCAACACGGACTTTCAACTCCCGCCACAGATTTTCTATGGGGTTGAGGTCTGGAGACTGGCTAGGCCACTCCAGGACTTTCAAATGCTTCTTACGGAGCCACTCCTTTGTTGCCCGGGCGGTGTGTTTTGGATCATTGTCATGTTGGAAGACCCAGCCTCGTTTCATCTTCAAAGTTCTCACTGATGGAAGGAGGTTTTGGCTCAAAATCTCAGGATACATGGCCCCATTCATTCTGTCCTTAACACGGATCAGTCGTCCTGTCCCCTTGGCAGAAAAACAGCCCCATAGCATGATGTTTCCACCCCCATGCTTCACAGTAGGTATGGTGTTCTTGGGATGCAACTCAGTATTCTTCTTCCTCCAAACACGACGAGTTGAGTTTATACCAAAAAGTTCTACTTTGGTTTCATCTGACCACATGACATTCTCCCAATCCTCTGCTGTATCATCCATGTGCTCTCTGGCAAACTTCAGACGGGCCTGGACATGCACTGGCTTCAGCAGCGGAACACGTCTGGCACTGCGGGATTTGATTCCCTGCCGTTGTAGTGTGTTACTGATGGTGACCTTTGTTACTTTGGTCCCAGCTCTCTGCAGGTCATTCACCAGGTCCCCCCGTGTGGTTCTGGGATCTTTGCTCACCGTTCTCATGATCATTTTGACCCCACGGGATGAGATCTTGCGTGGAGCCCCAGATCGAGGGAGATTATCAGTGGTCTTGTATGTCTTCCATTTTCTGATGATTGCTCCCACAGTTGATTTTTTCACACCAAGCTGCTTGCCTATTGTAGATTCACTCTTCCCAGTCTGGTGCAGGTCTACAATACTTTTCCTGGTGTCCTTCGAAAGCTCTTTGGTCTTGGCCATGGCGGAGTTTGGAGTCTGACTGTTTGAGGCTGTGGACAGGTGTCTTTTATACAGATGATGAGTTCAAACAGGTGCCATTCATACAGGTAACGAGTGGGGGACAGAAAAGCTTCTTACAGAAGACGTTACAGGTCTGTGAGAGCCAGAGATTTTCCTTGTTTGAGGTGACCAAATACTTATTTTCCACCCTAATTTACGAATAAATTCTTTACAAATCCTACCATGTGAATTCATGGATTTTTTTTTTTTTCACATTCTGTCTCTCACAGTTGAAGTGTACCTCTGGTGCAAATTACTGACCTCTGTCATCATTTTAAGTGGGGGAACTTGCACAATCGGTGGCATATATATATATATATATATAGGGTGCAAGATGCTAGCAGGCAAGGCATACATGGAACGCCATAACCAAGTGGCCGGCATAGTGTACAGGAACATCTGTGCCGAGTATAACCTGGAAGTCCCGAGGTCAAAATGGGAGATGCCCCCAAGGGTGGTGAAGAATGACCGAGCTAAGATCCTGTGGGACTTCCAGATACAGACGGACAAAATGGTGGTGGCTAACCAACCGGACATAGTGGTGGTAGACAAACAGAAGAAGACGGCCGTAGTGATCGATGTAGCGGTTCCGAATGACAGCAATATCAGGAAGAAGGAACACGAGAAGCTGGAGAAATACCAAGGGCTCAGAGAAGAGCTCGAGAGGATGTGGAGGGTGAAGGTAATGGTGGTCCCCGTGGTAATCGGAGCACTAGGTGCGGTGACTCCCAAGCTAGGCGAGTGGCTCCAGCAGATCCCGGGAACAACATCGGAGATCTCTGTCCAGAAGAGCGCAGTCCTGGGAACAGCTAAGATACTGCGCAGGACCCTCAAGCTCCCAGGCCTCTGGTAGAGGACCCGAGCTTGAAGGATAAACCGCCCGCAGGGGCGTGCTGGGTGTTTTATATAAGGGGTGCAACGATACACAAAATTCACGGTTCGGTTCGATACTTTGGTGTCACGGTTCGATATTTTTTCGATACAGAAAATGTTCATGCTTTTTTAATTTGTCATTTATTAAAATTACGAATATATATTTTAACTCAAAAGTACAGTTTTTAAATTTAATGTTGCTGAAACAACAAAATAATGAAAAAAATGAATCTATCTGATCTAGAAATCACTCATCTTTGGAAAAGAGAGTTTATTACAGAGAAATGTCTCTTTCCAAAATAAAAGCTATACTATACGCTTCTTCTGGGCTATATTCTCAGCAGCATATTGAACATATCAGGTCCCCATAAGGAGAATCATGTGCTAACGGCTGTCTAAATGACTCGGGTAAAGTTTGTAGCATGCGTGCTTGTTGTTTTTGTCTGCTTCCACTTGTGTTTGCACTAGGATGATGTCGGCGTAAATGTGCAGTCATATTCATTGTGTTCCCACTAGTGCTGTCAGCAAACGTTAATCTGAAATGACGTTAACGCCACAACACGGCAAATCTCCGTTAACGAGCTACCGAGGATCGCCCCGTGCGTGGGGCTGGACGGCGTCAACACGTTAACGAGCAAACTGCGCTAACGCAGTAGTTCCCACCCATGTAATTGAGCATTGCGTGGCACATCTGACATACTGCTTTACTTTTGTCCATGACTCGCTTACCTTCAGGGTCATCCTCAAGTGAAGACCAAAATAGTTCCAAAGGCCAGATCTGAATGAGGGTAGGGGAGGTTCAATTTGCCATGTTGCAATGAGATTAGCTTCTGTCTTGCTAGCTTGTGCTGCGCTCAGTGGATCTGCACTCGACAGTGCAGCCTCGGCGGAGTAGTCAAACGCAGATCCACTGAGCTCTCAACACAGGCAACATCGTCAGAAGAAAAGTTGATAAAATAAATTAAAAATTTTGTATTGTTCAATACATATGCGTACCGAACCGAAAGCACTGTATCGAACGGTTCAATATCGATACGAGTATCGTTGCACCCCTAATATATATATATATATATATATATATATATATATATATATATTTAAATCCAAAATTAAATCAGATAAAATGAAGTCAATCATTCTCATTTAGTCTCAGTTACTTTTTATTATTTAAACTTCCAAACAGTATTATCTAACGCAGGTTTTGTTTGCTCACAACATAGAATAGAATAGAATAGAATAGAATTCAACTTTATTGTCATTGCACATGCACAGGTACAGGGCAACGAAATGCAGTTTGCATCCATCCAGAAGTGCTTTAGTGATATAGATATATTACAATATATATTAGCAATAATATAGATATGTGAGTATATTACAGAAATGGGTCTATTATGGTATGTTATAATGTACACGGTATGAAGTATGTTGTGAATATTCTATAACTATAAGTATGTACAGGCTGTAGTGAGTACAAGCTATGTACAGGATATGAACAGGATATAAATATGAAAAACTATACAGAATATGAAATAAATAACTTTACAGAATCTGGGATATACAGCTATACAGAACTATAGTGGTGCTATCATTAGCACTGTGTAGAGTTTCGGTTTTATGCCTTTGAGGCTTCCTCCCACAACTCAAACATATATTTGTTGGGTTAACTGGTGATTCTAAATTGGCTGTAGGTGTAAATTTAACATGAAATGTCTGTGTCTTTGTGTTGCCCTCTGATAGAGAAACATGTTCAGGATGTACCCCGTCTGTTTGGCTATATAAGATGACGGGGACAATACAGTTGGAAATAACATTGCAAGTGCTTAAAGTAAAAAGTAAGACGATTACAATAACCCAACTAGAAATTGCATGCAGAAAATATATTTGATAGAGGAGGTCATTTTGGATCATTAGAATTAGAAACAGCAATCTTTTTGCAGAAGATTAATAGATTATATTTCCTGTCAGATGGACAGTATTCTAGAGCCACGTACCCAGTGAAGCTCATCTGAACACACTCTGGACACTCTGATTCCTCGTAGTAGCATTGTCCTCTGGGTATGGGCCATTAAAGCAGTTCTCTGCAACTGACACCCATGAGACTCCTCTCACTGCTGACATTCATATTTTTTGCCCGCTTGACCTTGTTCAGCAACATCAACAATGAGTTTTATGATTACAGCAGTCTTGCGTCTTGTTCAATAGCTGAGGAGGGCTTGTTATGAGTCACTAGAGGCAGAAACTTCAGCGAAGAGTATGGAGTGCATCTACTGTCTTAGTCCTCACAGAGAATTGCAGCAGTGCTCACAGCATGTTAATAGCTGTTGGCAGTATACCTATCACATTCAGTCAATGCCAAATCATATTGCTGTTTTAAACTTAAGACCTCTGTTTTTTTCTTGATTTCTTCAAAACATAATAGCAGCTTTAGGTATTATTTTGTCCAAACAATACCTTGTGGAGACATGGGAAACTGTAATCTACTTAAAACTGATGTTTGTGTAGGCACCCAGCCTGGTTTGCATAAATCCAACATGCACTTGTCATGCTTTATGGGAATTATAGTTATATTAGTGATAATGAATATTAATGAGAGGAACGAAATTTTGGAGGGGGTTCCTGAAAAGCAGTCTTTGAAATGTTTTCCTGCTTCCCATGGTTCTGCATTGTTACAAAACAGATGGCCACAAGACAAAACCTGCAGACAGATGTGGGTGGTGGTCTGGACTGGCTCTATCGTCGGTTTTCCTGCAAACCCCATTATGTGAGTTATCTATTGTAATGTAAGACTATTAAATTCTTTGTCTTAATATTTATATACCACATCACTCTAGTATTATTGTCTTCTGAAATATCTTAATGAGTATGGAAGGGAGGGGGTTTGACTTTTAGAACAGTTAATATACAGGACCTCCTATCTGCAGGGTAATGATAAAACACTTGCCTCAAACTGTTCACTGTAAGTGGTTTACCATCTTTCACTGTAGTAGCCACATCCATTAGAAATAATAGAGAAAACAAGTGAAGACCTAAATGCTGTGTCTCCTAAAATGTATAATGTGCCATTAACAATACTATGTATTTTTCCTTATCTATATTGTGGATGGATTTTTACTGGAACTTACAGTACTAAAAGCCCTAAACCATTCACAACAGCTACATAGTACATTTTTTCCAGTATGAAATGGCAATGCTGTACATCCTACAAGCTTCTTTGTGGCTAATAGGTTTAAGTATATATGTTTTCTTTCTGGCCTAATGTGTAATTCTATAGACACACAAAATATTGATTGGAGAATGCAGCAAAACCAAAATTATTTTGACCATATGATGTGATGTGCATCATACTTATATTCAGAGTAACTCAGATTTTAAACAAAAACCCTGAAATTTCTCTATAAAGAGATGCAGATACTAAAGGGTGGTAATTAAACTGCAAAATGACATAAGTGACTGACAACCTTGCATTTACAAGAGTATAACCAGAACACAATCCGCTATTTTAGTCAAGTCGCATATTGCAAAGAAAGGGATCACAGATGATTTGCAGTCACTGGTGCAGACTGACTCAGATTGATTGCAACATGTTGGCAGTCTTTCTGTGCTTACAAATTAGACTGCAATTATTTGCAAACCATCAGTCTGTCTTGAGAATGATTGCAATCAATCTGAGTAAAAAAAAGGGCCATTATTTTTTTTTTAGTAGGACGTAAAGCATTTTAATAGTTTGGACAAGCAAAAAGCTTTTTATTTGAATCAAATATCCAAATTATATGACATTTAAACATGTCTGCTACTGGATTCAAACTCAGAAAGGTACAAGCTTGTGTATGTAAAACGACTAGGAGATAAGTTAAATACAACTTCCTTGGTGCATTTCAGGAGGAAAAATCCAATCACAAAGATTAAAATTCTGTCTTGTCAGCTCGTAGCACTTATCCTCCAACGACAACCTGCTACCTTTTTCCTTTCTGTCTCTAGCTCTCTTTTCCTCTCCTCATCATGTGAGTGTGTTGTGTTTGTTTTGTTTTTGCATAGGGTGTGGCATGCAAAAACATTCCCACACTTGGGCTGGCACACCGGATAATCATTACCACTTACCTGAAGTATAAAACTTTGGACCTGAATGCCCATCATTTCCAGATCATTGATTGTATCATTGATCATTGAGGGTATTGTTGTCAAGGCTAATTAGTAGCTGAAACTTTAATATAAATAGTTTCTTTCTAGTTTTGTGTTTCCTAAGTCCCTGACTGTCCTTCCTTCTTTACAGAGGACTACTTCATGCACCTACTCTGAATTCTGCTTTAGTATCTGCCTATCCCCCTTCCCACGTGCCCACTCATGCTCATTCTAGGCATTCTAGCTCTTTGCCCCCATTCTCCATTATTTAGTTACTGAACTTACCTGCAGCCATCTGGACTTGTGGACTCTTCAAAACCCACTGGCATCCCCATTCCCCTGCACATGTTGTGTTATTGTTGAAGTGGCTGTAATAAAACTATTAATTAACTCAACATTTTGATTTTGGGCCCTCCTGGTTAAACCATTACAGTAGCCACTCTTTGAATCAAATCAGTAACCTTAAAATTGTTGACAAGTATATAATATTTTTTCTCTGTCCATCTTTATTTATATGGTAAAAGAGCAGAAACATAGGTTAGACGTGTGTAGTAAAAATGAAAGCATATACATACTTTATAAAATATACATGTAGCCTACAGGTCCAAGTGCAAATATCTAATCAGCTTCTTTTCTGCTTACCAACAAAGAAATGATTGATTTTGCTTAAAAATAGCCATAAAGAGGTCTTTGAGAAAATGACTCTACCTCTTACTTGATTTATTACTTCTATAAATCCTGGAATTTGTAGTGTCATTCAGTAGTTCCAATTTAGAATTATAAAAGGTATACACTAAAGCTAACAATGCTTTATAGTACATGGGTACATGTGATTGACAAGTTGCTACCCTTCCTTGGCATCTCTGTTCACATAATTGTTGCCTCCCAAAAACCATGATGGTGATAGCCAAACACAAAGCCTGAGGATTTTAAATGGTATTCCACAAAGCAGTGGGTGACATCACAGTGTTTTATTTAACTGTGAGAAATTGGAAATGAGGTAACAGCATGAGAAAAAACCTCCTCTGGAACTAGTGATGTTCCCCACTTCTCAAATCTTTTACTGTCAATACTGTAATGTCATTTAATCAAATAAATAATGTAGTATATCTCTTTTGGGGGGTGTTTTACCAATTTGAATAATATCAATGGGGAAAAAATGAAAAAAGAACTAAAAAGCAACAGCTATATATTTGACAGGTTTTACAAATGTATCGGATCAACCTTACTTAGGATGTGCACAGTAAAAGCAGCCTCATACAGTCTAGTCTGGTCTTATGCACAAACATACAAATGCAGAAGAATACACACGCACACACACTCACACACACACATAGTACACTGAGTGCCAGCTCGTGACATTTCTGAGCATGCCATAGGGACAAGTGGTTGAGGGTTGGCAGAGGGCTAAGTGTCTGTCTGTAGGCCTGAGATAACGGCTGTCACCTCCCCAAGTCCTCTCATTCACACACAGACAGAAACAAAAACACACAAAATACGCTTTCTCTCTCTCACTCACCAGCCTACAATTAAACCATCCATCCGGTGTGACAGTGAATGCTAGTCAGCCGACCATTCAGCAATGCTCAATATCAATAGAGTCCCTTATTCTCGCTCTATTGTTGCTATGTCGAGATGGAAATGGGTTTAACAGTTGGTAGAACTACATGGCCTGTGAATAGAACTGGCTTATGACTGTGTTTATGCATTGTGCTGCTCTCCTGTCTTTCAGCCCAAGATCTTTAAAAGTGCTGTGATTATGCAAGAGCGGTGATGACGCATTGTTTTCAGGCTATCAACTTTGGCACATGTAGTGTGTGGATTTGTCTTTCCTGTGAGCACTTGCAGGGTACCTCATTGTGTCACTGACTCATTGTGCTGTGATGTGTGTGCATGTGTGTTGTAGTTACGCGAGAGTAGAAACAAGAGGAAGAGAGATAAGGCAGCCAGAAGATGTGCAGAAGTGCAACAGCTATACACAGGCTTTTTCACAGGGACAGCAGACACCTTTGACTAACGTACTAACCCCTTTCTTTCACAGGTAATCACTTTTTCTCATTCAAGCATATGCAAAGAAAGGCAGAGAGAGAGAGAGCGAGAGCGAGAGAGGAAGAGTTAGGGTAAGAGAGAGAATGAACCATTGAAAGAAGAATACCAGTTTTTTGAGCCCCATTGATTTCAACAAATGGCTACACATCATGGTGAGAATGGTACACTGGGGGGCAATATCTAACAGAATATATGAAGAACAGTTTGTTTTCGATCTCCTAGGGAAATAAGTGTGTATGTTGTTGTTTGTGATATAGGTATGTACATTTTCGTGTCTAAAAAGGGTTTGAATAGAAAGAGAACAGTGGCACACTAAATCAGCAAAAGTGGTACATCTCTCTCGCTCCCTCTCTCTCTCTGTCAGTGTGACTGCATCTGCATTAGCAAGCAGGCCCATTTGTCAGTGCAGATTGTAATTAGGGAGACTAGATCAGAAGTAAGGCAACCCAGAAATAATCAGCCTCTCATTTAGGGTGTGTTAGTCTTTATGCATGCCCTTTTGTATGTGTTTGTGATTGCATGCATGCCACCAAATGCATTTACATCCAATAGGAACCTATTTGGGAGCCAAGGCCACTCTCTTTGGCCTTCACTCCCTCTCTTAATTTGTCTCTTTCTTACACCCTACCCACAATCTGAGATCCCTCCGCAGGCACGTACTTTTTCCCAGCGTTGCTCTCTTATTCATCCACATCCCGTCCGTCCTTATCATTCATCCCCGCACTCCGCCCTATTTCATTCTGACTTCCTTAGCTCTACCAATACAGAGCTGTCTAAGAACTCTCAGGTGGTTCAAGTCCATTACTTTGGGAGATAGAAAAACACTGCTGAGGTGTTCTGATTGAGGCCTATTAAAATTCATAAGCTGTGGAATAAGGCCAGAGATAAAATAAAATTCTTCTGCACAGTGGAAGGGTGGGGTGTATATGTGTGTGAATTTGTCAAGTGTTTATGAAGAAACAGGAAAGGCAAGTAAAGAAACTGAGAGTGATAAATGCTTGGTGATCCCATGAGCCTTAACCTCTTTAAATTATCTCTATATTTCATCCTCTTTTCTTGTCCTCTTGGTGTTTTCCTCCTTCCTTTCAATTTGTCAGTACTTCTTGTGTATTTGCCTAACCACCTTAGGTCTACTGTTTATATTATTTTCCATCCCACTATAATGTACACATTACATACTATAAAATACCTTTTCTTTTCTTTTAGTTCCAGATTTTAAAGAAAAAGTATTATTTCCCACATTTGTATAAGAACTGAAGACCATCAGACAGAAAAACACACATTCACACATACCAATTTCTGTTTTCCCCTGCATCTATGTAAAACACACAAAGAGCATAATGTGCAGGCAACTCAACAAGGGGCAGAGGTCAATAAATGTCACTAGAATGAGATGTCCTGCTTATCTCCTTCATTTCACTCGATTCTTTTTCCTCTTCCCTGTTGTTTTCCTTTTCCACAATAGACTCATCCTATGGGTCAGTCCAGCCCGTTCTCACTCCCGAGGCATAACATGTCGACGTTTTGTCACGTCCCACGGCGTTCCTGAAGAACGCGAAAGGAGACCTTCGGCGTTCTTATGGCACGCGGCGGGTTATGGCTGGAATCCAGTGCAATGACGCTCCCGCGGTAATAGACGTTCCAGCCCTGTATTCCAGCCCTAAACCTAACCTTATCCCTAGCCCTAACCATAACCTTATTCCTGATTTTAACCAGGACTATAATGATGTTAAATAGCGTGTTTCTAAGCGATTTGAAGAAAAAGAGCGAACATGTGTAGATGGAGTCCAGACGGTTCTCATATTTCCTCTTTTTTCCGAGGTCGTCATTTAGGAACGTGGTGGGTAGCCGAAACCGTAATATGTTGACGATTTGTCACCTAGCGTAAAATGTTACGCTTTGGGAGTGAGAACGTGTTGGTCAGTCACCTATGATTTCATTTTTCAGCTTTATAACAAAAGTTGAGGAATGATACCATGGAGAAAGGCACAGAGAAAATGCCTCACCTTAGTTGGCAAACGTGAAAAAGGCTAGTAATGAAACAAAAACAGTTGGTTTAGCCCGTTATAGTGTTATAGTTACGGCACTGCAATGGCACCATTTGGCCAGGTAAAATTACAATATGACTATGTAGCTACTAACCCTTCCCTCCCCATCTCCAGCTGCCTCCCTCCTCCTGCTCCACCACAACCACCCACACATGCAGGGCCTTGGAGTAGGGGTATGTCACCAGGATGCAGAGGAGGCTACCCCCCCCTCTGTCCCCTTCTGGCTGCCTCTGCCTCAATTTTATCCCACAACTTAGACATTCACATTACTCACACCCTCATTACACATACATATAGGATCTTGGGGGTGGGCACGATACACGGAGTCCAAGTTACCATCAGGGTGTACGCCTCACCCCTGGCGTCGTTGCCCACCTCTCAATTTTAAATACATGTAGACATTGAGGGCTAGCAGGAGGGACTATGCGCTTACCTGCTGCTCTCTGGCAGGTAGCTCTATGCCCTCCTGGGTTTTAATTGCACCTTAGAACACACATGCATCAACACTACAATGAGCGGGTGGAGGGAGGTTTGGAGTCTTCTCTCACCCCCATTCTCTGCGGCCTACTGGAGCGGGGGGGCTAGGAGGAGTGGGCCATCCGACTGCGGTCTGGGGCCTCCCTGCTGCTGCGGAGTCGGGGCGGTCTGCCTCTCCCCACCGCAGGGAAAAGGGTAACACCACCTGGGTCTGGGTGCAGTTCCCCCCTCCAGGGGCAAGGGTACCTAGACCCGGTTAGTAGAGTACGCTTGGGGAGTGTGATCGTGTATACAGCGTCCCTTTATGTCTGTCTCCACGTCGGTTGAGTGTGAAGTACATATGAGAGCATGAGGGTGGGAATGGATGTTTGTGTCTGTGTGTGCCTGTATGTCTGTGTCTATATGTCAGGTTGGGTATCAGACGCCACCTCTCTGGGGACATCTCGGGCCCTCCAAGGTTTGGAGGCCTATCTCCACCCACCACCACTTCCCCTGCCGGTGGCGGACTCCCTCAGGTATCGGTGCGTTGGTGGTTCTTTGTATCTGGGGGTGGGTGTCCGGGTACACACCGGCTCACTCCTTGGCGGCCGCTTATTGGGGCTCGCTCGGGCCACTTTGGAGGTGGGGTGCCCCCGGCCTCTCGGCCTGGGGCTCGGTCACTCAGGCACAGCTGGCTGCCGGCGGAGCTCACGGGCGCGTCACTGCAACTCCCCCTGGCTTCTGCTCCGCGGCTGCTGAATGAGCTCTCATCTGGGACTCTCCTTAGCTCTTACTGGGACAGTGGCGCGGCTGCCCCTCTGTGGGTCTTCCTTGGTCTCTTGTGTTCTGGGTGCCTCTGGATGTCTGGAGTTTTGATCTCCTCCATACCTGCTTGATACCATAGAGGACAGGGCTGTGGCTCCCCACACTCTCTAGCAGATCATTACATGGAGAAACCTTTGGAATGCAAGCATGCTGATCCACACAGGTATGCACACAGGTGTACACATGGGTATTCACAGATGCGGACTACAGCTTTCTTGGCTGCTGCCTCAAAGCACACTGTGCGCTGTCTATCTTGCGTGCTGCACAATATCGTTTATTATTTAGTAACTATTGATATCTATGACTAGCTAGTTTATTGTGATGGTGCTTTTTTTTTTATTATTATTATGTTGCTCTTTGTTGTTTGCTGTCTCCCCTGTTTTTTTTGTTTTTCTTTCTCTCCATACAGGTGACCCAGGAGTTTTTTGTTTTTTTGTTGTTTTTTTTTTCTCTCTTCCCCCCCTTCTCACCGTCTCTTCTCCCCTTTGGTTTTCTTTCTTCCTCTCCCCCTCTTTCTTTCATTCTTTCCCCCTGTCCTATTAAAAAAAAAAAAAAAAAAAAAGGATGACAAAGGATGAACTGAAGCTCCGCCATCACGTGATGTCACATGCTGCTGTTTCTGATGTCACTTCCAAAAAAAAAAAAAAAAAAAAAAAAAAAAACTCAGTGGCCCAACACGTCAAATTCACCAGGGAGGATATGAAAAGTGGCAGGTTAGCCTTCTTAGACTGTGAGATTTCCATCAGTAATGGGGGACGTTTAAAAGCAGATGTGTACCGTAAACCTACACATACGGATCAGTATTTAAGGTTTGACTCTCATCATCCACTGGAGCACAAATTGGGTGTCATCAGGACGCTACAACATAGAGCGATCACCATCCCCATAGACACAGCAGCCAGGGAAGCAGAAAAACATCACATCAAGAAGGCCCTGAGCAAATGTGCTTTTCCCAGTTGGACATTTGTTAAATGTCAGGGCTCTGTGTGTGGGCAGGTGGAAATGTGGATCCAAATGCAGGACTCCGAGACAAAATGTAACTAAAACCACAGCTTTTATTGCTGGCATGAAAAAAAAAACCCAAACCAAACCATGAAACCAAGCAGGAACACAGGCAGAGTCTGAGGGTACGACGCGACACCGAGCATGGGAAAACACAGGGCTTAAATACACAGGGTAGTAATGAGGGAATGGGCCACAGAAGGGAGACACAGCTGGGGGAGATCAGGGCTAACGAGACGGGGGAAACAAAGCTGCACACACTAACATAAGACAGACTTTCACAATAAAACAGAAAACATGAATCACAACTCAGAGACACGGACTCAACACAGAGAGACAGAAAATGACACATGGAACGGAACTATACATGAAACCACAATTCCTAAAATATGGATAACAGAAACATGAAACTCTAGTAATAATAGTAATAATAATAATAATAATAATAATAATAATAATAATAATAATCACCACAACCACAAGAGAACAAGAAAACAATCCATGATGCAAAATTACACCAAAACATAATAAACTCAAAATACTGGGTCCAACGGACCCAGAACCGTGACAGTACCCCCCCTCTAAGGGCTGGCTCCCGACAGCCCAAACAAAAAAGCACAAAGCACCAGGCCAGGGTGGGCAGAGGGGGTCCAGGATGGAGGGACAGAGACCAAACAAAAAACAAGGAGCACCAGAGTCGAAAAACGCAGGAAAGCACATCAAAAACAAAACAAAACCAGAGCTCAACAAGAGTCCACAAAAAGTTCAGGGGGCCGACCGTGCACACGGCAACGGCGGCAGCGACGGGCAAACAGTTCTGGAGGCCGACCGTACACACGGCAACGGGCAAACAGTTCGGGAGACCGACCGTGCACACGGCGGCAACGGGCAAACAGTTCGGGAGACCGACCGTGCACACGGCAACGGCGGCGACGGGCAAGCAGTTCCGGAGGCCGACCGTGCACACGGCAACAGCTTTGGAGGCAAAACCAATCAGAAGGCCGACCACTTGGAAGGTAGTGGCGGCCACTGAGCAGGTCCGGAGGTCGGCCGCGATGCCAGCGGCGGCGACGAACGCTTTCCAGAGGCCGTCCCCGAAGGCCATGATGCCAACTTAGAGGCCCGGAAAACGGCCGGCAGAGGCGAGGTGGAACGGGTCGAGCTGGCTCTGACGGCAGTGTGGCAACCGCAGGACCAGACGAGGCAGGACCAGACGAGGCAGGACCAGGCGTGGATGAAGACACGGAGGCTGGACCAGGCGTGGATGAAGACACGGAGGCTGGACCTGATGGCAGCGGGACGGCTGCGGAACCTGACGGCAGCGGGACGGCTGCGGAACCTGACGGCAGCGACGCTGCAGGCAGTGATGCGAATGGTGATGATGTAGAAGTCGCGGGGGATGACTCAGCAGACGACGGCTGAACAGACTTCCCCGGACCATCAGCAGATGTGAGGATGTGCTGGCTGGGTCCTCCAGGACCCTCAGTTAACGAGGCGTGGTGCTGGATGGGCTCCTCGGACCGTCCAGCAGACGTGGTGTGAGGCTGGACGGGCCCCCTCGGACCCTCCAGCGGAGACAGGAGGCTGGACGGGCCCCTCGGACCCTCCAGCAGAGACAGGAGGCTGGACGGGCCCCTCGGACCCTCCAGCTAACTTGGCTTGAAGCTGGACGGGCGGCTCGGGCCCTCCAGCAGACGTGACATGAGGCTGGACGGGCGACTCGGGCCCTCCAGCTGACGACACTTGAGGCTGGCTGGGTTCTCCCGAACCCCCAGCAGACGAAACTGTAGGCTGGATGGGCTCCTCGGGCCCTCCAGCTGGAGCAGATGCAGGGCCAGAGGCAATAGGGACCCCTGACTGAGGGTGAAGATGAGTGGCTGACTTAGCAGATGACAAAGCTAATGATTCCGCCACTAACTGCGCTAGTGACTGGGCTATGGACTGTAACAAGATTTGGAGAAAGTCTGATTGTGGTAGAGCCTGAGCTATGGATAGCGGGGGTGAAGACTGAGCTATGGGTGACTGAACTTGAGATGAAAGTGATGGTGGTGGATTTGGTGACTGGGCTACAGGCGGCTGCTGAGCAAGAAACACAGGACACTGAGCTGAAGGTGGCTGCTGATCAGCTAACTGAGCTGAAGGTGGCTGCTGATCAGGTAACTGAGCTGAAGGTGGCTGCTGATCAGCTAACTGAGCTGAAGGCGGCTTGGAGAATTCTGCTGTGGCTGCTCCTGCTGTGGTGTGAAAATGACAACTGCTCCAGTCCGTACCACAGGAAAGAATGGAAGTGTGGTTGGATGATGATGGTGAGGGTTGCATTTCTTCTTTAACGGTGGATCGAACGACTTGGCAATGAACCTTGGCAAAACATACTGCTGACGTCGAGAGCACCAAGTGGCGAGGGCCTCCAGGAGGGCAGCTGAATCCTCCTTCCCTGGGCCGCTAGGGGTGCTCAATTAATCGAATTTTAATCACGATTACGATCTGGGCTTTCAACGATCATTAAAAATGACTGAGCCGATTATTAGCCCTTACCTCGTGCTTTACTCTCACGCTGCTCCATGTGGCAAATCGAGCGCACCTCTCTGCATTTTGAACACGTGTCAGAGCAGCGGTCCACAACCTTTTTTGCGCCACGGACCGGTTTATGCCCGACAATATTTTCATGGACCGGCCTTTAAGGTGTCGCGTATAAATACAACAAAATAAAACTAGTACCAGTACCGAAAAAAAGAAAATTTATTCATAACACACGTAAAAAGACCAATGAAAACCGAGTAAATGATAAAAATGATAACAAAATAACGCTGAAAACCGATAAAAACCCTGAAAACTATACATTTCACACCTGAGCCTCAACTCTCGCGGCCCGGTACCAAACGACTCACGGACCGGTACCGGTCCGGGGACCGCTGATTAAGAGGACCCGAGGGAAGCTCGGAAAGCTAAGCAGAAGTTATTTGGAGAGGAGAGCAGTGTTGGGACTAATGCGTTATTAAGTAACGCATTACAGTATCTACGTTATTATTGTGGTAACGAGCACGGTAACTAGTTATTATGCCAAAATCAGGAACGCGTTAGTCGTTACTGGGATTTAGATAGGGTCGTTACTCGTTACTTCGTGTGGTGGCTATCGCAGAGCTTCCACAGATTCAGTAACATTAGCAAGTGGTGTAGGCCGGCAGGTGGATGAAGGAAAGGGGACGCAGAAGGAAAAGAGACCCGAGGCGGCCGCCGGTCCAAGTGTGAACTGAACTTCAGGTAAGAAGTTATGACCTGCAGTCTATCTGGGTCAGATATAAACCAAGTTTAGGTGGAGTTTATTTTCGTTATTCTGACTTTTTCCGTACTGCGTGCTAGCTAGCATGACGGAGTTTCTATACAGCTGGGTGGTGCTGTGTTACTGATGTTGAACTTTATTTTGTTCATAAGTTATTAGAGTTGCCAACCGTCCCGTCTGGTATTCAGAGAAAATATTACGCGTTTCTTATTGAGGTGAAAAGGAACAGTTTGTCCCGTAATTCAGCTACAATGAAAAAGACACAAAGCTGGAGTTATTCTGTGTCTTTGCTGCACAGCTGCCTCTTCTTCTCTCATTCTCCCCCCTCCCTCTCCCGTTTCTACTTCAATCATGAAAACTGATCAATGATCAGCTGATCGGCTCTCTTGTTTGTTTATCGCTCACTTTGCACCGAAAGAGGAAACCAGCGGATGTCGCGCTAAACAACAGCAGCATGTTTAAGCTTGATCAGCTATTGTTAGAATTTATTTAATATTAATTTCTAGTATCAGCTGATGTTTGCTGGAGCCACAGCTGTAAAGCTGCTGGTCATGATATGGTTTGGTTATGTGATGAGAGGGAAACATGAAGATGAAACCAGGAGACGTTCTTACTGAATCATCAGAGCTGAACAGGTGATGGTGAAACAGGTTTTACCTTTTAGGTGACATGAATGAGTTGAAGGGAAGTTATGAACTGTTTCTGAGAGACAAATAACACCAGGATCCTTTTTTAGGTAGCTGACAGCTGGTAACTGTGCAGGTGCGGATCTAGCAAAGTGTTGCCAGGGGGGCATGTAGGGCATTAACGGGGAAAGGGGGGCACAAGGAAATACTTTTCTTTCTTATTCTCATTTAAAATGTCTAGCTTTTAAAAAATAATTATCTGAATCTTACAACAAACGATTGATAGATTGATGCATATATACCATCAAAACAGTGTACATCACTATCACAACAGTGTTTATTTTCATTCAAAGGCTTTATGATTTTTCCTATAATGGTGGGCTGGTCTCTAGTCAAAATGCCCGGGCCAATTTTCTGTCCCAGTCCAGCCATGCATGCAGCTCATCTGCAGTCTGGTGTTACCTACATCTTCCTATTCAGAAGGCAGAATTTCTGAGTTCTGAGTACAATCGAAAGCACCACGACTGCAGTTTTTGTGTTGGATGTAAAAGGCGCACATGACTCTGTGACGTAGGCTAGAATCATGGCAGCAGTCAATGACGGTCCAGGCGTGGGATTTCTCTCGTGGAAATATGCACATTATCTTTTCCTTTCTATTGGTAGGTGGCACAGTGCACTTGTGGCAAGTAAGCAAGCTAGAAGACTGGCAAAGTTATGGAAGAAACACATTAACAAGAGAATTCTGAGTAAAACCAAAGTTACTTTCCCTAGTAACTAGTTACTTTGAAAGTAACGAGTAACTTGAAGTAACTGAGTTACTTTTGAGAGAAGTAACTAGTAATGTAACTAAGTTACTATTTTAAAGTGACTTACCCAACACTGGAGGAGAGTGACTGCGGCTGGTTGAAAAGAGAGGTAAAAAAAACTTCAGTGGTGTGGAAACATTATGGGTTCGCGGAGTCAGACGTAGATCAAGTAGACATAGTGTGTAAACTTTGTGTCGTAGCTGCACCACAGAGCAACACTGCAAAGTTCACTAAACATAGATGTTTACATTTTTCATTTATTTTTTATATTGCAAACATTTGCACTGTTATCAGTATTTGCACACTATTTTATATTATTTTTTTGATAATATTTAAAGTCATTATTCAATACATTGTTATTGTTAAATAAATATCGTCAAATAATCGAGATCTCAATTTCAGTGAAAATAATCGTGATTATCATTTCTGCCATAATCGAGCAGCCCTATGGGCCGCCCATGCCAAACAGTTCAAAACAAAAACTGGCTCTCAGAGCTGTTACTATCGTTTTTAATCCGTTAATGTCCAGAAAGGTTATGGTGAAGGTAGGGGATGACAAGAAGTTGTCTAGAAACACTACCTCTGGAAGCCTCTTGTAGTTATCCACAGCGTGAATTATGCGCTAGCAATAATCCCACAGCTGTGCAAGGTACTTTCCCTCTGAGGCAAAAGGTGAGTCCGCTGGATCCATCTTATGATCGCGTCGTTCTGTCAGGGCTCTGTGTGCGGGCAGATGGAAATGTGGATCCAAATGCAGGACTCCGAGACGAAATGTAACTAAAACCACAGCTTTTATTGCTGGCATGAAAAAAAAAACCCCAAACCAAACCATGAAACCAAGCAGGAACACACAGGCAGGGTCTGAGGGTACAACGCGACACCGAGCATGGGAAAACACAGGGCTTAAATACACAGGGTAGTAATGAGGGAATGGGCCACAGAAGGGAGACACAGCTGGGGGAGATCAGGGCTAACGAGACGGGGGAAACAAAGCTGCACACACTAACATAAGACAGACTTTCACAATAAAACAGAAAACATGAATCACAACTCAGAGACACGGACTCAACACAGAGAGACAGAAAATGACACATGGAACTGAACTACACATGACACCACAATTCCTAAAATATGGATAACAGAAACATGAAACTCTAGTAATAATAATAATAATAATAATAATAATCACCACAACCACAAGAGAACAAGAAAACAATCCACCAAAACATAATAAACTCAAAATACTGGGTCCAACGGACCCAGAACCGTGACATTAAAGATGGGAAGGCATCTAAAGAAAGCTCCAGCCGATCCAGGGGAGAAGAAAAAATGCTGCCTAAGTGAAAATCCTTAGTGATCCCGAATGTGTCAGTATCGGAACAGTTGAGACACATTTTCTCTAAATGCTCTGTGGCTTTTAAACCCCAAAACACGCTGCACCAAAAATTAGTCCACCCAAGGATCGGGTCCCCCGACACAAACAGAGTAGTGTATGCTGTTAAGTGCCAGGAGGATTGCCAGGATTTATACATCGGAGAAACCAAACAACCTCTGGCAAAGTGGATGGCACAACACAGAAGAGCTACCTCATCAGGGCAGGACTTTACACCTACAGGCCAGTGGACACTCTTTCAATGATGAGGATGTACACATACAGTTACATGAAAAGGGAAAATCCATCTCTGAAACTCTCTGAATGGTACTCATAGCCGTTGATGAGTGGTCTTTGATCAATGATCAATAGTCTTTAATCAATGGGCTTTGATCAGTTGTTGTTGATCAATAGTCATGACAATTTGCATATTAATGATCAAGAAACTGAACTCACAGCCCATTGTTGTTTTGTTTTTTTTGTTTTGTTTTTTTCTTCTCTTGGCTCTCAGCGAAGGCGGTCGCACTTTTCTCCTCTCCTCCTCACCCTTATCTGTCCTGCTTAGCCTCTATGTCCTTGTCTTGTCTCGTGTACATTACTTTCCCTGGAATAGACTCACACGGTCGTTCTCTAAAACCTAAAAGAGAATTATGGATTTGATCAACTGGTCTCTGAATGCTATTGACACCATTTTCTCAACGAGAAGTCGGGGCTCGGGAGAGTCTGAGTGCCCTGGAGGGACTTTCCCTGCCGGATACACGATGGACGGGTGGCAGAACTGGAGCGTCGTGTGCCTGGCGGGACTGTCGATCGAGGACGCTGAAGATATCTATCTATTCGGAACCGTGATAACAGGGTTTTTGCTGATCGGAGTTGGCTTAGCCCTGGTTTATCGGAGAAATAAGAGAGCGGAACCGGCTGTTCAAACTCCCCCAAGGCTGCCCGCTGGAATCGAAGCGATGGGACGAGGCGCGACCTCTCACAACGAACGTAATATGGTCAACACCTTGGAGACGCTTGCATCGGCTGTGAAGGCTCAAAGCAACAACATTGAGCGTATGGGGGGATACATCAGAGAGAGGCCTGCTCAAAATGAGACCCTTGAGCGACAGTTGGAAGACATCGCGGAACGGATCACTGCAGCTGTGAGGTCTCAGAATCAAAAGAATGATAACACCATGGAACAGAAGTTTGATACCATCATGGGGAGGCTCGCGGCTCTCCAACGGGAGATTGAGAGGCCAGTGTCGGAGTGTTAGGGCAGCCTGAAAATTCTCCTGGGCTGCTCGCATGGAAATTTACAAAATCAACAATTAGATTGCGGACCCCCATAACGGCGCCAGCTGCAGGCCCAAGTCTGGAGCCGAACAATCACTCCCTGATAACGACTGTGTTACGGCTATTCTTCCCGTCCCATGCAAGGACACCTGGATTGGCTGGAGGACTGTTTACTTAGCCTGATAGGCCGAAGGACACTGTCTCAGCTAAACTTTGGACACGCACACACATACACTTACACTGATTAGCACTCACTCATCCTCCCTCCCTTCCAACGCCTTCGATGCTTCTTGCCCCCTGGGAACATGAGGCAGGTCCCGGCCCGTGCTGTCGAATAGATGACGGCGCCGTCGTAGGATGGCTGCTGTGTTTGCCTGGGGTTACTCCTCATCCCCTACCCATCCCTGTGGCTTGTCAGGTCTTCCATAATGTTGTGCTGTGGACATTTATGTGCTTTTGTGCAGAGGAGTTTTTTTTGTTTCCTGTTCTCGTGCTGTCCTACCCTACCATGGAAGCACAGCATGAGTGGAGGTCTCTTTTTTTCCTCTTGTACCTTCCCGTTGTTGTGTACATTTCAGTGTTTTTCTGTAATGCTACCGATCTCCGACTTGTAACCCCGTGTGATGTCTGTGTTATGTGTGTAAGGTCGGGGGGGGGGGGGGGGGTTTCCATCTCGCTGCAGGGCAACCTGCTAGTGACAAATAAAAGCTGTTTCATTCATTCATTCATTCATTGTTCATTCAGTGGGCTACTTTCAGTTATTGTTCAAAAAGTACTGTTTATAAGTTTGGGGAAACCTGCCGTCAGCTGAGACTGAAGAAGTCACTTGGACAAGTGAGGAAACGTTTCTCCCAATGAAAACGCTACATCCAGATGAACAGAATCAACCTTTTGGGATGAGACTTTGTAGAAATAAAACTGAAAAAAATATACTCTGCAATGTCCTTGCTCCTGGTTTTGACTTCTTCTTAGTGGCACCTGCTTTGACTGCAGGCCTGTAGTTTTTGAGGCTGCAGCTACAAACCAGAATGATCTCAGTGCCACTGTGACATCCTACACCAATTTTTGTGAGGTCATCCATATGCCAAATAAGCCTTCCACAGATACAATAACAAACTCTGGTTTACAGCAAAAATCTAGGCAGATTCATTGGGCTAAGGAGGAAGCCTACTGAAGTGGGGACAGAATTTGTATAACCAGGCTAAAAACACACTGTCAAAAGAGATCAGAGTAGCAAAGAGGTGCTACACTGAAAAGCTTTGTCTAGGTTCTCAGTCATCCAAGTCATGGTAGTCTAAGGAGTTTGGAAAGACAGCAACTGGACTTTTTTACAATTTTACCACTCATCCGAGAAACTTTTTCAGTTATAAAACCAGATGGTGGAGAGACGAAGGTATATGAATTACATTTAAACCCCACTAGGTCTTCGATACCTAAGATTCTCCAACATTTGGTTTTAGAACTAAAAACATTTCTCAGATGAGAGGTGAAACCTCATTAAGAAACTTGAAGAAGTCCAGTTGTTTTGTTTCCATGCTCCTTAGACTACACTGAAAAACTTAAAAACAGGTTTTCAGCTAAAGACCCTGTGTCAGCTGTAACACCCCTTATTATTGTGGTATAGCACCACTACGGGGTGTTGCCCTACTTTTTAGTAGTTGGGGAGACTCCTAGTTTGTGAGTGTAGTGGTAGCCATTACATGCTGCTGGCGCAGCTATTCCGAGAGAAACCATACCATTGTAACGGGCTGGGACTGGCGACTGCCTAACCCTGCAAATGTATGTTCGGACAGAGTAGAGCCATGGAGACCTGGCTGGTATGGTCTTATAGTAATTTGTAAATGTTTTGAAGTCATCTGGCTTCTTAATAATTTAATAAAACATTAAAAAGCCATGTGAAAATTTGAAAACCACTATTTCTATGTCACCAATTTTTTACTTAACGGAAATTTAGGATTTATATCTGTCAAGTCATTTGTTCTGGCATAAGTCACCGTTTTGATATATCTTCCTGTGACTTTAAAGTCTGTCAGCTAGTTAGATACATTTTTGCACTGCTAGTGTCTGCTGCTTGAATTAGTCAGTTTACCATATAAACACATGCAGTGCCTTTCAAACCTTTAATTACACTGTTCATTTTGTGCATTAGTAAGAGAATCTTTTATATTGAATTATCTTGGGAAAAAACAAAAATGTTTGCATTTTTTTTCTCATGCACTTTCTTTCATTTCCTTATCACGTTTAGATTCTTCAAGATCTCAAACACCATCTTTGACATGTAAGTAACTTTCATATTATTTGCATTACTTATTAGCCATATTCAATAACATGCACAGATTATTTTGAAAAGTGATGGTCTATGGGGCATCCTTGAAAGGAGTGCGTTACTTTATTTTATTTGTTTTTACTGGTAACCAGTGTTACAATCTGTCATGGTCTGGAGTCTGTGACTCTGTGTTTATGTTAAGTTTATTATTATTCTGTGGTTTTGTTTATCTTGGGTTTTTGTACTCTCCTATTTCACGTTTCATGTTCCTATGTCTGTGTCCCCCAGCCTGTGTTTAGTTGGTGTGTGTTGTGTTCAGTTGGTGTGTTTCCTGTTTTACTTTGAAGGTCTCTGTCTGATGTCAGTGTGTTCTGTTTACGTTTCCCCTGCCTCGTCAGCTGTTATGTCTCCCAGGTGTGTTTCCCTCCTGTTTCCCATCCCCTGATTACTGGTGTGTGTATTTATAGTGTGTGTACTCTCGTCCTCGTTGCTGGTTCGTCTGTGTTATTCCCCTTGGTCATTCTGTGTATTTTGCCCCGTCTTCCTGTACATTCTCCCCGCGTTGATCTCCCTGCAAGGTACCCTCGTTCATGTTCAGGTTTTGTTGTTTAAGTTTTAGTTTTCCTAGTTTAGAGTGTTTTCAGTTCTGTTTCTCGCCACCCTTTCTTTTGTGTTGTACATCACTGTGGCAATAAAGCTCGCTCACCTCAGAAGCCACCTGCATTTTGGGTCCTTAATAATTGACAGCCAGCATGGACCCAGCAGTTTTCAATCCTTCTGAGGAGCTACAAGACGACATCATTTACACTGTTGAGAGTCTTCTCAATCTGTGGCTGGAACAACCCCTGGAGGAGCTTTGTCGCGCTGTGGAAACGCTGTGGAGTCAGCTGAACAGTAAGAACAAGATCTGGGCTATCAACACCTACGCCCTGCAAGTAATCAGGTACCCTGCTGGGATAATAAGCTGGCCAAAGCAATAGATAGAAGCCACTGACATCCAGCCCAGGAAGCTCCTGGCCATGCATGGAGGGTTTCACCCCAAGTCCAGCACCCTGAGGCTGTACGCTAAGTGGAAGGAAGGAGGCTGAGGACTGGTGATTGTCAGTATCACAGTTCAGGATGAGACAACAAACATCCACAAATACATCAGAAAGATGGCCCTAACTGACTGCATTCTCAGTGAATACGTCAGGCAGCAGAAACCCAAGAGGAGGAAGAGGAGGAATCATCACAGAGGGACAGGCCCCTTCATGGTATGTACCACCGGCAGATAGAGGAAGTTTCTGGCATCCAGAAATCCTACCAGTGGTTGGACAAAGCTGGACTGAAAGACAGCACACAGGCACTAATCATGGCAGCACAGGAATGAGCGCTAAGCACAGGGTCCATAGAGGCTGGTGTCTATCACACCAGGCAAGACCCCAGGTGCAGGTCGTGCCATGATGCCCCTGAGACAATCTAGCACATAACAGCAAGGTGCAAGATGCTAGCAGGCTTGGCATACATGGAATGCCATAATCAAGTGGGCAACATAGTGTACACCAAGTATGTCCTGGAAGACGCGAAGTTAAAATGGGAGACACCCCCTAGGGCGGTCGAGAATGACTGACGTAATATCCTGTGGGACTTCCAGATACAGATGGACAAAATGGTGATGGCTAACCAACACAATATACAGCTGGCAATTTCCAAGGCCTCAGGTATTAACAGCTTGCTGTATTTCTTATTCACCTTCTTCATTGTACCTTAACCTATTCTCCTTTACCATGGAGGGTACTGCTCCTTGTGTCCTTGTGGCCAAGCATCTCACTGATCACTGCTGCCATAGTGTAGATCAGCTGGTTGTAGTAGGTATCATCCATAGTGCTGCATTCATGTTATATACATGATGAGACAAGAGACAGTACTTGATCTGTGGCTGTTCAGTATCAGTATCAACCAGTTGTAATACAAGAATACAGAGAACAATGAGTTGTGTGTGTTGTGTGTCTGCTAGGGCTGGCTTCCCTTATAAAAGGGCAGAATGTATGACATTAGCAAAGTATGGCATAGATTTCTTTTACCCTACCAGGCTAGTGACCAGGCTAACTTAGCATGCTAGCATCAGCCTTGTATGCTCGAGATAAAACACTTAAAAAAATTAAATTAGCGAACGCAAACCTTTGCGGACTCACACAGATTACAGCATACTATTAAATAGAAACAGACAGAGCAATTTGGTCATATTATAAGTAATGACTTTAATAAACTTATCAGCAACCAGACAGTGACCCAACAGTGGCCACAGGCAAATGTCTTTGTCATCAAACAGTGAATGTCTGCACACACACACACACACACACACACACACACACACACACACAGAGAGAGAGAGAGAGAGACCCATAACACCCACCCAGGAGATTAAAAAACAAAACAAAATTTTTGATAGAAAATAAGTTACATATATATGTTGTTATTCTCTGTGTTATTACTATAGACAGTATTGTGACAGTATTGTGCCTATTCTGCTATGTGCCTGTTTTATGAGAGCAAAGCTAATCTATTGTATTTGTACACATAATTGGTCAATAAAGGTGATTCTTATTCATATTTTCAATCTGTTTAGTATTTGTGCAGTTGGTAGAATGTGACCATGGTTGTTGTAGTAGAACACACTGCAAGGAATTGACTGCTGAAAGCACTAACCCCTTTTTCATATATGGGAAAAAAAAGATTGCCAAAATCATTTACCACAGGACGAAAGAACAAGATCTAGAAAACTTCAAAATTCCATCCTGTGCTGCGACATCCAGCTGGTCAACAAATGTAGTACAAATGTAGTACAAATGTAGTACACTGAATGAATAGGACTTTTCTCCACTCAGAGAGTACTGCAGGGAACTCAAGTGGACCAGGGTCCCCAAGGAAATCTGCATCCCCATCGACTGTCATCCTACTTCCACAAAGAAACTTCAGAGGCTAGGCCTTTCCGTGCCATCCACAGCCATGCTATCCCATGAGACAACAATCAGTTCTGCCTTGGTTCTCACTCCGTCCTGCTTCTTAATGGTGGAGGAGATTCTATCATCTGTAATGACAGACAGCAAAAGCATTGTTCATTGTAATAGAGACCTTTCTTATTTGAACAGAATGGCTGTTGTAACCCGTAAAATCCCAAACTCCCAGAGATTATGTCGCAGACCACCTAAAGATAAACAAAAAGAAGTTTTCATGAGAAATCATGAAATTATCAATGAACTTACAAAAGCAAACAAAAGCAATAGAACAGTTTTAATTTCACTAAAAGCAAAACAATTACATTTGGCCCATCAGGTAACTCTCTTCTAAGGCCCTCTGTTAATGATTTAATATTTGATCAAAATACAGGGTATATCAGAATATAAATATATAAGAAAGAATATATAAGCTATATTTTTTATGTAATAGATGTAGAAGTTTGCAATAAATTTTAAAATATATACGTGAATATAAAGTTTTACAACTTACAATGTTCTCAAGTGCTTAATGTGTCCCCTTTTAAATGAACAGCATAAGTCGATTCAACAGACAACCACGTGAAAGTCCAGAATCCCCTCTTTCTTATTAATTAATTAACTGTGAAATTGGATGATTCTTTGTTAATAAACCCTGTATTCAATTATTTTGCCTCACAGGAAGCTAAGAAAATCTTAGTTTAAATGAGTTAATACTCCAGAGTCATACTTTCAGAATCCTTGTAGCACAGGCTAAGGAGGAAGCATACAAACAATGTCTGTGAAGGTTCTCAGTCATCCAGGTCATTGCTCTCGGATGAGATGAAACATCTTCAAGCAACTTAAAGAAGTCCAGACGCTTTTTTTTGCAAGCTCCTTTGACCATACAAACAATGTTTTGCTATAGCTTAGTAATAAACCAAAGATCTACACAGAGTTATAATTCATTTGAAAGCCTTACTCTTAGCCTTGTGCACCCTAGCTGGAAAGCGCAACAATCAGTTTTGCGGTTTGTTAACTACTTGCCGCCTGGCTCTTTTTCAGAGTTTCTATCTGATTTCTTAGACATTTTATCCACAATCTTGATCTCGTCCTGATATTTGGCATATGGCAAATAAACTGAACATTTAACCGTATTTTTCCCTGAAAAAATTACTTTTTATCAGATCATTTCTTGATAACATTTAATTTCACATACAATAATAGAGTATAAAGCACTTGAAAAACTGTTTCAGTACACTAGATGTGGTTCTTAATGCACTGTGATGAAATTTAAAGAAGTGCTTCATTCTTTGTTATGTCCTTCAATCCCATGTGCCAACACAATGCTGAGCAGCAGCCTGAACTTTGCGCCCACAGAACTTGATCTTGTTAATAGTGTTTCATACTCAGTACGTGCAATGCTGGACACTGTGGCCACTCTGAAACAGAAACTAACGAATCAGAGAAATTTGACTCCCTGGTATACCTCACATACTCATATACACACACCTTAAAACAGATGACTTATAAGTAGGAGAGGAAATTGCATTGCACTCTTGGAGAAGATCACCATTTGAGATGGAAAAATTATTTGTTGCACTATAAAAATGATTTCTATAAAGCTAGGACATCTTACTATTCATCACTGATAGAGGAAGACAGGAACAACCCCACATTCCTTTTCAGCTCTGTCATGGTAGGCATTGGTTTGTTTTTTTATTTTGTATTTTTTGGATGTCTTCCTGATGCCTAGGCTATGTTGTGGAGGCATAACCTATCTTTTGATGGAGGCACTATCCTCCACCCCTATGTCCCTGTAACTACTTACTGTTTATCACCCCAGATCCTGCATTCAGTCTCTATCAAATTATCTGCATATCTAGTGTGGTAATCAGGCTCTTCTGTGAACTCTGTGAACCTTTTCCCCATGACTTTACAGTCTTTTAAATTTTAGTTTTCCCTGTTTGCCTGGATCCTTGGACTCTTTGGAAACCTCCGCTGAAACATTCCCCATTTTCACCACCTACCTGATTGACCCCCTACAACTTCCAGCACTCTCCATCTTTGCCCTCGTTCCCAAGATGCTTCATCTACTAACACATGTAAGCCAGTTTATTCACTCTTCTCAACCACCTAAACAGTGTTCAGATCACTTTCCTCCATTTCTCCTTGACTAACTGTCTTTTCCTCTCTCTCAGTGAACCCCAGTGTCAGATCCAGAAACTTACCTGTCTGTGATTCCCCTGTGCAAGTATCAAGCTGTGTTCAACAAAAATTTGAGAAGTGCTGAATCTGTCTTTACTAGACAGTGAAGGAAATAAGAGTCGGCTTTTCTCTCTGCATTATATACTGTGACACAGCCTGACAGGGTATTCCATTAATTTTTGATAGAGATGACATTTTGAATTTATTTTCAAATAAAATTTAAACAAGCAAACAAACAAAAAAAGAAGCAGCTATTAGCAGTCCCACAGCTGTATCATTAAGTACATTATACTCTCAAACAGAACTTTTGACAACTTTATTCTTCCCAGTTGTCCACTGGAGCAAAACTCTCACATGGCAGCTGGAGTATACAACCCCTAACTTCTTGGCATCAAGACAAATTAAAACAATGTACCAAATATTTTCATAGTAAAATTACAATACAATTAGAAAAACACTGCAGCAAGACTGCAGCAAGACTACTAACATGAACAAGAAATTGAGATATGTAATAGCTTCTGTTCACCCTGTTAAATGCGGAAATGAATTTAAACTCATTCTCCTCACATTCAAAGTCTTGAATGATCAGGCCCCATCATATCTTAAAGACCTCATAGTACCATATTATCCTAACAGAGCACATTTCCGTCAGACTGCAGGCATACTCGTTGTTTCTAAAGTTTCTAAAGTTTCTAGAAGCAGTTTTAAGATTAGTCTCAAAACTTTCCTGTTAGATAAAGCTTACAGTTAGTGCTGGATCAAGTGACCAAGGAACCATCCCTTAGTTATGCTGATATAGGAAGGTCGCCGGTTCGATCCCCGGGCTCTCTGTCCTGGTTGTTGTGTCCTTGGGCAAGACATTTTACCCTACCGCCTACTGGTGTTGGCCAGAGGGGCCGATGGCGCGATATGGCAGCCTCGCTTCTGTCACTCTGCCCCAGGGCAGCTGTGGCTACAACTGTAGCTTGCCTCCACCAGTGTGTGAATGTGAGAGTGAGTGAATAGTGGCATTGTAAAGCGCTTTGAGTGCCTTGATAAGCGCTATATAAATCCAATCCATTAATATTATATAAGACTGCTGTGAGACTATGCCTTGCACTTCTTCCACTCACTCCCCACATGTTTATATAGCATGCCGCAGCATGTCATTTTTGTCTTGACTTGACTCTCTGTTAATCTGTTTTTTGCCCTGTGCCCCCCCCCCCCCACCAGGATACAGTTGCGGCAGATGGCCGCTCCTCCCTGTTCCTATCTGTTAAAAGGATTTTTAACAAGAACAAAAATAACTGATCTTCTTCCATTCCACCACTGCAAATTGCTTTATTATGAGCAGTTTGTATTTATATTTAGTGTCTTTACCTTACATTACAAAGCACCTGGAGGTAACTGTTCTTGTGATTTGGCATATATAAGCAAACCTGAATTGAATTGTACTGGTGCCCCATCGTGAGATTGACAATTTTAAATCACCAATTAATCTGCGGAGTACTCAGTGTTCTTCTAAATGTGCTCCTTGTTGAGGTATTTCTGTTTGGTATAAAGGTACCTCACTACATGCTGATTAGCACACAAAGACTTGTGTGCTAATCTTTTCAGCACACAAGTCTTTGTTTTTTTTTATATATGCATAAAAATTGCCATTCTGTGTTTTGTTGTATTCTCTCAGTCATTCTTTTATCCAACATTATATAGACACAAATATCCAACCCAATGAGCTTTTTTGTTGGCCTCTTTCTTTCTTACACTCTCCTTTTTACGCAAGTGTCTGTCACTTCTCCATTGGTCCCTTTATACGGCATTGAGATCACGGCATCTGGGTTTGACACACACATTTGTTTAGTCTCCATTGTGCTAAGTGGATTCATGCGGAATGGAGATTGTCTGTAATATATTGAAAGGGAGCAGGGTGTGCAATGGGAGGTAAGACAAGTGAACAGGAAGGGAAGAGCAATGGAAAAAGAGCAAGAGATTGATGATTGATCCAAATAGACCAAACTAAAAGACAGACAATGAGAGACTAAAATGGACAGTATATATAGAGAGAGATGAGGAAACATATGCTGCTCTGTCTACGCCATCAATCTAAAGTAGTGAGCTCACCTGGAAATTGTCAAGCACAAGTGTACTTGTATCAGTGTGTGGCTGGCTGCCACTAAGATGAGTTTCCTCACAAGCAATATACATATTCAGCGAAAGCATGCCACTCTATCATCTCTCTCTTTCCTGCATTCTCTAGATCAGTGGCTGAGCTGGCATTGATTTGTGATAGTTGTATGTTGTACTTTTCTTTGTTTTTTGACCGTGTTTGTGTGTGTATGTAGTCTTCATAATAACTCATCTTGAACTCAGTGGAACCACAGCAAATACAAAAATAATGACCTAAACATGCAATGATGAACACAGCCAGAAAAAAAAGAGAAAGTACCCATGGCTGGTTTCTTGCCAAATAGTGAGCCAAATGTGTTCACGTATATATTTCATGTAGAGTTGCTATATTAAACATTTCAGACTAAGTTACTATCTTGTAAGCACAATCAGCACTTGTAAACATATTTTTTAGCATACAAAATTGGACTTCATAAATGCATTATAAATATCCACAACTATCAATCGGAGCTTTGTTGTAAAGTGTAAAGTATAAAACCATTTATTAATGAATAATAAACATTTATAAATGCCAGATGGGCGCCTTATTGTAAAGTGTAAAGCATAACACCATTTATTAATGACTACTAAACATTTATAAATGACAAAAAAGAGCCTCGTTGTAAAGTTTAAAACATGTGAACATTTATTTATGACCAACAAACATGTGTAAGTATTACTGGGCTTTACTATAAAAAGTATAAAGCACCAACAGTTATTTAGCATTGCTAAACTTATATACACTTATATATACTGTCTATATATATAAAGATAGCTAAAACTATATTAAGGAAACAAATCCCATCCCTAAATTCACCACTGGCATAAAACAAAGGAAAATTATAATAATTATAATATAATAAATTATTATACCTCAACTGAAACTGCACGCTGTATTATTTACTCTACACACATTTATACAAATCAAAATATTAAAAAAAAAAACAATAAAATAAACTAACAGGTAAATCTATTACTTGTGTGGAAACTGAACACATAAATGAACAGATCTTTGAAAAATGGTTGTTTTTGCTCAATTCAATATACTCAAAACAAACAAAACGACTTAGAACTAATTAGGATTTCAGACAGATTTCCCTCTTCGAATTGGAAGCAAAGTACCAGCGGCCTTCATACTTTCTATTCAGTTTTTTACTTCATCGCTGCCTTGAATTGCAGCCTCACATCGCTTAGCAAAAGCTAGTACTGTCTCTCCACTTGGCCTGTTGGACAGTAGCTCCTGGTAAACATTGGGGACCACTATCCTGCTCTCCTTGTGTGTGTATGCTACACAATTCAGCAGTAGCGTAACTCCACTTGAAATAACTTGCGAAGTCAGGATGTAGCGTCCAACTCCTTTTAATTAGTATGTATTTCCTCATGGAGTAAAACTGAAATACAAATGACATAGCTACAATTAACTTAGCATCATTAGCACGACAAACATAGATTCCAATACACATCCATTAGTGTTAGCACACAGCTACTAAAGTATTTATCTACAGGAAATATTTCCACAAAATATATATAAAATACAATCCTACAATTCAATACAAATGAAAACTTACAGACAGTGGTCTTGATGGCACAAACAAAACGCAAATGTCGGTGGATAAACCTTCCCCACATGTGACCCGCTAGGAACTAAACAAACATGGCTGACTTCCTGTCACTTCCTGAAACTAATTTTCAAAATAAAACAAAAATTTCAAGATTTCAAAAATAAAATTAGCTCACTACAAAGAGCGCCTATATTGCAATAAAATTAAGAGCGGAACACTCCCCGTCTGGTATTTGTTAAGATGCCATATATCAATATTCAAACCACAACATAACCTTTTCAGTCCTGTTTTTTTGAAACCATAACAACCTCCGTTATAGGCCTGAAGAACATTTTGGCCACTCTGTCTTTGACGACCCGGATCTCGATCTTACGGACCTTTCCATCACTGCCGGGGAAAGTGTTTGTTACAAGAGCCATGGGCCAATCATTCCAGCATGTACTATCATCTTTCATCAAGACAACGTCACCTCTTTCAATGTTTGGGCTGGACTCTTGCCATTTACGACGAAGTTGAAGTGTCTGCAAGTATTCATGTTTTCATTCCAGAATTGGTCGGCCAATCTTTGCACTTGCCACCACTGTTGCTTATACAGGTCCTTCTCAGTGAATGTCCCTGGAAGAGGTGGAACACTCTATTTCTGAGTGAGAAGAATTGCTGGGGTAAGTATCTGAGGGATGTCTGGATCTGAAGAGACAGAGACAAGCGGTCTGGAGTTGATGATGGCCGTCACCTCCGCCATCAGGATGCACAGGACTTCGTGGGTCAAACTGGAGGAGGGAGTACGCATCAGCATTGAGTCTAGGATTCTCCTTGCAACTCCTATCATGCGCTCCCACGCACCACCCATGTGCAAGGAGTGAAACGGATTGAAATGCCATGTACATCCATGATTGTTGGTGTATCTCTGAACTTCTGACTTCGACACAATTTTTTGCAAGCACCAACGAAATTGGTTCCAAAGTCTGAGTATAAGTGTTCAGAAGGACCTCGGATTGCAAAGAATCTTCTCAAGGAGTTGATGAACAAAGAGGTCTCTAAAGACTCTATCACTGCTATGTGGACTGCACGTGTGCTCATGCAAGTGAAGAAAATGGCCCAACGCTTACTCTGAGCAATGCCTCCTCTTGTGCGCCTGGCTATCACAGCGAAAATGTCCACACCAGTGTAGGTAAAGGGTGGTGAAGTGCTTAGTCTCTCCTGCGGCAGGTCTGACATCATTTGTTTCTCTCTTTTCCCACGAAGCTTTCGACAGGTGACACATCCATGAAGAACAGTACTCATGCATCGCTTGCCGCCAACTAGCCATATGCCAGCAGCTCGAATTGCACCTTCTGTGATGGTACGACCTAGATGCGCGACCTGCTCATGATAGTGTTTGATGAGCAACGTGGATACATGGTGTTTGCCTGGCAGAATGACTGGATGCCTTTCTTTGTCGCTTAAGTCAGCTAACGTCAACCTGCCTCCAACCTGCCTCCAACCTTTAGCAGACCATCTGCATCTATGGTTGAGTTTCGTTCGAGAGCTTCTCTTGGAAACACCAGCTCCCTTGGAGGGAGCACTTTACTCTTCAAGGAAAGAAGCTTGTTGCACAGCAAGAAGAATCACTGTAGTTGCCTTGGACAACTCGTCAGCTGTGAGAGGTTTACGGCAACAATGCCAACCATTACATCTGTTGGTCCCTCGGCTGGTTGCCGTAAAAGAACAAACCACATGGATAAGTGTTGCAACTCCTCTCTGTATAGACTTCCAGGAAGAGAATTTTGTGAAACTCTCACAACCCAGCAACTTGTCCTTTTGACTTATAACACAGGTTGTAACTTGTGGTCGTACCTCAACATCTGCGTCTGGGCCCGTGAACCAGTTTTTTCTGGTGAGCTGTGAGGCTTGAACAGACCTAGAAGCATGGTCAGCTGGGTTATGCTCTGTAGGTACATACCTCCACTGATTCGGTTGTGTGGACTGGCAGATTCTCTGGACCCTGTTGTGGACATACACATAGAAACGTTTGGACTGATTATGAATGTAGCCCAGCACCACTTTACTGTCACAGTAGAAGGTAACCGCATCAATTTGGATATTGATCTCTTGAACGATAAACTCAGCAATTTCTACGGCTAGCACTGCTGCACACAGCTCCAGTCTGGGTATGGTAGGTTCAGTTGGTGGTGCAAATCTAGCTTTCCCAAGAATGAAACCCACATGAATCTGGTTCTGCATGATTGTTGTCGATGAATGAACTGGTCTTTCATCCTTGGTTTACGCTTGTGCGCAGCAATGAGAAAGGCGGGTCATTGCTTGCTCACGATTGTTATGAATAAAAATAAAATATTTCAACAAAAACACCAGAAAACAGGTATTCAACCAACATCTTGGCCATACTGTTAGGTAGTGAAGTTAAAATCCAATTTACTTTAATAACAGGAATATGACTAAAATTTTAAAAAGCAAACACATTTTTGAATGTTTCTTTCTAAATATTCTGTGTAATTTTATTTTTTTTGGTTTTCAGTATGCACATGGACGATTTGGAAATGCATGGAAAAGGAAGAAATGGGTATTTGGACTGATGGGAATTAAAGAGAAAAGGCGAAGAAGGTTCATGTTAAAACTTGTTGAAAAACGATCAAGGTGCCACCTTGTTCCTCTGACCAGACAGCATGTTAAGTCAGGTAGTGCCATTATCAGTGATGAGTGGAGAGCCTACAAGAATGCCTACACTGTAAATCACAGCAGGTGGTTTGTAGATCCTCAATCTGGCAGTCATACACAACATATCGAAAGAGCTTGGATGACCATCAAAGGACATGTCTGTAGACAGAGGAAATCGTACTGAGAAGTTGCTGGAGGAACACCTCATGTTCTTGAATGGTCATCTTGGCTTGGTTCCTGACACCCTGATGGACAACTGGAACGTTTGTTCAAGGATGTACACAAAATACAGTGGGGCAAAAAAGTATTTAGTCAGCCACCGATTGTGCAAGTTCCCCCACTTAAAATGATGACAGAGGTCAGTAATTTGCACCAGAGGTACACTTCAACTGTGAGAGACAGAATGTGAAAAAAAAATCCATGAATTCACATGGTAGGATTTGTAAAGAATTTATTCGTAAATCAGGGTGGAAATATATAAATTAATAAATAAATATAAAGCATTTACAGATTAGTTAATAACATAGCTATAAACTATTTATTAGCCATCTATATGGGGAGTCTTATTGTAAAGTGGTACCGGACTTTTAAATACAGAGACGAACTACTGAGGAGACTTCAAGTTTGTTTTTGTTGTGTAAATCACCTTTAGCCCACAAAGAACCACTAGAGAGGAGCTTTACTTTGTGTGAATCATCTTTACATTAGACATTAGAATAGAGAGCATATGATAGACACAGGACAAGGAGACCCTGACATTCTTATCAAGTGTAACATTTGAATGTTGCTATGTATTATATAAACCGCACAAGTATTTTTCACCTTTGGTATTTTTTAAAACATAAATGTAAATTTTTAAGCTTTAATGACACTCTCAGGAATGCCTTGCATTATATTTAATAGCTAATGCATCACTTTGAAAAAAGTGCATAATCTAAGCTTTATTCCTCAATGGCCAGAACATTTAATTTGTAGATAACATACTCTAACTTTCCCATGCAGAGGGAAAATTTTTTTTTCCATTTTGCAACATTTTTTCCTCTATGTGACTCCACGCACAATTCAATGAGCCCTAATAAGTTAAACCGATAATGATAAAGAAGAAAAAGAAAACAGTCTTAAATCAAGCTGTAGTAAGCTAAGAAAAATGTATTTTGATCAAAATCCATAATAACATGGCCGATTAAAAATGACTCAGCTAGTTATGTTTTCATTATGGAAAAGCAGAAAAATGTGAGGGGTAAACGAAGGAGAATGAGAGGAAAATCTATCATAATTAAGTAACAGCTTAAGAAAATGGAAGTGTGTGTGCTTTTTTCATAGATGACTACTAATTGTGAAGAAAGCGCAAAGCTGATTTTGCTGCATATTAGCTTTTAATTACCCTAAATGAAAGAAAAACCTACATGCATAAGTATTCACATGCTTGTGTGCACACATATAGAAAGGATCTGGCTTTTAGTCACATTCCAACACATATTCTCTGGATCCCTTTCTCTCTCACTCTCACACACACACACACATACACACACACACATACTTTGTTCAAGGTTCTCTGTCTCCAGACAGCTCACAGTATTTAGCGTGTGCCTGTCCCAAGCGATATCATTACTTTTCTTTGGAGGCTTGCATGCTCAGAATTTTCCCATCTCATTATTGAATATAGCAATGTTTAATAGAATAATTATTGCATATTTCATACCACTTGCTGATGGAAAATCTAGCTGAAGTGTGCCGCAGTTTTTATGCTTGAGGGTCTGCTCTTGATGCAAGCTGAAGTTTGTCAGCTTCTATTATTTATTTTGGCCTAACAAGTCAAACTGCATCTGCTGAGAAGAACATCATCAACACCAGATAGACATTCATTAATTTATGTGACAAGATGGTACAGCAGCATCTGCTGAGGAAGACAGTGATTGGTGGCAAAGGGATTTCATGATTTGAATGGTGTAACTGAAATGAATGCGATGATTTCATTTTTTCGTGGCTATGAATACTCAATAAGACAGCTAGAACAACACGGTTCACATGCATACACATTCATACACATACACAAAATTTCAATCAACAATGCAAAAATTTATTTTTTCCTCAAGTCATTAAGAGAGGATATGTCAAGATGTATAACTACCAGTTTAAAGCTGACCCATGTCTTTGCTGGTTTCACCAAGGGCACTCATCAGGTTACTTAATCTGCATACAAACTACTGTATTTTCTTATCTAGAGGACAGCAGCCAGTGAACCACGACCTGGCCTGAGGTATATGATGTACACACAGACACAGAACTCATCTCTCCTTGCTCTCTCTCTTTCATTCTTTCGTTATTGTCAACCACCAGACGTCCCTCTTCCTGGATTAGCAGTCTGTTATGAGAGCCCAGACAGCTATAATGGCTGATGATACGATATGCACCCTTGCTGTTGCTAACTCTATGACACCAATTAACCTTGTTGTCCTCTGCCATTCATTTTCAACGAACACTGGAAGCCCAGCATAGCTAGCATTCTTACCTATCGAGGTTGGATGATATTGAGGATAGCAAAATAGGGCTTATGGCCAAAGGATACAGCAAGTAAATTCCTGAGTAATGTGTAGTGGCATTTAAAAAACAAACAAACATGTACATGTATTCAGAGGGTGTATTAAACTTTCTAATTATGATTTTGAAGAACAAAGACACAGAAACTTTTTAAATTTTGAATTTTGATTAACATTTCTAATAATGTTAATACATATTTAATAACTATATATTTTCATAAACACATTAATAACACTAACTAATATCAGAGAAAAAAAGTATACATTTATGAGTTCATGGAGTCAATTACTTCTCAGCATCACAACAGCTTTTGTGCCTAAACAAGCAGTTACAAAATAAATGTACTTAAGCTGGGTGTTTGCTTGGGCAAATCAAATGCATTAGGGGAGGCTGATGCAGACACTGGCAAATCTGCATGCTTTATTTATGCCAGTGGTTGGAAAACCTACACCACTGAGAACATTTACTGTCATAAATGTCAGAACATCATGGCTGGATAGATAATTGAAGGAGCATATTGTAGAGCACATTCAGGCAAAATATTAGGCAGTAAATCAAATTATAAAATAAACTGCCAGCTATATTATAAATTACGGAATGTTGTTACTAAGTTAAATAGAAGGAAAAATGTATTATGAAAATAAGATCAGTGATATAACAAATTACCTTTAAATTATTTAACACATGGAAATACATGAGCCAATACATTAGTCATAATTGCATAAGTCCTAACATTAATTAATGCTTCAATTTTAAATATGAACCACCTGTGTCTGATAATTGGCTATATGTACCACAGGCCTTCAATTTGCTGATGTAAATGGAGAGTGCGCTTCACACACTAAGGTCAACTATGGAGTTCCGCAGGGTTCCGTGCTAGGACCAATTCTGTTTTTACATTATACATGCTTCCCTTAGGCAGTATCATGAGAAAGCATACATTTTTACTGCTATGCAGATGACACCCAACTTTATCTATACATGAAGCCAGATAACACACACCAATAGTTAAACTGCAGGAATGTCTTAAAAACATAAAGACCTGGATGGCCGCTAACTTTTTGCTTCTTAATTCAGATAATCTTGGCAAATATCAAAGGCTGAGATAGAAGCTGGAGAAGATGTGGAAGGTGAAGTTAACAGTGGTCTCAGTGGTAATCAGAGCATTTTGGACAGTGACCACCAAAACTGAGCAAGTGACTCCAGCAGATCCAGGAACAACATCCGAGATCTCTGTAAAACCTTAAAAAAATAAATTAAAAAAAGAACTCCAGGTACTGACTGGCTTGATGTGACACTAATTAATTAAAATGGTTGCTAATTTTATTGCTTCTGCTCTTTGTCATGATTTAAATCAGAGCTTCACTCAAAGCACATGTCCACAGTCATGGGAAAATGTTATGTTATGTTTTGTGATTCTACAGTTACTGATTTAACTCAAATTACAGATGATTGGTTATGAAGTATAGATGAGAAGAAAATGGTTTGTGTGGCACTGCTGAACTTCACAGCACCAACTGATATAACTGATCATGACATTTTGTTGAAGAAATTAGAATGTCATGGTTTTAATCAGTTCGCATCATTATGTATGAAGATTTCTTTGAAAAACAGGAAAACTATTTTTGTAAATAGTGTGTGGAATACCACTCAGAACGTGTATGATATTAGAAAGCACAATAAAACTGTACTAAAAAGAACTTTTGGACTTTTGAACTTAAAAAAAAACAAACTATGGTAACTCTATTTAACATAACCTCGAAGGTAGAAATTGCTAATATAAACTTTGTGTGTTTGTGTTTTATTGTGTGCGTGCTGTATGTTACTATGCCCTGATGGTCTGTAACTCTTTTGGCAATGTACAAGTGGTTAATTGTTGTAGCTGGTCAAAGTAAATTTAGACAGAAATAAACAATAAGATACTTTGAATTATAGCCTTGTAATTACACTGATCAACCACATTGTCTTGCCTGTGTGTGGGTTAACTATTTTTGGACTTTTAGCTAAGAAAATAATCATTCTTCAAATGATTTTAACAGCTATGTTTTTATTTATTTGTTTTGTGTAAAAAGTCAAACCACTGTAATGTCAGTGTCAAGCTTCAAAATGGAAAATTTAACATGAAACTCAAATGGAGATTTTGAGTTCTAGCATTAGTCAAATTTGTTGTAGGAGCCATATGAGTTGTTTCCGTCTAATTGGGTTAGTTTAAATAGACTCACTGTATTGGTGCATGGGTGTGGGGCGTGTCTCATGGGTGTGGTATAAGATAAATGTGGTTGCACTCACTTGTACACAGCACCTGATGTGATGAGCAGAAGGTAGTGTGAGCACGAGGCAAAAACTTTCTGTTGACCGCAACATATCTCAGCCATACCGCAATTTGAATGATTTGATATTCTGTGCGTGTGTTTGACAGTTGATCTCATGTGCTGATTTGTAGTTTGGACAGTGGCATGTGTAAATAAAGAAGCAAATAATACAGAAGTGTTTGTGCGTTAATTGTTGCGCGTCATCAGGTGTCCTCATGTTTAGCTTGCCGCGGCCATTGGTTGGAGTAGCCGCAACAAATTGTCAACAGAAAGTTGTTTTGTAGGTTTTATTGGATTATTTATAAATAGATGAGTTTTATTGATGATAGTTTTGTAGTTTGCTGTTGCCTTTTACCACCCGCTTTTAGATTAAGCCTTTGGCTACACGAGCGCATTTTGTTCAGGAGTTATGTTCCCCTGTTAGGTTTTAGCAGTACAGCTGCACAAGGCGTTGTACTGATTTGCTTTCTAGTATTTGTGCATCAGGCGGCTGAAGCCATTGGCTTGGGAGTACCGCCGCAGTTTGTGTTTAAGACAGTTTGTCTTTCTCACAGCTGACGGTATGGAGGTACATAAATACCCACCGCTAGTATGTACGGAAGACTAGGTAAGTTAGTTAGGTTTAATAGGCAGTTAGTGGGGGATATTGCTCCTGTCAATTGTGTATGGCCAGGGTTTATGAAGTGAATGTCATCAAGTTTATGCTTTGGAATGAAGCTGGGTGGCATAGGTGCAGTTCAGCGTTTGGATTTTTTGTAATATTTTAAAGAAAAATGGAGACACACCAATTAACACAATGTGGTGATGTGGATGGAAAGAAAAGACAGCCGAAACCGACTGCTAAGGCTTTGGAGAATCAGATTGAAAGACTGCAAACAGAACGTCACACTAAGATTAATAAAATTAAAAAGGTCATAAAAATTATTAAAGAGTTAAAGCAATCTGAGGATAATGTTTCAACTGTTCAGGCTCAGTTAGAGAATTTGTCTGTGTTGCTTAATGAGGCGACTCATCTGCATGAAACCTTACTTCCTTTGCTTCCTCAAGAAGAGCAAGAAAAACAAACTGCTTGGTTCATAAGTGTGCGAGCACATAATACTGAGTTTATGGAAGAAATCAAGAAATGGCTTCATGATGCAAAGGGAAACCCTCAGAGCAAAAATCAGGTGTCTGAGCTTGATTTGCCACATTTAAATCCACCTGGTGTTGATTCCTCTGATGTATTACCTGCTGGAAATGGTTCTGGTGCTTCTAAGATCGCCGGGAATGTTAGTAAAGGTGCTGCGATAGATGATGTTAATCCAAGTGATAGTATCTCTAATGTTGGAAACAAAAGTAGGAAAAGCAGATCATCACTCAGTGGCTCAATGGTGTCATCTGCCTTGTCAGCACGCATAACAGCAGAGGCTGACATGGCTGCCCTTCTTGTTCGACAGAGGTTGTTGAAAGAAAAGCATGCTTTGGAAGAACAAGAAATACAGCTTAAGAAAAGAAAGGAGCTGCTTGACTTGGAAACTGAAATAGCAGCCTCAGCAGCAAAGGTGAATGTTTTAAAAACTTCTGAAATGTCCCGAGTCTCAAGTGCTGTTAAGGTTAAATCTGATGGAATGAATTCGTATTTAGAACGAGAGCAGGGGCGTTTAGCCGTTTTAAATCCTAATGCTCCGACGTTCAAACCTGTGTTACCAGAACAACCATATCAGGGTGTGGATGCAAGTGATCATCAAGCGCAGGTATTGGATGTAAGGCCCAAGGTTAAAAATACTTTTCAGCCTAAGGTCGTTTCGTTGGAAAAGTCAGAGATGAAGTTACATCAAGTATTTCCAGGTGCAGTTTCAACTACTCAGATGATGTCGCAGTCTCACGCACAATCAAAACCTCTCACACATACAGTGCAAGGTGGTGAGGGTCATGATCATCTAGTCACAGTTTTGAAGAAACAAAATGAAATTACAACTTTATTAGCTGAGCAGCAGTCTCTGTTTTTGTTACCAAGACGTGACATTCAGTTATTTGATGGCGATCCTTTGCAATATCAAACATTTATGAGAGCCTTTGAGCACATGGTGGAGAGTCAAGCTCACAGTGCTAAGGATTGTTTATATTTTCTCGAGCAATACACTAGAGGCCATCCAAGAGAAATGGTCAGAAGCTGTCAGTATATGCCTGCTGAGTATGGATATGCTAAAGCTAAATCTTTGCTCCAAGAGAACTTTGGCAATTCGCTGAAAATTGCTGCTGCCTACATTGAAAGGGTCAGTAAATGGCCATCTATAAAATCTGATGATGTGAAGGCTTTGCAGGAATATGGGTTTTTATTAAGGCAATGTTGCAATGCAATGGGAGACGTTGAATCCTTGCATGAGTTGGATGTCTCTGCTAATATGCAAGCAGTTATAAAAAAGTTGCCTTACAAGCTCAGGGATAAGTGGAGGAATGTTGTCTGCGATCTGCAGGAGAGATTTCAACGTAAAGTGTCTTTTTGCGATGTTGTTGAGTTTGTTGAAAGGCAAGTTAAGATTGCAAGTGATCCATTGTTTGGAGATATACAGGATCCTCCGACAGCCACCAGAAAAGATGCGAGGAATAGTAAGCCTCAGTTTTACCCTAAGGCTAAGCGGAGTAGTTTTGCTACTACAGTGGCCAAGGTGGAAGGGAAGATTGAGCCAGCATTGAGGTGAGAAAATGGTTCAGTTGTGACCAAGGCCTGCTTGTTTTGTGGAGCAGGGCATATGTTGGAGTTGTGTCCTTCATTTGAAAGAAAGTTACACTGTGAAAGATTATCTTTTTTGAAAGAGAATGGCGTGTGTTATGGTTGTCTGCGCATTGGGCACAGAAGCAGAGACTGTAGGAAACGTCTCTTGTGTAAAGTTTGTAATCAGAAACACCCCACACTCGTACATATTCACTCCAAGCGGAGGGAAAGTGTCGCAGTGCAAACTATAGGAGGGAGAGAACCATCAGATGAAGGTCCTTCTTGTGCTGTGCAAAGCAGTGGTGTTACTGGGGCCGGTGAGCAAAATAGTGCTCTGTCTGTAATACCAGTTAGAGTGAAGTCTAAGAAAGGTACTCAGTCATTGGTAACCTATGCCTTTCTAGATCCTGGGAGTTCAGCTTCATTTTGTACGGAAGCGCTCATGAATAGACTGAATCTTTCAGGAAGGAAAACTGGCATTCTTTTGCGGACAATGGGTCAGGAGAAAATGGTCAGTAGCTATGTGGTTTCAGATTTGGAAGTAGCTGGTTTGGATTTAGATCACTACTGTGACTTGCCTGACTTATTTACTCAGAAAAGCATGCCTGTTCATCAACGTAATATTCCCCGACAGGAAGATCTCGACAGATGGCCACATTTGCGCCATATTAATGTACTGGAGATAAATTCCGGGGTAGACCTGTTGATCGGGACCAATGTGCCCAAGGCTTTAGAGCCCTGGGAGGTTGTTAGAAGTCAAGATGGAGGTCCCTATGCAGTAAAAACTATGCTGGGTTGGACGGTGAATGGTCCTCTCAGAGAGGATTGTAATACTGACATTTTTGATGTGAGTGTTAATAGGATTTCCGTGGCAAGATTGGATGAACTGTGGGAACGTCAAATGAAGACTGACTTTCCAGAATGTATTCAAGATGAGCAGTTGGCTTTGTCTAGAGAAGACCAGCAGTTTATGAAGTCAGTGATGGATTCTGCTAAGTTGGTTGATGGTCATTACACCATTGGTTTGCCTTTTAGATGCAATCAGGTAAACATGCCAAATAATAGGAAGGCTGTAGAACAGCGAGCTCTGAGCCTTAAACGAAAGTTTATTAGGAATGGTTCATTTCATGACGAATACACCAGTTTTATGACTGAAATAATTTCTAAAGGGTATGCAGAGAAGGTGCCTGTTGAAGAGTTCGATCGCTGTGATGGAGGATTATGGTATATTCCACATCATGGGGTGTATCACCCACAGAAGAAGAAGTTGCGAGTTGTCTTTGATTGTGGTGCTTCGTTTCAGGGAGTGTCTCTGAATGGACAACTTCTGGAAGGCCCAGTTCTCACTAGCTTGCTAGTTGGGGTCATAACCAGATTCCGTAAAGAACATGTGGTGCTCATGGCATATATTGAATCCATGTTTTATCAGGTCAGAGTACAAAGAGATGACTTAGATCTATTAAGGTTTCTGTGGTGGCCAGACGGAGATCATAGTCAGGATCTGGTGGAATATAGAATGAAAGTTCATCTCTTCGGAGCTACTTCATCCCCAAGTTGTGCGAATTTTGCCTTGAGGAAATGTGCAGAGGACAACAGAGATCATTTCAGACTAGAGGTTGTCAACAATGTTTTACATAGCTTCTATGTGGATGATTGCCTTATCTCTGTTGGTTCTGAAGAGGAGGCAGTGAGGCTCTATCATGAACTTGTTGCTCTTTGTGCTAAAGGAGGCTTTAAGCTCACAAAGTGGGTTAGCAACAGAAGAGCAGTGCTTGCTGCCATACCTCAGCAGGAGCGATCCAAGGAGGTGAAGGATTTGGATTTGGATAGTGATGTGTTACCGGTAGAGAGAGTACTGGGTGTACAGTGGTGTATCCAATTGGATACATTCAAGTTTAAGATCACACTGAAAAACAAACCTCCAACAAGGAGAGGGATATTGTCCCTTGTGAGCTCGATCTACGATCCATTAGGGTTTTTGGCACCTGTGGTGCTGCCTGCTAAGTTGATCCTTCAGAAACTGTGCAGAAGTCATTGGGGTTGGGATGATGTGTTGCCAGTTACTGTTGAACAAGAATGGACAGTTTGGCTAAATGATCTTTGCCTTCTTGCAGATTTTAAGGTCGACCGGTGCCTTAAACCTTCTGATTTTGGAGACGTTGCTTCTGCTCAGTTACATCACTTCGCAGATGCAAGCGAGGAGGGTTATGGCACAGTCACTTATCTGCTGTTGCGCAGTACCCAGAATCAAGTGCATTGTGCGTTTATAATGGGTAAAGCAAGAGTGGCTCCCTTGAAACAAACTTCCATTCCTCGCATGGAATTGACAGCTGCCTTAGTTGCGAGTAGAATGGATAAGATGTGGAAAAAAGAGCTGCAAATGCATTTGCAGGAGTCAGTATTCTGGACTGATAGTACCTCGGTGTTAAGGTATATCAGCAATGAAACCTCAAGGTTTAAAGTGTTTGTAGCAAACCGGGTGACCGAGATACTTGAAGTGTCCAAACCTTCTCAGTGGAAATATGTTAATACATCATGTAATCCTGCTGATCTAGCCTCTAGGGGAGTTAAGGTGCAAACCTTTTTGAAGGATGATTCTTGGTTGTCAGGGCCAAAGTTTCTTGTTGAACCAGAAATTAATTGGCCAGTGAATCTTGATTTTGGAAAGAGCTCCATAAATGATCCAGAGATTAAAACGACCGTTTTAGTCAATGCTGTTGGTACAAATGAATGCAAAGATGGGGCGATGAAGTTCATTACTTATTTTTCTTCGTGGACTCGTCTGAAGAGGATGGTTGCATGGATTCTTAGATTCAAAGATTTGTTGCAGGAAATTAGTAAAAGGAGGAAGCAGCTGGAAGAGAGCTTTGTGTCTAGCGTGACTCAAGAAAATCTTGAGGAAAAGCTTAAAAGAGAGTTGCAAACAGTCAAGGACCATGCTGCCAAAGGATTTCTTTCGGTAGAAGAGCTTAACAAGGCAGAGAATGCAGTTCTTTGCTTTTGTCAAAGAAGGAGATATTCAGATGAGATCAGTAGGTTGCAGAGGGGTGACAGGGTGAAGAAGAGTAGTGAGCTCTATAGGCTTAATCCTAAATTTGAGAATGGTGTGTTGAGAGTTGGAGGTAGGCTTAGTAGAGCAGCTATGCCTGAAGATGCAAGGCATCCCGCAATTATAGCCAGGGATCTGCATATTACTGACCTAATACTTCAACATGTACATCAGAAAACAGGGCATGGTGGACGTAACCACATGCTGTCCGAATTGCGGCAAAGGTATTGGGTTCCAGGTGCAAGCATTGCCATAAGGAGGATTTTGGCTAAATGCATAGTGTGTCGCAGACTTCATGCAGCATCAGGATATCAGATGATGGCAGACCTTCCACAAGATCGCATCTCACCCGATGAACCTCCATTTTCTCGGGTTGGAGTGGATTGTTTCGGACCTTTTCAAGTTAAGCGTGGAAGGTGTGAAGTAAAGAGATATGGAATTATCTTTACATGCCTGGCTGTGAGAGCTGTGCATTTGGAGGTATTGTCATCTTTGAGCACAGACTCTTTTATTAATGCGCTTCGTCGATTTATATCAAGGCGAGGTCAGGTATTGGAGATACGATCGGATAATGGTACCAACTTTGTGGGTGGTGAACGCGAGTTGAGAGAGGCAGTGGAAGGATGGAATCAGGCACAGATTCAGGAGATGCTGCTTCAAAAGGGCATAAAATGGATTTTTAATCCTCCTGCTGGTTCCCATCATGGCGGTGTTTGGGAACATCTCATAAGGTCTGTTAGGAAGGTGTTAAATTCCATTTTGAAAGTACAGAATTTGGACGAAGAAGGCCTTTGTACAGTTCTTTGTGAGGCAGAGGCTATTGTGAACAGTAGACCAATAACTAGAGCCTCTACTGATCCTAATGATTTGGAGGCCTTGACTCCTAACCATCTGTTCTTGCTTAAGACCAAGCCATTGATACCACCAGGAGTGTTTCAGAAGGGGGACTTGTATGGACGACGTCGATGGAGGCAAGTACAGTACATGTCTGACCTGTTCTGGAAACGCTGGGTCAAGGAGTACCTGCCCCAGCTTCAAGAGCGTCAGAAGTGGCAGAGAATCGGACGGAACTTCATTCCGGGGGATGTGGTTATCGTTGTCGATGATTCTGCGCCTCGTAACTCTTGGGTGACTGGAAGGATTGTGGAAGCAATTTCTGACAGTAAAGGACTTGTACGTCGGGTTCGTGTTAAGACAAAGACTGGTTATTTGGACAGGCCGATCACTAAAGTGTGTCTTCTACAGGAAGCAGAAGAGTCATGAAGATTGACTTTTTTCAAATATCTATTTGCATTAATGTATATTTATTTATTTGGAATTGAAATTGTATCTTTGAATGTTTAATAAAAGATTGATTATGTTTATCAGTATGTCTCCTACATGGTAAGTATGATGTAATTATTGCTCTAAAATAATTAGGGGCCGGTATGTAGGAGCCATATGAGTTGTTTCCGTCTAAGTGGGTTAGTTTAAATAGACTCACTGTATTGGTGCATGGGTGTGGGGCGTGTCTCATGGGTGTGGTATAAGGTAAATGTGGTTGCACTCACTTGTACACAGCACCTGATGTGATGAGCAGAAGGTAGGGTGAGCACGAGGCAAAAACTTTCTGTTGACCGCAACATATCGCAGCCATACCGCAATTTGAATGATTTGATATTCTGTGCGTGTGTTTGACAGTTGATCTCATGTGCTGATTTGTAGTTTGGACAGTGGCATGTGTAAATAAAGAAGCAAATAATACAGAAGTGTTTGTGCGTTAATTGTTGCGCGTCATCAGGTGTCCTCATGTTTAGCCTGCCGCGGCCATTGGTTGGAGTAGCCGCAACATTTGTATTATTTTTTTGTCTTATTATATCAATATATGCATTTTTTATGTATATGTTTCGATTGGCCTGGTGATCTATCCATGCTGTAGCCTGCTTCTTGCCCTATGTCAGCTGGAATAGGCCCCCATCACGAACATGTGTTCAAGAAAACTGATGATCTCATTGGAGTCCATGTCTTTTTGTATTTTTTTCCCCTTATGGGAATTACATCAAATATATAGTGGGTGTACGACTGCTCTACTTATCTGCAATTGTTTGCTTTTGAAACATGAGCAGTTAGACACATTGAAAGCCAGAAACACTCGTCATAAGGTGGCTCTGCATTTATCGCTGTTGACCATTAACATTATTATTTGTTTTACAGTAAGTATTATAATTTTCTTTATGGATATCTGGTTGTTTAAGAATTATTTAAGATTTGCACAGTAAGTCTTCTGCACTTGGCTATGTAGGGCAAATAGCTCATTAAAATACTAACATGCTTAATTTAGTCTATCTAGAGTTTATGTGATTTGGAAAGGATTTTTTTTTCTTTGTTTTAAATGAATGAATATTTACTTATTTTGTTTTCAAAGCCATACAGAAGATAATTTAAAACATTTTATTATTATTATTATTTATTTTTCATGTTGTTGTCTTCTTTCAGTTGAACCCTTTAGGGTTTACACAGATAATCATCTGCCTCCACCTCAGCCTATCTCTACCATCCTCCTCTGTCACATCATCCCTGTGCTTCTCCTCCTTCACTACGTCCTTGAATCTTCTCTAAAGTCTTCCTCCTCTTCTCCTGCCTTTCAGCTAAATCTTCAGCACCCATTGTCTGGTATAGCCACTATCCCTCCTTTGTACAAATTCAAACCATCTCAGTCTTGCCTCTGTTGATCACTTGGGTTTTGGTGGCATCTGTTCTTACCTATTCATATGTTAATTGTTCTCAAAACAACAAAAAATAGAGAGTTGTAATTAAAAATAATACATAGCTTTCGAACGTAACTCCTACACACCAAATGTTACTGAGTGAGGCATGATGATTTGCAGAATCCTCTGGGTCATAACTAGTTTACATAACTAGTAAACCATCTTTCTCATGAAAATGTTGATGATGATGAACTGGAGAGGTGATTTGTCATAAAATCATCTTGTGAATTACTGGATTCATATGTGATCACTGTCTATTCATTCAGGACAAATCTGATAAGCCAGATCTGAGACGGTACAGCAGCCCTGTTATAGTAATGACAATGACCCGGTTCATTACCAAGATCTAATGATGGACTTATTGGTAATGTTTGGGGTGATCTACACACTACACTACTACTACTATTACCTCAAGGGATAGAACAACACTGCATTAATTCAAAGTACAGTGGTCTGGAAGCAGGTGAACTGCAAGACTGGACAAGACTGGATGATGGTGGGGTTTGTTGTTGTTGGATTTTTTTTTCTGATACTCACTGTTTTGAATGTAAATGTTAACATAGCAGGTATAGAAAATTAAATTAAATTAAATTAAATTAAATTAAATTAAATTAAATTGGAATTAAAATGCAAGTGTCAAATATAACTAAAATATTGAAGTTCTGATGAGCTGATAAGTTCTGATAACACATTGTTTAGGAGTGGGGTGTTACCGTGCATATAACTGAAAAGCTGGTTTTTGAAACATTTAATCAAAAAATAAAAAAACACACCAGATGAGACATGCATCTGTAAAGTGAAGTTTCAAAAGAGGATTTATCTTATATCAGTATTTCTAAAAGGGAGAATATATCCGTCTTACATTATCATATGTATTTGGATCCCAAATTAGGTCTTTTAACCTCCAAGAAAATAGTGGTGGAATAATGGTCCCACCCATGTGTAAGTGCAATATTTTGCTTACACATAATCCAGAAATGTTCATTTATTAACAATGCAGTAACATTACAATATAAGTTTGGCACGTTAAATTATCCCTGTAGAATCTATAAAGGTAACACCACTGAAACGCTCCCAAGTCTATTTTGGATAAACTGCCTCAATAATGGCCTGAATAAAATTATTCAACTTTGTGGATGAGAAAACTTGGCATCCAGCAGACTGGTAATATTAAGTGCCTCTCCCAGAGTGCAACTGTACTTGCAGTTCTGAATAACACTATAGCCCTCTCTCTGTCTCTCCACTGCACTGTTCAAAGGCCTTATTCAGTGTTCCAAACACTTCTCTTGCCTAGTACTAAATCATCACTGCGGGTGTGTCATGTTTTCAATTTAAAAATGCATGTGCTCCACCCACACTACCATCATTACACTCACACTCTGAGAAAGACAAAAATGCTCTTGGACTCATATAACTCACACACTTACAGACACACACATACTCCATAGCTATTACTGATGCTTAGAGTGGAAGCATTCGTTTCAGTAATAACCTTACATTTTGTAGAGGGACCATAATTTACAGACCATACATAAAGACTTGTCAGAAACCCAAATGAATACTTAGTGCTTCAGCCCAGTGCTTTATCATGTCACTGATAAACACAGGAATAATCTGATTCTGTAATAAGGTGCTAGTGTCCAGTGGATAGCACATGCACATTAAAGCACCCATATGTCCACACTCACTCTCAAAACTGCATGTGCAGTAGACATTCAAGCACAACGCTTAAAGTCATGGTATGAGCTAGGAAGCACAGAAAGACAGGTGGGTGTGTGGAGTATGTATAAAAGTAAAGTAAAGTAAAATTTTATTTATATAGCACCTTTCAAGATAAAATCACAAAGTGCTTTACAAAGGCAGAAAACCGACATTAAAATCTAAAACAAAACAAAATCAACCAAAAGCAAGTTTAAACAGATACGTTTTAAACTGCTTTTTAAAAGACATGACTGAGTCCACAGATCTCAAACTTAAAGGGAGCGAGTTCCAGAGTCTGGGAGCCACTGATACAAATGCTCTGTCACCTTTTGTTTTTAACCTTGTATGCTGGACAACCAGCAACCCCTGGTCACAAGACCTCAGGGACCTGCTGGGGTGATAAGAAAGAAGAAGATCACTTATGTAAGTTGGAGCTACACCGTGCAGAGCCCTATAAGTCATGATTATTATCTTAAAATGGACCCTGAACTTGACAGGGAGCCAATGCAGTTGAATCAGCAGGGGAGTGGCATGGGAGTATTTGTGATGCTTTATCAGAAGCCTAGCACCAGCATTTTGAACACCCTGCAGTCGTTCCAGGGAGGCAGTACTTAAGCAAGTAAACAAGGAATTACAATAGTCTAAGCGAGATGAAACAAAAACATGAATAATCATTTCCAATTCAGAACGTGACACAAAGGGACTCAGCTTAGCAATATTTCTTAAATGGTAAAAACAAGAGCGAACCAAGGATTTAACGTGTGTCCCCAGCATCAGAGCTGGATCAAATGTAACACCAAGGTTCCTAATGGAGGATTTAATATAAGAAGCAAGAGGGCCTAGATTTTTAACCACGAGGGGAACAAATTTCTCAGGAGCAAAGACAATGACTTCTGTTTTATCAGCATTTAGTTGAAGGTAATTACCAGCCATCTAATCTCTAACGGAATCTAAGCAGGACTGCAAGATTTGGAGCTTAGAAACATCAGGTGGCTTAAAAGAGATATATAGCTGAATATCATCTGCACAACAATGATATGAAATATCAGAGAAAGAGCTAAGAAGTTGCAGAAGAGGGAGTAAATACAACAAAAGTAATAACGGTCCCAAGACAGAGCCCTGAGGCACCCCATAGGCAAGAGAGCTGACGGAGGATCTGAACTTAGAGGTAGCCACAGAGAAAGATCGAGTTGACAAATAGCATTTAAACCATTCCAATGCGGTACCCGATACACCCATGAGATGAATGTTATGTTCATCTAGAACAACTGTGAGTTGCTTGGCCACAACCTTTTCTAAAATCTTGGCAATAAAAGGCAATTTTGAGATATGTCTGTAACTGGAAAGCAAAGAAGGATCAAGTTTAGGCTTTTTTAAAAGTGGGTGAATGACAGCACTTTTACAGTAAGGGACCTAACTAGAGAGTAGAGATGCATTAATAATTTTAAGAACACTAGGACCAATAGACTCAAAAACATTTTTAAACAAAGACTCAGATAAAATATCAAGGGGGCAAGAGGATGATCTAATTGAAGTAACCAGCTTCAACAACTCAGGTAAAGACACTGGTAAAAATCTTTCAAATATGACAGGCTTAAGTAAAATCGGAACAGGCAAATTGTACATGGAGGGAGAGATGTTGCTCCTTACATTGCTAACCTTTTCAACAAAAAAGGAAAGAAAATTTTCACAGTCTTCATTCGAAGAAATTGGGACAGCAGCAGAAGCCGGAGCAACAATATCCCTAATAGTGTCAAATAAAACCTTAGGGTTACCTCTGCTCCTAGAGACTAGGTTTGAAAAATAAGCAGCCCTTGCATCACAAATTGAAGCATTAAAGGAAACTAGGACTTGTGGCTGACCTCAGTTCTGGCAAATAATCTTGTGACTCAGGATTTGAAAACAGGGGTTTGCCCAGGCCATGTTTGGTAAGAAAGGAGAACTGCTAACCAAAAATGGGGATTGTCAGATAGTAGAAAGATTAAATTGAGGGACTTATGAACAGATCAAAATATCTGCTGTGGAGAATGCAGAGACTGAACACTCATGGGGAAGACACATGGGGGAGGGCACAGCTCTTTCATGTTGTACAGATGTCTGAGAGACTACCAGCAGAATGGCAGACCAGGGTGATGTTCCCCAATTTCAAAAATTGAACGTGTTCCACATTGCTAAGCCTACCGTTCTTCCAGAGTGTTGGAAATTAGACCAACCATTAAGCAGGAATAGCATTTTGTCCTGGCTGTGAAACAATGAACACGAATTTCACCCATGCAGGACTGCTGGAGAGATCATTGGAGTTTGACCATGTCGTCAACATCTCTTTCACAGAATTGCAAAAAATGGGGTGTGCTGTGAAAATATGTGGTTCTGGATTTGCTGGTACAGTCAAAATGAGAGCTGTGTCTGCATTCTTGGCACAAAGTCAGGAATGCTTTTTTGGAAGTATTGCACTCCTCTAGGCTTGACCCTTTTCTCCAATCATATTTGTAATATTCAAGGACAGAATCTTAAGGTGGGAAAAATATGTCCTCTTCGGAAATTTCAGAATAGCATTCCTGTTTATTGCAGATGATGCGGTTTTGTTGGCTTCATTGGTGCTTGACCTTCAGCAAACAGCTGAATGGTTTGCAAGTGATTGTGAAATCCCTAGAATGAGACTTAGCACCTACAGTAGCTGGGACATCTGGTTAGGATGTCTCCTAACTGCCTCCACTTGGAGTTTTTCCGAATACATAGGGAAGACCCAGAACCCAGGTTTATATACCTTGTTTGACTTTGGAATGACTTGACTGAGAACATAAATGTGTTGCTGTGGGGAAAGATGTCTGGAATACCTTGCTTAACCTGCTGCCATTGTGACCCAACTTTAAATACGTGGAAGCTAATAAATGGATGTATAATACTATAACAATAATACACTAGTTCTATTTCTAAGTCTGTTTTAAAATTCTTCAGCTCCACAGTGTGGATATAAAGTAACAACCTACAAGTATTAACTGATGTATCAGCTCTGCTGCAGTGTCCTCTGCAAACCAGATTTTTAAAAAGGTTTTTAATTAATGTGTATTTCTTAGCTCTCTAAAATTTCAATTTTTATGTATTTTTGTGTGATAGCTGGGGTCCTCACTTTTAGTAGCAAAACAGAAAGTTTTCTGCTAAATGTATAACAATGCCTTCTATAACTGAAGTCACTGTTGACTACACTTTTATTCTTTAAAATATCAGGTAATCTAACAAGACTTCAATTCAAATAACTAATTAACAGTGTTAGAAACTGGCACTGTGAGTGGTCACTGCATAGTACCAGGTGCAAATTAACTTGCAGTGCGACTTTGTGGTGTTAGAATGGCTTAAATGAGATGTTCAAAACTTGGTGTTTTGTGTCAAGAAATCCAGCCTGTCTTTGAAAGATTATATAATTGCGTAAAAGTTATGAATATAATCTTCGTATTTGTAGCCAGGTGGAAGGTCGGTATTATTGGACATGCCACTGGATGGCGCTGTTTCTTTTGGGGTACCTCTGAGAGAGCAAGGGATGATGGGGATCTACAGAGACATTCACAGAAGTGCTAGCTTGCATTGGTGTAATGTGGGTGTGCAATGCCGTTTTTTGCTGCGTGGTCTGTTTTAAAAGCAAAGTGTGGAACAGTTAAGGCACCAGGAGTTTCTGCAACCGATTTCGCCATTCATCTCAGAGGGATCTGTATTCCGGTTTCTGCTGGATTAATGCACTGTTTCTTTGGCTCTCGGAGGAGGCGGACACACTTTTTCTCCTCACCCTTATCTTCCCTGCTTATGTCCTTGTCTAGTCTTGTGTTTTTTTTTTTGTATTTTCCCTGGAACATTCTCTCACATCTTGGGACCCCTTCTGTTTAACATCTACATGCTCCCACTGGCACAGATTATAAACAACAACAAAATAAACTATCACAGCTATGCAGATGACACACAAATATATATCACAATGTCACCAGGAGACCGAGGCCCTGTACAGGCTCTTGGTAAATGCATTGAGGAAATCAATGACTGGTTGTGCCACAATTTTCTCCAGCTAAACAAAAACAAAACTGAGGTAATAGTCTTTGGCGCCAAAGAAAAACGATTACAGGTCACCAGAGAACTTCAATCTATACATCTAAAAACCACAAACCAGGCGAGAAATTTGGGTGTAGTGATGGATGCAGACCTAAACTTAGAAAAACACATTAAGACAATAACAAAGTCAGCTTACTATCACCTCAAGAATATATCAAGGATAAAAGATCTGATGTCTCAACAGGACCTGGAAAAACTAGTCCATGCATTCATCTTTAGTAGGCTTGATTACTGTAACAGCATCTTTACAGGTCTACCTAAAAAATCAGTCAGACAACTACAGCTCATTCAGAACTCTGCTGCTCGAGTCCTCACTAAGACCAAAAAAGTGGACCACATCAGTCCAGCTCTGAGGTCCTTACACTGGCTGCCTGTCCGTCAGAGGATAGACTTTAAAGTTCTGATGCTGGCCTATAAAGCTCTGAATGGTTTAGGACCAAAATACATCAATGACCTCCTGACCCAGTATGAACCATCCAGATCCCTCAGGTCATCTGGATCCGGTCTTTTATCAGTTCCCAGAGTCAGAACCAGACACGGAGAAGCTGCATTCAGCTTTTATGCTCCTTATATCTGGAACAAACTCCCAGAAAGCCTCAGATCAGCTGAAACACTCAGTTTATTTAAATCCAGGTTGAAGACTCACCTGTTCTCAGCTGCATTTGAATAAAGCACCAAATCCACACTTTAAGCTTAAATTTCAAAACTTACATTTAACTACTGATTTTATCTACTGTTCTGATTTTATCTGTTTTGATTTTATATACTGTTGTTTGTTTGTTTGTTTGTTAATTAGTTAGTTAGTTTATTTGCTTGTTTTATTCAATTTTAAATCATGCTTTTTATTTGTTCTTGTTTCTAATGTCTCTGTCAAGCACTTTGAATCACCTTGTTGTTGAATTGTGCTATACAAATAAACTTGCCTTGCCTTGCCTTGCCTTGCCACAGTCTGTTCTCTAAAACCTAAAAGAGGAATTATGGATTGGATCAACTGGTCCTTAAATGCAATTGACACCCCTTTCTCAACGAGAAGTTTGGGCTTAGGTGAGCCTGAGTGCTGAAGATATCTACCTATTCGGAACCATGGTAACAGGGTTCTGGCTGATCGGAAATGGCTTGGCCATGGCTTATCGAAGAATTAAGAAAGCGGAACCGGCTGTTCAAACCCCCACAAGGCTGCCCGCTGGGATTGGAACGATGGGAGAGGCGTGAGTTTCTCAAAATGGGCTCATTGAGTCAGCACGGATAAGATCTTGGAGAGGCTACGGCTGCTGTGAATACTCAGAATAAGATCTCTGACTGCAGACTGGATTACATCTCAGAAGGGCTAGCCCGGAATAACATCTCTCTGGGCGCAAATTGGATGACATCTCGGGGAGGCACACTGCCGTGAGTTCTCAGAAATTGGCTCCTTGAGCACAAGAAATGACAACATCACAGAACGCAAGTATGGCGAAGCTCGCGGCTCTCCAACGGGAGATTGAGAGACCAGTGTTGGACTGTAGAACTGCTTTGAAATTCATATGAGCTGTTCACACTAAAGTAAAAAATACCATCACTTATGCGGATACCCCTTTGGCGCCAGCTGCAAGCCCGGAGCCGAACAAAACACCCTGATAACGACTGTGTTTAGTCTGTTCCTTCCCATTCCATGCAAGGCCACCTGGGTTGGCTGGAAGACTGTTTACTTAGCCTGGCAGGGCGAAGGACACTGTCTCAGCTGAACTATGGACACGCACACACATACATACAGGGAGCGCAGAATTATTAGGCAAATGAGTATTTTGTCCACGTCATCCTCTTCATGCATGTTGTCTTACTCCAAGCTGTATAGGCTCGAAAGCCTACTACCAATTAAGCATATTAGGTGATGTGCATCTTTGTAATGAGAAGGGGTGTGGTCTAATGACATCAACACCCTATATCAGGTGTGCATAATTATTAGGCAACGTCCTTTCCTTTGGCAAAATGGGTCAAAAGAAGCCTGTCAAGAAGAAGACTTGACAGGCTCAGAAAAAGTCAAAAATAGTGAGATATCTTGCAGAGGGATGCAGCAGTCTCAAAATTGCAAAGCTTCTGAAGCGTGATCATCGAACAATCAAGCGTTTCATTCAAAATAGTCAACAGGGTTGCAAGAAGCGTGTGGAAAAACCAAGGCGCAAAATAACTGCCCATGAACTGAGAAAAGTCAAGCGTGCAGCTGCCAAGATGCCACTTGCCACCAGTTTGGCCATATTTCAGAGCTGCAACATCACTGGAGTGCCCAAAAGCACAAGGTGTGCAATACTCAGAGACATGGCCAAGGTAAGAAAGGCTGAAAGACGACCACCACTGAACAAGACACACAAGCTGAAACGTCAAGACTGGGCCAAGAAATATCTCAAGACTGATTTTTCTAAGGTTTTATGGACCGATGAAATGAGAGCGAGTCTTGATGGGCCAGATGGATGGGCCCGTGGCTGGATTGGTAAAGGGCAGAGAGCTCCAGTCCGACTCAGACGCCAGCAAGGTGGAGGTGGAGTACTGGTTTGGGCTGGTATCATCAAAGATGAGCTTGTGGGGCCTTTTCGGGTTGAGGATGGAGTCAAGCTCAACTCCCAGTCCTACTGCCAGTTTCTGGAAGACACCTTCTTCAAGCAGTGGTACAGAAAGAAGTCTGCATCCTTCAAGAAAAACATGATTTTCATGCAGGACAATGCTCCATCACATGCGTCCAAGTACTCCACAGCGTGGCTGGCAAGAAAAGAAGAAAAACTAATGACATGGCCTCCTTGTTCACCTGATCTGAACCCCATTGAGAACCTGTGGTCCATCATCAAATGTGAGATTTACAAGGAGGGAAAACAGTACACCTCTCTGAACAGTGTCTGGGAGGCTTTGGTTGCTGCTGCACGCAATGTTGATGGTGAACAGATCAAAACACTGACAGAATCCATGGATGGCAGGCTTTTGAGTGTCCTTGCAAAGAAAGGTGGCTATATTGGTCGCTGATTTGTTTTTGTTTTGTTTTTGAATGTCAGAAATGTATATTTGTGAATGTGGAGATGTTATATTGGTTTCACTGGTAAAAATAAATAATTGAAATGGGTATATATTTGTTTTTTGTTAAGTTGCCTAATAATTATGCACAGTAATAGTCACCTGCACACACAGATATCCCCCTAAAATAGCTAAAACTAAAAACAAACTAAAAACTACTTCCAAAAACATTCAGCTTTGATATTAATGAGTTTTTTGGGTTCATTGAGAACATGGTATTTGTTCAATAATAAAATTATTCCTCAAAAATACAACTTGCCTAATAATTCTGCACTCCCTCTATACTGATACTGATAGGCACTCACGCACGCATCACCCTCCCTACCCCGGATCCAACGTCACCTCCAACGCTTACCTCCCCTCTGATGTGGACATCAGGTCAGTTGGAGGCAGTCGAAAGATTGCAGCGGTCCCAGATCAGATGTACACACTGGAACTCCTTCCCATGTTGCTGTCTGTGTTTATTATGCTATGGTGTGTTGATATCTGTGCATTCCTGTATTATCCTTCTGTGTCACACATTTCGATGTTTTTTTTTCCTTGCTACCTAGCCTGACCTGTCTTCCCAATGTGATGTTTGTGTATTGTATGTATGGTCGGCAAGGTCTGTCATCTCGGTTGTGGGCAAAAGACCTGCAACTGACAAATAAGGGCTATCTCATCTCATCACTGTATGTATTTGAGTTCATACTTGTATTATAATATCTCTGTTGGTAAGAGGGAAAATATACCTTGTTAACTGTTTAATCTTGGCTCTGTATTTTATCAGGAGAAACCACTACAGTTATTTTTGCACTGATAAGTTTTTTTTGTTTCTGGATGGGTTTATATCAGTCACAAATTGATGCTAAACATCTTTGAGTTCCAGACGCTGATAAAGTTGGGAAAATAACCTGCTGTAGCAGTGGGTTACCAGTGCACAAAGCTGTCACTGGATAAGAACTGTCTGTAACAATTGTATTTTCTTATTTTTACAACCTTTTATTTTCTTCTGAGCGCTTACTTGATTATTCAGATTAAAAGAACCCCAAAGATAATCCATGTTCTGGGCTGGTTAATTTAGCCAGGCTGCATATTGATAAGTAAATATGAAGAAAACAGAATTAGTAAAAGGTAGGGATGGGTACCAGTATCCGGTGACATTATGGCACCGGTTCTGACATAAATGGTATAGTAACCAGACCGTAAAGCAGCGCACATTTCAGTGCTTTTTTTTTTACTGAGATGTCATACACTTTGGATTCTAGCCAATCATTTTATCTTTGCAAGCGTAGTAGGCGGGCCCAGGTACGTACGTTCTTTTAGAGCAGAGCCACAGATTAAAAATGCCCAAGGCGAAATGGTCAAAAGTCTGGCTGTACTTCACAGCAAAAGATGCAAACTCAGCAGTCTGCAACAAGTGCTATTATGCTGATACTGTGATACTGTGCAAAGGAGGTAACACCTCGAATCTGATGAAACACCTGGTGACGCATTGCATTTTTTAAAAAGCCGAGAAATGCACCGTATTTGATAGCTTGCTGCAAGACCTCACACCGAGCACATCTACTGCGGGTGTGGTGCCTGTTATCGACCCGGAGTTAGCAACATGATCCCGGAGAGTAGAGTCCTGGTCCCACTTTTTCGCATGTAACTACGACGGTGTTTGCTAGTACATGCATTAATTTAATAACGTGGTTAGCCTACTCAACGTAAATTACACATGGACAACATTAAGCTACTGACCCAGAGAAGAACGGCTGCTGCTGCCATCATCATCCGTCATCATTTCTGCTACACTGGCAGGGCTAGGGAAACAGATAAACATGAGAGGTTTTTGGACAAAGTTGGTGTTTTTTTCCCATTGTTTAAGCACTGCGTCCAACCAAGAGTGATACCATATATGCCCTATAGCTGCAGAAAAGGCTAACATTGTTATCTTTTTACAAAAAACAGCTAAACATGAGAGGTTTTCGGACAAAATTTGTGTTCTTGATTCTTTAAGCACCGGTTCGAGCACCGTTTAAGCACCGGCACCGTTTCAAAAGTACCGGTTTGGTACTGGTATCGGATAAAACCTAAACGATTAACATCACTAGTAAAAGGTAAGAACAAACCTCCTAAAATAGATATATAATATTTCTGATATTCAGAAAGTACCAACAGTGCCGTCTTACTCAGGCTCATTATTTCTCAGATTAAAAAGCCAACCTGTCTTTAATTAGAAAGTTCCAACTGCCTTTCTTATCTGTCGCTTCTTTAATCTTTTTATTATGTTCACTGACAATAGATTTTGTGCGTTTGTATGTGAAGTGTTAGGAAATGGAACATAATTATGTTATCACTGTTATAGACTCACTGCAAAAGAGTGATGGTAAGCAAAGCAGTGATAAAGTACTAAATGACAATGTTTTGTACATTTATCTGCGGTTATACTTTAATGCAAATGGTTAGACATTATACCGGTAAATCTATAACACATCAGTACTAGATAAGATAAATGGCAGAGTGGGTTTATATTGATATAGAAAAGAAAGACTATGGCTAGACAGACTGATGTATATTATTCAGATATTTCTATTTTGCGCTATTGTTTGGTGCTCTAGGTTAAAGTTTAAATATATAAGCTTTAGGTAGCACTTGCAGAAATCTTGCAGAGGAAATAGTTCATGTAATTGCCTTGATGTATATAGAATAAATATAAGAAATAAATAAAGACATAGGTAAAGACAGGGAAGAGATGATGAAATTAGTTTAAGTAATGACGAAGTGAAAAAGGGTGCAAAGGACCTGGGAGAAAAAAAGAGAAGGGTATGTCTTAAAAAGATTAGATATAAGACCGCTGATAAGAATATCAATGGAGATGAAGCTAGGGAGGGGAGCTGAGGAAAGGTAAAATGCAACCACCTGGAAAACTTCTGACAAGTGGATGAAAGAATGAGGCAGAGAATAATGAGTAGGTGTAAGTGGAAAAGAAAAAGAAGAGTGGCTTTGGTAAGAGGTGTTTTGGTTATTTCTGTCTCAGCCTGTAATGGGATTTTTCAGCCGAACCACTGAGACCAGGCCAGATGAGCACCTATTTCACATGATGGGATTTCACATAGCTACTACCTCCACTGGAGCAGGTTCTTTCTCCACTTGTTTGATTTTGGCTTTGATTAAAAAAAAAAAAATTCCCACAGTGGAGAAGTTAAATGGATGATTAGAGTAGAGTTCTGTGGAGAATAGGGAAACTGGAAGACACTGAGACACATAGGCCAAGGTAATATAGGACTTTATCTTATGATTATCATTTAGAAGTTGTACTTGGTGTTTTATGCAGTTGTGTTCTTAAGAGTGTGTTTAAGGTGAGGTACGGTTAAACAGAGAAAAGAGTCATAGCACATCGAGTCCTGTTTCTTAAAAAAACAAAACAAAACATTCTTATGTAACTATATAACTAAACTGAAATTTAAATTACTTCTCCAGTAAGTCATATACTTCCCACAATAAGGTTTGCGTGTGTCTTTTCAGATGCCATTAATCGAACTAGTGAGCTACGAGTTTTTAGTTTGGTCACGAGTTCTTGGCATTATATTTGAACAGTATCCTTAAGCACTGTTTTTCAACATGTGCAAAAAGTCTCAAGCCAGCCCTTGTTTCTTTTTATTTTGGTTCCGAGGAGCCAGTTTGGATTTTTTAAAATGCATCCTTGGCAATAGTTCTCCTAGCTTTCTGAAGATCTTTCAAAGTTTTTCTTTGGATATTGACTGTGTTTTCACTCATTTTCAGTCCAGTCCTTGTACCTGACCATTTTAAGAGAAATATTGGTATGACCATAGTTTGTAGTGCGTGCCCTTAATGGTTTTAGGAAAATAGACAAGTGGGGAACAAAAAAAGAAATGGCAGGTCTATATTTTTTTCTAAGACAACAATTGAACAATATCTGAAAGTCATGTCCTTAAGAAATAGGAAAAGGAAAATCCAGCAAAGGCCTGACACATAATGTGTGGGATGCGTTTGGCCCTTAAGTTGATCCATCTACTGATTGTCGAAGCCTCATCAGAAATGGCCTCAGTGAAAGGGTGGCTGTCAAAAGCCATTCTCAAGGAGTGAAAGAGAGAGAAAAGACTGAGATATACAATAAAAGATCAACAACAAGATCAAGAGACCTCTGCTGCTGGTGTTGGGGATCTTGTCAAAATTGATGGAAATATGAAAGCTGAAAATTACTGTTAGATTTTGATCTATCATACAATTCCAGCTTTCTAGAATGGAATATTTTGCCATTTATAGTATATTTTTATTAATGTCCACAGATGTTCTTTGAAACAATGCACCTATTTCTCATCTTCCAAGCAAAATATATTTATGTAAGAGGCAGTTCAAGACTTTTGCACAGTATTTATTTAAGCCAAACTGGAAATTCAAATGTAAACAGGTATTTCACATTTGTGCATGAATCTAATGAAATAGTGAGCGAAAGTTAAAACAAATAGCTGGTGAAAATAAAAATGTACAGCGAGACAAAACAAAAAAGCTCCCACAAAACATGAACAACAACAGATCAGTGATTCACACACTGGCACAGACAGACTTTGTTACTCTTTCAAAAGGGACTTTTCTATGATGTGGAAAATTTCTGTGACATACACAGCATACTCATATTATATTTTGCATTGCTGTTGCATTGCTGCTAGTGCAGAGGCTTGCATATTGGTAGTAAATTTCTAGAAGTGTTGACATATTTTTCTAAATCTACATATAGTGCTGCAAAAAATATATTTGTCGTTCCTTATTTATTTGTACCTTTGGCATGTACATGTTTTGGATCATCAAACAAATTTTGATTCAGTATTTCATTTTATGATTTTAAATTTAGGACTTTTTTTCTGTTTTCTTTTAGGTTTTGTTTTTATTCACAGTTTATTTTTGTTTGCAATCAGTGTTTAATTAAACTTGGGTAACAAAATCTTTTATGATTTTTGTTTTTTGCGTACTTGTCACACGTGTTTCAGAACATCAAACAAATTTTGTCACACGTTTCAGATTATCAAACAAATTTTAACATTAGAGAAAGATAAATATTAATTTTGAAAGGGGCAAATACCTTTACATTGCACTGTATGTAATTTTGTTGTTAACCGAAAAGTGGCTGCAAACAAACTTAAATTCTTAATGAAAACAAAACTTAAAAGTACTAAAATAACAAGACAATTATGGAAACTGGTTGAAGCATGCAGTACTTTTACAGTCTGCATGGTCACAACAGAGTGAAGGATATATGGAACCCTGCACAGAACCTAGTGGACCATTCCAGCATTTTATACTGGGAATCCTAGTTTCCTGATCATTTGTGATGATAGCGGATTATGCCTTTGTTAGGTAGGCCTACTTCATTTGTCTTTCAAATCGTAATGTTTTGCTGGAGAGAAAATATACTTCCCTTGAAACCTAATTGAGAATGCAGTGTAGACGTATGAGAACATAATTCTTAGAAGACAGGGTTTGCACATCAGTAAGGAATGCATGGAATTGTGAGTGTCAAGAGAGCACATTTCCCTGCAAACTAATATATCAATCCAAGCATCTAAATAGTAAGTGACTTTGTGAGTAATTTTTGCAGGTTACAAAACCACATTTCATAAACAAATCTGTCATTGCTGCTCTATCATAAGACAACCCCTCCCTTTTCCATATCTTTGTATCTTCTGCACGCAAACACAAGATAAATGCACACCAGACTTTAGGTCTCTCATTTTAAGCAATAACCTATCCCGCCATCTATATCTGCAATAGAAATCACTTCATGTTTTCTTAGTGCCTCGGCCAAACTTTAAGAGTATGAGTTGTCATTATATTAGATTACATCAGTATATTATGCCTAATTGAATTGCTTTGGTGACTGCTATACAGTCTGCACCCTCACTACTCTAATATACTATATACTGTCTTTTCACCTTTCCAAGTCAGTCATGGAAATTAGGTGATACTACAAAAAGTATAATAATTCAAACATCATCATTATTATTAGAGGTAGAAGTGATATTAGTAGTAGCATTTGTAAAGTATATTTGAAGGATTGTGATATTTGTCCAAGTATATCTCATTGAGATTTTTAACATGGATAAATAAGGTATTATATTAATAATGAAAAGATTTTATTAAAGTACAGTATCAGATAAAGGATTGCAGTGACGCTCGACTGCAATGGGTAAGCCAGTCCTGTGTAACATTTCCCTACCTTTATCTGAGAGGGATGCCAAGTTGTATGCACCACTAGGGGATCAATTAAATCTCTTTTCTCCTCTTTACACCTACAGCCATTGGTCTGGAACCTGCATTCTAATACCCCCACCTCACCCAATTAAGACCATCTTCAAATGGTTGCTTTAACCCCTCTAGCGAGGGTAAAGCTGTAGTGTCTTTCCTGAACCTATGCGTCATAAGATAAGATAAGATAAGATAAGATAAGATAACTCTTTATTGTCATTGCACAGTCATACATAGTACAGTAGTACAATGAAATTGGAAAAACTGTCCTACGTCGGCACTACATATAACACAACACGACACGATATGACACATCACAACGTAATCTTCCATGCTGGTAACTCCGGCCACTTGAGAGAGAGTCATAATACAAAAAAAGAGGAAAATGCAATGGGGCTGGAAATGTTTTGGTATGTAGTTTGAGTTTCAGTAACGTTACAAGAAAAACTGAAACCGAACTAGATAGTCTTTGTAAAGTTACTACCCATGTTCAACTAAATTTTAAAGAGAGTTTTGGTTGACTTTCCCATCATTTGCAGATGGAACAAAGCAACTGTATTAACACTACAATCTTTCAGCTAGGATGGCACAGTAGTTAATTTGTATTTTATTTTTTTATTGTTGTGTTTTCAGTTTGTAATTCTAAGTCATGAAACATGTATAATTACTTCATTAAGTGCCATTTTCTGCTCATATTCTTGTGAAAAAAACAATTTCTCAGCCTAAATTAAGCTTTGCAGTCAGCTTGTCTAAGACCATGCTAATTTAACATAGCAAGACAGGTAGTAATAGGACAGACTTTCATATTTGCAACTTTAAGTGCCACGATTGAAATTTAGAAAATTAAATGAAAATTTAAAATTTCATTTCTGATCAATGATACGAGACCGGTAGTTGGGAACGTACTGAATGATAGCAAAGACAGCACTTTGGGATGTGCAATTGCGAAAGAATATACTTAGTAGTATGTCACTGAGATTTAAATTAAGAAAAATTATTTATTATGATTTAAAAATACATTATTTCCAGTCTGCATTGATCGCAATATGCTTAGATGGTAGATTTCTTTTACCTTAAAACCCTAAAGAAAAAAAAAATCATAATCATTACAGTAATTTATAATTAAAAAATAAAGCACTAAATAATACTTACTGATGCTGCATATACTCAATGCGATAGATCTTACATTTGATCTAAAACCTCATAAAGGTGATTATATGAGAAGCAATAAAATATATTGTCACATTGTACTCTTATAGGATAAAAGGGAGAAATGGTTATTACGAATTGAAATGTGAAAACAGGTGTAATCTTAGCTTTGAAATCCATCCTACAAAGTGCAGTTCATATTTGTCTTTCTCTCACCACTGTGAGTGTCAGAGAAAACTCCAAGGCAAATTCTCAAAGGGCCATGTAAATTACTTGTGCGGTCGATGTGTGCAATGGGCCATTCACATATAAGATTTATACCTTCGGTAGTCTTAATTATGTCTACCTTTTATTTGCTCTGTAAAGCAAGAAGCACAGAAGCTTGTAACAAGCCTACCTTTCCTATTATAAATCTGCAGGATGGGATTGGTGGGTTTAGACTTATTGCCAATAGCCCTCTCTATCATTTGCTGTTCTTTTCCTATTATTACTCATGCCTTCTAACACAGTTTTTTTCATTCTTTAATCCTTTTTTCCTTCTTCCATTTTCTTGTCTCTACGCAGCCGCTTAGTCATTACATCCTTGTGGTTATCTTTGATTTCACCCTCATTCACTCATGTGAACTTATATTGATTAAATAATAAAACATATTCAGCTGGAAATATGTTAGTTGATTGGTTATATTTCATTGAAGCCAACATGATTGTTTGATCTTAGTAAACTCCTGCCTGAACAACTGAAGGAGCTACATTTTTATTTTAATTGCAGTTCTTCAACACAGATTTAAGGACAATATAAACAACTATATCTATTTTTTTTTTTTTTCATAAGGCATTATGAAAAAGTTGTATTGCTACGCCCTCTCATGTCCTCATATCTTCTTCTCATTTCTTCCATCAGCATCCATCTATTATCTCAGAAGAAAGCACATAAAGCTGAACTTGGCATTTTTAAAAAGAAAAGGTCACTAAAAGCTTGTTCAAAGTGACTTATAACTCAACTCACAATAACCCATCACTCTCACTGATATGTGGGTTTTGACATTTACATTTTTAACATTAATTCCCCTAGACCTTAGTGATGTTTCCGATAGACTGGGAAAAGAAGTAAAACAGTTATCTTTGCCATGGTATGGTTCACATTTACTGGTACCAGAATTCTGGTTCATTTACTGGTTCATTCTGGTACATTTACTGGTACCAGAATGATTTTTGTTTTGAGTAAGTGTGCAGAATTGGTTACCCTGTTACCACAATTTCTGGTTAAGGGAGACCCTCAATATTTGCCTATCAATCAGCATCTGTTGGTAACAGAGATGGGTAGTAACTGTAATCCGATTACTTTTTTCAAGTAACTAGTAGAGATGGACCGATCCGATATTACGTATCGGTATCGGTCCGATACTGACCTAAATGACTGGATCGGATATCGGAGAAAAATAAAAAATGTAATCCGATCCATTAAATATCACGAAAGCACCTCACAAAACTTGCAACACGCCGTAACTCACCTCAGAACGTTAGCATGTCGGAGCAGTATGCATCACGTGATAGAGCGGCTGTGGCATGCGGGACCTGTGGTCTGGATAGCACTTGGAGCTTCGCTAGCAACCTGGCATTTCATCTCCGACAAAGTTATCCCCGAGAGAAGTAAAGCAAGTGTGTAAGTCCATCTCTGAATGTTTGTAAAGCATTCCTGCGTTAAGCTTAACGAGCGACTGCCTCTCGCTCTCCGGCTGCTACTTCAATCGTGAAACTGCTTAAATGATCAGCTGATCGGCTTTTCTGTCCGTCTTTGTTTTTGGCCCACTTTGCACCAGAAAGAGGAAACCAGCGGCTGAACAACAGCAGCACGTTTAAGCTTGATAAGCTGTTGTTAGAATTTATTTAATATTACTTTCTACACCAGGATCTTTTTCTACTAGCTGACGCTGGTAACTGTGCAGGGGCGGATCTAGCAAAGTTTAGCCAGGGGGGCCGATAGGGCATTAACAGGGAAAAGGGGCACAAAGACATACTTTTCTTTCTTATTCTCATTTAAAATGTCTAGCTTTTAATAAATAATTATCTGACACACAAAGTTTTAATTTGATGTAAAATGAATAGAAGTCAATTACTGTATATAGTGACTATTAAGTCTAATATATATACCCTAGTAAGCTATAGTACTTTTTCCTTTGGGAAGGTACCATCTGTGCAGTCTGCAATTTTGTTGAAGAAAGATGTTGAATCTATTTAATATTTCTTGAAAAATAATTGATTTCTGTGCATTTTTTTTCACACTGCATCAAATTAAGGTTGATTACGTCGATTAAGCATCATGAGGTGGCGCGTGAGGGGTGGTTCCCTATTTTTTATTTATTTATTTTTGTTGTTGCTGGGAGTTGGAACCCTATTAGTTAGGTTGCTTAATATTTACGCTAAGTACTCTTTAAAATACCAGAATAGGGAGGATGGTGTAGGTTTAAGTTTATTAGATTGATCAGTATTGCTGAACTATGAAATATTTTTTTTGTATACAGGTATAACAGAATAGCTTTAGTGTACTTGTTGTTTTAAACTTGAGTATGAACTTATACAAAATGCAGCAAGATATTTAAAAAACAGTTTTGTTGATTAAAAAACACTATATCGGATTCATATCGGTATCGGCAGATATCCAAATTTATGATATCGGTATCGGTATCGGACATAAAAAAGTGGTATCGTGCCATCTCTAGTAACTAGTAAAGTAAGAAATTATTGCAAAAAAAGAAATTGGATTATGGTTGCTTTCCCGTAAGCATGCTGCGTTACTGCGTTACTAAACCGTGATTTTGTTTGCGAGAGTGTCTCATGACAATGACGTTAGCGTGTGCAACATTCGTGGTAACAGACGTGTGGAGATCAACAACGGATAATATATAGAATGCCCGAGAGAGTACGAGTGTGTAGTACTGACCTTACTTTGAGTTTGATTATGTAAAAAGTGACAAAAACATTAGTGTCCGCTGTACACTGCGTGGGAAGAAAACTTCTTTCTACAGCAAAAAAACCCCAAATCTTCTGAGCAAGTACTAATCAGGCTGCCACGGGAATGTGAAATTCACTGAGAAACCCCCGGATTCCTCCACTGACATGACGGCTGCGGCGCACCTGCACTAGGGCAAACGTCCACCCGCCCCACTCCTCCTAAACAAGTGAAAATAGATAATAGGTTTTATTTATTTTCTGCTGTGTTTTACTTGCATCTGTTTGAAAGAGTGAGTGTAAACACAAAACATTATTTTATTTTATATGCTGGAACATGCAGAATATAGGTTTAAAGATAAACAAATTTCTTCAATTCAGAGACTGTTGCATGTAATTTAAGTTTTGCTTGATGCAATATGCATAAAGTTAAAACATTAAAATTGATAAAAGCAGGTTTTAAAAAGATACTTTTTCATTTAATTATATTTTGTATGATGGATTATGCAGAAAAGGTAGAATTGGGCTGAAAGATCTATTGCTTTATTACCTATTCAGGTTGTGTATCATGTTTTTAAAAAGTAACTAAGTAACTAATTACTTTTGAAAATAAGCGCCTCTACTACCTGAGGAGACTGCGGAGCGCACACATTCCCAGATCTCTGATGTTGAACTTCTACAACTGTGCCATCAGCAGCGTTCTGACGTATGGATTTCTAGTGTGGTTCCCCAGCTGCACCAAGGCCGATCAGCAAGCACTCCAGCGGGTGGTGAAGGAAGCTGGCAGAATTATTGGAACAAGTCTGCCAGAGATCAGTAATATCTTCCCCACTCGCTGTCTGAGGAGGGTGCACAGTATCCTGCGGGACCAACATCACCCTGCGCGCCACTTTTTCCATCTGCTGCCCTCAGGGAGAAGGTACAGGTCTATACAGGCCAGAACATCCAGACTGGCCAACAGCCTGTATCCACAGGCTGTGAGGCTCCTGAACTCTCTGCCCCCCTCTCACGGACAATAACCATATCCAACTTCTTAATAGCAATGAACTGGTCTGCATTGGTGCATCATATCTTTATTCTCTTCCCCCTCCTGCCCCCCCCCCCCTCTTTCTTAAATAGATAACTATCATATCTGATATCATATCTCACAGTACAATAATATTGAATGGGTTGCATTGTTGTATTTTGTCATGTTTCTCAGGTCTTTGTCTGAATTTCTACGAACATTATTGCTAAGGATTGTCTTATTGCATTGGAGTCACACTGGGTTAAATATGTACACTTGGGTTTTAAGGGGTATTTATTATTTTCTTCTTTTTTTTTGGGGGTTGTATGGAACCCCCAAACGCAATTTCATTGTTCTTGACAATGACAATAAATAAATAAATACTAAATACTAATCAGTAATCAGTAAAGTAACAGGATTACTCTTTTGGACAAGTAATAAATAATTAGTAACTGATTACCTTTTTCAAGTAACTTGACCAGCACTGGTTGGTCATAGTATGGCCGTTTGATATGTTGCCGTTGCCCTTACCTAAACAGACAACCGTGTTGGGGTTAGATGCCTGTCCCGCTACAGGATTCAGAACATGCTGGGCCTCACATTGGGTCAGTAGGTTAAAGTGAAAGTTGGTGAGAGTTAAATGGCATGGCAGTATAAGTCTCTTCAAGGAGGCTGTGGATCAAAGGAGCGCTTCAATCAACCATGACTACGTCACCTGGGTGAGGACATAAACACTAAATGATTGCAAGAAGCATCATTTATGAAATTTCCAGGTCATCCTGGTACCGTATGTTAAAAAAATTAAAGGTTACTGAAAACTCAGTTGGCAGAATAATCTTACCTCAAAGCCTTCTGTGGCATAGAAGCAAAAAAAAACGTTTTTGGTTATTACTCTTTACACTAAAAAAGATTTTCCAATATTAAGCTTCAAATCTAGTTGACTGCTTATAAATATATTACTTATTTAATGTATTTAACATTGAATATCTTTGTGTCATTTATTTAAAAAAATGGGAAAAATCCCCCATAAATGACCATAAATGAACTGTAAGCCATTTAATGGTAACATATTTTCTGCTTGATTTTTTACTACTGACTGATTAAAATCTGTTTAACTGATACAAAAAAATAAATCATTTTCTGACCTTACAAAACAACCAGAGTAATGCTCAACCATGAAAATAACTTATATTGACTCATAAGGCCAAGAATCATTTGTAGTTTGCCAGTATCTCTCTCTTCATAATGCCTTAATGGTTGCTGACACTATCAGTTCACCTCCAAGCATACATTACAGCTTTTAAATATATCTTATTACTTTTTTAAAACCTAATTTGTAGCAATAAATGCCACAGTATATGCCGAAGCATGAATGATGAGAGTTAACCTCTTACCCCGGCCATAAAAGTGTTTAAGCAAATTGGCTGCTAATAGCGTAAACTCAGGACTGATGTGTTAATATTCTGTAAAGCCACAGTCCCCCTTTTTGGTAAAGTGGCTATGCATTCAGTCCTGTCCTCTTTGCTGAAGATCGCCTGTCTCCCTTTGCTTTTCTGTAAAAAGTGGCTCATTACCACAGAGTTACGCTAACAATGGTTGCAAGAGAAATGTTGTCATCTGTGTTTTCCCGAGTAATTACCAAAACACAAAGGCTCCAATTTTCACAAAATCATTTCAGAGAGCTCTTCACATGAATGAGCACATGACTAAAAATGAAGTTGTCTTCATGAGTAACCTCTGCCAGGAGAAAAGAGAAAGAGAGAACAAGAGGATGAGGAAGGTAAAGGTTGGAGTGGTAGCAGTGTGTGTGTGTGTGTGTGTGGAGGGGGTTGATGGAGAAATGGAAAAAAAAGATGGAGTTAAAGCTGAGGTTTTAACATAGTTCATAAAGGGTCAGGACATAATTACTTACAGAAATGCCTGCTCAATGGGTGGGCAGAGAAATGCATTTAGCAGCGCTTAAAATTTTAATTTAGCTATGAAAGGCCACTTTTCCTTTTTTTTTCCTCTCAGCTCTCCCAGCTCTCTTTTTTCTCTCTCATTTGCTGTTACTACACATTAACAACCTTCATTCTGATCAAAATACAAAAGCACTGAAATTCCCATTAGGCTCTTTTTTTTCTTTTAACAGAGTGTTTTTTTCATGGAGAAGAGCTCATCAAAAGAGAAAGCATTTCTCTGGTTTTATCTTTATGTTAATCAAATCGTCTCTTTCTGTATTTTATTCGCTGGTTATTCTTTGATTAAACATTGTCCCCGATCAAATTCACTAAACTGTTTACAGCAGCTTGTGATTTCTACTCTTTAACAGCTCAAATACAAAGAGGCAACATGATTTAATGGCCACAGGCTTGTTATGAGGAATATGTGAAAAGCATTAGTAAGAGGAGAGAACTATTTAAGAAGAAAGTTGAAGAAAAAAGGTAATCCTGAAAGAAAAGAGAGAGAAATAAAAGACTAAAAATATCAATTAGTGTGAGTGCTTGTGTCGGAGATGGTGAGGGTTATTTATTTTGTGTTCCTTTCACCTGACAAGAGGAGAAAAACACTCACAAATAGTGTTTGATGTAATTTTAAAAGTGTCAAATAATGCCATTTTACCAAAGGTTTTTCGGTTATGTAAACATGAATGATGCCCTTTCAAAGCAATGCACCAAGTTATAGCATCAGTAAGATGGGGTTGTCACTTGCCGCTCATCATTTTTTAAGGTTGTGAAACTGTTGTGAAAGAATGTATTTTAAGTCACACCACACTCTTCTCCTAACCTACACACCGGCTCACTCCTTGGCGGCCGCTTATCGGGGCCTGGAGCCTGGGGCTTGCTCGGGCCACTTCGGAGGTGGGGTGCCCCCGGCCTCTCGGCCTGGGGCTCGGTCACTCAGGCACGGCTGGCTGCCGGCGGAGCTCACGGGCGCGTCACTGCAACTCCCCCTGGCTTCTGCCCCGCGGCTGCTGAGTGAGCCCTCATCTGGGACTCTCCTCAGCTCTTTCTGGGACAGTGGCGCGGCTGCCCCTCTGTTGGTCTTCCTTGGTCTGTTGTGTTCTGGGGGCCTCTGGATGTCTGGAGTTTTGATCTCCTCCATACCTGCTTCATGCCCTGGAGGACGGGGCTGTGGCCCCCCCACACCCTCTAGCAGATCATTACATGAAGGAACCTTTTAAAAAACAAAAAACAAGCGCGTCCATGCTCACAGGTGTACACACGGGCGATCACACCCACAAACTACACCCTTTTTGGCTCCTACCTCAAAGCACACTGTGTTCTGTTGATCTTATGTGCTGCACAATAATGTTTAATATTTAGTATTTACTGTCATATTCCCATATATCATTGTGATGTTGTTTATTCTATTACTCTTGTTCTCTTCTGCTTGTTTTCTTTTTTCTTTCTCAGCAGGTGACCCAGGTGATTGATATATGCATTTTTTTTTCTTTTTTTCTTCTTTTTTTTCTTTTTCTGCTCATTCTGTTGGTTTTTGGTTTTTGCCCTTCTCCCCCGTCCCTCTTCTCAGCTGTTTCTCTTTCCCTCTTTCTTTCTCCCCTTCTTTCCCCCAGTCAAGTCTGTCCCATGTTCAGTAAGTGAAAATAAAATAAACAATAAAAGGTGAATCAAATGGACCATTATGGCAAGGCTGGGATGGTCAATTTGGTAAAGTAAATCCGTTGGGCATCTTTCTTTGCCTTTAGACAACAATTCTGATGGCAAAAGAGCCAAACGGGACAGGCAAAAAAACAAAAAACAAAAAAACAAAAAAAACAAAACAAATAGTGTTTGATGTAATTTTAAAAGTGTCAAATAATGCCATTTTACCAAAGGTTTTTCAGTTATGTAAACATGAATGATGCCCTTTCAAAGCAATGCACCAAGTTATAGCATCAGTAAGATGGGGTTGTCACTTGCCGCTCATCATTTTTTAAGGTTGTGAAACTGTTGTGAAAGAATGTATTTTAAGCCACACCACACTCTTCTCCTAACCTAAACAGGATCTATAGCCTAAAGCTAATCAAGTACCTTTTGACACCTATATGTAACAAAATAATTGTACTTTTAACTAAAAATGTACATAAAAGACTAAATTAAAAAGGAACAAATCAGTGAGTCACTTCAAAATAAGCAAAACTAATATGTAAAAGTCTGAGCAGAATCGAAACCTGGAGACTTTGATGGTCTCTAAAATAGGACACTGCAGCCACAGCCATTGCTTCAAAGTGCCAATACCAAAAGTCACTTTGTTTATAATAGTGAGATGCAGGTGGCATCTAACAAAATTGCATCATGCAAACGGCTGGGATGGGAACATGCTGCACAGACATACAGTGAGGGAAACAATTATTTAACCCCCTGTTGAATTTCTACATTTGCTCACTTACAAAGAAATGAGCAGTCTTGGAGTTTCATGGCAGTTTTCAGAAAATAAATAAAATAAATAAATAAATAAATAAATACATAAAAACACATTATATAAAATGTATACATTTTCATCATTTTAAGTAAAACAAGTATTTGATCTCCAAGCAAAATATGATTTAGTAATTGGTAGAGAAACCTTGCTGGCAAAAGGTATTTCTTGTAGTTGGTCACATTAGGATTTTGGGATTTTGTTGGATTCCTCTTTACAGAAAATCTCTAAGTCTTTAGCTTTAGTGGCTGCCATTTGGCAACTCAAAGCTTTAGCTTCCTCCACAGATTTTCTATAGGTTTGAGGTCTTGAGGCCACTCTATGACCCTAATGTGCATCTTCTTTAGCCACTTCTTTAGTGCCTTCCTGGTATGTCACTACCATGCTGGAAAACCCATTCACAACCTATCATCATTGTTCTGGCTGAGGGAAGAAAGTATTTTTCAAGATTTTCTGATAAATGGACCTGTCCCCTCAATCCAATGACGTCGCCCTGTACACTCAACAGAAAATCAGCCTCAAAGCATAATGTTTCCATAATGTTTGATTGTGGGGATGTTAGTCTTTGGGTCTCAGTATTTCTTTTCCTTCATACATGATGAGATGATGCCAAAGTCTTTCATTTTGGTTTCATCTGAGCACAGCACTTTCTCCTAAGCTCCCAGGAAGTTATGTGGCCTTCTGGTTTTTCAAGTTAAACTGAATAACAAATAAATCACTAACAACACTGATTATGCTTTGCTTTCAACAACAACTTTTGAAGTTTGACCTTGGTTAATCTCAAAAAACACATTTAGATTTTTAACACCAGCCTTAAAAAAAAATCACCCTGGCACTCAGCAGTGACTGTTATTTTGAAATTGTGAGGTGCCTCAACAGTATCTAATCAGGTAACAGAACCTGAAACAGTGCCTCACTGTACCCAACTCACTAACCACACTCTGAATGCAATTTCAGTGTACCATGTGAGTGACACTCAAGGCAGTTTAAGTCTTCTATGAGCACTGCTGGAGATTGGAAGGAAAAGATTGCTTTTTTATGATAATATAACTTATCAGTTGTAAGTTGTAAGCTTCAGGGAAATAGTTCATTTGAGGATTGAGGGGTCTTGTGTAATGACTATGCATGCTAACCAATAGTTTACTAATGAATAAGCACACTGGAAGCCACAGAGTTTAATTCAGGTGGCAAGGTTACCCAGACTGTCCCAGTACAATGTCAACACACACACACAGATTGATGATTGTGAACCCTCAAAAAGACGAGGAGAGTGAGATTGCAGAGAAATGTGTGATTTTAAAGCCCCCTCTATACACTCTGTCTATACATAGAGAGGTATATACTATATACTTCTTTGTATTACTACTCATGTGTCATGTCAGAAACCTCAAATAATCTCAAATTGGTTTCATTAACATGATTCACTTCATCTGAGTTCACTGCACATAAACGGCCTCCACAGACACTAGCTCTCAGTGGAACAGAGCACCTTTGGGATTTGTTGGAATAGTAGATTTGCATCATGAATGTGTGGCGGACAAATCTGCAGCAACTGTCCAATATGGACCAAAATCTCTAATGAATGTTTCCATCATCTAGTTGAATCTATGCAATGATGAATTAAGTATTAGTAAGATGTACTGTATACGTATAATTTTTGGTCACTGTACTCTATGTCTATCCTTTCTTTTTCTAAGAAGACAGGAGGATACATAACTTCTGAATTTTGAAGTCATTGCTTTTAAAAAGTTTATCAGCTATGAACTCTACCTGTAGATTTATCCAGTTACTGGTTGATTTTACAGAATTATTTTCTGTAATTGAATACAGTCAGTTAAACTTATTGTAGAATTAAAGTTGGTTAGACTGAAAATATTATGCTTAATTAGACGTTGCTTCCTGTGCTGATTAATTTAAATGTGTTTATGATTTGTGATGATATTAAGCTTGGCATTCAGATAATTACTTTAATTTAGTTTACAGCATCCAGACTGATTTTGAGGCACGAGATTAAAACGCAAAATGTTAAAGCAAGTTTTGGTAAAATTTAAAAGTATAACACATATGCTACACATGCAAAATACACTAGTAACCTACACCTTTTAGTGTATCTCTAATATTGTGTGCCTATGTCATCAGACTGTAACAAGAGAACCCCCCCACCACCCACCCATTCCACCCCACCACCACCACACACACGCGCACACAGAGTTCTCCAGGGCTGCAGTGTCTGGCAGGTGTCCAGTGCTGAAGTGGTTCTGCTCTAGAGAACGGCAGGCCTTGTCTACAGCCCATCAATCAAGCACTGCCTACTGCCCCTCCTCCTCTCCGTTCTTCCACTACCCCTCTTTCCCTTTGCTCCATGTCTCCCTCTTCCTTCTTTCACCTCTTCGATTTGTCTGATAAATCCACTACTCTACAAAGCATTTCTCATGTGCTACCTCACCTTTGTTAATCTCCCCTCTCTTTTCTCTTTGAATGTTAAACTCCCATCTCTCTACCAATCTATCCTCCCCTCTGCATATTTACATGGTTCTGTATTTGAAGCTATCCAGCCAGCTCTATCCCTGCACCTTTACTACCTATTTCTTTCTTACCACACAACCTTACACATCTCATCACTTGCGCCTTCTCCCTCACTCTCCACCACCCTGTCTTTTTTGCTTCCCTTTGTCTCTTGTGCCTGCCCTCCTGATTGATGCAAGCAGACGGCCTCTATCAGTGTTTTATACATAATCCAAATAAGATATGCTTGAGACTGCATTTCTGAAAAGTCCTAGCCAGCCCCTGACACGATGTGCTGACAGAGGATTCACAATATGTGAGCACACAGAAACACCCACACACATACACACATTTGTAGATGTATATGCACATGCACAAGAGTAAACACTACCACATTCATTGAGACCCACAATGACGCAGGGGCATCATCAAAGGATTATTCCAAAAAGTTGTGGCAGCAAAGACAAAACACTATATGGTTCTGTGAAGGAATATATTGATGTGTATGAGCATGTGTCACCGTGTTTTAGGTGTATATTTATGACAGACTGAGAAAGACTTTGTGCATTTAAATGGCTTTGTTAAGTAATGCTGACCTATCGTTCTTTTCTTGATGCTCCATCCACACTGTGGCAGCAATTCAGCATGCATGTAAAGCTTTATGGGGCCCATACGAAATGCAATAATCCAATCTGTCCCTTACTGCCAGGTACTAATCAAAGCATTTCGATCACTATAATTCATGCTAACTAATCTGTTTACCCCCTATTTTCACTGGGGTCCCCAGGAATTTCTTCACATCAATACACAAATTACTGCACTATTATAACTGTTATTCCTTTTGAACTATGTCCAATACCTCGCAGGTGTAAGATCACTTCCAACTCAACTTAACCAGGTAGAATAAAAACAGAGTAAATAAGCAAGTAAAGAACAAAAAATAAATAAATAAATAAAATAAAACAAATAACATCTGTTGAACAAACATGTGACCTATACCATGACCCCTCCAACCTCCTAAAATGGAATTGTTTGCAGCTAAACCTTCAGTCTAACTCATCCCAAACTATCTCTGTAGGATTTAGGTCAGGTGATTGTGGAAGCCAAAGCCCCTAATCCAGCACTTCATTGTGCTCATCTTGGTTGAATAGCTCTTACAGAGCTTGAAGGTGCTTTTTGGCTCACTGTCCTTTCAAAAAACAAATGACAATACCACTAAATGCTCACCAGATGGGAATGTGTATTGCTGCAGAATGTGTAACCATGCTGGATAAGTGTAGCCCTGAATTCTGAAAAAAATAAAATAAAAATCACACAACACTTTCATAAGCAGCCAGATGGAAATGTCTCTATGTATTAGGTGGTCAATGATAAGGCAGAATGGGGATTGTGTTGGACATTTCAAAAACAGAAGTCATTAAAATGCTTAATCTTATGAATTACAATACAATAAAGCTCTTTTTCGACATACACCCATTTATTCTAAGTGATATTTATGTATCAACATAGTACATTCTAAACTGAAAGTTGTCAGATGAAGGCAACAGGATGGCACCACATAATGGTAGATCACTTTGGACCAACAGATGATGAGCTTTTATTGATGTTTTTTAGACAGACTATGCTAGAGCTTGAGGAGTTAATATTACATGGGAGACAAATGTATAGGGACTTTTGCTTCCCCTTGTCTCAGAAAGTTATTTTCCAAGCTCAATTCACTTTCTATTAAAGTATTAAATCCTGAAAAACTGAGAATGGCACTTACTCTGCTTAACAGTGAATAGATATAATCTTTAGATGAGCAGATCACACATGTCAAACATGAGACTGCCATTAAGTAACACAAATTCATGACATACTCAGCATTTTGGGGTGGCTGTAGCTCAGGTGGTAGAGGAGGTTATCTATTAATTGGAAGGTTGGTGTTTTGATCCCTGGCTGTTCCCAGCCTGCATGCCAAATATCCTTGGGCAAGATACTAACGCAAAGTTGCTCTCCGATGCATCCATTGGAGTATGAATTGGTGTTAATGTTAGACTGAAAGCACTTACTTAGAAAAAACTCCTTGTGTGAATGTGCAGGTGTGTGTGAAGACTACTGTGAGAGACACCTTTGACAAAATGAAAAAGAAATTATGGTGTTTAGCATTTTGATGAATCCAGCAATTTTAGTATTTATGTCTGAAAAGGGCTTCACATTCAATATTACTATAAAACATTCATTTTCATTGAAATGCAGCATTGCACACAGTTGTCTCTTTTAATTGGAAATACAAAATTAAAAGAGGCAATTTTCAAATTAGCCTAACCATCATACTTGTGAAAAAAAGACACAATGTCTACATTATACAAAAGATTCCCTTTTAAAGTCTCAGCTTCAAACAAAATTCACTAAATGTTTGTCTTATGTGAAAGATTTTTAGAGTCCACTGCTGACTGATGAAGCACTGATAAGGTCTTGTTAGTGGTAGAGGGGACTACTTAATTTTACAGACTAGTGACCAGAATCTCCCTCAGTGTTCATGCAATTCATAGCAGGCAATTCATGGATTTCATTCTGTTTATTCAACTGTTTAACACTTTATAGTGATTGTTTGAATGTTCAAATTCAAAGCTTGCATGGAATTGTTTTAGGAACAATTTTAACTAAAAATGGTTTCACAACACAGTTGAATTCTTTTCAATGCTTTGATATTGCACAATAGTAATTGCAAAGAAAAGAAGCACACCTACTTTAGGTTTAAAGTACAGTTACTTTTACTTATTATGTTTTCACTGGAATCCTCACACGAGCAGGTTGAGTGCTGTAACTAAGGCTTGGTGAAGAATATCAAGTAGAGTGATACAGTAGTACAATTTATATTGAATAGCTCTGTGTTTATAAAGTGGATGAAATAATTATCTGATCCTCTACTGAATTTGCTGTCTTATAAAGTTTAGTTTTCATGGTAGTTTCATTTTAAGGGTGAGAGACAGAATATCAATTAAAAACCAAGAAAAACAAATTAAACCAATTTGCATGTCACTGAATGACATAAATATTTGATCCCCAAGCAGAAAATAACTCAGTACGTAGTATGGGATCCTTGCTGGCAACCAGAGAGACAGTTATTGACAAATGTGTCATGGTCCTGGGTCGTTGACCCAGCGTTTTGTGTTTATTCTGACTTGTATTAGTTTAGGGGTTAACCTGAAGTTTGGTGTATTGTCAGCCCTACCTGTGTCTGTCCTTGGTGCTCTGTTCATGTCCCCGTGTTGTGTTGTACATCAGTCTGTTTCCTGTTTTATTTTGAAGGCTCGTGTTCTGGATTTCCTGTTCTGTTCTGAAGGGCTGTGTCTGTTGTTATTGTGTTCAGCTTGTCTCCTCCGGTCCCCATGTGTATTAGGTTCAGCTGTTCTTCCCTCCTGTGTGTGATTACCTGATTACCTTGTGTGTGTGTATATTTAGTGGGTGTCGGTCTGTGTTCGTTGTCGGCTCGTCTGCATTCATCCGTGTGTCTCTGCGTTAATCTGCGTTCATCCATGTATCACTGCGTTAATCTACATTCATCTGCGTTCTATGGTGTTCCTGTCTCTGCGTCTCTCTGCCCCGCACCCCTTTGTATGGTCCCAGGTTTGTCACTTAGTTTCTCCCAGTTTAGGTTTCCGTTTGTAATTACTCATGCTTCATTGCCTGTTTTTGCCACTACCACCTTGTAAATAAACGTCACTCGTATCATCAGTTTGCTGCATTTTGGGTCCTCCTTTTCCTCCACTCCACACGGTTCACTCCGCCAGCCGTGACAGTACGAGCCGACCAACATGGACCCAGCAGCATTCGCACCTACCCAGGAGTTTCGGGAGGAGGTAACCGACACGGTCGCAAGGTTGGTAAACCTGTGGCTCGAGCAGGAGGGAGAAGAGTTCCACCGCGCTGTAGAAGCCAGGCTACAGCAGCTACTCTCTGCACACTCCTGGCTGCTAGACTCGCTTCACCCGCTGGCACGGGACTTCCTCCTTCATGAGCTGCACCTTCGCCCTCCAGCCGCTACCGCTTCCCAACCCAGCCCGGCGGTGAAGATTTTGCCCGGCCCGCCGGAGGTTTTGCCCGGCCCGCCGGAGGTTTTGCCCGGGAGGAAGCGACGATCGCGCCGTCGACGCGTCGCCCCACAGCTGGAGATTAGGACTTCGGAACTGCCGGCTGTGGTGAGTGGAAAAGACACTCCGTCTGTTTCGCCAGCTCGCATGACTGTTTATTCCGGGGCTGTGTTTGTTGAGCCAGCTGCCCAGCCGGTAGCTCGGTTAGCTGCCCTGCAGCCGCTACCTCAGTTAGCCACTCAACCGTCACCCCCATTACAGTCACAGCCAGACCTATTAGACACTTGGTTACAATCCATAGCTCAGTCAATAGCTCAGTTGGCAAGAGACTCATCCGCCTTATTATCACCTATTCAGCCATCATCTTCACCAACTCCTCCTACAAAACAAGTTAAGTCCATCCAACCCGGAAAGAACTATTTTTCACCTGTTCATGTCAAGCAGAGAGACACACCACATACATGTAGTAGTCAGTCCGCAACAGCTGGCCAGCCCAGAGACTGTGACGCACTCCAGGGCCTCCCCAGAGGCTGGGTTCCAGCCCCTGGCCGACTCTGGACCCCTGGAGGTTAAGAAGCCAGCTGAGGACTGCATCCGGCTGTCGCTGCCTGAGCTGAGTCAATGCTCCGTGCAGCTGCAGTCTGCCTTGTGTTTGCCAGAGGCCCGTGCGCCTGCTGGTTCTGACCCGTTCCTGCCGGAGGCCCGTGCGCCTGCTGGTTCTGACCCGTTCCTGCCAGAGGCCCGTGCGCCTGCTGGTTCTGAACTGTGCCTGCCAGAGGCCCGCGCGCCTACTGGTTCTGACCCATATGTTCCAGGGGCCCCGGTGCCCACTGGTCCAGAGACTGTTTTCGCTGGGGGGCCCGAGGAGCCCGTCCAGCCTCCTGCTTCGCCTGCTGGAGGGCCTGAGGAGCCCGTCCAGCCCCAAGACTCGTCAGCTGGAGGGCCCGAGGAGCCCATCCAGCCCCAAGACTCGTCAGCTGGAGGGCCCGAGGAGCCCGTCCAGCCCCCTGCTGCAACATCATCATCTGCCTCGCCTGGCCCGGCTTCAGCATCATCATCTGCCTCGCCTGGCCCGTCTTCAGCATCATCATCTGCCTCACCTGGCCCGGCTTCAGCATCATCATCTGCCTCGCCTGGCCCGGCTTCAGCATCGGCTTCAGCTTCGCCTGGCCCGGCTTCAGCCTCGCCTGGTCCAGCCTCTGCTTCAGCCTCGTCTGGTCCAGCCTCTGCTTCAGCTTCGGTCTCGTCTGGTGCTGCGACGGCCACGCCACCTTCGGGTCCCGAACTGCCGCCTCGACATCGGCGGTCATCTGCCAGGCCGCTGGTGGAGCATCATCGTCAATATGGACGACCTCCTAGACGCCGCCGCTGCCTTCCGCGCGGTCAGCCTCCAGACTTGTGTCATCGTCGCCGTTGCTGTCCGCACGGTCGGCCGCCTGAACGGTTTCCTCGTCGCCGCCGTTGCTGTCCGCACGGTCGGCCGCCTGAACGGTTTCCCCGTCGCCGCCGCTGCCGTGTGCACGGTCGGCCCCCTGAACTGCCTCCGCTCCGCCACCGCTGCCTTCCGCTCGGTCGGCTTTCGGAGCTGTGTCGCCGACGTGGCCGGCCTCAGAAGATAGACTGTCCTGGACTTCTGAGCTGTCAGCCTCTGGGCCGGCCTCCTGAACTGTGTTGTTGTTCTTGTGCTCCAGCATGTGTGTTTTTGTTTTGGTCAATTCCCTCGGTTCGCTGGAGCTTGTTCTGTTCGGTGTTGGTCCCTCCGTCCTGGGCCCCCGCCGCCCGCCCTGGGTTGGTCGTTTGCTTTTGTTTTGGGCTGTCTGGAGCCAGCCCTTGGAGGGGGGGTACTGTCATGGTCCTGGGTCGTTGACCCAGCGTTTTGTGTTTATTCTGACTTGTATTAGTTTAGGGGTTAACCTGAAGTTTGGTGTATTGTCAGCCCTACCCGTGTCTGTCCTTGGTGCTCTGTTCATGTCCCCGTGTTGTGTTGTACATCAGTCTGTTTCCTGTTTTATTTTGAAGGCTCGTGTTCTGGATTTCCTGTTCTGTTCTGAAGGGCTGTGTCTGTTGTTATTGTGTTCAGCTTGTCTCCTCCGGTCCCCATGTGTATTAGGTTCAGCTGTTCTTCCCTCCTGTGTGTGATTACCTGATTACCTTGTGTGTGTGTATATTTAGTGGGTGTCGGTCTGTGTTCGTTGTCGGCTCGTCTGCATTCATCCGTGTGTCTCTGCGTTAATCTGCGTTCATCCATGTATCACTGCGTTAATCTACATTCATCTGCGTTCTATGGTGTTCCTGTCTCTGCGTCTCTCTGCCCCGCACCCCTTTGTATGGTCCCAGGTTTGTCACTTAGTTTCTCCCAGTTTAGGTTTCCGTTTGTAATTACTCATGCTTCATTGCCTGTTTTTGCCACTACCACCTTGTAAATAAACGTCACTCGTATCATCAGTTTGCTGCATTTTGGGTCCTCCTTTTCCTCCACTCCACACGGCTCACTCCGCCAGCCGTGACAAAATGTAGCTGGTCACCAGGTTTACATACATCTCATGAAGGATTTTAGCCCACTCCCCTTTACAAAAATGTTGAATCCTTCAGTGTTCTTGGCTGCCGCTTGGCAACTTGAAGCTTCAGCCTTTCTATAGGATTGGAATCTAAAGACTGGCAATGTTTTGGGTTATCATCATGCTGGAAGACCATGACCTTCATTGTTATGACTGAAAGAAGTTGTTATCAATTTAAAAATTGTGTAAGTTCATGACTTTTTCTGAGATAGGCTTATTCACGGAATCACTGAATTGGAGACAGCTCCTGTAGCTGGTACAGCCAACGGTAGCGTGGGCCTCACTAGCCTTTTCCCCAGCAGACTGTCCCGAGCAGCCGGGGAAACTGGATGGCTGGGTGATGGTGAGGAGGAAGGATAGTCTTAAACAGAAGCTCCTGGTACACCACCAACCTGTTCATGTGTCTAACCACTTTAAATATGTAGAATTGCTTTAAATATGTAGGATTGCTTTAAATATGTAGGACTGCTTTCTTCCAGTATATGAGTGATGCTGCAAAACATGCATTTATGACTTCTAGGCTGGACTACTGAATTTCGTCATTATCAGGATGTCATAAAAACTCCCTGAAAGGCCTTCAGTTAATCCAAAATGCTGCAACAGGAGTACTGACAGGGACTAGAAAGATGGAGCATATTTCTCCTGTTTTGGCTTCCCTTCATTGGCTTCCTCATAAATCCAGAATTTAATTCAAAACCCTGCTCCTCACATACAATAATAATATATTATATCTATATATTAATAATCAGGCCCCATCTTATCTTAATGACCATGTAGTAATCATATCACTCCATTAGAGCACTCTGCTCTCGCCCTGCAGGCTTACTTGTTGTTCCTGGAGGCAGAGCCTTCAGTTTTAAGGCCCCTCTTCTATGGAACCAGCTTCCAGTTTGGATTCGGAAGACAGACACTATCTCTACTTTTAAGATTAGGCTTAAAACTTTTCTTTTTGCTAAACGATATAGTTAGGGCTGGACCAGGTGACCCTGAATCCTCCCTTAGTTATGCTGCAATAGATGTAGGTGGGTGGTGGATTCCTCTGATGCACTGAGTAACTTCTTCAGTTACCTTTCTCACTCACCATGTGTTAATACACCTCTCTGCATTGAATGATTACTTGTTATTACTTGTTACTTGTTAATCTCTGCCTCTGTTGCACAGCATGTCTTTTATCCCGTCTTCCTCCTCTCTAGCCAACCAGTCGCTGCAGGGGTTCTTCCTGTTAAAAGGGAGTTTTCCGTTCCCACTATCACCAAAGTGGTTACTCATAGGGGGTCATATGACTGTTGAGTTTTTCTCTGTATGTATTATTGTAGGGTTTACATTACAATATAAAGTGCCATGAGGCAACTGTTGTTGTGATTTGGCGCTGTATAAATAAAATTGGAAAAAAACAAAACAATAACAACAAAAAAAGATGTTTACCTATAACCACCAAGCACATGGTTTTGACCCCAAAGATATTAATATAAAATAGTTTCTGCATCACTCCGGATTGCCTAGCAACACAATTGTTTATGCACATTTTCATGCAAAGGCTGCTAAAACACAAGGCAGAGCAGTTTCGATGTCATAGATTATTAAATATAAAGGGAACTGTCGTTAGATAACAGATGAATAATTACTGCCGGTGCTGAGAACAACATTTTGAGCCAGAGCAGAGTGGGGGAGTGTGTGACCGAATGTGTGGTGAAGTGGAAGGGTTGCTGGCTGTACAGGAGCAATGGGAGAATTGTAGTTGATATGAGCAAAGAGTCGAGAGTGTGGAGACCTAATCTCAGCAAATAAAGAGTAAAATCTACTTTAATAAAAATCAACTTTTTCCTAAAACCACCGAGGACGTCATTTTTATTTTTTTGAACCAAGTTCGATTTTTCCAATTATTTAGATCTGAATAAACAGATATGACCAATCATGTCACTACATTTGTCAATAACTGCACTCATAACTTAAATCACTCACCGGCAGCAAACACATAATTTGATGGAAATAGTAAAATTATTATACCATTATTGCTATTGTTGCAGGATGGGTTTAAAATTACACCTCCTAGTATTAGAATGGATCTGTACATGTACAGTTCTAGTGTTAAGCTGGATGTGTACATGTGACTTCTTAAGAAACAGAACAGAAACGTTACAGTTCTACATCCCAGTATGACACCAACACTGGGCAGGATCTGTTTTGATACTACGTGATATGGAGATCTTATCCCCAGTATGTGAGGAATTTTAAACATACATATTATTATCTGAGTGCCCATGTTTTATGTGTAATAAATCTGAGTCATCAATGGTAGTATTTTGTAGCCAAAATGTTTTAGAGCTGTTATCATTTTTATTTCTGGTCTCAGGGCATTAGGTAGGAAATAAGAGAATCTCTAATGAGAGAAAGGGCACATGATTTATTTCAAAAGTGTAGTGACCAAGGCAACAAACATAAAATTCCTATCAATAGAAACTAGCACTTAGGATCAAACTAAGCTCTTTAAAAGCTGCATGCTATTTCTAGTTTTTAATAATTGTAAATGATGACAATAACTTGTCCAAAAGTCTGAAGGCCCTTGTGCTAACAGGCAGCATAGATGGTGGCAAGACTGAGTTACTGACAGAAATAATAAAATAGTTTTGCATATAATTAACTGCGGGGGCCTACTAAACAGAAAACTGAATGAATGAAAATGAGACCAGTAAGGAGAATGTGTATGATAACGGTATTGTATCGATGGCATTTTTTAAATCAATATTAAGAAAAGTCCTACTCCTTATTATTTACAATTTCACCTTTAGAGCAACCTCAACAGATTCGTTGTGAAAAACTTGCAGCAACTGTAACTTCAAATACCTTGAAATTAAATCTATAAATTACGATCTAAAATTTTATTTCATTACTAAGAGCAACTCTTTCCACTAGAAAGCTTTACAAATATTGACCTTGTATTAGAAAACAGTGAAAGTGAAGTTAACCCCTTTACAGATGGTTAGGTTTTGAGCCTCAAGGTTTCCTGCACACAACCAGTTATTTTGTAGAATCTTGGAATCTCTAGTGGTTGCTTGGCAACTGGTCAGAGACAAGCAAATGAACTGAAACTAGAAATATTAGTGTGTTAATTAATGAGATTTAGACATACTGGTAGACAGACATTGTTACCTTTGGACAGAGCCAGGCAAGCTGTTTGTCTATTTTCCATTTTAATGCTTAACTGAACTAACTGGCTACTTTACATTTTTATTGCCAGACAAAAAAGTGGTTTGGATCTACTTCTAATCCTTTATCACAAAAAAGAAAAAATGCAACTGCATAAAACTCAATATATTAATATGATGATTAATTAATTTAAATAATACCTAATTAAACTTCGCATCAATAAAGCTTTAGTATATACTTACAGTATTTAACTGATGTTCATTGATGTAATGTTTTATAGATTCTCTACAGTCTTGTGAAGAGGGCATTTGACTATGTCCCTCATCATGTCTGTGGGGTGGTGTTTCAGGAGTATGGGGTATCTGTCCTGTTGCTATGGGTTATTTGGTCCCTGTACAACAACAATGGAAGCTTTGTCCCCATTGGTGCCAATATATCTGACTCATTCCCAGTGGAAGTTGGGTGGACTACCCTTTGTCACAATTTCTATGGATTCCTATAGAATCCAATGAAATCTATAGAATCCTATGGCTTCTTCAATACCCAACATCTAAACTAACATCAAACAACTGCTATTGCAACTAGAGATTGATGACATACAACACAAATGCTATGGTCGAGGGGAGTCAGTCAGAGAGGAAAGTGAATGACCTGAATGAGACGATTATGGCTAAACCTGGACCTTTTGTGGCAAGGTCACCAAGACTTTTTGAAGTCTCTGAAAGTCTACTTTAAGATGTGAATGTAGCATTTTTGACAATCCGTACTCCCATCGCTGAAACCAGGCAGTTGATCAGACAGTGATCCTTGAGATCAAACGGCTATAAGATCAAATCAAATCAAATCAAATCACTTTTTATTGTCACATCACATGTGCAGGCACACTGGCACAGCACATGCGAGTGAAATTCTTGTGTGCGAGCCCCACAAGCAACAGAGATGTGCAAACACAACAACACAAACGAGCAAAATACAAGAATGGCCAACCTGAAACTAATAAATATATGTACAATATATAATAGTGTATGCATTTCTGGATGTGTATACTAAATATTTTCCTACGTGTGTGTGTGTGTGTGTGTGTGTGTGTGTATACACATTTTTACAAATTAAATAGTAAAAAAATAAAATAAAATAATAATAATAATAATAATAATAATAAAATATATAAAATATACAGAGTTGAATATGTGCAAAACAAGTGGCATTTATATACAGTGTGGAGTGCATAATGTTGAAGTTCCAGTAGTGAAGCTGAGGTGTCTATGACGTGTTCAGCAGTCTGATGGCCTGATGGAAAAAGCTGTCTCTCAGTCTGCTGGTACGGGACCGGATGCTGCAGAACCTCCTTCCTGATGGAAGCAGTCTGAACAGTTTATGGCTGGGGTGACTGGAGTCCTTGATGATCCTCCCCGCTTTCCTCAGGCACCGCTTCCTGTAGATGTCTTGGAGGGAGGGAAGCTCACCTCCAATTATCCGTTCAGAGCACCGCACTACTCGCTGGAGAGTTTTGCAGTTGTAGGCGGTGCTGTTGCCATACCAGGTGGTGATGCATCCAGTGAGGATGCTCTCAATGGCACAGCGATAGAAGGTCCTGAGGATGCGGGGGCTCATGCCGAATCTTTTCAGTCTCCTGAGAAAGAAGAGGCGCTGCTGCGCCTTCTTCACTGTTTTGTTTGTGTGTACTGACCACGTAAGATCCTCAGCCAGGTGTACGCCAAGGAACCGGAAGCTGCTCACTCTCTCCACAGCAGCGCCGTTGATGGTGATGGGGGTGTGTACTTCTCTGCACCTCCGGAAGTCCACTATCAACTCCTTTGTCTTTGCGACGTTGAGGGTGAGATGGTTGTCTTGACACCAGTGGGTCAGGGCGCTGACCTCCTCCCTGTAAGCCGTCTCATCACCGTTGGTGATAAGACCCACCACTGTAGTGTCGTCCGCAAACTTCACAATGATGTTGGAGCTGTTAGTGGCTGTGCAGTCGTAGGTGTAGAGTGAGTACAGGAGAGGGCTCAGTACACACCCCTGTGGAGCACCAGTGTTCAGTGTGATGGGGGATGAGGTGATGCTGCCCAGTCTGACCACCTGGCGTCTGTCAGACAGGAAGCTAAGGATCCAGCTGCAGAGGGAGCTGCTCAGTCCTAGATCCTGCAGTTTCCTGTCCAGCTTCGAGGGAACGATGGTATTGAATGCTGAGCTGTAATCTACAAACAGCATCCTCACATACGTGTCTCTCTTCTCCAGGTGTGACAGGGCAGTGTGTAGTGTCAGGGCTATGGCATCATCAGTGGACCTGTTGTGGCGGTATGCAAACTGTAGAGGGTCCAGTGAGTCGGGTAGTGCAGAGCAGATGAAGTCCCTGACCAGCTTCTCGAAGCATTTGCTTACGATGGGGGTCAGGGCTACAGGTCGCCAGTCGTTCAATGAGGAGATGGTGGAGGATTTGGGTACAGGGACGATGGTGGCCATTTTGAAGCAGGCTGGGACTACAGACAGAGAGAGGGAAAGGTTGAAGATGTGCGTGAACACTCCAGCCAGCTGAGCCGCGCATGACCTGAGGACGCGGCCGGGAATCCCGTCCGGACCAGTAGCTTTGCGTGCGTTCACCTTCCTGAAGCACTTCCGCACATCCTCCTCAGACACAGTGTGCGCACTGACGTCATCCGCGGTGCGCACACTGTCCGGTCTCATGGTGTTCGCTGTGTCGAATCTAGCGTAGAATATGTTTAGATCCTCACACAGAGAGGCCGTGGTCTGCGGTGTGCTGGTTTTCCCTCTAAAGTCTGTGATCGTGTTTAGTCCCTGCCACATACTCCGAGGGTTGTCAAACTGTTGTTCCACCCTGTCCCTGTACTCACGTTTGGCTGCTTTGATCGTCTTCCGGAGTTGGTAATGTGCGTGTTTGTAGTCCGATGTGTTCGCGGAGGCAAAGGCGGTGCTCCGTGCCGCCAGTGCCGCGCGAACATCTCCGTTAATCCAGGGTTTTTGATTTGGGAAGGATTTGACTGTTCTGGATGGGACGACATCTTCCACGCATTTCCTGATAAATCCACAGACTGAGTCTGTGTATTCATCAATGTCTCTGGCGGCCACGTGAAACATTTCCCAGTCCGCGTGATCAAAACAGTCCCGCAGCGCAGACTCCGATTGGTCCGTCCAACAGTGCACCGCCCTCCGGGTTGGAGCTTCCTGTTTCAGCTTCTGCCTGTAGGCGGGCAGGAGCAGGATGGAGCAGTGATCTGATTGGCCGAATGGGGCGCGGGGGAGGGCTTTGTACGCATCCCGGAAAGAGGTGTAACAGTGGTCGAGTTGCCGGTTTCCACGTGTGTTGAAAAGGATGTGTTGATGGAGTTTTGGTGAGACTTTCTTCAGGTTTCCCTTATTAAAGTCTCCGGCTGTGATAAACGCTGCCTCTGGGTGTGCGGTTTCCTCGCTGCTGATCGCGCTGTACAGTTCCCTGAGTGCACGGTCAGTGTCGGCTTGTGGGGGAATGTAAACGGCCGTAATAATCACTGCTGTAAATTCCCTCGGTAGCCAGAATGGCCGGCACTTAATCATCAGGTACTCCAGGTCCGGTGAGCAGAAGGATTTGACCGGGTGCACGTTCGCATAATCACACCAGCTGTTGTTGATCATGAAACACACACCACCGCCTCTGCTTTTCCCAGTAAGATCCTGTGACCTGTCCGCGCGGTGCACAGAGAACCCCGGCAGTTGTATTGCGGAGTCCGGTACTTTGTCCGATAGCCAGGTTTCTGTGAGGCAGATCACGCAGATGAACTGCCACAAGAGGCAGTGCCATCCATAGAGAAGGAGACTAGAGGGCAAAGTCCAAGGTAGGATAGGAAGCCAACTATCCAATCTGCAGAAAGGTGCGATGAAGAAAGGGGTGCCTAAGAAGTACAACAAACTGTACATACCTGGGGTCTTGGTAACTACCAAGCAAAGACTCACAGCTTTGGGTAATGAGGTGTAATATAAAAATAGGCCAATAAACAATAAACCAGATGTTCTCCAATGAACCATCCAAGGTATACTCTCAGTACAAGGAGAGCAATACGAGAACATCCTCACCTAGGCAGAAGATGGAGTGATACAGGAAAAGCATGTGCGAGAAGAATCCAACAAATAAGACATGCTCAGTACCTAGTGAATCTAAAAGCAAATCATAGCAGCTTCCCCGAAAAGGAGCCAGTAACCATCACAGTGGCAGACAGGTCTCACTTTCTGGCTAAAAAAAAATAAAAAATTGCTAATCGATGAGATGCATGGCTAAATAAAATCAGGATGGTCCTGGTCCCAAAACAGAAGGTCCCATCCAAATAACAGCCAATAACGTGTCTCTGCACAGCATAGAAGCTCATGTCTGGCATTTTACCTGTGAAAATGAACAAGCACATTGCTCAATACATGAGCAGGGCACGGGAAGGAATTGGCAGAAACACCAGAAGGGCAAACCACCAACTCGTGGCGAGTAAGACTTCAAGACAGTAAGACCTGCAACCTGTCGATTGACTACAAGAAAGCCTATTAATCAGTGCCTCACACATGGATCCTGAACTACCTAGAACTATACAAGAATTCTACAGGACCAAAGAGCTGTCATCAGGAATTCAATGGGGATCTGGCGAACAAGTTGAATGGGAAGAAGAAGATGTAGAATAGGGAGAAGATAGAAGCCACTGGCATCAAGACTGAGGCACTGAGATCAAGGAAGCTCCTCATGATACATGGAGGGTTTCACCCCAAATCCGGCACCCTGAGACTGTATGTAAGTCGAAGGAAGGTGGCGTAGGACTAGTGAGTGTCAGGACCACTATCCAGAATGAAACCACAAACATCAATGAGTACATCAGGAAGATGGCCGCAACTGATCACATGCTTAGTGAATACATCAGGCAGCAAAAACCTGAGAAAAGAATAAGCACAGGAACAGGAACCATCATAAAAGGACAGGTCCCTGCATGGAATGTACCACTGGCAGATAGAAGAGTGGCTGACATTTAGAAATTCTACTTTAGAAAGTGGCTTCAGCAGATAACAGGAACAACATCTGAAATATGTCCTAAAAACAGGACAGATATTTCACAGAAACTTCAAGCTCCCATGCCTTTGACAGAAGATGCAAGCTTGAAGGATAAAGACTACCTCCATGGGATGAGTTAGGAATTTTATATATATATTATTATGCTGAAAGAGGCTACAGCCATCAGGGAATGGTGTTACCATTTAAGGGCGGACATGGTCTTCAATGGTTAGACAGACAGGTGGTGTGTGTCAAAGTAACATGCACAGTGCATCTTCTGTTTTACCTTCTTCCCATAGTGCATCCTGTTGACCAGTGTTCCACAGGTAAGCGGGTACATGCACCCAGAAATCCACATGATATAAAAGAAAATGTTATTCATCAGATTAGGCCACTTCTTTGTGGTCCAGTTCAGATGCTCATGCTTAGGAGACGAAAATAACCTTAACCCAACATTGTAGTTTCATTTCTTCTTTAGAGAGAAGAGACAGAAAAACAGATTCAAATCTGCTTGAAGTACACCAACTAGCCCCAGAAAACAGACTGACACGCATACACATAAGATGAACAAACATCAACACAAATTCCTGAGGGGAATAGTTTGGTGCAATAATTGTAGCTTCTAAATAGATAGCTGTGCAACATGTGTGGCCTTTTACATTAGTTATATGATTATAGCTTAGGACCACAGAAATTGAGTAGATAGATTTTGTTGCCATAAATACGTCCCAGATAAAACTCTGTATTGCATGTCCTTTGCACTTTGCGGACATCAAGACTTTCCTTGACTCCCTACGTCTTAAGAAGGGACAGTGTCCTCAGATAATCTAGGACCTGAGATAGCCTTCAGCCAAAGATGGTCGCGCGCGCACACACACACACACACACACACACACACACACACACACACACACACACACACACACACACATGCACGCACATACACAAAAATCCAATATTCCATGTGTTATGTGCCTTTATGCAAATCTATATGGAAAATTAAACTGTTTCAGTAAATAAAGAAATGCAAATGATTTATGAACATTAAAGAATACAGTAACCATTCACTCAGTAATGCCATGCCCTTACAACTAATCAATAGTTTTACACCTTTTTCTGTCTTATTTTCCTTCAAGACTAAGCGCCTTGTTGGCTAGACAAGGTAAGCAATACCACTGAGAAGCAGGGATGTGACTGTGTGCAATTGTTTGATTGTGCATATAAATATAAAATACTTTAGAGTGGGCAAGTGAATGAGTCAACCAGACAATTCATCTACACTGAGCCTCATAGTGAAGCCCAAGCCCAAGAGTTATGTTTAAATTTTAACAGCTAAAAATGGTGCCAATACTGAATTTCAGTCAATTAGGTCAGATGGCTGAGTCCCACGTTAGATTGCAAAGCCAGGCTTTCCTTGAGAAGAGGTAGTGCGAATCACACTTGAACAGAGCTGTAGAACAGACTTGAACAGACAGTAAGAATTCAGTTGAAATTCTTGTAGTATAGAAGAAAGAAATAATGATGGCATTTTTTTCAATTAACGGTGCATGAGTTAAACTTGAGACTGTCAAGCTTACGTATGATTAAAAGGAAAAAAAAAAGAAAAAAGTTAAGAAGAGAAGTTATTTCTGCTGAGTTCACAATCACCATAAGGAACCTCAACTCGAGAACCACTTAGCTATTCAAACTGTTTAAGCACATTTACATACTAAAGCATTATATTGGGTTATCAGAGATCTAGGGAATGAATAGAACAAAAACATCAACTGAATTTTGACCTAGAACAACTAGTAAAAAATGCAAATGTAAAAAAGTCCTTTGGCAGTTTTATTACATACAGGGGGAAGGCGGGTTTGAGATGTTTTATGTTTATTTCATCAAAACTTGCTCTTATGGTATTATTTTATGCAGTGTTAAAACAGATGAGCTGCACAAGTAGTCCTTGAACCCTAGACGTTCTGCCATGAAGACAAGTTATGCCAATTTAAAACTGGGACAAACTACAGCTGCCCCAAACTGGTAGACAATTACATCAGCTTCATACCTAATAGGTCCTAGATGACCCATCTTGCCCAAAAAGACAACGTGAAAGGTTGAACTACTTAGGATATGTTGCCTTAAGTATTGAAAGACATGAAAGATGATTTAAGAGTTTGACAAACAATATCAAATCATGTTTGATATTGGGTGTTATGCTTGTTTTGCTCTTAGGTCTCTTAAGTATTGCATATTCAATGCAGTAGGCAAAGCAATCCAAACTTTTTTTCGTTTGTTTGGGGGGGAGGTTGCTAAATAGAGTGTTGTATTATAGAACTGTACAGTGTCATTTGTCAACTTAAAGCTGAGTTGGAAAATCGTCAGCAACAAGTTTATAGAAAAAAAATAACATTTGTATTCCTGTGCTTGATGAATAAAACCAAAGTATTCAATCTCCCTTTTGGTATTTGTTATTCTCAAACAGAACCAGTATGTGCACAAGCAGGGAGCTAACTTTCTCTTTGTGACATTTGGCGGTTGAAAGTTTGTGTACATGAGTGCATTAGAACTTATTCACTACACACAGAAGCCTACTGTGAACAAAAATAAGAAATAAAACTAAGTTCTTATAAACCCAAATTAATAAGCCAAACCCCTTAAAGGTAAGTAATGAAGTCCATGTAGGTTTGTCACTAGAGGTAATGTCTTTCACATTGCACAGCACTTTTTTATGTGAACCTATTCGTACAGCTTTGAAATCAACATTTAAACAGATTCAATACTGAAAGATTGCTGTACAATATAATATCAGGCTTGAATGAAAGTGACTCTTGCCCAGTGAAGTTGTTCAAATACTTACCATTTAACATAATAGAGTGAGAATCTCACAAAAAGAAAACTGGCCTTGTTTAATGCATTCACTTAAACAAATACGGAAACAAAAAAAACCCACTTCCTTAACAATATTATTATTGTGTAATTAATCATAATTACAAGGATTTGAACCAAATGCACAGCTGTCAAATATATATATAAATATAAATATTGAGATCTGAATTTTGATTTTATGGTTGTAAGTGAAACAGGAGTGAAACAGAAACCTGTAAGGCGCTTTCACTGGACTTGTCCTTTTAGAATTTGACTTTCTTTTCAAATTCTCTTTGTCACTGTGGCATTCCTTTAACTTTGCTTCTAAATGCTCTTCACCTCACTTTCTTAGCACCTGACAGAAAGTATTTTATGATAACTGAACGATGAGTGAAAATTTGGAAACTGTATACTGTAGTGCGTATTGTATGTTTAAAGAACCACAAAGCATGATTTTCTGACTGAAACACTGATGAAAACTGCAGATCACTGGTGTATCCGACATCAAGGTAACTACTGTACACAGACTACACACATACACACCCCATACACACATGAAATACTCCAGGGGCAACCACCCTCATTAGATATAGACAAACAATCAATTAGTCAGTGTAATAAGGAACATAAAGCCTGTCTGTGGTGATAATGCTTACATTCCTCCACCCCAGACAGCAGCACTAAAACAACAGAGAAAGTAGAAGGCAACTGGTGAATGATAATGCCTCTCTCTGTCTCTTTCTGTCACCCAAAGTGTGTTTGTCTTCTCCAAGCATTTGAAATCCATGTTTATTTCCAGAATAAATGGCTTTATGTGGCTATAAAGGTGAAAAATGATTTCAACTTTCTTTATGAATGTTCATTTGGGAATGAAGGAATGGGACAAGGTGGTGAAAATAAATGTAGTAAAGCAAAGTGTTACTCTGCTTTTACAAAATGGAGTGAGGTAAAACCAGTGGCTATAAACTCTTGACAGACAAGGGTTATATGCATAAGAATATTTTCAACCACTGCATTAAGGGCATTTATTTGTTTCAGTATATTACCTGGTGAATGTCATCATTCTCCCATGTTTTTACCAAGAGTCTTCTATACAGTTGATTGTAAAACAACAATAACCATGCACATTCTAAGTCACTTAAATCGCCTGTTTTGGCATTTCTGATTGTCATGAGCATGTATACATGTTTAAATTTATTTGCTGCCATGTGATTGGCTGACAAACTATTTCATTAACTAGCAGTTGAACAGGTGTACCTATCAAAGTGAGTGTATTATATTGGTGAGTATAGTGATATGCTTAACGTCACACAAATGTGGTCCTTGGCAAATTACGATGCATTCATTTAACTTTTTCTTCCTTAATGTATTACATTAATCCAATAATAACTAAAACTACAATCCCATGTTTGGATTATGTTGTAATAAAAGCAGTAATTATTTTGTAAATCTCAAGCTAGGTATTAATTCATTCGATGGCTAGCGGTGCAGGCACTGGTAACCTTGGAATTATGTATGAAAACCTTGATATTTGGCTGATTAAAATTACGTTTGTGTAAGTGTGTGGGTGTCTTGAAGCAATCATCTTTTATGCATATTTTGTTTGCTCAGGACGTTAATCTAGCTTGGATTTTAGGTGTCTTTATCTTCAATGATATTTCTTGTAAATAAACTTGACCTCAGCATTAAAGCCAGACTGAGTAAATCCTTTTCCACTCAGAGTCCTCTCTCAGTCTTGCTGTTTCCCTGTCATTCTCTGTTCCAAAGATTGCTGAACAATCAGCAATTGTATAAAACTAGATAGCAAATATGCTAATAATTTCTCTCACCTTGCATTACTCTTGACAGAAACAAACACTTAAAATGGTGGACACACACATGCACACAGATAACACACACAAGACAAGTCTTCTTGATAGAGAATTGGCTCTCATTGTCAGTGATGTCTGTTTGCAAGCCCTCTTTACAAGTAGAGAAAACAAAAAAGAAATGAGTATGGGAGAAACAACAAGAGGAGTGGCGAAATGATGATGGACCAAAACAAATCAGGTCAGGGAAGGCCGAGTAAGGAGAGATAGGTGTGATGTGGAGATGGATAAGATGAAGGATAAATAAAAGTGTTTGTTCTTCTGAAAGTCAGACGGTCAAAACATAAAGAAGTGGTATTTTTTTTTCTATTACTTTGCATTTACATTAAAAAAAACTTTGCTGGAGGCACACAAACTAACTGCATCACTAGAGCAAAATGGCAAACTGTCTCAGGACAATAATAATGGAAAATCTCATATTAAGGATGTTATTAAATGATTTCTTGTAGCAGCTGAGACTTAGAGGATGAGACTTTAAAATCAAACAATGTGTCCACCCCAAGTAGGGTAGTTTTATGAATAAGTCAAAACAATGTCTATGCGTGTTTTTAATGCTGAGCATACACTGTTTTTTTGCCTCACATCTTGAAAAGCAGTTTCATAAATTTGCATTAGATTTGTTCCTTGTAGCTAACTGCAGAAACACAGCGAATGAGGCTGGATTTTGCACATCTGATGGACTGAATCTAATAATTCACGTGGTTTACAATCTGTCCCAAAAGAAAATGCATGGTTTACAGCACAAGAGCACAAAGGAGAAACAAAATATATATCCTGGTATCATGATGTTTTGAATCTTTATGATTCAATAAATATTATTTTTGCAAGTTAATGTATCAAACATAAGGACATAATTTGACTGTTATTTCCAAAATCAGTCCCTTTTTTCTATATACAGAATATTTTATGTATGCCTTTATTTATATACAAATGAGTTTGACTCTGAATGTGAGTCCATGTACGATATTCTGTCCCTAAGAATTCTTTCACTTGAGAAAAAAAACATTGTTCATTGGACACTTTCTGCTACCTCATCCCATATTCCCATACAGCACAATTTAAATATGTCTAAATCTTAAATATGTCAATTTGGCATCTTCCATTAATGCTGATGTTGAACATAATGCAACACAAACTCTCGTAGAGGATACAAAGTCAGAGAGATACATATTTTGAAATAACTGTGCAGTCAAATCTAGTACACACAGAGCGCATAAAGGAGAGCACAGTAGCCAGTGCAATAAAAATTCTGGGTCCATCACTGTAGTTAGTAGTGAGTGCTGTGCATCCCGCTACCGATGTGAAAGGGTCTTAACATATGGAGGTGTGCAGCATGCACTCATGGGTTAAGATTTACTTTTATCTATGAGAACAGCACTATAATTAATACAAAACATTTATGTTTGTGTCTCTTTTATCAGGTGCTGTGCAATCTGGACTGTCATGGATGTGTTATTTTCCTTCAATTTAGGTTCAGTGTAAGTGTAATGCCTCTCCTCAAATGCCTGAAGCCTAAAATAACAAACCTGTTTCGAAAATGGAGGCAGTAGAAAGTATAGTATAGAGACAATTGCGTAAAAATGTAGCGAGTAAAAGAATAAAGTTTTTAGAAGAAAAAATACTCAACTAGATTACAGATGCCTGAGAATTCTACTTAAGAACACTAACAAAGCATTTGTATTATGTTACCTTTGATTGGAAGATGGGCACTTCATGGTTCTTTCCTTTAGTTTGGGGTCTAATGCTGAAACTTGGGTTTAAGCTGGGTAATGGCTGTGTGGCACTCCATCACTCTTCTTCTGTGCTGAAGTGTTATTGTGTTATTCTTCATTGTCCTTCAGTAACATAAATATGGTCTCACTTCAGTTTTTCTGACCATCCAAGTGTGTTTACCAGGTGCTATTAATAAACCTCTGACAGAGATCAATCCCTGTCCTTAAGTTTGAATATAAGGCATTCTATGGCGTTATTTTTGTGTCACTATTGTGAGTGCACGTAAAAAAAAATTTCAGGTGCAAGTGTTGTATTTTGAGGAGAAATTTATTTTGAGCGAAGAAAAGCTAAATTTGAGTGAACAAAATTCATTGCTGCGTGCAAAAGATGTATTTCAGTGTTTGCTATTATCCATACACACACACAATAGCAGCCCCTCTCGCTCAGTTTTTGCGCTCGCAATGTGTTGGTTGCGCTCTCAACATTTATGCCTGTGCGTGTTCAGCTCTTTCTGTACACCTTTATACTTGTGCCACAAACCCAGCCAATCACAGACTTGGATGCAAAAAAATCTGATTGGCTGTTTTGGTCTCCAATCAGCTCGGAATGACGAAATGCAATATCCCAGAATCCATTTCGTCCAAAACTGAAACGAGGCCGTGGCGGAGTTTGAAATATTACTCTTTCTGAGCCACAAAATAAACTTTTAAGATATTTTCATGCAAGAATGGTGCTGTGTAAACTTCAAATATCTGCTTGATTTATCAAGACATCACATATTTACAAAAGTGCTCTAATGTTTTTGGAGATGCCTGTTACCCAACAGCTGACCGCATAGCTGGACTGGCCATTGGGCATACCGGGCATTTGCCCAGTGGGCTGATGGTGATTTTTCATTTTGTTTGTTTGTTTTTGTAACGGTATAAACAATGAAAGGTGGTGGATTAGCCAATTGGTCATGATCAACTCTGGGCTGGACCAATTACAATACATCCGTATTGAGGTGAAAAGGAAGGCGTTTCGTCCTGTACTAGAATGAAAAACAAAAGACACAAAGCTGGAGTTATTCTGTGTTTTTGCTGCACAACTGCCTGTTCTTTTCTCATTGTCTCTCCCTCTCTCTACTGTTGCTACTTCAATCATGAAACTCATCAATGATCAGCTGATTGGCTTTTCTGTCATAAGTCCCATCTCTCTTGCTTGTTTAACTCCCACTTTGCGCCAGAAAGAGAAAATCAGCGGATGTTGCACTAAACAACAGCAGCACGTTCAAGCTTGATCAGCTGTTGTTAGAATGTATTTAATATTACTTTCTAGTATCAGCTGATGTTTGCTGGAGCAACAGCTGTAAAAGCTGCTGGTCATGATATCGGTTTGCATATGTGGTGAGAGGGAAACATGAAGGTGATACAAGTCATACATATATACCAACAAGACAGCGTACATCACTGTCACAACAGCGTTTGTTTTAGTTCAAAGGCTTTATGGTTTGTCCTATAATACCTGGTGGTGTAGTCGGCTGATTGTTTGTCAGTTCGGCCTTATATATTATGTTTAACCTGAGTGACCACCCGGTCAGCTGGTGGGTAACAGGCATCTCCGAAAACATTAGAGCACTTTTGCAAATATGTGATGTCTTGATAAATCGAGCAGATATTTGAAGTTTACACAGCACCATTCTCGCATTAAAATATCTTAAAAGTTTATTTTGTGACCCAGAAAGAGTTTTGTGTAGTATAACGGTGTACAGAAAGAGTTGAATGCGCACGGGCAGAAATGTTGAGAGCGCAAGCAACACATTGCGAGCAAGCGCAAATGCAAAAACTGAGAGGGAGGGGCTGCTATTGTGTGTGTGTATGGATAATAGCAAACACTGAAATACATTTTTTGCACGCAGCAATGAATTTTGTTCACTCAAATTTAGCTTTTCTTCACTCAAAATAAATTTCTCCTCAAAATGCGACACTTGCACCTGCAATTTTTTTTTTACGTTAGAATAGTCGCACAAAAATAACGCCATCGTATTCTGGATGGATCTATTCATAACTAGTGAGTAGTTTACAGTGCAAAATAATTGAAAACTTTACAAAACAGAAAGCAAGACTGATGAATGATTAGAGAATTTCTACAGATACCTTGAGTTTTTGAAGAATGTGTTGTAACTTTTGTCAACTTAACTATCTCAGATATTTTCCACTAATGAAGAAGCTACAAAGTTTTCAGAAACACCTTTCAAACATGTAGGTGACACCAGAAAATAGGCTCTTGGATGAATGTTCCTTTTTAATTTCATTAGGTGTGCATGTGCAAGAGAAGTACAAAGGAATCAATTTTAGCAAGGTTCGGTGTGGTTTTTGTAAAGCTGAGAGGATGTGCAAATCAGAGTGGGCTAATAAGGGCTCTGTTTTTTAATCATTTGATGGACTCTCAAAAAGGTCAACACCAAATTCAAAACATCTTTTGATATTTTTCATATCTTGTCAGGATTTGGAGAAATAAGAGGTACAAAAACCAGCAGAGACAGATGAAGACACCCAGGGTGAGAAAATGCTGGACACCAAGAGAGAGAAACAGAAACACCGGGAGAGAAGAACACATACACAACAAGAGATTCCAGGGAGAAAAGGGGACATTCTGAATGTGGGAAATGGGCACATCCCTGCATGCTCAAAACTGATATTTCTCAACTTTAATAATGTCATACATTCTGTGTGTGTGTCTCACAGATAAATGAACAATATTGCACCTGCAGGGACAGATACTTTTCCCCAGTGAGCAACTGTAACTTCAGCTATTACATTCACTGCATGAATCAGTTTCTCATCCTCGCATTAAACAATGAGCAAGTATAGATAATACAGAACCTTTTCAGTTATTGTTTGCAGATTATTTTCTCTAATTAGAATTATAGAATGACTGCCAATTTTGTGGCAAACAGAAATTCAATGTGTATTTCCATATTTGAATTGAATCTTTAAACTTGCCCTGTTTTAAGTATAAAGATTTGGATGATAATGACTGCAAAACAAAAAAGAAAAAGAAAAACACCTGGTGTGGTTGTGTTGTTGTCTGTTTTAACAGAAACAGCAACTACAGCACACTCAAAAAAGTCCTTGGATAAAAAAAGGACAAGTGCTCTTGTCACAGAATGAATAAATAAACCACTTCAGATACCATCCCACAACAATAAATCACAAGATCCATGTAATCCAAAACTCAAAAAGCAGAGAACAGGCATCACCACTTCTCGTAGAGTGTATGTAACACTGTATATATGTATGTCTTACATATAAAACCTCATTGTGTTAAGACCTAGCTACAACTGCCAGATGTGGATGGTGTGGATTTAAAAACTGCATTTATATATAATCACTATTTCTAATGGCTAATGGCTACTGTCTTGTGTCTCAACACCTGGAAAAAAAATGATATTTGCATTTTTGCCAGACTCTTGAGCCAGACAAACAATAATTATGCATGTCTGTTACTGAAGCTTCATTGTTCAAATGCACATAGTAACTCACAGCATCAGCAAATATAAGCTGTAACAACATTTGTTTACAAGTTATTTTAGGTAGAAGAAAAATACACTTGTAGATGAGCAGAAAGAGAATGGTTATTATTGTCACGGTCCTGGGTCTCCTGACCCAGCGTTTTTAGTTCTTTGTGATTTTTGTATTATTGTACTTGTGTGTGATTTATTCTATGGCTTCTAGTTTTGATCCCTTGCCCTTCATGTTTCTCTGTGCCCCCTCTGTTCTGTGTAATTGTGTGTCTTTGCATGTTTGAGTTTCTTGTTTCTTTTCTGTCACTCTGCATTGTGCATTATGTTCTCATGGTTGGTCTTTTGTTACTCCCTCTAGTCTAGTCTCTTGTGTTCCAAGCTGAGTATTTCCCTGTGTATTTTGGTTCTTAGACCTCTGCCTTATGGTTTATGTCTCTGTGTTTCTTATTTGCTGTCTCCACTGTGTCAAGTTCGCGTCTCTGTGTGAAACTTCCTGTTTTACTTTGATGGTCCGTGTCTTATGTGAATGCGTCCTGCTTTGCTTGTCTTGTCAGTCCTGATTTCTCCCAGCTGTGCCCTCCTTCTGTGTCTCATTCCCCTCGTTACTTCCCAGTGTATTTAAACCCTGTGTTTCTCTGAGTCAGTGTCGCGTCGTCTCTCATGCTGTGTGTGATTCTCCCCGTGTCTTCTGGTATGCATTTTAATTAGCTTTTCCCAGTTTAGTTTAGTATTGCTTGTGTTCTATTTTCCAGCAATAAAGCTGTGCTTTTGAGTTCAAGTTCTGTCCCCGTGAGTTTGCGTTTGGGTCAAATCCCTGCCTGCCACACAGCCGAAACATGACAATTATTTTGTTTTTTATGTTCATTGCTTAGTGTGTGTAATTGCATTGACTCATTGTTTGGGATTTTACTCATCTTATTTTTGATCTACATGATTAGTATCAACCACTACTGCACCTGTAGTCAATGAAGTAAATGGTTTTGTGATGAACACCAACACTAACTCATTGATTTGCAGTGCTTATTCACAGCAAAAGTCCTGAGACTAAATCTTCCAATTTTCAGATTGTGTATCTCATCTGTGGTTTTGGTTATCTTTATATTGGTCTTAGTTTTTAATATATTAGTCTTAACTGGCAGCTTGGGTTTACTCAACACGTGATTGGATAGACTCTAACACCTACATAAAATGATGTTACAGAGAACGGATGATAGCACTCTGTTCATATATGCCTCTGTAATAATAATGTCCTGTGGACTGAGAAAATGTTTTAATATTTCAAAAAGAATATGGGAGATTAACAACTACACCATAGATGAAAACAAATGGTAGATTTTGTTGAAGATTAACATTAAAGATAATATTAACTGACAACAATTTAAAAAAAAAAATAATCATATTCAACATGATATTAGGGGTCAATGATGCAATGCTCTCTTGGGTCTGTCGGGTGGTTTTACAGAACAGTGTAGCTCTCATAATGTGTCATACTGTTACATCAAGTGTTTCCATCAAGTGTTTTGGGCCATATCCTACACTCACCCCAGACCTTAGTATCTGTTCTTCATGTTATTTAACTTTATGCTGAGACATATTCATTCAAGTGAAATTATTTTTTTGTACTGTTGTTTGTGGTACTGGAGGTAAAGCGTTTCTTTAGATAAGAAGACTTTGTCAAACATTGAAGACTTTCTATCTAACAGTACTATGTGATAATCAGATAAGCTACTGTTCATGCGGAACCCTGACCTCAAATACCCTTGTGTATCCTTGACGTGGGAAAGATCTCACCAGTCACTTCCACTGATAACCCCTATTATCAAGTCGTCCAGTCAGATAAGATACAGATCTGACACGTGCCGTTGTTGGTAATTACGGCAAAATTGATTGCTGAAGCAGTGGGACGAGTCGGGGCAGAATGGCAGCCCTGAACTTTTTGTCCTTCAACATCACCCTCTCTACAGCAGGCTCTCAAAGGTTACTTTGCACATAACTGAAACTATTTATTATCCTTATAGACTTGTCAGTGTTTACATTTTTAATAAGTATTGCAGTGTAGTCTATGATTATCAACCTTAGACTGCTTGGACTGAACTATAGTACACAGATGACTTTGATATATACCAGTAAATGAAAATTGACAATAGTAATTAAAAAATAAATAAATTAGTATTTATTAATAGAATACATTGGTATAATTTGTATAGGACTTAATTTTTGTCTGCATGATTTCAGCCCACATTACCATCTTTTATTAGATTTAGCTTGCTATTATAGCTAACTTCTGATTAAAGAATGTTTCTTATTTTGCATAATACTAGTACACTTTCTAACATCTATAATTATCCCTGTTCTTCATTTTTTAGGCATTTTTGCTATGAAGCTAAGGCCCCTACAATATGACCTAGTTATACATTCTCCCAAGTTTTTTTTTTATTAATTTACCTTCAAAGGAAAACAGCTGTTTAACCCATTTATCATTGGCTTACTTACCACCACCGGATAAATCTGCTCTTACTTTTTTAACTGTGCCGCTTATTGCTTTCCCATGCTGTAGTCACAGCAGATACATCACAAAGACAAACCTATGTGTCGGCAGAGGTCATTGCTCCAGATATGCATGAATTTAAACCTGTCTCATTGTATTAATAATTAGTGCATAGCCTGCTCTCTGGTGTGTTCTTTGATGTAGCTGGTGTCGTTGTAGGTAAGAGAAAAAAAGTATTCCTTTGAGTTAAACTCTGCGGTACTTGTGTGGAGGGGGGGTTCATGGTGGTTCATGCCAGTAAACCTTGGGGGAGAAACTAACCCCAGGTTGGTCTCAAGTACATCCATCAAATTGTGAATGTGTGTGAAGGTTAGATAGGAAGCACTTAAATGCAAAAAGCAATTTTAAAAAGGTGCTTGTATGAATGTATGTGTAAATAGGTGAATGAGGCAAGATGTATAAAGCACTTTGGGTGCTCCAGTAGTCTTGTTAATGATCTGGGTGAGGAGGTTCAGGTCTATGCAGAACATCAGTCCTTGGGTAATTCCACAATGGGCTTGAAGTCACTTCTAGTGTTGTTTACCACATCCCCACTGAATTCAATTCCTTTGCTGATGATTTATTCCTTTGAACTGTTTGGTACACCTTCCTGCTATACTACATAACAAAAACGGTGACCACAGAGAGCAAAAAGTGTTCCACAGTCAAATTTTTGAATGTTATGACACCGTCTGGGTACTTATAGTGCTCAACAAGTAGTTACTCTTCGGTATCAATAAACTTATAGATGGCAAATTTAAGTATTTAAGTATGTTTTTTAAAATGCAAATTTTTGTTATGAGGCTTTTAGCGTTTCAAAAAACATATTTCCATACTTGAATTTGCCATTTCAAGTCTATAAGTGTTATGAGGCTTTTAGTCACCTCAAGAAACAGTTTCAGCTTGCAGATGTGCCTAATAGAAATTTTACTGTTCTTACTCAAACAACAGCCAAAACACAATCCCAAGGTCTATTACTGCTGTCCAACGAAGAAGTAGCAGTGCTTTAACTTAAAATGATTTGAACCACAAAGTGATGGATGAGCAGCAACCTTTGTAGTGCCTCAGTTTGTTGCCTGGACAGTGTATAAAAAAAATATTCTGTATGTATAAAAGGAAATACAGTCACGGTAAAAACAAAGTGCAAACTTTGTCATTTCTAAGGTTTATGTGTCTAAACATAAGTTATGGCAGTTTGCTGCTCTGGAGCATTCATGTGTATGTTCACACAATGCCTAGGAGAAAAGGCATCAGAAGAGATCATACAGAAGCAATTGTTGCTGCCCATCAGTCTGGGGAGTGTTATAAGACCATTTCCAAACTATTTAAAGTCCATCATTCTGCAGGGGGTAAGATTATTCTCAACTGGAAAACATTCAAGAAAGCGTTCACAGGTGTGTATATCCTAGAAAATGTATACTCCATGGTGTGACTGTGCAACGGACTAAGTACAGACAAGACTAAAGAAGAAGAACTGTTTGGCCGTAACGCACAGGACCACATTTGGCAAAAAGCAAACAAAGCATATCATCACAAACATCTCATATCAACAGTCATTGTGGTGGAGGGGTGATGATTTTGGCTCGTTTTGCAGCCAAACATGAACACCTCTGTATACCAAAGTATACAAGAGTCAAATGTGAGGCCATCTGTCTGACAGCTGATGCTTGCTCAAAATTGAGTCATGCAGTGCAATAGAGAATCTACTATGCAACAGAATGGCTAAAAAAGAAAATAATCAGTATGTTGCAATGGTCCAGTCAAAGTCTATACCTCAACCTGATTGAAATGCCATGGTGGGACCTTAAAAGAGCTGTGCATAAACAAATACCTGTCAACCTCAATGAGTTGAAACATCGCTGTAAAGGAGAGTGGGCCAATATCCCTACACAATGACGCGAGAGACTAATAAAGTCAAACAGATCAACTTAGGTTTGCACAATTGATCACATTTTAATTTTGATCATGATTATGGCTTCTCACAATTAAATGAGCATGACTGAGCAGTGCTTAAATCCATGCTTTGCCAATTCAGCACTCCCTGGTTCATCACATAACCATGTGACTGCATGTGCCAAACAGCTGTTTGCTGCACCCTGCAGCTTAAAGTTTCATAGACTAACATTACATTAAAAAAATAGATATACAACAAAAATTAAATGCTTTGTACAGCAGAAAGTGAAGTGCCTTTTCATCGAAGTTTCACCATTCATTACTTGGAAATACTTTCTTTTGTATTTAACACAAGTGATGTAAACAAACTGCAAATACTGCAGTGTATTTACACTGCAAAGCAACAGAACTAACTTAAACAAGCTGTAATATGATGAATGCATGAAAAGCCATATGAAGGCCAACAATTCCCCCAATACAGTGTTTGCTAACGCGACTTATTTAACACCAACTTAATAGAAGCAAGCCTACACAGCTTGTCAGTGTATCCATCTAGCTCATAAGAGCACACCGAAACAAATCAATCCAATCATATTCCATTTGGCCAAAGATATGTGTCCACTACACATGATGAGTAAGGCAGGTTTAATGAAAGTCAGCATGCTGGGTAAAAGATGTGCTATCACCTCACACGCTAATTTATTAAAAGTGGAAAAACCTGCCCTGTATTTAAAACACTGTATGGAAAAAGGAGAGAGCTCCCACAGCTGTCGAGTACTTCGGTTTGAGTTTTATTCACATCCATCATGCAGGTACAATGACTAGAGTGAAAGACTTTGTTTGACTTGTCTGCAAAGGTCAGGTTATAAAGATAAATTAACATGGATGTAGCACAATGTAAAGGTGAACAAAGAGCCCTGTTCATTTAAGTAAGGATTTGATACAGCTTTTGTTTTTAGTATTCTATTTTTCAAGGATGCACTGAATTTAAGTGAAAAAGAAGGTCTATCTTTTCATGCAAAAATACATACAATAGAGAAGACAATAAAGCAGTGTCACTGTTGGCAAAGGTGACTCTACAAGCTACTGAATCTTATTTATTTACCATACTGCTTCTGCATTTGGACTTAACCTTTATTACTATCATAACTATTATGTGTTACCTATATTTTCCTGGTGTATTTTTACCATAACTGTTGCTAAAAATGAGAAAATCTGTTTCTGCGTTTGGTAAACAAATGATAATTCAAACTAAAAATTGCTATTAGGTAATCCACTGTTAAAAGCAATCAACAATAGGCCCATGAAACAGAGGTGCTGTTGGACATATGGCTCATTTCTCAAGCTAATTCCTCAATATTTCACACAGCTCTGTTTATATTCAGTAGTGTTTATCTCCAGTAAAATTGATGGATTGCTGGAATCTGTGGTTTAGACTGCCTAGGGAAAGTCACTGGCTTTAGAGATTAAAAAAGAGTGAATTAAATGTATCCTATCTTTAGTGAATGAAACTCTATTTAAAATAATAACATATTCACTTTTTTATATATGTAACATTCTGAATCTTTAAATGTGATAATCATATTCTACTTTAAAGGGACTCTGTTATACAGGCTACCTCATTTCCATTTCTATGAAGAAATGCTGCTAAAAGACTCCAGGCTGCACTCGCTCTGAACTGACCTTGTGTTTACAGCATTGTTTACGTAGCTCAAAAACCCAAACTTGTCAGAAACAACAAATAATAACAACAGCAGGAAGGCTCAGTGGCAATTAACATTAGAGCACCCAGAGATCATACTGCCATGGCACAATAAAAAGGAAATTACATCATAAACATTCAGATTTAATTGAGCATGCTTTTGTGTGTGTGTTTCTACAAGTGAATATGTCACCGTTTTTGTGTGTGTCTGTGTCTCTTTGTATGTACTTGGGGTGTAGGTTCTCTGTATTCCCTGGAGAGGCCTAATCAGGCAAACAAGACTTGTCTCACTTGTGGTGTCTACGCTGTGATTCCACAACTGATCAAATGTGTGTTTGATAACTACAAACACAGGCACAATAACACGAATACATCCATATGCTGTAAAATGGACACCTAAAATCCAACACTGGTTCAAAAGTGAAGGTTTTCCCTTATATTTTCCTTGTATTTCCCTGTGAATTTAATTCAGTTCAATTTTATTTTTACAGCACCAAATTCCAGCAACAGTCACCTCAAGGTCCATTATATTGTAACGTAAATACAATATCAGAAAGAAGCCTTAGTAATCACACAATCCTGTGTGAGCAAGCACTTGGTGAAGGCGAGAAAGAAAAAATCCCTTTTTAACAGGAAGAAACCTCTGGCAGAATTAAGCTCAGTGAGGGGCAGAGACCTGCTGTGACTGGTAGGGGGTGAAGGGAGGAAGACAGGACAATAACTGTGAGCCTTATTGTGACACTGCAGGAAAAATCACAAGATCACCTGAATATGTAGCATTTATCATGCGGGGAATGTGAATGTCTGTCAAAATTGTATGGCTTTGATAAGAAAAAAAAAGATTAGCATGTCCACAAACTTTGGCTCATTTTGAATGAGCAAGCTGAGGTGGATGTAGAGATGTAAACAAAGGTAAAGCAGTAAATACCATAAATATTTATAGCATCTTTTTTCCCCAGTAACTTTATTTGAGCATCACCTTTATATTGGAGCACAATCACAGTATTTAGCAGAAAGCAATAGTCCATAATTTTGAGATTTTCAGAATTTTATAGAGTCAGTTCACAAAACGATGAAATGCACTTCTTTTTGACAAATAATTAAAATAGTGCATAATAATTAGTGCATGATAACCAGGTCAGTTGTTTGTGTTGACTTTTATTCAGTCTAGCTTACTAGCTGCTGGTGGCAGCTTATTTATTAGACAGGTTTTTTCTCCACCAGATCGTTATACAAAAATGTGTGACATGACACGTCATGTTATGGTCAGTGGAAAAGGTACTAGATGTGAAATTTCATATTTCGAAAGCATTTTTTAATTCAGTGGGACCAAATAGAATCAACCCTTCTGAGTCAGAGGCCATGCTCTCTCTCCTTACTCTTGATGCTCGGACTGTTCTGCTTCTTCCCTTCACCTTCTCCGTGTCTTCCTAACTTTGCTCCAAATTATCCTTCCTAAACTGTTTTCTCCTTGCCTCTCCTCACTCCTTTTTTATCTTGGTTTTGTCTCTCTCTTTTCTTTCACGCCATTCTAAATTATTCTGTATTCATATCTCTATTTTCTTCCTTTTCACCTTTTACTGTTCTCAGCCATCTCTCTCCTCCTCTCTTATATCGCCACACATCTTGCTATATATTTCCTCCCCTGCCTCACCACTCCCTAGCCATTCTCTTCTTTTTTTTTTTTCTTCAGACAGAAAGCCAATTGGAGCTGTTTAAACAAATGAGAGGTGTCTGAGATCATTTAAACAGCCATAAATAACATCAAGAGAGGAGACAGACCATGAGTGGACCTTACTACTGAATACACAGACTCACATAAAATTACACATTCTAGGACACATACACACACACTTAAGTGGACCCCATTACTAATTTGTCTGATAGCGTGTTAGGGGAAGATAAGCGCAAAGGCAGGAATCTGGCTTGCCTGGGATGCTCGCCTTGTAGTGTTTTCATCAGTCAAGCTATGGAAGCAGAGCACACTGTTTACTAATTTGCCTTTCGCAGCTATTGTTTGGAATGCTATAACTGGAGGTAACAGGGTGTGTGTGTGTGTGTGTGTGTGTGTGTGTGTGTGTGTGTGAATGAGTCATGGCCTTTGTGTTGATTTACTGCCACGTTGCTTGTAATGGTCTGAAACGTACAAATATGAAGCCTGCACATCACAAGCTAGTGAAGTAAGGGAAGAGTTGGATCTTAATTCATTAAGCTTGTCCATGTCTTGAAAAGAAGAAGACGAATGGTGATTTTGCTCTGTCAGTCCCTGGCAAGCGTCCACTCTTCTGGTTTCTGACAGCTCTCTGCCAAGTAGGACATTAAATAATAAGCTTCCTCCTTCTTCAACCCGTCTGTGCATCTCTTATGCACACTTTCCCTCCCCCATGTCTATCTCTGAATGAGTATATGTGTGTACTTTGTCTGACTTACTGTGTCTTTTCTGTTATAAATATTTAGCTAAGAACAACACACTGGCAGCTCCATGAGGAGTGAAACATATGCCCACACACACACACACACACACACACACACACACACACACACACACACACACACACACACACACACACGCACTGTTTCTCCGCCAGTACCCTCTTAAATACTACAGAGTTGGCACTTGTTATAAGCCTCTGCACATCAGGCTAAATCCATTTTAGGAGTGCCAATTTCATTCTTGGGATGTTAAGCATCTACACCGCAAGGTCAAAGCATTCCAATGAAAGCCCATCTCGCTCTGTTGCAGAATTGGATGAAAACGAATGTTATTTCTTCTGTTGAAATAGCCATCATGTTTCACTGGTTTCCACACAGTGGCTGGCATATACTAATATACTGAGTAAATATTCATACAGCATGACACTAGTGCATGGAGCAGGAATTTTAATATAATTTGGGGTTTCTGCGTCATGTTATCTTAGGAATTATATTTGCACGGATATGTACAAGGATCATACTGGCATACACTATGTATGTATGCTTTTGCTTCAATGTACTTGTGGTATTTTAGTTGGCAGTGTTTTAGTTTACACATAGATGTCACACATTGACAGTGCCAGAAGGTGCAGTGGGTGTGGGGATGTGGGTGTTTTGTTTTATATATACCAGCTTTGAACTCTCTGATTATGCTTATGATGTGTGTGACAGAGTTGCCTCTGGAGGTGCTATAGAGCACAAAGGTGCCCTGGAGACATAGCCTGTACACTGACAGGGGGTGGGAGGTGGACTGGAGGGAGTCGAGTTATTTTGTTACATTTTTGTGGTCTCTGTTTACTTTTGGCGAATAGTTTTGTGTCAGAATCAATCTTTGGCTATAGTGCTCATGTCACACTTTAATATCAAGTAGAGACAAGGTCATAAAGCAGACTGTACAGAGTGTATATGTTGGGAAACGTATATATGTTACTCCATAACCCCATATGTTTAGAAATCTATATGTTTAGATTTCTAAAAATTTTAAATTCCATACACCGCTCATTTAGCGCCATATACCTAATCCACAGGGGTATGGATATTTAACACCAATGCAGTTATCCAAATTTTCTATATTCTAATTCAGTTCAATTCAATTCAGTTTATTTATATTGATCCAAATCACAACACACACCTCAAGGAACTTTACATTGTAAAGTAAAAGACCCTACTATGACAGAGAGAAAACATCAACAGCCAAATGACCCCCCATGAACAAGCACTTGGCGACAGCGAAATAGAAAAAACCTTACCTTTTACGAATCCTCTGGCAGAATCAGGCTCAGGGAGAAGCAGCAATCTGTTGTGACCGGTTGAGGTTGAGGGGAGGAAGACAGGACAAAAGAAGACAGCATTTGACAAAAGACAAATGCTGTAGAAGAGACCCAGAGATAAATAACTACAGGTTAAATGCAGAGTGATGTACAAACACACAGTAAGTAAAAAAAAAAAAAAGAAAGGTGAGTGAAGGAGAAACATTCACTGCATCATGGGAAGCCGCCAGCAGGTTATGCCTATAACAGCATAACTAAGGGAAGATTCACACTCACCCGATTTAGCCCTAACTATATGCTTTATCAAAAAAGAGAGTTTGAACTTCCCAAATCCAAGGTGGGAGCTGGTTCCAGAGAAGAAGGGCCTGCAGGAAGGCTCTGCCTCCCATTCTAGTTTTAAATACTCTGGGAACCAAGGAACCAGCAGTCAGAGGTAAACGCTCTAATGGAGTGATATGGTACTATGATGCCAGGTCTCTCTTGGAAATGAGATTTTTAATCTCAATGAGATTTTTTACCTGGATAAATAAAGGATTAATAATGAGATATTTCACATAAGTTGGGGCCTGATTATTTAAGACCTTGTAAGTGAGAAGAAGGATTTTAAACTTGATTCTGGATTTAACCTGGAGCCAATGAAAAGACACAAATGAAAGAGATATATGCTCTCTTTCTAGTCCTGTCAGTACTCTCGCTGCAGTATTTTGGATCAAATGAAAGTTTTTTAGGGGTTTTTTAGACCATGCTGATAATAATGAATCACAATAGCCCAGCATACAAGTAATATTTGCATTAAGTAATTTCTCAGGGTCACTCTGAGACAGGATGTTTCTAATTTTAGAGGTGTTGCAAAAATGAAAAAAAGCAGTCCTATATGTTTGTTTTATATGTAATATCCTGGTCAAAAATGACTCCAAAGTTTCTCTCAGTGTTAAAATAAAATGAAAGTTGGAGATTGGCCTATAATTAGCAAAGACTGCAGGGTCAAGTGATGGCTTTTTAAGTAGTGGTTTAATTAACTTTAATTAATGGTGGGATTTCTTTGAGTAGTATTGTAGGTAAGGGGTCTAATAGACACGTTGATGGTTTGGAGAAAGTGATTACTGAAGTTCTAAAGCTCTTGATAGGCTATGGAACTTGGGAAGAAAGCAAGTGGACTTCAAGTTTCCTGAGGCTATTTCATCTCTTATCCAAGAGGCTTCTTCAGTTCTAAAACAACTCAACAGAGTGCGGACGCTTCGTAAACCTAGCTACAGTGCTTAAAAGAAACCTAAGATTGCTCTTTTTCTTCAGTGAGTGATGAATAGTAAGATTTCCTCACTTTAAGGTGGACTTTTTATAACACAACAAACCCTAAAACAAATTCCAATTACATTATCAACAAGGTATTTTGTGAGTTAGCCTAGGGGTTAAAGTGCCATTCGCTATCTGTACCTTCCTCAGCTTGTAAATTAGAAAAACAGGTTTTCTTTAGTTGACAGCTGAAGAACAGAAGCGACACAAACACATCCAGTGGCACTTTATTGAAGACATTTAGAATTTCATTGTTTACATGCTACTAGTTTATAAAACAAAATCAGGATGCTAAAAAGTAATAGGGTACCAATGAGTATTTCAGATCTTGGTTGACCAAAACAAACAAACAAAAAAAAAAACTATAAAGAGGTTTGCTTCAAATAGAAATATAAAATGCATAAATATATAAAATATTTCTTACCATTTTTCAAAGTTCACCTTTGATGAGTTTCCTTGCTGTAATGATACTCCACTGAGTTGACACGTTATAAATAAAACTACTTCAGCAAAGCTAGTGTCATGCGCCGTGGTGCGCGGGCACGAAAGGATCCAGGCGCAGACTCCGAGCTAACAAAAAGACACTTTATTAAAACAACGAAAGGCGACCCGGGGAAAGTAGAGAGCAAAACAGAAACTAAAAATCCAGGGAAACAATGACACGAGGAAGCCGGGATCGGGACGGCGGGGGGCTGCAATAGAAAGGGGAGATGATTACTAGGGAGCCAGGAAGCGGGGAGAACATATCAGGACTGAGTTAGAGTAGGGGCTTACGATAGAACGGAACCGTGGGAGCTCGGGAGGGAAGTGTGGCAGTCCGTGGGGGCAGGAAGTCCGTGGAATGGCGAGTGGGCCAGGTGAGCGCCGTGAGATCCAGTTGAGCCGGAGGACAGGCAGGTAGCAGACGCCGAGTAGAAATCTGGACAGAAGTAGGCAGGTTAAACAAAGTTCCAAGCAGAAGAGAATGCACACTTTTCGTGGAAGTCTGGTTACCACTGTGGGGATGACTACGGACTGGCGTGGAGCATCCGTCAGCGCCGGATTAAGTGGATCTCCGTGTAATCACCGGGATGGAGAGCAGGTGTGCTAGTGATGGCCCAGCCCGGGGGTGTGGCTACCCGAGCATCACGCATTCCACAGACCATGACAGCTAGACCTTAAAACTTTATGGCTGCCTTCACAGCATCCAAATAATTAGAAACACACAGAAGACACCCCCCAAAAAAGCTGGTAACAAGTATTGATTTGATTTGGTGAAGGTTGGAGAAAGGATCCTAGAGGGCAACTGCATCAAAGATGTGCCTTCAGAAAACTCTTGGCCGCCATCCACTGTTCTCTCTGCATTTCATGCCAGAATCTCAAGAGATTTACTGGCTATACTTTGGATTTGAATTCACAAATGGAGTAGGAAGGGAGATGTGGACAAGTAGCTGGGTCTTATCTAAAAAACAGTCTTAAGAAGCACTGCATGACAGAGCAGTACTTAACATTTTCTCTATTTTTCCACTTTAAAATCCTTGTAACTGAAAAGCAGATTTATACAGACATAAACACAGACAACTACACAACTCAAGTGTCTGGATATCTTCTTAAGCAAACTTGTTTTTGTCCTTTAATTCCTTGTTAAAGAGACAGTTAGTAATGCGATTTTGGAAGAAATGACAATCTTCTTGGGATTACCTTAATGCAATTTGAAAAATGTAATTTTGTCACTACATACATTTTCGAGTCTATGGTATAATGACTAGGGTTTTGATTAGGAATCAAATGAATAGAAAGATGAAAGGTAGCAGACACCAGAGATGAGGAACAATAGATGGATGTGTCAGTAGGGACTAGAAAGGAAAGTGCAGCAGTGAGAAAAGAGATGAGTAGACAAAGGCAAGGGGATTGAAACACCCTAGAACCCTTTGAAGCTTCAGGTCTTCACCTACCTCTCCTGTTTGGCCCACTTCTCACATCTCCCCCATGGACATCCAACTCTGTTCTTTGTATATTGCTAGAACAGGGGAGCAATGTGGAGAGAGAAGATGAGGGGCAATGTGATAATGCAATCATCTCTTTAGCTTCTAAGTAGCTTTTGGCCCTGAGGTTCTTAGTTCTCTATTCGTTTTCACCCTAATGGTGCCTTCCTGTTCTCTCTCTCTTCTCCCTTTTCCTCTTCATCTCCATCTCCCTCATCCCCCTTTTTTCTCCATGTTTCTCATCTCTCATTCTTGAATTCTCTCTTCCTTTCAGCTATGCTTGCCAATTCTGCTTTCAGTCTCGCCTTCTTCCGCCTCCTCCCTTTCTATATCCTTTCATTTCTGCGCAGCCCTTGTTTGATGCTTCCCCTCTTTCTCTTCAGTCTCACCCCCTTTCTTCTCTCTAGCCTGTCCTCTTAATTCTCTCTCCCTGCTCATCATGGGGACAGTAAATCTCTTGGTGGTTGGAGCACAGAGCCACAGAGCTCTTTGATCGTTTGCGGGGAACCGACACTCTAACTGCCACTCTGGACGGAGCTCTGTCTGGTGTCTGCTCTAGTGGATTCTGGGGGAGGAGCGTTCAGTTCTCATACACAATTAGGTTCTCGCTTCCAAGAAATACACACACATTCAAGCAAATGCCGTCTTGTGTGTAATTAAATTCCACGGGGCCTATAATAATAATGGATTGGATTTATATAGCGCTTTTCAAGGCACCCAAAGCGCTTTACAATGCCACTATTCATTCACTCTCACATTCACACACTGGTGGAGGCAAGCTACGGTTGTAGCCACAGCTGCCCTGGGGCAGACTGACAGAAGCGAGGCTGCCATATCGCGCCATCGGCCCCTCTGGCCAACACCAGTAGGCAAGTAGGGTAAAGTGTCTTGCCCAAGGACACAACGACCAGGACAGAGAGCCCGGGGATCAAACCGGCGACCTTCCGGTTACAGATACGCTTCCCAACCCCCTGAGCCACAGTCGCCCCAAGAATGAGTCCATGATACAACCAAGCCAAATCTCTTGAAGGGCAAATTTACAAATAGTGTAAATTTGCCCTTCAAGAGATTCTTTCCCCACCTACAACATCTTATCTTTCCCTTTTCCTCTGCCATTCACACTGAATGCTTTATGGAACCCTTTATCCCAAATATGCTGTTTAATCTGGTGAAATGAGAAATTATCATCAAACAAGAAATATGGACTTATGAATACTGATTTAGCATGTGCTGTTCCCTTGCAATGACTTGAAATGTAATGAAATGATTCAGTCGTTTATAATGCATGAGTGCACGGCTTGTAATCAAACGAAATTGTGTTGTTCACTTGCTGGGGAAAGTGAAATAATGATGATGTTCTTCAAAATGAATGCTTTCTGGGATTTAATTTCAGTAACAGTGAGTTAGGTGAACTAATCTCATTGTATGTAATATATGATTTAGCTTCAAGACAGTGGGAAAATATATCTACATTTTGTGAGTACGATAAGTGACTCAACAGCAGACTGGAGAAAAGAAACAAAAGGTGAAATAATTCAAACATATCACTATGATGCATTGGCATTTTGTTCGCCTTGTTGTTATTCTTTTACAAAGTCTCCACAGGCAGCATTTTTGTTTGTGAGACATTAAAAGGGCTTTTGGAAAATCAGAAAACAAACAGAAGCCTCTCAAATGTCATTTCATTTTTCTTCCTAATGTGAGCTGCAAGTCTTAAATATTAATACTATATTGCTCATGTTCTTCTTACGCTAATGGAATAGAAAGAATATACAAAGGACAGAACAATCCCTCATCTTTGAGTAGGCTAAACTATCTTTTAATAACTGCTGTCAGAGGATTCATCCGAAGTGACAAAATGCAAGTTAAATAAAGCACATTCCATCTGATATCATTATCACGTTTATTCATGACTGTGGTATTTATTTGGGGATATAAAAATCCATTTGTATTTACCACTTTGTCTCAGTTGTCAGATGTGGGGAAACAATATGAACGTTTAATAAAGGCTTGAATCCCCTAAATCCCTCTGCCTTTATCTGGCATTTGATTCAATACGCTCATTATGACAGCGTTTAACATGCGACAAAGCCCCCATACCCACTCCCACTTGGACACACACACACGCAGGCATAGGAACAGATGGACAAAAACACACACCAATGTCAGTGCTGTTCTCTGTTAAGAAACAAGAGCACTGTATGAAAATTCATCTTATAAAAGCGCCACACAAACACACAGTCATGCACACTCCACCAGGCATTCAGTTAAGCCTGTGGAATTGATGTGCCCCTAAGCTTGCTTTTTTTTCATGCATTATGCCCCAAGGAGCGAGCTTCTGATGGTGGTGGCTGCCACTCACTACAGTATAAGCTTGGGATCAGGCTGCGGAGGTAAACACAGACACACGCATTAAAACCCACACCTACGGGGTGAATGAGAGAAAATTTAAGAGCAGAAATGCACAATTTCAGAGAGGAAACACATTTTGGGGGCAATACATTATGATACACACACAATCCTTTCCTCTCTTTATTTCTCTCTCTCTACCGCACGTATAAACACTCACCTCTAAGCTAAGGGATGAAACCTGCACAGTGTGTCTCTGCCTCATGCTGGCTTAGCCACAGAGCTGAAGAACAGTGAGGGGATAGAAAGTGGAGATGAAGACATATGACAGGAAAGCTCTGTAAACAAGACACACACAAAGACATATTTTTACAAACACATACATACAGTGCACACACACACACACACACTCGTGCTTCTCTCTTTCACTCACTTCTCCCTTTTGCTCTGCTACAGTGAGGTGTGGTGCTTTGTGTCAGACTGGGTGTCCCTTGCCATGTTTATGTCTCCCCCTGTCCTGTGTTAGGCATAACAGGGGCTGCTTGATGTCAGTTTCCTGTGAAGCAGTGACGGCTGGGTGAAGGGCTGACTAGGCCTCTCTCTGGGAAGCTTTGGCTTGTCTTTTAAGATGCTGCTAAACCTTTCAGACCTACAGTACCTACACTGCACCTCTTGCTGTGCTCGAAGAGGCAAGAAGAAGTGCTGACTTAGGGGTGTAGCACATCTCCCTGTTTGTCTGTGGGTGTTCAGTACTTGTGTATTTAGTTCTGATATGTGTCTGTGTCTCTGTGTCGGCACATACATGACAATTATGTATATATGGTCTTAAAATTAGTTTTGCATCATAAAATAACTAACCATATGACAGTCCAGATTACTTAACTGTACTAATAGTAATACCTCAAATAAGCCCCTAGTTAATGAGGTCTTAATTACCCAGGTATCAGCATGCTACTCCCTATTTCTCTATTCTTCTAGAAAAACTTTATACAAGTCTGAGAAGATTTTTCAGATTGAGCCACATGGTCAGACACAGATGCTGGGTGATAAGGCGTGGTTCCCAGTTAACTTTCCAATTTATCCCAAAGGTCTTGCTTGGTTAGGGTTGAAGTAATAATTCTGCCCCATCCTAAGAAATTTTTTCACACAAAGCTTGAAAAATGATTTTTCTTTATAGGCCACAATTAGTTTCCCATCTAGTCAGTCCACTTGAAAGAAACAATATGGATAAATGAGGATAGTCAGAGTAGTCTTGGCACTAACACTGATGTCAAAGCAGAAATGTATAGGTGAATGTAATGACATGACATGATTCTATGAGCCAGATTTACTATGCAGAACAAATTAGAGTGATGCCACAATTGCAAAAATACACAAATGAAATTGAGGATGATTCTGCAGGTGGTTGCAAAACATTGGACTACTTTGTACACATTTCTGTATGGAAATTGTGTGTCACTCGAAGGACTCAGACCCAGCTAGAGCAGAGGCTTTATCTGGAGAAGAGCTGTGTTACTACAAACTATTACACCATATAAACCTGAATTTTGTGTGTAATAGCTAAATTGCAAGTTGTATAAGAGAACACAACATATTATTTGCCATCCTATTCAGTACCATGTATGTGTTAAGGAATATACTGTTGCAGTCTCATTTTTGTAAACGTGGTCCATGCTGTTGCTTTTTTCTGCAGGTTGTGTGAAGCAGTACATACTTAATCCAACACACTGACACAGTCCAACTAATCGCAAAAATTTGACAAACATTTCGATACAAATCCAAGTTTTAAAAAAGTAATAAAAAGTAAGAGAGAAAGAAACAAGAGACAGCAAAGTCTGTCTGTGTGTGCAGCTGAGAAAAGACAGAGACATTTTCTTTGTGTACCCAATCTCTGTGTAGAAATGTGACTAAAAGCATGCAAACCCATCATGTCAGTATAAAAAGTAATGCTCCTATCCCTAAAACAAAGATGCATCCTGGTATATTTCTTGAATTGGGAATCTGCTCCATCTGGGCCAATTATGCAGTCTTTTTGATAACATCTTCCTTTCTCATTCCAAGAAACGAACAGCCATAGAACTATCACTATTATAACCACATCTAGTACAAAAATAATACTTTTTTTCCCATTTTTTCATTTGCACTGTCTCTTTAGTAAAGCCAGACAGTAGCTTTTTAATGCCAAAAGGTTTTCCACTGATGCAAACTGTAAATTTTGCAAATCTTCTATGCATTGCAAATACATGGACATTTCAGTGCTTAAGCAAAAGGAAGACTGGGAGGCCTGTGTTTTAATAACAAAGATTTTGGAATGAAAAAGTGCCCTGTTCTTAATCAAACGCACATACATACACACAAACACATCCAGAGCAGTGGGGCTCTTCACTGACCATTACTCTTGGCAATGAGTGCTGAACAGAAAGTGCTTAGCAGAAAACAACAGGATACTTCTACTCCAACTGAAACAGCATCCATCAGCTATACAATGTATATGTGTGTGTGTGTGTGTGTGTGTGTGTGTGTGTGTGTGTGTGTGTGTGTGTGTGTGTAAGAAAGACAGAAAGAAAGGAAGAAAGAAAGATTTTTTTTTTCCTGTCACTTCAGTAATGCAGGCCTGGGTTCACCAAGCAATTCTCTGACCTTCATGCTCAGTTTCAGCACACTTACATCACCCGTGTCAAACACAAGTCTTCATCAATTCTGAATGTTTGTGTGCCAGTGTGGGTGTGTGAAAGTGAGAGTATGAGACAGAGAAATGAGGACTTAATCTACACACATGCCTCTTGCATACCGATCCTTATATTACATAGCTGCAGTTTTTATTGATCTGTGAGTCCTTGGAGACGAAGGTGTTTTCCTTTCGCTTTCATTGACATTTCCTCTTTGTAATCTTTCAATTTTAATTGTCTCTATCAGTTCTGTGGTTTGTAAACCAGGATTTTGATTTGATTTTGTTTTAATTTGATCAGTGCCCAGACTTTTCAGTTGTCTGAAACACTTAGCAATAGAGTTAAAGATTTCATTTCATGCAACTAGCCCTAGCGGATTTTTGTGCTAAGCAGCTGGGAAGTGCCAGGGGAGGTCTGGACAATACAGTTGTCTCTTGAACACTCTGTGGAGATTTTCTAGGCATGAGCAACTAGGATGAGACCCTGGGATGAATTCAGGACATGCTGGAGGGATTAAATGTCCCATTAGGCCTCAGTGTACTTTTAGGATACTTCCAAAAGAGGAATGGAAGTCTGAAGAACTTGAAGGCAACAAGAAGCTTTACTTACCTAATTGCGACTGCAACTTATAAAATGGTTTCACATTGTAATTTAAATTACAATGTAATAAAGGTCTAATTCTGAGAATCACAGACATGGTAAAAAGAAAGAAATCCTGTTTTAGTTCTTAGATTTAAGGTTTAACATAAAAACATAAAAACTGTAATATCTTGAAGTTATCCTTTTCTGTTTGACATTATTAGTCTTTCACATTGTTGTGGAGGATTTTGTTCCCACACATCTGTCCAAACATCTTCACTTTGGTCTTCCAGAAGTTCAGATGCAACTTTGGAACCCAAAGACAAGACGAGGTCTTCTCCTAGCAACCCGTTCAAACAAGCCATACTTTTTCAGTGTTTTTTCGAATTGTACTGTCATGGAATTTTACATTTAATATAAAAACTGAGCTCCGAAATCCATTTTTAGTAAGCAAATAATGCAAAATGCTAAGTGTGGTTTTAATGACGTATGGTTAGGGTTTAGGGTTAACAGCCTGACCAAACACTATGATGATGATTGCTACAAGCTCAACATAGATGGTCTCTAGACCTGCAGAACAATCATTGCAAGTTAGAATTTGCACCACAGTCTGTTTACTTTTGTATAAAGAATCATAGCTATGATTACCCTTGCCTACAGACTTGCCGTGAGACAGTCTATGTACGGAAATGGCAATAGACCATTGATGTAAGACCGACAGGCCTCTACCTCTTTTCAAATCAGGCTACGTCCACACTAATGTGTTTTCATTTGAAAACGCATTGTTTTCTCTCCTCCCGTCGACACTGACACTTCATTTTCCCCAAGGAAAAACGCAGTGTTTTGAAAACACTCTCGAAAATGCATACATTGTCAAAACACTGTCCCGTCGCAGTGTGGACACTCAAAAATGCAGACTTTTGAAAACGATGACGCATGTTGGTCATATGATGCAGTCATGTGACCAATTAAACAAAGATAGCGGAGGGCATTATACAGCAGTTGTTTTGTTTGCTCTCAATTTTGACAGCCCTATTAAAGATTAATATCAGTTTGTACATGCTTCAGATACCTTTTCTTTAAATTCTTTAATTCTCACTCGCTTTTGCAACTTTGTACTTTTGTGTTACTCGCAGCAACAACTCCACCTCATTGTTAGTCCATTTAAAAACTCGGTGCTTTTCCTCAACATTTTGCTGCAACGTTTCAACAAGCCGGAAAGTAAATAAACAGCAGACAGAAATGAGGCAGGCCGAATCTTCTTGCGTTTCACGCATGCGCAGTACTGGAACGTAAGCATTTTCGGCCGGTATTGGTATGGCGAGTAAGCTGCAGTAATAGTAATAAATCACACAGCAATAGTACACTAATGTAGTTGTAAAAAACATGATAATATATTAAATAATCCAAAGTATTCAGAATACGTTACTCTCATTGAGTAACGTAACGGAATATGTTACAAAATACATTTTGGGGCATGTATTCTGTAATCTGTAGTGGAATACATTTTAAAAGTAACCTTCCCAACACTGTATCCTGTTACACACAAGAGGGCTGGGGTGCCTTGTGTCCTAAAACCAAATGACCGTTTTACTCGTAAACGTGCAATAAAATAAAAGGCACGTGCAAATATCAGTACTTATGGCTGATAGTTCAAAGGGACAAGACCAGGTCACACAAAATCCACAGTTCACAACAGCAGAAGGGACCACATGAGCTTTGCCTCTATCACACCAGCAAGATGTCCGTCTCCTCTTCCTGAATTAAATAAACAAGCTAAATACCAACCTATTTGCTGTTTCATGCCATTTCAGGAATAGCTAGCATTAGCTGAACACATCCGTACAGAGCAGAGTATGAGGTCCAAAGAAAAGTGCTAGGCTGAACGCTAGCGGCTAATCTCTAGAGAAATCAGAAAACTGAGATTTTTTAAAACTCTTTTTTTGCGTTTAGGTGTGGACGAGGATTTAGGTGTGGACGAGGAATACAGAGTTAGTCACGGAACGTCAAAGGTATGTGCCTTTTTTCACGTCATGGTGTGCGCCACGTTATTTACATGAGATGAATTGCAGAATGGCAGATAGAGACAAAATACTGTTACTGTTAATCTGACTATCTTCAGGTTTTACACACTTACATATACACACGCAGTTACTGTCCCTCCGTTTAGAAAGGCAGAGGCGCCACAGTGTAATTATTTGACGTGTAGTTGTTTTTTTCCTGTGTAATAATATTCAACATCTATCAATACATTTTTCAAAAAATGCCTCTCTGTACAAAATGGGTTCAAAAACATAAACAACTGTGGGATACTGTTTGTCCGTGATTTGGACAGGGGGAACAAATCGTGGCAGGATCAGCCTGATATTATTTGTATCCCACTGTAACTTTACTGTTTAAAGAGCTAACATCTCCAAAATGTCAGGAATAGTTAGTTAGTTAGTTAAACCAATTCTGCAGGAGAGACCTACCTCGGCACTTGTGCAGGTGAAGCCAAAGGGAAGATATGCTTCACCATATTTTCTTGTCTTTGGCTTAGACTGAAGTTGGTTTGGAAACATATTCAGCGATGCTTCATCTCCTGCTTTGCGTTTGTGTGGGTGCCCCATGCTAGCAGTGTCCAAGAATCTTGTGTCTTTTTTCCCTTTTCATACCGTGCCCCCCCCCCCTGCAATGGCTCTGTGTTTAAATTGTTCTTGTTTTTAACCATTAATGTAATTTTTCAACATTTAAACACATAATGAACTCAAATGAATTCTTCAGTCATCAAAACAAATGAATTATTTTAGCACTATAATGGTATATCTCCGGATGCTGTAGCTCCCCTGCTCCTCAGCTGAAACATCCAGAACTAACTGTTGCAAAACTAACATAATGAGCTGGTTATTTACTGTAAACTTTATTAGTCCAACTGTATTCGATATTAGAGCAACCACAGTGGAGGAGTGGAAGAAATTACCCTTCATAATAAACACTAATTCAAAAGATTTTGCTCATTTATAGAAATTGTGCAAAGGAATCCATAAAAATGCAGCTTGAGCTATATTATCTGGAATGCTGTACTTTATTGGATGTTGGCAGACTTTAGCCATAAAATCACATTTCAAGGTTCAGACATTTTTGTGATTCTGATGATGGTTTTGTGTTACAAGACATGGGCCTGTGGAAGTTTCAACGTAGAGGCAATAATAATGAAATATTAAAGCACACTTCTACTAAAGTGTAACACAGGAATTTATGGAGGCTCAGAAAAGAAGATTTATTCTCTCAATAGAATCACATTAGTTTATACTAATGCTCTATATTTTAGGATGCAAAGGTGGAGGTGAAAGCATACTAAGCTATATCAAAGCTGACTTTTAAATTGGTAGGATTTTTCTATTACTGACCAGATTTCACTTTAACTGATCTTTAGTTGCATACCTAACTGTAGCTTTCAGTTATGGATCAGTATATGAAGGAACTACTTCATACTGTCTTCAGAACAGCCAAATATATGAACTGTTCCCTTTTTAGGATATTTTTATCATTATTATTATTATTATTATTATTATTATTATTATTATTATTATTGGGGCTTTCTTCAGGGAAGCTATTAATAATTGTTCATCAAAGATGCAAGTCTGTCAGCTTACGTGGTTTACAACTTTGATCCAGACTCTATCATTAGTGCAACATAGGAACCCTAATCTAGGACAATGGTCAAAAAAAAAAGGAAAAAAAAGAAAAAAAAGGACAGTGGTTAAATTTTTAGGGTGCTTGTGCTATAGCCAATATATCCGAATAGCAGATAACAGTTGTCTGGTTGACATATTGCCTAGAGCTGTGAGCACTTCATTGTTTACAAATGCAGATAAATTAATTTAAAAAAATAAATAGATAAACCAATTTGTCTGAGACCTAAGTTGATACTGGGAAATGCAGTGGCAGAAATCAAGTTATGTAATGTCCTACAGATTTGGCATATTCGCAAGGAGAGATCTATTTATAGAGGCAATCTCAGTAGAAACAGTTGGTTGTGTTTTATGAAATGTCTCAGCAACCATAAGGTGTATTATTATAGAATAATGGACAGGGTAGACAATCTAAGCTCCACTTTATATTTAATGATAATTTGTCAAATGTTAGCAAACTAATAACGCTTAAGCAAAACCAAGATGACAAATATTGTTAACATCATACATGGAAACATCTCGAACATGTTGACACAGCAACTTCCACAACATCTATCTAAACCATGAATGTGATTGTATGCCATCTATTGGCTTTTGTAAAGTCGAAACAGTGTCTCTATATATATATATATGTGTGTGTGTGTGTGTGTGTGTGTATAACATTTTTGCTTGCTCTGTTTGCTCTATATAGTCACATAAAATTGCTACTGTTGCTGTAGAATGTTGTTGACTTTTTAAAAGTTATTTTATAGACCAACAATTAAAAGTGAGAAAATATCGAGGGCAATAAAACAGGTGTTAGACTGATTTCAAAACCAACTGCTTCTTGGTTGTTTTGTTATAACAGTTAGTTGTAAAGAACTTCTTAAAATCCTGGCATTTTATATAAGTGTTTGCGCCAGTGTCGTGCCACACTTCAAAATAGTTAGTTTACTAAATTGTGGATGCTGTATTTAATGAATCCCAAGGACTGGCTGTTGAGAATTATTTATCAGAATTTTAAGAATAACACCACTGAAGTAAATATCAGAATGGTGGAGAAAACCTAAATCCTCTGATTTAAATACATGGAAAGACATGACGCACAAATGACCTACAAAATAAGAGAGATGATTTGGGAAGATGGGAAAATATAAATACTTCAGGAAAATCTCCTTTACATGGATATTTTTATTTTATGCAATTAGTATAAATTTACAGCATGTAAATTTACAGCATGTATCTATGAAGATCCAACATTGTGCTTTATGTATACAAATACAATGCATCCAGAAAGTATTCACAGCACTTCAATTGTTTCACATTTTATTATATTCCAAAACGGATTGCATTTGTTTCTTTGTGTTTATAGGGGTATTGTATTGTAGAATTTTGAGGTAAAAAACAAATGTAATTCATTTTAGAATATGGCTGTAACATTAGATAATATGGAACAAGTGAAGCACTGTGAATACTTTCTGGATGCACTGTGTATACCATGCCCAAACTGTCTGATAGAATTCCTCTGTTCATTCTTTTCTTTCTCTTTATCCTAACCCTTCGTCCCACAACTTCACTCAGGTGAGTTTTGTGTTGTTTTTATTTTTCCTTGCCTGTACCCTTTCCCATTTGGTAATATGTGTTACAGCTAGTGTAGTGTCAACAAAGCAGTCTTGCATGTATGCAGTGCTTTAGCAACACTTTTGCTATCTTGGATATTCTGCCGACTAAGTGGTAGGTCTCTTTATGAAGTCAGTGATAATTTGGCTGATAGACTGGAGGTGGGTGTTGTTTGTTATTTGTGCATGTTCATGTGCGTGGTGTTTGTGTGTGTGTCTTTATCTGACTTACAGTTTATGCCATTTGTTTGGATCCAAATATATTATCCCCTACTACTAGATTATTTGAGGTTTAACAGATACCATTTAAATTTTCCCTATGCATCTTATATAATACATGAGGGCACAAGAAAGATGTACCTACTGCAAAGTACCTTAGAGTGGCATCGTTATGAATTAGTGCTTGTATGCACCTTGAATACAGTGAGATGATAATGAGGTACTGCAGCAAGAATGCCATGATGTAAGGATGCTTTATGAAGCGTGGAGACTAACTGGGCTAAATACGACATAAGAGAGGGAGAGAAAAGAAAAACACTTCTACCTGTCTCTTTGTCTTTCAGCAAGTCCACCCTTGATTAAATGCCATGTGCATTGTTTAATAGGATTGTTTGGCAAGGACCACCATGCTTATATGCATGTGGTTGTGTTGTAGGTGGCACTGGGGAAGTTTTAGCGAGATTGCTGGCACAATATTAATTTTATTTTCCCATGGCACCACATCACATTGTCTACTGGACATCACATCTTTCTCTGCGTTTCTCCAGCACCCACATATTATACATGTTAGAGAATGAGGAAGCCAATAAATGTTAATTCAAAGATAAAGATGGCTCTTGCTAAGGAGATAAAAAGAGATGGCAGAGATGTAGCTATAGACAGTAAGGATTCGTCTTTGTCATGTTAGATTTACCCATGATGGAAAAAAGTAAAGTGTCTAGTGTAAGGTATCCCAACAAAGTTTTATCTAACTCATTTTGTCTAACAACAGGTGCTTGTTGAACTTGAGATAAGATTGAAATTTAAATAATTCACACACTGGTTTTATAGTAGTTCAGTCAAACTCTTTTTTTATTTTATTAAACTTTATATTATATAGGCAGAACTTGTATTTTCTGTTGTTCTGTTGTCTAGTTTATGTGAAAACAAAGGATACCACTTTAACTTTCAAAATTTGAATTTAGATGCACTGTCATGGTGCGCCAGTCCTCCTGTATTGGCTCATATTTTCTGTCTGTCTCTCTTCTGTTCACACTCTCTCTCTCTCTTCTGTCAGTGTGTGTCTGTGTGCTTGTCTGTCTGCGTTTGTGTGTGAGCGTGTGTGTTTGTATTAACCACACCTTCTGTTGCAGGGGCGGGCCCTCCTCTGTTTCCCACCATTCAGTCCAGCATACCTGTGTAATTACCTCACCTGTTGACAATCCTGTGATCAGTTTGGCTGCTATTTAAGGAGAAGAAAGCTCTTCATTCAGCACTGAATTGTTAAGCAGGAAGCAGTCAGTGTTGTTGGCTCCGCTTACCTGATGCGTCATGGTGTTTTGATCTTGTTTCTGCATCCCCCTGTGCAGGATTCCTGGATCTCCTTCTGATGTGAGTTACTGAGGGAGAGAGTTTTTTTTTTTTTTCCGGTGGGAAGAGACTGGATTTGCCAGAACTGGAGCCTCTCTCTTCACTTTACATTTTATTGTTGAACATTCACTGTAAATAAACATACTCAACAACTTTTGCCCTGTACATCTTCTTAGTTTTGACATGTACATTGCAGGACATAACAGCTGTCACACACCAAATCACATAATCATGTCGTCTTATATACAAAAAAGAAATAACTGGTTATTGATAATCAAGCATCCAGTGAAAAATATTACCACCATCATGCTACAATTATTTTTCTGATCTGGATTTAGGTATACCGTTTACGGCTTCATCTTAGTCTTCAACTTTTTTTGTGCGGGTGTCAAAAAAGCATTAGCTTGGTCTTGCATGATGAAGCTAAGTTTTCTGTTTAAATGCAGAGGCACTTTTTAGGCACTTTTTTCATTACCTTTGCTTGTGTTTGCATAATGTTCAATTTGGGTACATAAAATACAACATTTAAAATTTAAGTTAAAATAAATGTCATATTGCCTAAATATTTTTTTTAGCACATTAACAGTGAGGTTTAGCTTTGCACAAAATAGTGGGTAGAAATATCCTCCAAAGTGCTAGTTTTTACATCGCCTGTAGTTTGTACACTTTAAGCTGAGTAAATAGTTCTACATATTTACTAGAATATTTTTAACACCAGTATTTGTTCTTCTCCTTAAGTGACAAATATATGGTTTCCCAAACCCACACTATATTGTGGGTTGGGATGCTGTATTATTATTATTGCATCAACATATGTCTGTGAAGTACTTGGTGATTGGTTTCTTGTCTTAAAAGTGCTATATAAATACATTTTACTTACATACTTTCACTATATAGTGTATCTAAACTATAGAATATAATGGTATGTTTTTGTTTTCACTATGTTTGAAAAGAAGTTAGCACATTCAAATGTCACTTTAAATTTTACCTCAAAAGGTTAAATATTCCACTGCTTGCCTCTTCCCATCACTGTGTACGTTCAGTATCTTCTCAGCTTTTAGACAGTTCACCTCTTTAACCTGTCAGCATGAGTGGCTCCAGTTGGAAAGTTCTTCTCTTAAGGGATATTGTGATCTCATTTCTGTCAACAGCTATCTTCTTTAGAATGCTGTACGATCTATTTATAAGTACTGGAGAAGCAATAACCGGCAGTCATGAACCTGAAGTATCTAAAGCTGTGGCCAACTTCACCCATCTCATACTATTTATGAAAACACCGTCTATCAGTCATTCTGTGTAGTTTCTGTGTGTGTGGGTGGGTGCTCAGTTGAGGCTTAAAATGGAGACAAGTGGCTTCTCTTTATGCTTACTCTGCGCCTGATAAGTAAAAATGTGATAAATTAGAATAATTTATTAAAATGTGAATACAAATGTCCAATTTAGAAAATAATGTGAAAGTCAAATAAATGCTCCCCATTGAAAGACAGAAAACACGATGTACTGTATTTGCCTTTAACCCTGACAGTCTGGGTCAAAGAATTCATATTAAACCGTTGTTGCACTATTTGTACTTTGTAACTGAATTTTGACCTTATTTTCTCAACACAAATTCAAATGCTGTCATATTTGTACTGTCTGTTAACATAACTTTAAATTTTAGAATTTTATATGCAGCTCCACCCTTGAAATTTTATTTCACAAAGATATTGTTAAAGTTCTTTTTTAAGATGACACAAAAAGGTCTGAAAGAACAGACCCTGTCTTATAAATAGATAGAGGGTGCGTGTGTGAGCCATAGTGTTTTGTTTATGTTTGTGAGAGCTAATTACAGACCTAAAAATAAATGTACCACACCGTGAAAGCGGTTTGTATCAAGTAATTTCTATCATCAAGTGAGCAATATGTCATTATAGTTAAGGGAGTTACTCCAGCACTCCAGCAACATTCAACTAGAGCAGACTGACTGAAGTTAGTGTAACAAACTGACTCTGGTCCCTGAAATTCACAGCAGAATAATTTCCCCTGGGATATCTGACCGTGGCCTGAAGCAAACCAAGCAAAGTGACATCTGTCAAAGTTGTGACAGTGAAGCATTCCTCTTCTAAATTAAAACCAATCAGAGAGTACTTGCAGAGCAGCATGGCAGAGGGGACACTGAATAAGATGATTAAGCTACAGTATCTACCTAGCCTGAGTGGTGATTTTGTACAGTTCAGAATTTGCCAGATGCTCTTTAAATACAAGAAGTGGACTTTTTTAGTTTGACTTGACATGTCTAATTGGACTCCTTTCCATCTTGTCAAAATTTGAGACCATTTTTCATAATTTTTAGAGACAATTGGTCAAATTACACTGGCATCAATATGTTCTATCATGGAAAACTATGATAGAAACTGCAGATGCGTAGTCATGCTTAAATAAATGATACTAGAAAAACTAAAATAGAAATAATTTGTTAAATGGCTCAGTCATTTATGATTGTTTGTGAAATATATGCCATTTGGGTACAGTGAGTCTATGTGGACATTAGATGATAATTTCCATTTCAGAGTTAAGGGGAGACACAGTAAAAAAAGTAAGTCTTGCTACTGGCCAGTCATAACTAGCAGCTGTCACTAGCTGTTAGTAACAGCTGTTAACATTGATGTTTTCCATGCATTCATGGCATTTGGCATAAACTCACACATCTGAGTTACAACTCAGCATTTCAGAGAAGCTGAAGTGAGAGTTGACATTTGGCAGTAATTACAAGTCTTTATGCGACTAAAGTGTTTAAAATAAGTGTATGCTGAACTAACAAATGTTTACTCGTTCTGTATAAGAAATTATCCAGTTATTGTTGTTGTCATTATTATTATTATTATTATTATTAGATTTGTATGTCATGATGGATATATTTGGAGCTTGATGTCTGCTAAATACATGTGAGATTTTAAGTAAAAGATGAGGTAGAAGACCATTGTTCTGTGCCATACTGTCATGCACTTCCCTTACAGTGTGTCAGTATTGCTTTTGGTAGTTGTTGTAGCATTGCTGCATGAATGATGAAATCACAAATGTAGATTGGTAATCATTCAGCAAAACTAAAAAAACAGGAGAATTCTGGAGAACTGGACATCTCAAGGTTCCATAAAAAAATTCCAACTCTCTGCACTCTTGTGAATCTGTGTTGTGTTTTCCTACTGCTGATAGTGGTTGTAAGGTTATTACTGCACCTTCTAATTCTCTGTATTTATTGAATTTAATCCTTGGACAACTGATTTTTTTTCTTTGTTTACATTTGGATTTGGACTTTTTTTGTAAATTAATTGGTTTAAATAGTCTAAAATCAATGGTGTAAAACTGATGGCTTAGTATTTAGAGGTATTGTAGGTGCCACTATGTCCAGTCACTATTCATCCCACCTCTTATAAGTTGATTATGAGAGGTGGGAAATAACACAATACACTAACCAATGTTTTGCTTTTACTCTCTATATTTTAATTTTTTTATACAAATATCTCCACTTTCTACTACTTCCATTTTCAAAATACTTACTTAGTTTAGATTTAATGCACTTGAGAAAAGGTTTAAAAAGCCTCTTCTCAAGTGCATTAAATCTGTAGTGTATTCACTTTTCTTTTTTGGTGTCAGTCACTTCCTTGGTGTTCTGTGTCCATGTTCCCCATGTTTGTCATGGTTCGCGGTGAGTGGCTGGGATTTCCATGAGGCTCCTGAACCTACCTGGGATTCGTCCCTGGGCAGGGGCACCTCCTCCAATTCCTGCAAACCTGGAGCCAATTGCAGGCAATAAAGCCAGAGTGATTTAAGCCTCACGCTGACATTCATTCCCCGCCAGTTTGTCATCAACCCATGTTGGTAACTGGCCCTCATGTGTCCAGTTCTCTATTTGATTTGCCTTGTTAATGAAACTTCTTGTGCTGCAGTTTCTGGATTCACCTTGGTTCAAACCTTTGGCTCACGGTCTACCCTTGGACTCAGGATACCAAGCAATCATTCTGAAAATCACTCTGTGCCTCACCTACCTGCCCTCCTGCCATCCCACTCCATCTGAAAACCCCGGATCTCAGGTCAGCCTTTCCACGCCACTCAGCTCCCCTGGATTCTCATCACTTCCCCTCAACACTCTGTTTCTCCTCCTGCAAGTAAGAATTGCTATACAAATTACTTACCAATTCAGAGTACCTCCACTACCTCCCTAACTCCGCTGTCTTCTCTCTTCAGTGTGACTGTTTCCTGCCCTGCTCCAGTCTGCATCTCAGGCCCCATTCCCTCTCCCTAGTTCTGCATTCCCCACGCCAAGCTCTACGTTTTATTGCTTTTGTCCTTGCCATGTTTCCAGAGCTTAAGCCTAACCAATTAAATATTCTTAAACCACCTGTTGCTGTTCTGGGTTTCTGCGCCTGAGTTCAGTTTCAGTACAGACCGCCCAACCCAGGTGGCCTTGCGTGGAATGGGAAGGAACAAACTAAACACAGTCGTTATCAGGGTGTTTTTGCTCAGCTCCAGCCTTGCAACCGCAGCTGGCGCCGAAAGGGTATCCACATGAAGTGATGGTGCTTTTTACTTTAGTGCGAACAGCTCTTATGAATTTCAAAGCAGTTCTAACAGTCCAACACTGGTCTCTCAATCTCCCATTGGAGAGCCGCGAGCTCCGCCAAGATGTTAAATTTGCGCTCTGTGATGTTGTCATTCTTGTGCTCAAAGAGCCAATTTCTGAGAACTCACGACCACAGTGAGCCTCCCCAAGAGGTAATCCAATTTGCGCTCAGAGTTGTTATTCCGAGCGAGCCCTTCCAAGATGTAATCCAGTCTGCACTCAGAGATCTTATTCTGAGTATTCACGGCAGCTGTAAGCCTTTCCAAGATCTTATCCGTGCTGCACTCAATGAGCCCATTTTGAGAAACTCACGCCTCTTCCCATCGTTTCAATCCCAGCGGGCAGCCTTGTGGGGGTTTGAACAGCCAGTTCCGCTTTCTTCATTTTTCGATAAATTAAGAGAGCTGGCTTATCGGCTGATCGGAGCCGATAAGCCAGCTCCGATCAGCAAGAACCCTGTTAGCACTCAGGCTCATCCAAGACCAAACTTCTCGTTGAGAAAGGGGTGTCAATTGCATTTAGGGACCAGTTGATCAAATCCATAATTCCTCTTTTAGGTTTTAGAGAACAGACTGTGAGAGAGTGTTCCAGGGAAAAGTAATACAAAAACCACTAGACTAGACAAGGACATAAGAGGCTAAGCAGGGAAGCTAAGGGAGAGGAGGAGAGGAGAAAAGTGCAACCGCCTTCGTCAAGAACAAGAGCATTCCTCATCTAGGTCAGTTGACACCAGACCCAGACCTGCCCCTGCTCCTAGGATGAAGGGTTCTAGGCCTCACATAATTAGCATAATGACAAAAAAGGGCTATTCTGTTCTCTTCTTTCTTATCTGATCCTGTGTTGACTGAACAGTTGGAACCTGAAAACAAGCAACCAGACCCTCAGCCAGTGGGTCCCATATTTTCTGAGCTGGCTCTCTTGGCTCAAGACTGGATCAAATTACTAACAGTCACCTAGCTGTCATCTAGAGAAACACCACCCAAAATACTGATTGGCTTGCTGCCTTGCCACCCACTAAGTCTCCAGAGGGGTCCAGCCTTCTTTGCCAGCGGTCATCTGCCAAGCTCCTAAAGGTGATACACTACCAGTCAAACGCTTGGACACACTTTCTCAAATAATGTCTTTTATTTATTTTTCCTACTTTCTACATTGATCTTGATAATCCTACTGTAGAATGATGGACTTCCAGTTAAATAACTGATGTCTATCCTCCTCACAATTGTGTTAATACAAAGCTGAATTCTCCTGAGCAGCACCATGCTAAATCTCCTGCTTTTATAGAGGTATTTGCACTTGTTGATGATGGCTTAATCAATAATTAATAATAATTATTAATATTATTTATTGACATTATTTATTTATGAAACATAAAATCTTAGAATCCAGGGAGGGTGTATTTTCTTTTTTACCATGACTATATGTACTATATATATATATATATATATATATATATATATATATATATATATATATAGTCTATATATATATATATATATATATATAGTCTATATATATATATATTAGTATAGAATCAGACTGACCAACCTGTGCACTGCCTGCATTGATTACAAGAAGGCCTATGACTCAATGCCCACAGCTGGATACTGGAATGCCTAGAATTGTACAAGATCAATGGGACCCTAAGAGCCTTCATCAGGAACTCAATGGGGATGTGGCGTACAACACTAGAGGCCAACTCCAAGCCCATAGCACAAGTCACCATCAAGTGCGGGATCTACCAAGGAGATGCTCTGTCCCCACTGCTGTTCTGCATAGGCCTGAACCCCCTCAGTGAGATCATTAACAAGACTGGCTACGGATACCGACTACGGAACGGAGCAGTTGTCAGCCACCTCCTGTACATGGATGACATCAAGCTGTATGCCAAGAGTGAACGAGACATCGATTCACTGATCCACACTACCAGGCTATACAGCAATGACATTGGAATGTCGTTCGGACTGGAGAAGTGTAGTCGGATGGTAACAAAGAGAGGGAAGGTAGTCAGAACTGAGGGGATTAAACTACCAGAAGGCAACATTGCAGACATAGAGGACAGTTACAAGTACTTGGGGATCCCGCAGGCGAATGGGAACCATGAAGAGGCCGCTAGAAAAGCTGCAACCACCAAGTACCTGCAGAGGGTCAGGCAAGTCCTGAGGAGTCAGCTGAATGGTAAGAACAAGATCCGGGCCATCAACACGTACGCCCTGCCCGTGATCAGGTACCCTGCTGGGGTAATAGGCTGGCCAAAGGAGGAGATAGAAGCCACTGACATAAAGACAAGAAAGCTCCTTACCATGCATGGAGGGTTTCACCCCAAGTCCAGCACCCTGAGGCTGTACGCTAAGCGGAAGGAAGGGGGCCGGGGACTGGTGAGTGTCAGCACCACAGTCCAGGATGAGACAACGAACATCCAAGAATACATTGGGAAGATGGCCCCAACTGACCGAGTGCTCAGTGAATACCTCAGGCAGCAGAAACCCAAGAAAGAGGAGGGAGACAAGGAACCATCATGGAAGGACAGGCCACTGCACGGTATGTACCACCGGCAGATAGAGGAGGTGGCTGATATCCAGAAATCCTACCAGTGACTGGACAAAGCTGGACTGAAAGACAGCACAGAGGCACTAATCATGGCAGCACAAGAACAAGCTCTGAGCACAAGATCCATAGAGGCTGGGGTCTATCACACCAGGCAAGACCCCAGGTGCAGGCTGTGTAAAGATGCCCCAGAGACAATCCAGCACATAACAGCAGGGTGCAAGATGCTAGCAGGCAAGGCATACATGGAACGCCATAACCAAGTGGCCGGCATAGTGTACAGGAACATCTGTGCCGAGTATAACCTGGAAGTCCCGAGGTCAAAATGGGAGATGCCCCCAAGGGTGGTGGAGAATGACCGAGCTAAGATCCTGTGGGACTTCCAGATACAGACGGACAAAATGGTGGTGGCTAACCAACCGGACATAGTGGTGGTAGACAAACAGAAGAAGATGGCCGTAGTGATCGATGTAGCGGTCCCGAATGACAGCAATATCAGGAAGAAGGAACACGAGAAGCTGGAGAAATACCAAGGGCTCAGAGAAGAGCTCGAGAGGATGTGGAGGGTGAAGGTGACGGTGGTCCCCGTGGTAATCTGAGCACTAGGTGCGGTGACTCCCAAGCTAGGCGAGTGGCTCCAGCAGATCCCGGGAACAACATCGGAGATCTCTGTCCAGAAGAGCGCAGTCCTGGGAACAGCTAAGATACTGCGCAGGACCCTCAAGCTCCCAGGCCTCTGGTAGAGGACCCGAGCTTGAAGGATAAACCGCCCGCAGGGGCGTGCTGGGTGTTTTTTTTTTTATATATATACACACACACACACACACACACACACACACACACACACACACACACACACACACACACACACACACACACACATGTATGCATACATATACAAAAAAAAAAGTGAAATAAAACAAAAACCCTAAGACCAATAAAACATTGCCTGTCCCTCCCGGGCCCCTCTGTAGCGTTTTCTTATTTCAGTATGAAATGATACATTAACCACTGGCTAGAATAAATTACTTTTTCATGAAAACACAAATTCAACATTGCTCATGGAAATTGTTTTAGAATAGTCCCCTTTTTGACCAAAAAGAATATGTGTGTACACACCTTCAAAGAATGAGTGAAAATAACCCACTCTTTGCTCTATTTTCCTTTCCTTTCTTAGTCTACTGTACTTTTGTGTTCCTTTGGGGAACTCAATGTACTCTGCATATACTGGTTTAAACCATAAAAACTCATGTAAATCCATTATGCAACCTGCCATAAATCTCTCAAAAGCCTCTCTCATAATCCTAATCCCAGGTTGCATATTACATTAATCCAGTGTTTAGATCTAATCCGCTATTCTCCAGGGCAGCAAATGAGACAGGCCCGAGAGATATATAATTATTGAAATCCCCATAATCAAACTTGCTTTATGTTCCCATTCACTTGGTAGTTTGTTGGAATGCTTTTCTGTCATTCTGTGTGCCTCTCTGTTCACTTTCTCTCTACCTCTCTTTACTTCAGCCCCATAGGGAGTTCCCCATAGGGAAATATTCCGAGATGTAATTATGCAGTCTGCTTTTCATAATTTGAACGTTTACACTCCATGGCTGCATCTCTCATCTCAATCAACAAACACAAACAAATCAATTAAGATGGGATATCAGCCATGTTTACTTTGCCGCTTGACAGCAAACTTTGCTGGGGTGGTGAGGCTCCCTCTGCCTCCGTCCTCTGTCTTTCTCAAATATCCAAAGATAAACTTGAATGTGCAGAAAACACACAGTTTTGAAAACACGTAAGTACTGTAAGAAAACACACATACAAATGCATATAAAACATTTATAATACATGAACACAGCATGTGAGCACAAACATATACTAAGAACAAAAACACAACTGTGTTACCACTAATTGCATCAGTTCCATCAAGCCATTCTCAGAGAGTCACAAACACAAATCAAATTAGCACTTCATGTTGCTGTGTCCCCAGCCTCAGATACTCCAATTAGGCCATGACAGAAGGGATAGATTCATGCACATACACATACTCACACATTTCAATAGTTTGGGGGTATCTGTGACGGCAAACTTTCAGAAGTTTCAGTTGATTTTTGGTATTGTGATGAGATAAACTATGTGTGTATGTGAGCTGCAGGAGATAAGGGAACAGAATCAGAGACAGTCGGGAGAGGGGGGATAGGCCTTCAGAATGTACTGTTGGAACTTGTTGTACACTCACACATTTCAGATTTGGATCATTAAATGACTTTGTCCCTGAGGCTTTTCCTTGCATGTTCTAAAATTTGTTAGTATGTTTATGTGGATTCAGTATGTGTCTATTAAGGCTAGGCCAACAGCTGCTGATTACAAATTTCATAACAAAGATCTGAATTCAAATAAAACATAAAGCCATGTACTGACTTGCAGAGAAAAAATGTTTTTTTTGCTAAATTCATGACAAATTTAAACATATATAAATTCACGGCGATTGGCTGTTACTGCAAAAGTCTTAGCAAATATTAGCATTCGTTTAGAAATTATAGAAATTATAGTCTATTACAATTCACTGCAATGCAAGCTGCATGAGCCTCATCTCAGAATCATTAACGCATATGCACCTCTTAGGACAGACTGTATATATGTGTATGTATATCAGAGTGTGCATTTGACAAGACATCTCAGACTATACCTGATATTACTTGAGATTAAATAATTGCTGTGAAAACATGCTTTTCTGAGGAGCCACTGACCTCCCATGTCTCAATTACTAAGAGCAGGAATCATTTAAACATAATCTCTAGCTCATCCAGCTCCTACAACTGCCTTAGATTTTTTCTAAACATTCAAATTGACCTTCGTTTTTATTTTGTTTGTTTTTTTCTGGGTATTATTGCACATTTCAGTAAATGTGCAATAGTCCCTCTCAGTTAAACTGTGTCCCAGTAACTGTGCCAAGAGAACAGATGGGGCATTGTCTTAAACTGTTTATTAGTATTTCAAATACTTTAGCAAAGGTGTTCAGGAACAAGAAAAACAGATTCTGTAAAAGATGGTCATGCTAAGCAGATGAATTGGTATGTTTACGTTAATGTGTGCAGGGTATGAAAGATTTTTTTCTTGTGTCCTTAAGCCTTTGAAGTTTCAAACTTTTCCTCTTTTCTCACTCCATCAGACAGCTGCTCAAATTCATAACACATAAATGAATCATTCTGTGTATCTCCATGTGTCATATGGATGTCTGAAGTTCAACAGATTACCTATACCAAAATTACTTCATTCCAGGGTGCAGACAAATATCAGGAGAGCAAGAAGAGGAGAGAGAGAGAGAGAGAGAGAGAGAGAGAGAGAGAGAGAGAGAGAGAGTGTGTGTGTGTGGTGGGTGCAGAGGGTACTGCAAGAATCAAATATACTCTGTCACTTCTATGGCTGTAATCTGAACTTAATTCACCTCTAAAGCCCAGAATTCAGTACATTTAGGGGAAGCTAAATGGCAAACAGATGGAGGGAGGAAGAAAGTCAGGTGAAGAGAAACAGAGCAAAGGACATTCTAAAGCCAAGACAACTGTGGAGACAGATGGACATAGTGAAATCTAGAACCCATCTCCAGACACAGAAATTGAATCCCCTTGATAACACAGAATAGAGAGTGTTGGTGGAGGTGTAAAGGACCAAGGTTGCCTGTGCTCAGAATACAAGTTCAAGTGTGAATGACAATCCCTTGTGGACAAGTGTGTACATGTAAGTGTGTTTTTGTGAACGTCTTGGCTATGCAAAACTAGCTGTGTGTCTCTCTGTGCTGGAGAGGACCAGACTCTCAAGCTCAAGGTTTCCCTTTAGTGCAGAATACAAACAATCCTCAAAGAGCACCAATCTGTTTTAACCTATGGACTCTTAGAAGTGTGGAAGACACCTGGTGTCCTTTATCATGGCCAATAGACACTCTGAATAGTAATGACTTACTGTGTGCTAGGGAAAATGTGTGTGCTTATCCATTTGTTCATTGAATGCAGCAGTTTGACATAAAGGGCACATTTTCAATACTCTTAGTACTATAGCTATGGTAGTTTAAAGCCAGCTACGATGGGTTTCTACATTTTTTTAAATTGAATTCTGTATTTTTAATACAAAATTATGTTAACACACATAATGAGTAGATTATAGAAAATGCTGTATTGTCTTTTTCATGCAACAAATGTTAACATGTCTAACTAAAAAATATAAGCACTCTGCAGTATTTCCTCACTTTGTAAGTGAACCTCAGATAGTATTACAATGTAGTAACCTCTTTGAAAGATGGTAGTTTTCTCTGTTTCTTTCCAAGCTTACTTGATAACCATTACTACATGTTTCTTTATCATCATATTTACAATAACATTGTTTAACTTTAGCAGATGTAGGGAAAAATGAATGTTCTGATTGTTCAAGCTTGAGGACTTGTTGCAGTTCTATTAAACTGCAAAATAAAATACTGCTAAATGTAGGTAAAAACAAAACAAACAAAACAAACAAACAACATAAATATATTGTAAAAATTAGGTCTGGTGTCTGGCAATCATACCCTGAAGTCCAACCATACTTGGGTTATGTAGCAGGAAAAGATACAAAACATACAAGTTCACTTCTGAATGGCTAAAAAAAAGGGACAAACAAACAAAATGGCCTATTAAATGTTCAGATACGACTTGACCTTAAACAGGCCATACATGTTAAAAACTCTCCAATATGGCTGAATTAAAACAATTTTGCAAATAATAGTGGACCAAAATTAAGCCACAGTGATGTGAAAGGCTCATCACCTGTTATTGCAAATGCTTGATTGCTGTTCTTACTGCCAAGGATGGCACAACCAGTTATTAGGCTAGACAGAAATTCCTTTTTCACATGAGTCCAGGTAGGTTTGGATAGCTTTTCCCACAGTTAACAAAGGAAATCAGCATTAAAAAATATTCTTGGTCTTTGTATACTATTATTATTTTTGATCTGAAACATGTAAGTATGATGAATATGTATATAAAAACGAAAAGAAATCAGGAATACTTTTTCACAGCACTATATCCAGCACATCATTTTACTTCAGGGCCAAACAGATTCTATAGTGTAAGACAAAAATCAAAAACAAACAAGCAAAAAGAATCATAATATTATTTGTGAAACCTAAATACGGCATTCATATAGGAAGGTCTGAAGCTACTGGCACATATATTTTATATGTTAGAACTTGATAACAAGCATGAAATCACATTGTCAGATAGTCTTGTAATCAGATATGGGGATAGTATTAGAATTATAATGTTAATAAAATATTTTAATGTTAACATCTCAAAGATGAATAAACAGCAACTAAAAGAGACGATACTCTTTAACGTTTCCGCATCACCTGCTTATGCAGTAACACATGGAGACATAAAGACCCCAAGCCTGGAGGCACGCCAAATGTTCTAGCAGCATCTAGACACAAGAGACCAATTACAACATCAGGATGTGTGACCCTTAAAGAATTACTACAAGCACACATTTCGAAATTGTGCTTGTGTTATATAGTATGCAAGAAAAATGGCACTTCTTTACACCACTGTAATATGTCTCACTAGGAACATCACTGCATCTTGCTTTCCACCTTTCTTTTCTCTGTTTAGCTGATACTCTGTATCTTCTCTTCCCTCCCTTCCTCTCCTCCCTTGTGGCCATGGTATGAGTTAAATAATGCACCTTAGCATCCATAGTTTCAGGGTCAGTTATTTTTATGTTCCATTAACAATCCCTCAACTAGAGGAACTGTAATCAGAGAGCAGAATCTTACTTAAGAACCAAGAGGTACCAATCTCTGCGCGCCATGTTGAAAATGGCAGGAGGCCTTAGCAGCAGCAGTGGGATAGGACAGCACTTTGAAGTGAAGCATTTGAAAAACGGTGCCTGCGATTGATTTCACGCAAACAGGTCTGAGAACTTCAAAAGGCTAAAGAAGTTTTTTTCCCTAGCTTTGAATTTACCACTCTCACAAACCAGAGAGATAAAACCAGGTTCAAGGAAGGACATTATGTTGCAGAGCAGAATGTGAGTCCTCAAATGGTCAGGTAGCGTTTACTTAAACAAGAAATTGGCCAGAACAATAATGGGCAATTGAATGTTTTAGAATGCTTGAAAAACTAGATAGAAACACTACAAGTAATAATCCTGCAATTTTAGCTCTGCGACATCAGATCCACCTTACATACAAACACAAAGCAGAAAAACACAGAACAAGACAAACACCAGACATACACACAGGCGAGGTTTGATTACTGTCATCAATATTGTGTGCTGATCTGTGTGCTAAAGAAATGGTGTGTGCTGCAGACCATTTCTTTAAGCCACAGATTTTCCATCCTAGGGCATAACTTTTAAGCTGCCCCCAAACAGCTTTCACTCCTCTGACAAGCTTGTCAATTAATCTAGCCAAAATGCAGTCATAGAAAAAAGTGACCATATCACCCAGGTCCCTGAAAACTTGGATTATAACATAAAGCAGGGGATTTTAGCCTTCCTCGTGATGGATTCTTAGGCAGCTCCACAGCTTGCCTTTTGACAGCTAATTATTCCATTTAACATCTTCTAATGGTTATTTTTCGTTTAACTTACAATGACTTCAGCTGGTTTAAATCCCAGTGACACACAGAGTCCTTTGTTTTCAGACAGCTCAAATATCTGCTTTGTATTGGGGCTTTAGCTAAAAGTTTAATCAATCATCTAATATTTTTTTTAATTTTTTGGTGGGTTCTGCTAGTGATTGCATGTCCTTGGGGGATTTTGTGAGGTTTACAGAAACAAGATCCAAATCTCACAATAACTTTCATCACTTTGCATCTTTGATGGTCTAACCACAGCAAAAGCCCGGGGCACTCCCACGCATGCTGAGAGCATTTGACTATAAATGTTCCCATACAACTCACCTAATCTTTGGCTTTACACATGCAACCTGAAGCCTTTTCTAGCAGTAATTGCTTGTCACTGTCTGTCAATCCCGCACAATGACGGGGTGCACTTCACTGTATTCACTTACTAAAAGGCACCACACATTCAGGCACACTATGTACAACTCTGCAAACTATTCCAACAGCAGCTGAAGCTATATTTTTTTGGAGTTTTCAAAATACTACTTAAACAAAGAAACATTATTGATAAACAAACAAATTGATAACTTAACAACTCTTTTCATTACACTGAATTATGTCTAAATAACATTTAAAATGGGACTTAATAGCATGGATAGCATGGTTGTATTCAAGAGACTTTTCATCTCATGATCTAAAAAAATATTAACATGTCTGAATTATATATATAAAAAAAAAACTTCTGGAAACTGAAACTTTTATAAGACATTGTCCCACCCTATCATCAATGGAGCTATTGAGGTCACCTGAAGCAAGGGGCATATGGGGATTGAAATGCCTGGGAAAGGATCTCAAGACAGTGGCGGTGTTCAACGATTGTCATTCATAGTCAACATAGATGGCCTCCTTTACTCCTCGCTCAAAACATCTGTCTTTTCAGTTAAACATTTGAACAACTGCATATTCAGAATAGTCTTTACGTGCAGGTGTACAGTTCAGACTTGTCCTGTTGAAGTGGCTCTCCTATAATGTACCAATTCATTTATGGAATGACTGTTTGGTTTCTCCTATGTAAAGTCTGAGTACTCCTTACTACACTGCACAATGTGTGTTATGATATTCAATTTATTTATGAATGTTTTGTCCTTGGGAGGAGCCAGTTTACATACATAGAATGATAGATGGAACAATATTGTTGTCTGTTTCCCCTGGTTTTCTCTGCTTCCTTCACTCAGCACACAGGTGAAAGCCACTGTCCCTCTCTTCCCCATTTCGGTGCACCTGTCAACCAATCAGCATTTGACTTACCCATAGGCCATTAGCGTGCACCAACATGCAGTTGGGATTTAGAGGACTGCACAGGAGCATGTTTGCAGTGGATGAAAACCTTTCCATACACTGTCCAAACTGAGAACATATGGAGACAGAAACATTTGTGGAACCATAAATTACGTTTAAGGCAGAAGGGAACAAAAACGAATATACACATGTAAACAGCTGGAGCTTTGTTAAATCAGCGAAGATGCACAGGAAAAAAATCTTCGCCAGTTTTTTTATGATGGATTATGCAGAAAAAGTAGAATTGGGCTGAAAGATCTATTACCTATTCAGGTTGTAAATCATGTTTTTAAAAAGTAACTAAGTAACTAATTACTTTTGAAAATAAATAATCAGTAAAGTAATGGGATTACTTTTGGGGGGGAAGTAATCAGTAATTAGTTACTGATTACTTTTTTCAAGTAACTTGACCAACACTGCTCATTAGTAACGAATTTGAAATCAAGATGACTGATGGCTTCCATGGGGATAAACTTTACTTCAGGAACCTGACATTTTCAGCTCTAAACAACGTATCACTCACTTGCAAACTCTCTTTCTCTCGTATGCACATACAGTCACATACAACACGGTTTCAATCTGCTTTGATTGCCTCTCTCCCACTAGTCTATTTGACTGGCCATCACTGTCTCTGCCTCGCCGTGTTGCATGTTTCCTTACAGAAGTAAGTGTCTCTTTTGCTTCATGTCTTCTTTCCCACTGGACCTTCTCTGCACTCCAATTAGGTTTGTCACTCAACTACTGTGAGTGGGATTAGGGGAAAGACAGAACAGGCAGAGGGAGGTGAGGAGAGAAGGGGGAGTCAGAGAGGGATAGAGGGAGAGTTAGAGAGAGAGGTGGGTTGGAGAAGCTTTTAAAAATATATAGAGAAAACACAAATTTGAGTCAGGGCAACAGAGAAGGAGAAGGAGAGAAAAGGGAAAAGAGAGGCAGAAAATAATAGTGAGTGCAAGCAAGGGGCTACAAGCGAACAGCTGGATTTGGCCTGGAGGACTTCTGAATAATGTGGTGCCATTAAAGCAGGATTCATAAACTCACTACCCTCCCTTCTCCTCCCCTCACCTCTCTGCCTATTTTCTCTGTTTTATCCCTTTACTCTGATATTCCCATAACATACATAGGCGATGGTTTTGCATTTTGTCTTCAGCAGATTTACTGCTAGTCAAACCACACTTGGGCAATAATCCACAATGCTGTCTTATACCCTAGCTATTAGGCAAGGCAAGGCAAGGCAAGGCAAGGCAAGGCAAGTTTATTTGTATAGCACAATTCAACAACAAGGTGATTCAAAGTGCTTTACAGAGACATTAGAAACAAGAACAAATAAAAAGCATGATTTAAAATTGATTAAAACAAGCAAATAAACTAACTAACTAATTAACAAACAAACAAACAAACAAACAAACAAAACAGTATATAAAATCAAAACAGATAAAATCAGCAATTAGCAATGTATAGTAAAAAAATGACAAAAGGGTAAATGTTTCCTATGAAGATGTACAGTTCTGCTGGCTTTGGGCAGCCCTAGGTACAGTAATACTGCATGAATATTTGATATCTCAGATGTTGTGCGTATATCACTGTATGTTGATAATGTCGTTGTTACTAAGACCAGGGAGCAACAGAAAATCAGCAGGAAGAAGTATGCTGGTAGTTGTCAGACTGTTTGAATTCATGCTGCTAACCCAGTGCTGAACTTTGACCTGGTCGCAATGCACAGTTGCTCACTTTAGTAGAGAAATACTTTATTTAAAAGAAATCAGAGCACTGACATGCAATAGCTCTACATTTAACAGGTCTGGAGATTACGATGGTTTATATGAAGCATGCATTTAAGTATGCTATGCATACACCAACAGTGCACCATAAACACTATAAAGGAATAAAATCACAATAACTTTAAAAAACAACAACAACAAAAAAACAGAACCTCGGTGGTGTACTTAAAGAAGTCCTTTGGTCTCAATGGTAACACCTACTGTCATGGCCAAAAATTAACATACATTCATCATGGGCATAGATGTCATGATAATTTTAGGGTTTTATTTATTTAAAAAAATATTTTCAATGGTGAAAGCCCAAAATTGCATGAGATTTATGCCCATGATGACTGTATGTAAACATCTAACCACAACTGTATAAACTTGCATATTCTCAAAGACACAGGTAAAATGCAAAGTTTTAAACATGTTGTGGAGGTATAGTACAGACGACACAGGAGCTGTAACTTTCCATTCCGACTTTATTCACCTCCAAACTACACCTGGACACATGGCGCCAAAAAACAGCAGAACCCCTCCTCTTGACCTGGGTGTGAGTGGAGTCCCCTAGTGGGCCACCACAATGTAACCATGCAAACATTTACCAAGAATCAGCAAACACAGATTTCAAGGCTGATGGGAATTTTATTCATCTTGTGAGTATTTTGTTAGAATTAAAATCAGTGACGTTTTTTTTTCTTTGAGACATTTGCCTTTTATTTGATGGTGCAGCAGTGAAGAGTGGGCAAAGAGAAACGGAAAACATGCAGCAGAATGCCATAGGTAAATCTTGAACGTGGCATTGCATTTCAGCCAAATGGAATATGGTTACCTGCTCAACCAGTGAGTTAAACTGGCACCCAAGAGCTAAGGTTTTATCTGATCAGGAAAATAGATGATAGTTCAGTGCATCACAGTTAGTTCATTATCTGATATCCATCATTTTTTGTAACACATTTCTCCACCTATATCGTGCTTCTACATCTCCTAGAAAGCATCACCAAAAATGTGTACTATACACTATTTGTACCAAGTTTCAGGGCATTTAAGAAAAATCCAAAATGCCAACACCATGTTTGTGTTAAAGGTATTGCTAAAGTCAGCGTATACTAGAACATGTAGCAGATGTGGCATGTTTTAAACAAAAATGCAAATTTTATTGTGGTTGTCCAAAGTTGTTGAGACGTTTAATCCTGCAGAAGGGTGGACTGAGCAAGACTCTCAAAATGCTATCCGTAGAGAACATGACAGAAGAAATAGAGGAAACTCTAAGGCAAGGATACAGATAATACCACAGAACAACTTGAGCCCCAAAGAAAATGTTTTTCTTCATACACTACTTATTTCCACTTGCCCAGACTGCACTACCTTAAATTAAGGGAAAGTTCAACAAGGCAAGTCTGTGCAATAATTTGAAACTTTAAGAAATATTGAGGCATGACCCATTTACTGCTAGGAGGCCGTATGGTGACTTCAAACAATGTTGTATTTTTATTTGAGTTTGCTTTGTGGTCTGCTTCATTGCCTGCAACCTGTTTCTGGGACAGTGATTTACAAATCTCCCCTGAGAGACTGCAAGACTAAACAGACTTTTGTCATTTTTGATCTTGTAATGTTTGATAATAGAGGTGAACAGGATGCAGTGTGGTTTTGTTGCTTGAAGTGTTTCAATCACTGGTTTCTGGGTTTAAAGAGAAGCATCAGATGACCAAAACTGCTAAGAACATGTAAAACAGGGCAAATCTGTTGCAACACGTTTTTTTTCACTTTGTTAAACAATTATATAGCTTTATTTTATCTACAGTCAAAGGAGCTTGCAAAGAAAAGTGTCTGGACTTCTTTAAGTTACTTGAAGACGTTTCACCTCTCATCCGAGAAGCTTCTTCAGTTCTAAGGTCAAATGGTGGGGAGTCCCAGATTTAAACCTAGTGGGAGTATCCCCCCACAGAGGGACAAAAGGACCCCCTGATGATCCTCTAATCGCCTGAGCCAAGGTGTGAAACTGGGTGTGGGTCCCAATCAGCCAGGGTTTCGGGTGAGCTCATTGTGAAACCTGGCCCCACCTTATCATGTGAATTCCTGAGGTCGGATGGCCCAGGATGTGAGTGGGTGTTAAGGCGTCTGGGAAGGCATCTCAAAACTAGATTATAGATGGCAGACAGTTGGTGTCATAAACCACCGCCTCTGTTCAAAGATGGTCACTCACAGTGGACATAGATGGCTTCTTTCACTCTTTCAAACCATCTGTCCTCTCTGTCCAAAATGTGAACATTGGCATCCTCGAAAGAGTGACCTTTATCCTTAAGATGCAGATGGACAGCTGAGTTGTCCTGTGGAGGTGGCTCTTCTGTGTTGTGCCATGCTCTTGTGAAGTGGCTGTTTGGTTTCTCCAATGTAGAGGTCTGGGCATTCCTCGCTGCACTGCACAGCATACACACATTGTTAAGTCTGTGTTTTGGCGTTTTGTCTTTCGGGTTAAAGAAGTCCAGACGCTTTTCTTTGCAAGCTCCTTTGACTACGATGACCTGGATGACTGAGAACCTTCACAGACATTTTATCTACAAGTACATTAAATAAAAATTCACAGGTTAAGGACTTGAAATAGGATTTTCTGAACAAGCTCTTTTGAATGACATATGGGAGTCTCGATCGTTTCTGCCACGGTTTTCGTTCTCTCACATGAAAAATTGTAAGACTTTCCAGAGAACACCATGTGTCGTTTGAGCGAGCTGGTATTGTAACCTTGTAACCTTCTTACAGTCCTATAGGTCATCCCATAAATATTTGGGTATTTTTAGACAGTAGAAAAGAAACCACAGATACTGCAGATGATGTTTTATTTGAAAGATTTAAAAAAAATATATGTTAGTATTTCATTTCTTCTCACTAGTTATTTGTTTAAATCAAACTGACCTATTAGCAATAAAATGTGATGACAGCTAGTTCTCCGGAGTCTTGAAGAACTTCCAACGGTATTCTTTGCATGGTGGCTGCTTGATTTAGTTTCATTCTTTGTCAAGATAATCCAACACTGCTAATCAAGCTTTGAGGAGGCAAACCCATGACTGACCCATTGTTTCTTTTTTTGTTTGTGTTTTTTCTTTAATCCAGCACAGCAAATTCAAAAGTGTTAAATGTTTTGGTGTTAGTAGTCTTCTTGCAAAAGTAGAGTTAATTTTACTCTAAGTAGAGACACATTCTTTTAATGTAACGCTCAGGTGTAAAATGATAGTAGTTAAAATTGAGTGTTAAAAATGAGTGTTTCTATTTCAAATCTGGAGGTGTTACAATGGAAACATTAACTCTTGACCTCTTAACTCTGAACTCCTACAGGGGCTATGACACCAATAGAGTAAATTCACAGACTCCGCCCCCAGCACCATAAGCTCCAATTGAATCTGAAGTGAAGCCGTTTCAGAACATTTTGCTCTACATATTTGAGTTGTTTGCCATGCTTGGTAAGTCATTTTTTCAAAGATTGTTTCAATTATTATTATGAGCTTTTACTTCTGTGGCTCTTTGGAGTTGAGACAAAGCTGTGTGAAAGGCATTAGCCATGTTGCACGGTGATAGCATAATATTCTGTTTTAGCTAGCTGAAAGGTATTGTTTGTGGGCAAATACCACAACCTTGAAAAAAAGCTTGCATGTGAATTTTCAGTCAAACTTTTGGTCAAATACACCTAAAACAATGTCTAGAATGTGAAATGTTGGTATAATGGTGCTACTTGAAGCCTGAAAACGATCTCCAATAAAAAAAAAAAATGAGCAAACAGCAGTAGCAGACGTCCTGACTGGGTTCTACGTTAGCATAGATCCCTCCAGAGTTTTGTGCACACGGTTTAGGTAAAAATGAAAAAGGTTGAGGTTTTACATTTAGTTACATGTTGTTCATCTATACAATAGAGTATTATATTTTAGAAGTGAAGTTGCTATAGCAGACATACTGGTGTTCTTGGCAAAAAGTTCTGATGATAGAGCTGACAGTTGACCTTTGTAAATTAGGCTGTACCAACCTGGCAGCCTCAGCCATGCGCCAAACCAATAAAAAAAAACCTGTAAGACACCTCACTTCCACTGAGGTGTTGGCTAACATGAGATGATCAATTAAAGGGCCAGATGCATCTCTATCAAGTCTTTTCTGTATTGCATTCCTCAAGGACTTTCACATGTGGTTCATTTTCTGTCAAGAATTAAAAAATTAAGGCGTGCCAATTCTTCTTTTGTCAGCTACTTTTCCAGTTTCCTCAAAGTTTTCACTGACCATCAAACAAACAACCTTTATTTCTCACATACACAATTATACAGAGTACAACATGTAGTGAAATGCTTGTGTCCAAGCTGCAGATGTAGCTGCGCCATTCCAGGGGTTGGTTTCATTAGCATGGGGGGTCTAGCCAGGACCCTTACTGGATCCTGGGTGAGAATCGATCTTGTGACAAACACTCGAAAGGTGTGTAGTCTTACCACTACACGATCCAGCTTGAGAATTAGCACGTCTTTGGCTAATTGCTCTTTAGGAACCACCTAGTACTACTTCATCTTTAGCATTTTACATTGACGTAACAACTTAAACTGGGACAAATTGTGTTTTTGTGACAGTCTGTTAGTAAGTGCCTAAAGACCCAGTTGGAAATTGATACTGCGCTGAAAAAAAAACAGCGAGAAGGCCCATGCAGAAATATTTAATATTTTTAAATAGATTTCTCAACACATTTTGTGTTGAATGTGTTGTGTCATTTTTACAGTTCACATCGCTCTCTCTTTTTTTCTCTTTATGTTTGTTTTTAGCAGGGGGAATCTGACTGGTTGTCTTATTTAGTGATTTGATGTTAGTGATGCTGATTTATTTTGAAGAGACTGATGTTCTGTGACCAAAGGAAATAAAACAACAAAAAATATATTTTTAGTATTTAAAATGTGTGATAAAATTTAATTATATTTAATTTTATTGTTTCTTTCTTTGACTGTGTGCCATTTAGATTTGTGCATCATGGTTAATTCAATATCAAAAGAAAAGCATTAAAGGTGTTTTAGAGGCTGAACAGTATTTCTTTCTTTTGTGTTTATGAAATGGGATAACTAATGATACTGTGCAGATTTTAGAGGAAAGAAATCCAAAAAGAAAAATGACCAGCACATAGACACAGTCAACAAATACAATAAAAAAGCCATAATCCACATCATTTTTCTCAAGAATCAGCCTGAACAGTTAAGCGAGTTTCCTTAAGTCATTTATCATACCTATAATATAATGTAATAAAGAAAACCTCTGACTGTAGCTATAATGAAGTCACAGTAAACTGAAAAGCCACCTTAATTTTATTTTAGAAATTAAAGAAAGTGGATAAAATAAGATTGGGTGGGTTAATGCCCTGCAACATCCCTGTGTAGCTCCCTTTTTTTTCCCAGTTGGTTCTCTCAACCAATCTTCTAAAGCCTCCCACTCTACTGCACTGAAAGGTTTAGGTGTATTTGAGAGCATATGTTCAGGTTCAGTAAAAAATTCTTTATCCTAGTTCTAATGCTGTAACCAGAGCGATTGCCTGCTTGAGAGATAGGCTGCCCCACTTTGAAGTGTATAAGGTACTCAGTATGCGTAGGTGAAACTGTAAATGTGCTTATCTTGTGTCAGTGTGTGTATATATGTGAGACAGAGTATATGTGTATTCTTTGTGTTTGTGGGTGCAGTTCAATAGATAAGGGGTATCCTGAATAGGTTGAGTAATAGCATTAGGTTGTGAACAAATTCATGTGAGAGCAGTGTGTTCCATCAGCATGTGTGCAAAAAGTAGTAAGTCACTCGTACAAAGAAGTCATACACAAGGAGTTCACAGAAAGGGACAAAGAAGTTCAGAAATATGTGTGTGCAAGAGAGAGAAAGAAAAAGAAAGAAAGGAAAGTGAGAGGGGACAACTCAGGGTGAAAAACAACCTTGGCTAAAACAGCTTGAAGCTTTTAAACTACTCAGAATTCTACACTGCACCTAAGTATTCAAGGACAATCATGAATACCCTGTACCACATACACACACTTTGTTAGGAGTACCTCCTCACAAACAAACGTTATCAGTCCATTTGACATGTGGCCTTTTCACCTCGTTTAACACCAAAACCCGATGACAACCTTCACGCAACCAGAATCTCAAGGCAGTGACTCAAACATCAAGCTTCGCTAATGTGATAATCAATGGAGAGCCAAAAGTGCCCGAGCTGATAAACTAAAAGGCCTTACAAGCAGCAAGGTTTGATCAAGCAGGCCAAACCATAGCCCTTGAATAAGGGTGAGAAAGATGAAGAAGAGAAAAAGAGAAAACATGTGAGGGGTTAGGAGGGTTGTAGAAGGAGCAGAGGGGTGAGACACAAGGCCAGATGACGAGGGGAGAAAGGGAGCGAAGGGCCCAGTGGTAAATCTCTAAGGAGAATATGATGTGATTTATGGAGGCCATTACACTGAAGGACAAACAAATGGGGGTTATTAGCAGCATGCCAAGAGATGTACGTACACATGCACTTATGGACACACACCTACAGCTTAAAATCACACACACACACACACACACACACACACACACACACACACACATGTCACAGACACATATATGTCTGTGTGTGTGTGTGTATTTGCTTTAAATGATATATGCAAAAATATTTTTGATTTGTAAGTAGCTCTGCCACATTTGCATTGTATTAAAAAACACAGTAAGCAGTGAGTGTTTACAACAAGTAAGCATGCAGTGACTATGTTTTAAGATGAGGCTACAGCAGAAGCATCACAGAAGCAGTATGATTGTATAAGTGTAAGTGTGACCATGAAAACAAATTTGTTTGCAAAGGAAAGTTAATAGTGTCGTTGTTTTCAGTACAGAGGTGCATCATGGTGGAAAACTGACAAGAACTGACAGTGAAGAGCAAAACAGACAGAGGAAAATAGAAGTGCAGAAAAAAGACGGGGGAGGAAAGAATAGAGGCATACATACAAAACAGGAGGAAAGACAGAGGCGGACATACAAAGCAAAGAGACAGGATGGGGGAGACAGCGAGAAAGAAAGAGAGAGAAAGAAATAGAGAGAGAGAGAGAGACAGAAAGAGAACAAGAGGTGCCAGTTTGCAGATGAGAGGCTTGGAAGCCAGAAGGCAATTTAAACAGGCTTGGCTCCCTCTCAGGCATGACAGACTGCTCATTCCCCATCCTTACACACACACACACACACACACACACACACACACACACACACACACACACACACACACACACACACACACACACACACACACACAGAGAGAGAGAGAGAGAGGGAGAGAGAAATACAAAGTCATTCATGCATGCTGGCATACAAAACTACTAAGAAAAGTTAAACAACCAGAAACACTCAAGAAGCACAAGTGTGCAGGCAGTTGTCACAAAAAAGTACAAAAATGTGCAGATGCATATGCAAAATGCTCAAGCTTTATGGAAGTGTGAACCATACAGCCACAAAGTCCTTTCAATCCCCCAAACTCTGCATATATACCAAAATGTGTGTGCTCAAGCAAAGACACACATATTCAGTGCTAACACACACACACACACACACACACACACACACACACACACACACACACACACACACACACACACACACACATATCTCACCTTAATCATTATCATTTCACAGCTTGAAACTGGGAGTAGATTGAATCAGCTATTGTGTGATGGCAGACATACTAATGGTTATTAAAAATCTACATTCAATGCACTCTCACTTTCTCAATTTGGGCAGCTTGCCACTCACCACAGCCCCCACAGATAATAACAGGAATTTTAGCCTAACTCTACAGCTGCTTTGTCTTTTCTGGCAGACAGAAATGAAAGAGATGGAATCTAACCTGTCCCCGTGGCAGAGCGGTTACTCCAATCAACTTTTGACTTTGATTGACCAAAGACTCTCTTTTTATATGGTTCACTTGAATGCTGAGCGCAACACACCTTGCTCCTTTTTGTTCTTTTTTCCACGTCTGACTTCTATGTTGTTGGAGGTGAATTTATTTTCTTTGAAATTCAATTTCATCATGTCTGTCTGATGCTGTTGGTCTGTTTGTTAGTTCGTTCTCTCTTAGTTGTATGGACTCAAAGTGGCTTGCATTAATTATATATATATTTGCTTGTGTGTGTATCAAATGAAGCAACATTTAGCAGCATGATAATTAGATATCCTGCTGTATCCTTAAGTGTGAGTATTTATCGCTCAGTTGTTTTGAATTTAAAGGTTGATCCCTAGTGGGAAAACACAATTTCAAATAGGCTGTGAATCATTGTGGTATTTGATAATATGTAAAAGAAAGTTTTCATTTTTCCTGAGATTTGTTTTGGGGAATATATTGAATAGTCTTAGACTGATGCATAGATTTTTCAGGTCTTTATGGGGCTTAATAAAATTCAGTCTATTCTTATCAAATATGTTTGCCATCTAATTGTTCTAGCTAGACACGCTTATCCCGTTTAGTGGGTAAGACTGGATTACACTTCTGACATGTGGTGACTCTGCAAGAAAACAGTTCAAACACATGCAGTTCAGACTTCAAATAAAATAAACCTTCATATTTAGAACTGGCTTGGTCTCACATTTTCACACTCCCCCCAGAAATTTAACACTAAATGTCAAAGGTTTTTTACTGCAATAAAATGAGAAAAATGGGAAATAAAATAAACAAAACATGATTATTGTACTACAATATTTTATTCATTCCGAGTGATGGAAATACATAAAACAGAAAAGAGTTTAATCGATTATATGTTGATTATATATTTAATATTGATTGTAATTATTAATTATGTCTCATCATCAGGTCTAATGAAGATCTAATGATCTTTTACAGTAAATAATGTTTTGAACTGTATAGTGAGAATTTGACACTTTAATTATTGTATGTTGATAAGTCAACATAATTTCATATTGGGCCAACTTGGTTGGTTATATTTAAACAATTAACCAATACTCAGTGATGAGCACTATAGACACATCAAATATACTTGTTTATATAGTCATTCATAATGCTATAACACTGAACGTAATAAACAGTAAAGAGGTCCCATTGAGGTTGGATATGGATGATACTTTTATTGGTGTGCAATATGCAAATGAGTGGAACTAAGGTAACTAAAATCATCGACATATTAAAACTGAATTCATGTAATTTTTTTTTTGGACAGTGATCATTTTTAAGTTCTATAAAAGTACTTGTATGCATATAGTGAGTATACAAAACCAATTTGTATTACCAAGCCTGACACTACCAAGTTAGGCCTTGCAGAAAATATGGCTGGTCAACAATTTTACATGTCCATGCACAAATAAATTCCAATGAGTGGGTTTACATGGACTGAATGAATCTGAGCTATAAGTGTGTGTGTGTGTTTCTGTGCGTGGCCCTGGGTGAATGTGCAACTACTGCATATTCGCAGTACCCTAACACAAGGGGCTACAAGGTTAATGAAAACAGGTCCCAGATACATTTATACAGATGGCACTATGGATTATGAGTGACTGGCTGGCTGACAACCACCTATTAACATGTCTGACACGTTTTTGGACTGTCTACCTGGCCTGTTTGCATCTAAGCACACCAAGACCCAGTTCCAGTCCAGCCTCTGCCCTCTCACATTGTCGCAGAGTATAAGTCTGTGTGGGATCACATTCGTGGATATGGAGAATCTCTTAATTATGAAGTAGGTTGGCAATACACCAGCAAGCATTTTGACTGCCTCACCATTCTCCAACAGAAACAGAGACTTCCAATCAACATGAGCACTGATTTATACTGAGGCCATCCATCCATCCATGTTCTGTCGCTTATCCAGGTTCAGGTCACAGGGGCAGTAGTCTTAACAGAGAAGCCCATACTTCCATCACCCCAACCAAAACCTCCAGCTCATCTGCTGGGACACCAAGACATTCCCAAGGTAGACCAGAGATATAATCTCGTCAGTGAGTCCTGGGTCTGCCCCAGAGCCTTCTCCCAGTAGGGCATGTGTACAATTCTTCACCTAGGAGGTGTCCAGGAGGCATCCTAGTCAGATGCCCAAACCACCTCAACTAGCTCCTTTCAATGTGGAAGAGAAGCAGCTCTACTCCCTTTCGAATGATTGAGCTCAATGCCCCCAGCCTCCACTGGAATGCAATCAAAGCTCTGCCGGATATGGGAGTTAACGATCTTGCTGACTGGGGCCTCTGCCAAACAATCCTGGTGCACCCAGACTATACGGATGGGTCTGTCAGGTCTGTTCAGCATCCTCCCCCACCACCTGATCCAACTAACCACTTATCAGTTGAAAGCTCTTCACCTGTGTCCAAGATATATGGCTGCAGAACTGATGATATGACCACAAAATCGATCATTGCTCTGCAGCCTAGGGTGGCTTGGTGCCATGTGCACTTATGAACACCCTTATGCTCAAACATGGTGTTCATTATGGACAAACTGTGGTTAGCACACAAGTCCAATAACAGAATACCTTCAGGTAAAGTTGAGGCAACCCTCTCGTAAACCTGGGAAAATCCCCAATGCACAGGCAGCAAAGTCGGGGGATACAAGTATACCCACGCCTGCCACCCCACCTCCACCTCTCACCGAGGGCAACTCCAGAGTGGAACAGAATGGAAACCCCTCTCCAGGAAACTGGTTCCAGAGAATGAGCCATGCCTTGGGATACAGACTATATCTAGTTGGCATCTCACAACCTCACGCACCAGTTCAGGCTCCTTCCCCACCAATGAGGTGACATTCCATGTATCACAAGGCAGAGTGCCAGTACTTTCACCTCTGACTCCCACCAAACCCCTACAGATGCTCCTGTGAATGGTGGGCCCACAGGAGGACGAACCCATGTCTCTTTTTTGGGATCTTATTTCTTATCCTACAATTTGCAAAAAGCACTTTATTTGCAAGTAGGAAACATTTTTTCATTCATTCCATACAGTAAACTCTGTAAATACAGTAAATTACTTTTTGCATGCCACACAATGCAAAAAATATTGCAAGAAAACACAAAGCTTGGGATGCTAACAAAGACTATGTCTTAGCATTGTCATTTTATTTTATTTTTTTAATTTCAAGTAATTTAAAAAGAAAATCACTGCAAGGGGGCCCTTACTTTTGTGAGTGCAATTACTAGTCCATTTCTAGCTGTACTGTATTACTTGTTATATGCAGGTTTTTACCTTGGACTGGTCATTGCTATCCTCTCCTTCTCTATTTCCTATTACTAGTGGGATAGTTTTTTAGCTCTTCCTGGTGTTTCTCATCTTTACCTTCATTGACCAAACTGTCTAACATAACCTTATATCTAATCATAGGGAGCTCAGCTGCATAGACAGATTAAAGCCTGCAGGTGGAAAATAAGGAGATGGAGTCTGAAAGATTGGTAAATAAAACAACAGCTTGGGTTTTTTTTTTTCCTCAGGTACTGGTAATAGGCACTTTCCTCTCTCTTTACTTTGTTCTAACAAAGGCAACTCACTTTCAGTTCTCTAATGCAGTTTTAGCTCGTGAAACCTCATGTTGCATTTTCCTCTCCATCAAAGCCAATTTAACATTAGTTCACTCTTTTTCTATGGGAATCCACAGGTAGTCTTAAAACCCCATTTCCAATGGTAAGCCTCTCAACTCTAATGCTCTTGCACCGAGAGCTTCTTTGTGCTTGTTAAGTGTGTGTGCGTGTGTGTGTGTGTGTGTGTGTGTAACAGAGAGAGAGTGGAGGTGCATGTACATTCATACTTTATGTAGTAGTATAAATATTTCTGTCTTTATTCCTGTGCACCTCATGCATGGGTGTTTGTGACTGAGAAAAAGAGCTTTCACTGGTGTTTGATAATGTGGTGCCTCACCGTGTTGTTGCCAAACCCTTTAAACATGCTATGATGGTCTTTTTACCTCCACCCCCAACCCCCACCCCCAATATGCCACCCTCCATTCCTCCATACAGTTGCTATGGTGACCATCACGACACCATAGAGACAGCAGTGGGAAGCTGACTGGGAGGGTGGAAGGGGGGAAGCGGCACTTAGGGATGAGAGAAAGGATGCCAGATAGAGGAGAAGATTTTTTGTACACAGAAAAAAAAGTGGAAGAAATGCTCAAGGAGATGTCATAGTGGCTTTGTAAGGGCAGCTGTTGTGAGAGGGAGGAGGTTATAGAGGTGAGGGAGACACAGAAACGCTGGGAAGGAGAGAACCTGAGAGAGATTGTCATTGAGTGTGTTTTTATAACTAAAAAGCAGCACTAACGCAAAGGAAAAATAAAAATCCATATTTAGGTTGTGTATATTTTCCACACAAAAAATGGGCTTCAGATGTGAAAGTGTGTCCTTTTTATTGAATGCTAACCTTGAAAACTATTTCAGAAACGCCATTATTCATCTGACCAGCCGCCATGTTCAATTTGAAAACTTAGTTCTCCCACCAGCCAAACACCATACTACATCACAAGATGAACTCCAGAGAAATATTGCATTAGCTTTATTTACTCTGTGCTATTCAGGAGACAATTACAATCTGGGCCAGGAGTGGTGAGGATGAGGAGGAGTAAGAGGTGAGAAGAGTAGAATGGTGGAGTAGGATGCTGGTTGCTTTGGCACTTACTAAAAAGCTGCATTTAGTACAGGTAAATTATAGGCCCTATTTCTGTTGTGAGCCTGTTATGAATGTTCTAGCATCTCTGCAGTTCTTTTATGGCTGTGGCTGTGTTCAAGTGTGTCACAGCGTAAAAGTGAGTGAAAATCCACATTTGCTAACCATGTGTATATGTGTGCATCAAAATATGTGTGTCTTCACTCACCGCCCACAAATAAACCTCATATGCCAGAGGGCCAAACATCAAGGCACTGTTGTTCCTTATTAGGAGTCCCAGTGGCTTAACAGAATTAGCAAAAAGAAGCGAGCAGTGCCGCACCCTCAGATGAGCTGATTTCAACATTGATACCTGTCCCATTTAAAAGTCTCTGTCTGCAAAACCGTAGACAATGAGATGTATATATGCAAAAGGCAAATACATTAGTGGAAACACAAACCTGTCAGTTGCATTTCCCAAGCATGATCTGACAAGGGATACAGAGACAGGAGAGAACTTGACAGTGCACCTAGAATAAACAGAAACATAGTTTTTTTATTCATAGTTTTTGCTTTAAGATAAATAATTATATGAGCACTGAAAAACAAAATAAGGCAACTGACTCTTTTTTTTTTTATTGCTCTGGTACAAGTTTAAACGTCATGATATTAAGACACTAAGGGCGTGAGGTAATGGAAGGAATAAATCTTAACTTGGTGACTCATATAAAGCTGCTTGTGGAGCCTAAGTACGGTACACATTTGTCAGAAAAAGAGAGAGAGGTAGAGCCAGAAAGAGAAAGATATCCTTATGATTGAGAGCATGATGACAAATATTTCAGTCTGGATGGAATGTGCCTTGCTGTTTCTTCCCCAACACATAAAACCAAATCATCTGTGTTTCACTGCCGAGGAAATAGGATTCAGAGCTGGGTTAAATGGTGTTTGCAAAATATTCTTAGCATTTCTTGATCTTGCTTGAAATAACAGATGAGTGGGGTTTGCAACATAGGAATGATGAATGTGTCTCAGATGAAATGAACAGTAACAACAAATAAATCCTAAAAAATTCAGGATTATTCTTGTATACATAATATGTTTGAAGATGTGTGTGATCTCACACATGTAGCAAAATCTGCACAAAGAAAAAACAGGAGATCGGTGACAATAAACATGACTGGGTTGCAAAGAGGGTTGAGACTTGAAAGTACGATGCAAAATCTTAAAGTTAACATAGTATTTTACAGGAAGCCAGTGAAGCTGGAAATATGGAAACATGCAGACCTAGTGACTGATATGTGCTTCAAAATTTTAGGTATTATTGAAAACAACACGTAGTGCCAGTTTTACTAAATGGGACATAATAGCATGTGAGTGGAACCCCCATAAAGCACTCAGTGTGGTTAGTTTTACAGGTAAAAACTTGCACTGTTTTCTCACCACAGCTACAGTCAGTCATTTCAATATCCATCCCAAAAAAATAAAGCTTCCTTTTTTTTTAAAAATATAGCGCAATTTGGATTAAATTTCATATCACAATTGCATGGAGGTCACTGCGCAGAGTGCAAGTCCAAGCTTCTCGTGTTCATTCTTCCTGATGTCACTGTCATTCGGCTACATCTATCACTACGGCCATCTTCCTCTGCTTGTATACCACTACTTTGTCCAGTTGGTTAGCCATTACCATTTTGTCTGTCTGTATTTGGAAGTCCCACAGGATCTCAGCATGGTCATTCTTGACCACCCTAGGTGGCTTCTCCCATTTTGATCAGGACCTCCAGGCCGTACTTGCCACAGATGTTTCTGTATACTATGCCAGCCACTTGGTTATGGCGTTCCATGTATGCGCTGCCTTGGATTGTCTCAGGGGCATATTTACACAGCCTGCACCTGGGGTCTTGCCTGGTGTGGTAGACCTCTGCCTCTTGTGCTCACAGCTTGTTGCTTTGCAGCCACGATTAGTACCTCTGTGCTGTCTTTCAGTCCAGCTTTTCCCACCCACTGGTAGGATTTCTGGAAGTCAGCCACTTCCCCTATCTGCCGGTGGTATATACCATGCAGGGGCCTGCCCTTCCATGATAGCTACTCCTCTTGCTCCTCCTTATTGGGTTTCTGCTGCCTGAGGTATTCACTAAGCACACCGTGAGTTATAGCCATCTTCCTAATGTACTCCTGGATGTTCGTTGTCTCGTCATGGAAAATGGCCGCTAGTCCCCGGCCTCCTTCCACTTCGCATACAGTCTCAAGGTGCTGGACTTTGGGTTAAACCCTCCATGCATGGAGTATTCTCGTTTTGATGTCCATGGCTTCTGTCTCCTCTTTTGGCCAGCTTATTATGCCTGATCATTGGCAGGACATAGATGTTGATAGTCCTGATCTTGTTCTTCCCATTCAGCTGATTCTTCAGGACTTGCCTGACCATGTGCAGGTACTTAGTGGTTGCAACTTTCCTTGTGGCATCTTTGTGATTTCCATTTGCTTGTGGGATCCCCAGGTACTTGTAACTTTCCTTGGTATCTGCAATGTTGCAGTGCAATCCCCTCAGTTCTAACTACCTTGCTCTCCTTGGTAGGGCCTGCACTTGATGGTGATTTGTGCTATAGGCTTGAAGTTGGCCTCCAGTGTTGTATGCCACATCCCTACTGAGTTCCTGATAAAGGATTTTAGGGTCCTGTTGATCTATATATGTGTGAGTTTGTATATATATGTATGTGTGTTTGTGTGTGTTTTATTTATGTTGACATGAAGCAGTAATGTATGAAAAGTGACTATGGAGTAAATCATGCTGCAGAAAATGCTTCATGCACTCCCACTGACAATTAAACGTGGAACATGATTTTACTCAGGCTATCAGTGACATGGGAGATGAAAAGGAACCCACATTACAACTGTGCATGTCATCAGAGATAGTTAAATTGACAATTGTAGGTATGTGCATGATGTCAATTCGACAATGATGTTACCGCAAAACAAAGGAAATAACTTGACAGATAGGAAATGATGGTTTAGACCCCATGTGTTTACAGCAAGGGAGGATGTGTCAATGACAAACCATACTGATGCAACCTGGAGAAATAGAAGATGAAAAGCACACTTCCTGTGTGGCCTAATCAGGTTCTTGCCTGCCATCAGTTGTATAGACATAAGTCTCTCTAACCCTATTATTTCAGACACATTGAGGTGGAGAAAAATGTGATTGGAGATTAACAAATTGTAGTCTCCATTCCTTGTCCTTGACACCCCAAAACAATTTAAGTATAAACATATACAATTTATAATTTATCACAAAAGTAAAGCTAATAGAGAAATCAGCTCTGGGTGATTCTGGGTGCAATTCATGCTTGTGCTCTAGCGTGATGCCCTACAGGTAAACAAGAGAAACAAATGAGAAATGTTCAAGTGCACTCTTTCTCTCCACCAAACACACCCACACACACGTGTGTGCAAACACCTCCTCAGCTGTTGTTGTCAGCATGTTAATCAGGCTTTGGTATGGTTGTAGCCCTGAGGCACTGTGTGATATAAACACCGATAGAATAAATATCTCATTTTAGTACCTTTAAATGACTAACTTTGTTGTCTTTCTCCCTGATGGCTGACAGAAGAAAGTTTGTGATTAAGTATTTATAATGTTTAGCATTCAACAAGGCCACTTTCTCTCAGATGCACCAGCATTAAATCTAAAAAAAAAGAAAAAAAAAGAATTATACTGCACAATGTACTGCTGTGAGCGCTAGTGACCTTTCTGCAAGAGGCCATCAGTGGTACATTGCTGGCATTTGAGACAAGATCATTACAGCTCTAGCTTTAATTGAAGTCTTTATCCTGGGTGTAATCAGGCCTAAATAAACAATGCTGGAATCATCCAAGACCCAATTAAGCCTATGGGGAGACATTTGATCAGGGATGCAATGTGCTGCTCTTTCATAATCAGCTGAAACTAATACTTGATTAAAGTGTATGATATCTCTACCTGTCTCTGTGACTAATTGTCTATAATTAGTACTAGGCAGGGGTAATTGTGAAGGCTGATGTTATTATGAGAAATATCACTGGGTACAATATTTAAATTTCCTATTGTGTGGATCTGAATGCACATCTTTGGAATACCCTTAATTATTGTCATAACGGGCACTCTCGTAGGGGAATATTACACAATACCATATGACATACCGGGGATATTCGCGATGCTTGAGCTCTGTTAGGACACCGTTGCCATATCCTAATCACCAGTAACACAGAAGATTCCACTGTAGTCGACAAGTGTTATTTTTTACTCAGTGCCAAAGACCTCCAAATGACTCCACACCTCTTTGGGCCAGAGATAAACAAAAATGAAAAAAATGAAAAAAGAGGAAAAAAGAAAGACCTAGCAGTGATACTACTTTCTAGTTAATTAAGTGACGAAATAAGCTTGGAAATTCCCTGAATCAAATTACACAACAGAGTGATATACACACAGTATACACACCACCGCTGCTGTGTAACAAATGGGCTTAATGCAATCACCCATCTTTAATGAAATCATGTGAATTAATGTCTTAGATCTTTGCTTTTATGAATTTGCCTCTGGTGGCCAATGCACCAGGAAGTCAATGGAAATTATTCAGCCATTGCTCGGTGGAACGAAGTCTGTGTGTGTCAGCACATGCCTAGGAGGAAACAGAGAAGTAATAGGACAGAGAGAGATGATGCACTTGTTCTTTGATATTGCAATATGCTGTGTATATATGGGTGTACTTTTCATATGTTAAAACATTTATTTCAGCAACGATTAACATACAAATGAGGCAATTACTGGTTCAATTACTTCTTTTTAACGTATTAAGCAAATTTTCTTTTACTGTATAAACCTTCTCGTTTTTCAGTAAAGTTTGTTGCAAAACTGGGTCACAGGTCTCTTTTGAATGATTGGCATGAACTGTATATTACTGAAATTACTGCATGATCAACTGTTGTTATTTCTAACTGATTGTGGAGATGCCATTGAATGAAACTGTTTCAATGTTTGCTTAATGCTAGCTGTGAAATTAAAATCATTTTATGCATAAATATACAAAAACTATATTTTTTTCATTATTAAGTTAGGATAAAAAGATTCTATTAACATAATCTGTATAATATCTGTGATACTAGCAGTTTGTGTGTCCTTATTGTTAGTTATTTTAATAACTATTTTGTCAGCTAAATCTTAAAAAGCTTTATTTGCAATTTGATTATTCAAGTCTAAAATAATTGAATCATTAATTCTAATACATTTTATTAATTATTAAAGTTTATCCCAGAGTTTTGTCAATTTAATGTACCTTTATGCCAAAATATTGTGCTACTATTAACTGATAAAATTTTTTTACATCACACAAAGACTATTACTACTACTACTACTAACTACCAACCACTATAGGCTGAGAGGTGGAGTACACTGGATAAACATACCATACACTGGATAGGTTGCCAATAAGTCACAGTGCTATGATGGTTGGGATCGGCTCCAGTCCCCCTGCAACCCTTATAAGGATGAATGGAGGAGAATGGATGGATGGATGGATGGACACAAACTGTCAATAGTCAAAACTTCTAGGCTGTCAGATTATGTATGATCTTTTAAAGTGCTGCAATCTATCTATGAAAAAATGTATTTATAAATAAAGAGCACAGTTATTATTGTCAGACATTTGTATTAGAATTTGTAGTAATTTTATTATGGTAAGAAGCTTTAAAAGAAGCATTAAACTCCTATTTCATTAACAGTGGGTAATATATTATTTAAAATTATCTGATTTATTAATCAATAAGTTTAATAATTTCTGTAACAGTTTATTAAACATAAAGAATCCCATTTGTTGTAATGTAGAAACTCTCTTCTTGCATTTCTTTTTATTTAGAGAAGAAAACCCATGATATGATAAAAAGACTTACACATCTCTAGTTCTATCCCTGGCACGGTGTGATAAAGTACATTAAAAGCACAGAAATAATATACTGAAAGCTTATGAAAGTGTTAAGAAACCTGTGACACGGCTTTCAACCTCCATCCACTATTCTCAGCACTTGCTTGATCCTGTGACTCATTATAAATGCATTGAGAGGTAAGTGGATATGGAGTTGACTTTTAGCACTGAGAGAGTGACTGACTGTGGGTGTGATAATGATTGAAAAAAAAATGTCACGCAGCTCATCTGATACACAGCAACATAGCTTGCCATCAAGTCACCTACAACCCCACAGGGGTTATGTTACCATGCTCTTTGTTCGTTAAATGTCAGTGCCCCATCTGGCTGCTATCATATACTGTCTGATACCCTCAGGCAGCCCTCAGAGATACCTCAGCGGTATCTCTGAGGGCGAAAGTTCAAACTCACGCACTCGGTCAGTTTAAAGTCAAATGTACAGTGTTGAACACCTGTCTGGACATGTTGAGGGTGAAGATGAGTAACACCAACCTGCTTTTACATGAGGTTAAAGAAATTCCTGCAACATGTAGTAAATATATATATATATATATATATATATATATATATATATATATATATATATATATATATATATATATATATATAAAAAACACCCAGCACGCCCCTGCGGGCGGTTTATCCTTCAAGCTCGGGTCCTCTACCAGAGGCCTGGGAGCTTGAGGGTCCTGCGCAGTATCTTAGCTGTTCCCAGGACTGCGCTCTTCTGGACAGAGATCTCCGATGTTATTCCCGGGCTCTGCTGGAGCCACTCGCCTAGCTTGGGAGTCACCGCACCTAGTGCTCCGATTACCACGGGGACCACCGTTACCTTCACCCTCCACATCCTCTCGAGCTCTTCTCTGAGCCCTTGGTATTTCTCCAGCTTCTCGTGTTCCTTCTTCCTGATGTTGCTGTCATTCGGAACCGCTACATCGATCACTACGGCCGTCTTCTTCTGTTTGTCTACCACCACTATGTCCGGTTGGTTAGCCACCACCATTTTGTCCGTCTGTATCTGGAAGTCCCACAGGATCTTAGCTCGGTCATTCTCCACCACCCTTGGGGGCATCTCCCATTTTGACCTCGGGACTTCCAGGTTATACTCGGCACAGATGTTCCTGTACACTATGCCGGCCATATATATATATATATATATATATATATATATATATATATGAACACCTTTCTTTTTGTGTATTTTGTGAATTGACTATAGTTTAATTAAAACTCATTTTCCATGGCATGCCTTCCAAAATCTGAATACAGTAGAAATAAAACATAAACAACTATAAATTAGAAATTTACATTGTAAGGGTAACTTTACAAAGGTAAATATACCTTAGATGTGATTTTTGATTACCAGATTAAAAAAACACATAACTAGAAAGATTGCAAGCTAATTAACACCCTAGAAATCTTTGCATGAAAAATTTTAATAGTCTTTTAATGATAATTATTTCATGAGATAAACATTGTGTATGTAAGTATGTATGTAAGCTGCTTAGATAGGGGAGCATTGTAGATATACACTATATTGCCAGAAGCATTTGTTTGTCTGCCTTTACAAGAATATGAACTTGACTGACATCCCATTTTTGATCCATAGGGTTTAATATCAGGTCACCCTTTCCAGCTGTAACAGTTTTGACTCTTCTTGAAAGTCTTTCCAGAAGGTTTAGGAATGTGTTTATGGGAACTTTTGACCATTCTTCCAGAAGTGCATTTATGATGCCAGACACTATTTGGAAGCAGTCTCCACTATAATTCATCCCATAGGTGTCCGATTGGGTTGTGGTCAGGACTCTGTGGAAGCCAGTCAAGTTCTTCCACACCAAATGTCCCCATCTATGTTGCCATAGACCTTGCTTTGTGCACTGGTGCAGTGTCATGTTGAAACAGGATGGGGCTATCCTCAAACTGTTCCCACTAAGCTGGGAGCATGAAGTTGTTCAAACTGTCTTGATATACTGAAGCATTAAGAATTCCTTTTACTGAAACTCAGGGGTCGAGCCTAATTCATGAAAAACAACCCCACACTACAATCCTACTCCACCAAACTTAACAATGATTACTAAGAAAACCCTGATTCATGACACATATGAGTGGCATTTTGCCATGGCATAATTTAGCTTCACTTGTTCCATTAAAAGGAAGGTTCACTGCAAATCAATACAATGTTTTGATTACCCTTCATCCCATGATAAAACATTTCTATATTGATAGCATCCCTCTCTTCTGGGATGATATAGCCATAGGGATTTAGTGGACAATGAAAAAGATTGAAATCACACTGTGGACTATTAAAACCCAACGGAATGCCCATTGGAGATTCTGGAATGCCATGTCAGATAGCTCTCTCTCACCATGAATCACAACTAGGGATGGGAATCGAGAGCTGGTTCTCAGTAGTCCAATTCTTTGGAATTGTTAGTCTGCTTGCCTATCGATCCTTATCGGTTCTTGTACTCTCGCTACCATTAGCTGATTTCAGTTTGTGTCTCCGATGAGGAAAATAGTGGAGCAGTCTACAGCGTGGATGTGGAGTTTTATTTTTTTGGCAGTCAATGCTGAA